>NC_143554.1:138885000-139592500 GCF_054136105.1 Typopeltis vanoorti | reverse complement strand
TTTAAACGAAGGTGAATGATTTAGTCACATACACCCGTGGAAGTGTTTTTCTTCCAGGAAACTTATGTTTTTCATCCAAAACAGGCAAAGTCATCAGAAGAACATGCACAATTTACAGAAGTGGTATATGACGGAAATAAAAAGTAACCACCTTCCATCAGATTTTGTTTCGGAAGACTATATGGCGTGCAAAAGCATAAAACAGTAAGGAAGCACACAACACTCGATAAACAGACTGAATATAAATACATAGTTGAATATTTGTAAGTAAACTAGGAGAAAAAATAATTCTAAGACCAAAAAAAAATGAGGACTGAGATAACACAGTAATACTCTTTTGTTTGAATAAGTTGAATTGAATTTAGATTGAACGAAATTGAGTAATTTCTGTGATAATTTTGAAGAAGAAAATCAGCAATAAAGAGATATGGACAGTGCAAATAGGCAGAAACGTTGAAGACATCAGTTACATGTTGAATTGAGAACCTATGGTGGTAATGATGAAATCACAATAATACATCATTACTTTGGTCCATAAATACAATTCTGTGATTTCTAACAATCCGTTTCTAAAATATTTAAAAAATGCAGTTTAACAATCAACATAGGCAATCATTTATCCCTGGGATTATTGCTGGAGATGGAACAATAATACTAAGCGATTTTATTGTTCATTGCTAGCATATTTCCAGATCTTATTGCCATATCAATGACCCAATGACCGAATTGATTATAAATTTAACAGGGCAAAATGAATGGAAATATTCACAAGTGAAAATGCGTTTCCTCCTCTTCCTCTCAGGTACGTTATTTCATTTAAAGCTTTTTTTTGTCTGAATTGCCAATGTATGCTGATACAATTTGAAGTGAGAATGCCACTGCTTATTTTTATGAACAGAATGTTTAAAGTGGGCAGCTGATCCTTGAATGATGCGTTTAACCAAGAAAATAGGACTTTGGATTCGTTTTGTCTAACGACCATTAAATTAAAATTTAATGGTCGTTAGACAAAAGTGGGCAGTTTTGCTTTTTTTTTAAGTTTTGCAAACAAAGCGGTGTTGTTATTTGAGTGCACGTGAATAAAATGAATTACTTGCGCATGATGAGCAATTAAAAAAGCTCACTAAAAGAGATTTAGTTTCATTTTTAAATAATAAAAAATAGATTTTTCACATTATACTTCACTAAAAGTTACAAAATATATTCTTAATTATATTTACACATTGAGAGATGGCCATGTTTCATTCATTTTATACTTGGTGATGCAATAGTTGGATTTATTTGAGACACAATGATACCGATAGTATAACAGATTTTCGAAATATTTCTATTTTATAAAAACTCGCTGTAGTTCATTTATTGGTCGCTAGATATCGGAACTGAAAATCGCTAGTGTGCTTTAGTTTTCAGTGATTCGCAAAGCAACAATTTTGCATCATAGCAGTATAAAAAAATAAATAATAAATAGATAAACAAATCAAGCGCCTTTATCTGTTTGATCATTCTTCCTTGTGACTTCCATTTTTTTTGTATTAGAAACGTTTCTCTATTTTATAAACGGCAGCTGTAATTATTATTTTAATTAAATGACTTTATTAAGAACGAATACATTTTGCTTCAGTATTTGCTTTTTTTTTGCATGTAGCTTATTAGAGTTGTTATTACTACAGATATGACTTAAACAAGAGAGAAAGCTAGCATTTCTTCGAAAGCAGTTCGCTAGATTTTAAATGAATCACATAGATTCTTAGATATTTCCTTAGGATTTTTCTAGATTTCTTTAATTTTTTGATCTTTAATCTTTTAATCTTTGATATTTAATTATTTTAATTTAAAATTATGTTAACAAAAACAATAATCACTTCACGCATAAAGAATTTCTTTCAGATTAAAAAGAAAATAAATCAAATTCTGTCAAATTATATATACATATATTGATTCTTTAGCAGGTAACTAATGTTGTTTAGGATTTATTTGCGTTGTTATCACTTTAAAAAGAGATTTGCTTATCACAGACCTCCCCGCCAATCCTGAAATGTTGCCATCTAGATGAACATCGGATGACACAATCTGTGAAAGTACCAAAGTAAACAAGTTCTCATTTGTTTCAAATATAATATTTTTAACATGTTATAAGAATATGATAAAAATTTAGATTACAAATGTACGCATATATTTAAATACATTTCCTAAGGATTCCTGAACATACGATCGTTCAGCAATCACACTGTGATAACACCGTTATGGGAATAACAGTGACAGTAGCATTTAGACACACGTTCAATTAGCTTGGAATATATATTTGTTAATATTAACCATATTCATCCGTGTTATGCATCATTAGGCAGTATAATAATTTTTCCTCCATTGGGGGGGGGAATCAGATTTGGAATTTACTTTAAAGGAAATTGTGCCCAATTGCTAGTCTCTTCCTTGGTTCATAAATAGTTTTCTGAACAGAGGAAAGATAGAAGTTGCCCATGACTGGGATTTTCCTCCTTACTGCGGAATTCATCTCCACTTCTTCTGTATTCGCATTCGGTGAGAACCAGTTGGTATGTCTCGACCATGTCAGTTTGATTTTAGAAAAGGGATTAATCCACATCACATACACTCAAAAAACAGTCTGTGTGATCTATAAACAGAAGACATATCGAAATACTTAGAGAACAAAAGTTTTTTAATATTCGTTTTGTGTAGAGTTAACATTTTCAAAAGATATCCCATTATACGGTTTTTTTTTGTATTTTAACTGTCTTTTATTGGTAGTTATTTCAAAATCAAATATCACTCTTCCATGTTCGATCTGACATTTTATGAGCCATTCAACATATCGTAATGTTAATCCGCAACAGAAATCAATGAAACTCCCATGATCATTGAAACATGCAGACAGACTTTGTAAGAATTAAGAAACAATTCTTTTATTAATTGGATTTGTACCAGTAGACTAGATCGCTGAACTTTTAATTATACGAGTAAAAGAGATTGCCATTAAGTTGGACCAAAGATGCAGGTTTCTTTTATATCTCAAATGATGTTTCTTTCATGATCAACCTTCAAAGCCTTGATATGTATAGCTGGTATTTTATTCATGTCACAAATATTTGTATTCAACTTTCTTACCTTCTTTCTGGTTTCATAAATTCTTTGAAACACATATCGGGAAGAAATCTGATAGAAATGTAGGTAACTTCTGGAGGCTTATTTCTGAAGCTTTCTCTTTTACTTACGTGCTTTCTCGTCATACATTTGATATCACACTTTACACGTCTTTGTTGAGTTATTCGTTGATGTGAAATAGAAACATTACCCGAGAATCAGTGCTTTAATGTGAACCACAAGAAAGGTATGCTGAAAGTATTGTATTCCAGATAAGATTGAACGATATTTGAATAGAAATATACCTGAATAGGCAGTGTCAGGAAGAATAATGGAACTGGGGAATATTTGCGTTAGTCAGAAAGCAAGTATTTGTTAGTATTGATCGAAACAGTCAGCGGAATGTGTCGAGAGAATGGAAATAATCCTTTAATTCTTTAAATAACAGAAGTATATGACACCAAGAAGAATAAGTAAGCACAGTGTTTTGAGATAAGGACTGGTTCGAGTAGGGAAGAAAGGATAAGATGGGATGTACATTGTTTTCTCATTATCGTATCATAATTAACATGAATAAAACACAGTGTTGTCTTCTCTTCTGGATATTTGAATGAAATTCGGATTTAGCATGCAAAATACAGGATTTAAAAGTTGTGCATTACCATGGTCCAGTATTAGAAATTAAAATCAATATGAAGAAGGAATTAAAAGACGCATAACGAAGTTTGAATTCACAAAGAAAGATCTTTCCAGCGATGCCAAAGCTGGATATTTAAAAAGAAGGAGGCAGAAATTTAAATTGGTTCAGCTCAATTCTTATAGACTTGTGTGAGATTATTAAGTATCCCATGGACTGCAAAAATAACTAATAACAAATAAAGTTCGATTACTAACAGATTTTATTGTACTTTTGCTATAGTGTGAGAACGCTGGAATCATTGGAAAAAGCAAATCTGTTTAGGATGGTTGAAGGCATTAGAACAGAAATAAAGAGAAAGTATTGTAGAGACAAATTAGCGAAATGTACATAATGAAGACAGCTGTTGAAAGAAGAGCCTTAATATGATAGAGAACATCTGTTCATACGTTTACGAAGAGTAGTAATGGACGAGGTGACAATTTCCTATGTATAACAAGTTTACCGGCTCCGTGTAGGAAAATAATGCACTAAAATCACCTGATAAACATTTAAGACCTGAGTTTGAAGAGTGTCTATTTGTCACAAACAAATAAGTTGTCATATTCTCACAAGTGGTTATATTGCTCGTACCCAAGTAGACTGATTTTTCTTCCAGAATATCTAAGTTATGTCTCTGGCAAAACAGAAGTCGTCTTTATTCAGCATTTATTTGCTTAACTGCTGACAAGCAGAACTCACAAACACACGAAGAACAATCGCTCCTCCACTAACTACCACATATGGTAATATTTTACTTTTTATAAAATATATGCGGTACATATTTCTTATAAAAAACACATATTTCACGACATATTCAAGTTTATCCTATGTATAATATTATAACAGAACACGAAAGCAAAACATGTAATTATTATTTCATAATTTTAACTAATTTATTTCTATCATAATATATAAAATTACTTATAAAAATGAATTATATATTTTAAAGCAATCATTATCATATTTCAATCATTTGCCACATTTCGTGATATATTTTATGTATAATATTTTAACATAACACGGAAGCGAAGGTACTTATATTATTTTAAATTATTACGAGGTATATTAGGCTAATCATAATATTTTAAACATGCTTAATGTTTTTTCATATTTTTACTAATTTATTTATATAATAAGCTATAAAATAACTTCATAGAAATCATTTATATATTTGAAATTAATTATTATTTTTCGGCATGCAAACTCACTTAAATAATCTTAGGAGAATAAATACAAAACTAGCAAAGTAAACAAAATACTTCAGCAAAATCAATAATAATATTCGGTGTAATTAAAATAAAAACGATTTCAAAAATAAATCAAATAAAGGCAAAAAGTAGCAAAGTTACTGAGCTGTTGTAAATAAACAGGAAATTTGCAATTGGAATTTAAAAACATAACAGGTGCTAGAATACATTTTAATTTTATAAAGAATAGTATGACATTAAAATAAAAATAAAAAAATCAGCTAACGCTTTTTTATTCCCCGTATACGGGGAGTAGGTGAGGCCAGTTAGCCCTATCTAACTTTTGGAGACTGAGTGGGCAGTTCAATCTCCACTGGTACCAATCAGAGATAGATGGCCCAAGGCTATTACTAATTAAGCGGTACTCAGTGAAGAGAGACGGCTCAAAGGTGCCGCCATCTCGTGGTCCCTAACCCTAACACAATATATTTAATGTCTGAAATAATGTGGGTTCTACGGTCGATTTTCTTGAGTTTACAGGACGAAAAACCCGAGTTTCCGGGAGGAAAAACCTGCTTGCCCGTGCCAGAGATCGACTAACTCGGGAACCGGTCGAAAAAAGGCTTAGAAAAATTTCCTCTAGTCGCCGACTAGACTCAAAACCAAGTCTTCCTTCGTGCGGCCAAGCGCCGTGGTTGGCAAACGCCACATCCACTGAGCTACACATTAAAATAGTTGGAAGTTATTAACATGAAAATAAAAATGCTAAAGTACCATATAATTGTATTTATTTCATTTGATTTATTTCGATGTGTAATTAATAATGAAATTAAGGAATTATTTGTTACATACAAGAATATGGTCTTAAGATACTAGTCTTAATAATAGGTCTCACTAATACTAGTAAATTTATCCGAATATTCCTAAATTAATTTTGGAATGCTAACGGAATTTTATATTTGGATATTCTTGGGTTCGAGTTTCGTAGAGAGATTATTCTTCAAATTTATTCATCTTCCGCCACAAGTCAGTGGGTAAAAAATGAATCACTGTTCTCAATGTATTCCTTCAGTGGGGAATGATTAGCCAGTGTCATGGTAAAAACTTCTAAAGTGTACTGGGGGTTTTTTTCGAGTAAGAAAAATATAAAATTTTGAAATTTTGAACCAGAAAATTGATCATTTTTCGACTACCACTGAAAATAGCGCCGAAAAGCAAAAAGCTTGAAAGACGTGGTTAAATGCATCTAAACCACAGAAAATTACAATATTAACTACCTATTCTGTAGATTAACAATTCTATGAAGGGTGCACTAGGAGAAGATATGAAAAGGCCATCATAACAATGGTCGATTATCTAGTATGAAAACAACAAATCAATATAGAAAAATGACTCAAACTCAAAATCATACTTCATATGCTCCAAGAAAATTACAAATACATATCAAGAGGAATGTTTACAATCTCCATTTATGCCTAACCGTTCAAATGTGATTGTCGTGAGTTGCATAAATACGATATCAGATCGCCAAGTATTCGAGCCTTTAGAATACACTTTGGAATTCTCTCAAAGAGAACGATCACGACAACGTCGATCCTTTCTTCGGAGCAAAAGAAATTAACTCTAAATTGTTTCATCTGGATGGGCACGAGCTGAAGTAATTCGTCTAACTGCATCTTGTGAAGAACAAACCCAGGAATAAGTGTCACTATGCAGTTGTTCAATCCATTTGTGCTGAATATATTTTTATCGAACACATGCGATGCGAGGTTAAAAGATACAGCAAGGTATGGTGATAATATCTCCTCCCATTTACAAATATAGACTCAATTGTAGCCGTTGCTTCGAGTTTGAATTTTGAACTTCCTGATTATGCATAATTTGAGAAAGAGGAAGAAAATTATGACGTACTTATATTGACAGAAAAAACCTCTACTAAATTGAACGTAATGGGACAATAATGTGCCAGTGATTGAAATTTACAAACTCTCACAGTCAATTAAATCCCTGCTTTTCGAGGTAGAGTCCATCAAACGAGCACCGGCTCTATTACAGAGTAATTCAGCTGCAGAAAAACACATTCCTTGTTACTGGCAATAGGGTCAACGAGCCATTTCCCATGTACAAAGTACCACGACTACTTTCGTGATTATGTCTTCAGGAGTTGATGCTATGTTTGATCCCAGAACATTTCTAAGATACCCTTCAAACATACTGAACACATCCAATGTCATACCGATCTGATATAATAGTCCTTCTCTCTCCAATGACTGTTCTCTGCTAGTTTTGTTTTGTTGTGTTTTTCCTTAGAAAATGATGTGTTATAGTGTATCAGTGAAGATTTTCATATTATAGTATTTGGTATTTTCACAACATATTTTTAATGAGATATTTCAAGATTAAATACAGTTGTAAAATGTCGCCAAACCCACACGAAATGGAACTGTAACAAGAACAGCGAAATCCAGAACAAGAATTCTTGACTCACTAAAGAGGATATTCAAAATATTGAGGACGACACTGAAAATTATTTAACCTCCTAAATTGAAAAGTTAATATGGATTATCAGAAAAACGAGGAAGGAATTACAAAACATCAAGCGGAGTTTAAATGAACATAGGTAGGTTAAGAAGAAGAAGCAGAAAATTACAAACAACAGATCATGGATCAGCTAAGTAAGTTTGTAACGAAAATCAGGTCGATATGACGAGTGCGAAAAGAAGGATATTATTTAGTATCGAGACTTGATCATAAAACATACCATCGATCAGCGGGTTATATCTTCAAGGTTTCCTAGAGCATAAAATTAAAAAAGATAGCACATTCCATTGAAACAAAGATAAGCAAAGTAACAGAGATTGTAATTCTAGTAAGTACAATCAATAGGGTTAAGTTCGGTATAAGAGAAGATATGCCAGGACTGTCGAAAGAAGCGACGTTGGAGAGTGAGAAAGAGAAATTGGTAAGTATATTACCTCGAAATGATAGAAATGAATTAAGAAGGGATATGATGGCAAATTTTGGAATACTTCAGCTGTATAGAAATAATGGATACGAGATTTTTGATATTTTGAGTGAATTTGAGGGAATATTGGATTTGTAAAAGGGGACGTCCTTCAGGTGAATGAGCTTGCTATGAGTAGTGTTGAGTTGAGAAATTATTAATTGACAAGACACCTAAAACAAAGAATTAATGAACTAGATGATGAATGAATCTTGAGTATCTGCAAGAGCAACAATGTTCTGCAACTGCGTTAATGATGGGGATGTCCATGATCATGGGAATAATTTTGAGGAGAATGATGTGGTCGCAATTTTTGTTTTTGTTTCTATTGGATATTCGGAATTTCCATGCCAGAGTGCCGCTTCTATCAATGAAAAACTTCATTAATGAAAAACGTTTTGTTCTGTTGATTTTGTCGAGTAGTGTATAATCTTCGTGGAATAGGCCTACCGGGGATACCACGTTAAAAAAAGCGCGCAACATACTCTACCTCAGAGGTGGTGCGGAAAAGAGTACACCCGTTCCTTGCTCTCTATGACTATGCTTAAAACGGCACTATCAATGGGGATGCATTTTGCTTATTTAATATCTTTACGAACTAATACGAATTTGTAACATAAAAATACACCAAAATAATTTTATGGAACTTTTTTGTACTGTTTTTTTTTCACTTTCTAAAAACGCTTACGTTAATATTTCTTATGTTGGATCATAGGTTAAAAGATATACAGAAAAATAATAATAGTTACAGTGTTTCTAATTTGTGCACATTTCTCTTCGAAGCTTTTATTATATTTTAAAGAATTTAATTCTCTCCCTCTTTGCAAAAATTTGCAACCGCTTTAGGAGATTGTTGACTATCGTTTTCTTCTTATTTTTATTTTTTATATATTTACATTTTTATATAATTCCAGTACCTTAGAAAGAAATATTGTGCAGTTTAATTAAGGGCAGAAGATATTTCCCAGATTTTCTGACAAAACTGGATATTCATCATTAAAATGTAGCCAAAACGACATCACTGTACTTAGTCGTATTTAGTTTAGAGATTATAATCTGAAGCTAGTTCTGATGGTTGGAACTCGATAGTGCTGTCAATCAGACGCGGCTCTACTCGAGGTCACTCGCTAAGAACAGAAAAAAAAGTTTGTTTAAAGTGTTAATTAGATTTTTTATTTATTGAAAAAATGTTATACAAGAGACCTACACTTATCGGCGACAACATGGAGACAAAAATAAAAGTATAAATAATAATAATCCACTTGAAAAAAAATCAGCCTCGTAGTCCCCTGAAATAAAAATTGATATTTAGGATCACTGTTAAAATTCCTCGCTCTCATCGCAAGTTGACAGTAATATTTTAATAAACAACATAAAATTACGACTGTTGGGGATACAATGAAACTCTTAATTGTTGTAAGCATTAGCCATGATAATATGCCAATAATTAATTTTAACGGTTGTTTGTATCATTTCGTTTATTTGCTATTAAATGCATCGACTTACTTAAAATAGTCAATTATATTCTAGTTTGCCTCGCTAAACTGAATACTTCATAAAAATAGAAAGTGAAAGAGAAACCTAAATTATAATTAAATTTAAGGTTAAACGAATTAATATTAAAATTATACGCTAATTGCTTTTTGTCATTTACACAAATGACCTCTGAAGAGACCATCACTTTTAAGTCTTTTAATCATGCAAGTAGCAATGGGATTATATAAAAATCGATTATGAATGCATCACACAAAACAAAAATATATATTTTCTTCGCTCTTTTACACGAAACTTTCTGAACATTTCCCGATGTATAATAATAGTCCATTAGTTCAAATTAATACTGAGGGTTTGATGTAGTACAGCGTTAAGTGCATTCGTATATGTGTATATAATGTTTTTGAAAGGTGAATGAATAAGAATACTATTCGTATTATCACCATGGACACGGAAGAGCAAACCTCATGGCTAACGCTCCGCATAGGAAAATAATGCACTAAAATCACCTGAAGAACAATTAAGACCTGAGTTTGGAGAGCGTCATTCTATGAATAAAGAAGAGATACTAAAAATAAAATCAACTTGTCATTTGCAATTCTTATTGTAATTGATGCTGAAAATCACAAGAACCTAATTTCTTGAACCTTCCTTTCGCGATTTTATAATCGTCTGTACATTGCCGTATTAACAGAAGCATAACATGGTAAAATGATCAGAACAAGCAATAAAATTTCAGCAGATGTTCCTTTATATATTCGCTACATTCTTGACTACTGAATATTATTATTATAAATTTAATAAGACTATTATAATAATCTTGTTAAATGTATTTTTGGGTGACATGGATTTAACATTTATGGTAATGGTCATTTATTTGTGAGGTAGTGTAGATTTGCCTACTTCATGATTTAAAAGAAATTCTTCTTATAAAATTATGGAATTTATGGCTATCAATTTTTATATTAATAAACACTTTATTAAAAATACTGTTAACTTCTTCTGATGTTTACTTTAATGCGTGCTGTTGATCTGCTAAAAGCATCTGGCGTTTTTTTTTTTCATAGGAGTACGTGCTTTGAAGTCCTCCCTGTAGTATGTTAATGTACTTACTAGACGGTTTCTTGTTAACACACCTTTCCTTGAACACGATTCCTCGTCAGAATTTTGTTCACTAGAAAGAGGATCTCAGCACAGTGCCATTACTCTCATAGATGACTACCGTAAGAAGACATAAAGTTAGAGGTGATAAAATTAATGCGAGTGTTTCTAATAACGTGTTTTTCGACACCTCTCGCACAATACCGAGAGTGCATTTTGTCTTTGGGAATTCATTCTTTTGTGGTTTGACAGACAAAGACGCAACTAGTTTGAATTTCAAGAAGTGTAGTTTGGTGGTGATCTATTCGGTCTTGTGGCTCATCATCTCTTTCGCATTTCTTATCTCCATCATCCAAGGCGCGTTTCTCAAAAGGAATTTTCTGGATATTAACACTTTACCACTGATCATCTTCTGGTGTTTTCCAGTAGCACCTGCAGTTGTGTGAAGATTTACTTTATATTTACGTGGTTCACGCTTCGTGAAATTAATCAAAGACTGTTCTCTATTAGAACAGCAGGTGAAGTTTGAGGAAGGCTATCATCGTTCTTTAAAGGTTATTAAGTTCGTTTCAGTAATAACTGTGGTTGGTTAGTTTAGCGGTTATCTTCTTTATTATTCCGTTGGTTTTATTTAATAGTCTCCATAGGGCGAAATTATTTCATCCCCTTGTTATTAGTTTTACCTCTGTAGTAATTTTCGGTTCAATTGTTGTTCCCCAAATTGTAATTCTTACGTGGGTGGTGTTTTTCGCCATTTACTTTCGTTTCGGTTTTCTCTCAATTACTTCTGCCTTGCTTGTTCTAAAAAGTGAAGTTTCAAATGTTATATGGGTTAACTTTTTCAAACACTTCGCCTTCATTATATGACATACTACCGTCTGTTGAACAAAGCTGACTCGGTTCTCTCTTCAATGATACTGTTTTTCTCTGCAAATGAAGGAGTAATATATTGCATCTGACTAATGTTCGCATCTCTGGAATTGAAGAAAGAACAAACTGTTCTTTTTACCAGTGATTTATTTGATTTTAATTTTAACGTCAGTCTTAACAATAACTTTGCCAGCCATCCATTTGCAAGTAATGCTAGATTAGGTATCAAAATCAGTTACTTTTAAAACAAAAAATCACTTTATTTATAATATCATTAATCAGTATATTAATTGCTGTAATGGATTAGAAAATCGAAAAAGTTGATTCAAATCACTTAGTACTAAGTAGATGTATTTAGATCCGTTACAAGAAATTTAATTTTAGGACGGAGCATTTTTATATTGTGGAGAATTATGTCACTTATTAATTCTAGAAAAGGGAAATCCAGAGGCTATTTGATGATCTATAAAAATCACTCTCATTACCTTTCAGTTTCCCGATATGTAAAAAAAAAAAATTAATATTCCTATAATTTTACCAATAATAACCATTCAAGTTCTACATACAAAATCGCGGCTTCATTGGTCGATTTATTAGTGTATCCACTCTGAGACGAATAATAATTGAAAAGTTGTGAAGGTTCAGAAGAATTTTATCGCTAACTTTGGGACCCCCGTGTGGCTAACAACAGCTCCATTCGAATGGGCTTAAAAGTACTATATTTGATCACTATGAAATTAGGGATAAGATTATCTCATGCTACACTTGTATCAGAAACATTATTAATAGTCGAAGGAACGTTTAGAGTCGGTAGACAGCACCTTCAGATGAGTGGAAAGTGGAATCAGGAGCAAATGAAGTCGCTTACGCTGTCTCCTGCTGTTAATTTTATATTTCTCAGAAATATATATATATATATATATATATATATATATATATATATATATATATATATATATATATATATATATATATATATATATATAAACATGTCCTACCTTATAACTTTCCGTACATAAATAATAAGATTTCTGCATGTATTTAATTCTTCATTTGTATCTCTTCTAGGCATTGTTTCCGTTGATGTGGTTTTCCAAACTAATTTTACTTTTATTTTGAAAATTATCTTCCCTTGTTTATTCCGAATAACTATTATTGTTGAGCAGGATTTTGGGGAGATAATCTAGGAATGTTTGTTTTGCTGTATTATGCCACGAAAGAATCAAATGGAATAAGAAACGTTTTTTTTTTAATTTTCTCTACTAGTTTCAGAAATTCGTTTGTTTCACTTCATCAGTTTAATTACATGAATAAACTAGAAACCGAGTAATAACAGGTAACAACTGTGAAAATATTGGAACAAGATTAAACAATGGAAAGGGTGCATTCGTTAATACATGACTACTGCTTCTTGGGTTGGTGTATAGTCTGTCTGCCCTATATGGTATAAACCACAACAACAACTGATCTTGTAGAGACCTGATTTTTTAATTGGAGGATATGAAATTTTAGGACTTTCAGATGATCAAAGATCTTGCTGACTGGATAGAATGCGATCTTTAAATTTTGTTGGCGAAGCAACAGCTCTATTTTCTTTTTGATTGGTGGTATATATGGGAGAACGCTGCTCTTCTAAAATCTTGGTTTTCTTGGTCACCTGATTGTTTTGGAGGCTGAAGTAGAATTTTTTTATTAATGTTCAGCTGTAGCAAGTTTTGGTAGAACTGAACTCATTTATTTTAGCTCTTGTCTAATTATATAGTATCTATGTTGAAGGAACTGATGATCCTATTTTTACGTTCTGGGTCGGTGGTGATAAGATGTGGTGTGTAGGTAACTTCCTGTGTTTGTTGATTTGCTATATTCGAAGAAGTTTTGTTTGGATACCTCAAGTAGTGTGTATGAAAAGTAAAGAACTGTTTGTTTCTTATTCAAAAGTGAATTTAACTCGACGATGAAGGTTTTTGAGCTTAGTGAAACAAAACAGCTTGCCACGAGTTTAGTCTCGGGACAGGAACAACAAAAATAATTTCTTATTATATGTGATATTTTCGTGAAAAAATACCGTAAACTTAATTCTGACCTAGTATTATTTTGGATAGCACGATTATTCAGCCGATCATGGCACGCACTTGCGAGTGAAGAACAGAACAAACAGAAGAGACTAGCTAGGGTAACACGGTTTCACTGACCGTTAATTTTTTTCAGCGATAAAAAACGAAAACCTGAGTTGCTGATTGTCAGCGATCTCCATATCAGAGTGGAATATTTAAATAAAGGCTGACTTGCCTTCAATTATATTATTTTGACAGTTTTTTATTAATTTGCAATTTCTCGCCAAATACAACTTTCACGGATCCCGGTTTGGGAAGCACAGCAAGAACTGTTGTTGGTAGCAAACAAATCAAAGCCCTCTGAAACCTGTGAAATTCATTTCATTAACGGTTTCATTTCAATTTGCTGCAAATTCTTTTGAATTTTTCTGTAATGAATTCCATAAGGGTGGAATTTCTTAGCTCTTGTTTCTTAGATGGTATGAAATATTTCAGATGTTCTGTTTGAAATGGTGTTGTAAGAATTTGTTCTTCAGAAACTTGGATTTCTTGTATATGACTAGAAGACCTACACGCACCTGACTTAATCCAGACCAGAAGCGACATATGCTATATTTGGACACCAGAGCAGGCTTTAACGTTCCTGTTTCGACATCATCCTCGCTTTTAGACGCAGTGTGAGACACCCGTCAAAGTCATGCCAAACATATTTAGAGACCAACAAGGTCATACATTTCGAGAGTGTATCGGTTTAGAAGGTGATATCGCAGGTTGATCGCTAGTTAATGCACACCCTCAAACTGTCACTAACGACAGTAACGCTTATACATCAAGAACTTGCCATTGCTTTCAAAATTTAATAAACCCTTTCTCGGTGTAAAACATTCTACATAAAAGGCAAGCACTTTGCTGCAGATAACGAAACCTACTCATACAAAATAGAGAGAGGAAACGTGTTTTATTATATGGATTTCAATCTGGTATTATTAAAAATGTCGTCGTCTTTATGAGAGACTTCTTGATGCATTAGTTTAAACGAAGGGTGTGTCAAAGTATACAGCTCAGTTCTTTGAATGAATCTGTTCAGCAGGCGATTCTTGAATATGTCGTGTTATACGGTTCTGCCCATTCGATAACGACACACGATTTTCTTCAATGAGCAATTTTGTGGGAGATATTTCTTCTCCGTTCTTCGTTGCATTTCATGCAATTACTCTCACGCATATTGTGTTTGGAGTTGATTTAGCCCGAGGTCTCAGATGTAGCGAAGCACATAACTTATATTTCAAGAAATGTGATTTCTTAGTGGGATATCTGATATGCTGGGTATTCCTGTCTGAAGCATATCCGTTATACTGCCTCACAATTAAATTGCCTATTAAAACGAATTTTCTTGGTATTAAAACCCTTCCGAAAATCATGTTATATTCTTATCTGATGATAACTGCAGTTGTGTACAGACTTCATTTCTATTTTCAGGATTCCGATTTTGTAAAGTTAATCAACGACTGCTGTCGCTTGGAACATGGAACATTGAGTACACCAAACGTCGTTCTATGAAGGTTTCTAAAATCATTTCCATAATTATCGTATTTCGTTATATTCTAACACATTTTTCCCTTTATTTATATTTCGATCTTATTTATTCTTTCCTTTTTGATGCAAACGTTACACACTTTAGTATATTACTGTTCCATCTTTATTCCAAAAATAGTTATCCCAAAATGGATGACGACGTTTGCCATATTCATTCGTTTCTGTTTTCATTCAGTGGTCTCTCCTTTGATCCATTTGCAGAATCGAGCATATTTTCTTACTGATTTTTGTCAATAGATGCAAACCCTACTCTTACGTTACATGGCTTGCTGTTCTCTCGTGAATCGACTGGATTTGATTTTCTCACCAATAATATTCGTTTTTTTTTCGGAGCGCAAAGTGTAGGATGCTGTATTTCATTACCTCTTGCATACGGAGAAGTGATCAGTGCAAAAAGAAACATTCCTATCTGGTGATATATCTGTTTTATATTTCGGTTACCTTATTGGAAATGATTTTGTCAGCGATCGCAAAAGAAGATGCTGTAAAGGTGATGTGAGACATTTGAGTTCGGTGTTATTGCATTTTAGTTACACTTATAACAACAGTGAAAATTCCTTCTCTCTTTCTGTTACATTAATTAATATTGAAAGTAAAGATTTTCTTTTACTTATTAAAAATAAATTATAATATACATAGTCTTCATAAATTACGCCAGAAAATAACTTATCTCAATGATATTTCATTGTTGAATTTGGAATTTTTCTCCTAGAAAAACAATATTCACAGTTCCAAGATCGGAGACAATCGAGAAAAACAATTCTAGAATAAATATCTATAAATTTTATACACTGCTTGAAACGTGTCAACGGAGGCATCCATGGGCAAGCTCAATTGTGCCCATATGAAACAAGTATCGTATTTGTAACTGGTATAAATTTAAAAATAAATTTAAGTATTCCAGGCATGGACTGCAGGTTTTTTGCTGATTCCAGGAATCAGCAAAAAAGCATTCAGCACAAAGGCTCACAATAGGGGTTTCCATGGTATGACTGCAATATTCCTGCACCCAATTACCAGGATTAACAAGCACAGTCGTCTTCAGTAGCGCAAGTATCGTACACACTTGTACCTGGAAATTTGGAATGCTGTGTTTTGCAGCTAACATTCAAGACAAACTCTCATCCGAGGAAATGGACGGTGTGGCTGTAAGTGTGGCGGATGCCCATTAAACGTCTTTTATCAGAGTGCGTAATTATATACACTGCTTTAAATGTGTCAATGGAGGCGCCCATGGACAAACTGCCTGTAGTATTTGTAACTGGTACAAATTTAAGAATAGGATGCTCCCAAGTCGGTAATCCCAAGTAGGAAATTCGGAGGTGGCGGTATGATGGAATGATCTTTTATTTGCTGGTTTAACTTCGAACTTCTGTTTATGGCACCACGAACATTGACCACCGAGAGGGATCTAAATTTTCTGTATAATGCAATGCTTAATACTTTACGGCGTTTCTAAGGAACTCACCATTGATCTGAGAAAATTAATGACATTCAGAAATACACTGACTCAACTAGTTCATAACATTATATATATATATATACATATATATATATATATATATATATATATATATATATATATATAACTATCCAATATCCACTCTCCAATATAAAAACACACAGAGCAGTAAAACTACAGCAATCATTAAGATTGAAACAATACGATGCCTTAGCATCTACTTCGATTCAGATACGAACTGGAGTAGCCACATAAACCATCTACGCCACAAACTCCGAACAATAACTGGCAAACTCAACAGGTTAAAAGAAATAGTTCCCACATTCCTGAAAACATTAACGTATAAAACACTATGCCAAAATGTATTGAGATACATAATAACAACGTATACGTTCTGTGAACACTACAAACTAATAGATTAATATCATTACTATACAAAATGATCTTTTGCGAACAAAGAGACAATACTGGCTTTTTATACACTGCAATGTCAGTAATCCAAATACTAACAGTAAAACATTTATGTCACTAAGCAGCAATGCTAAAATATTATTTCGATGCCAAATACAGGACAGTCAAATGCATACAGTATCACAAGACTACAGACCACAAGACCTTTTCACAAAACCTCGAAAATACAATAATCAAGACGCAAAGACCACTCAAGCTTGTATATCCCAGGTATGCTACGTAGATGGTCTGAGAACTTCTCAGAGCATCCAAGCAAGATTTTTTTTTCTAAGCTGGTACATCTCTGATAAGCATCCATGTTAAATTGCAAGTTATTCTCTCAAGTAGTTTTTTTTATACAGCTACCAGAAGTCGAAGTGAGTGTTGTCTGCATTCCTTGAAATAAATAAAATTGAGTATCGTGTGATTATAAAATTCTTTGTAAAAGAAGGTTTATCGCCAAAGGAAATTTATTCGAAGTTCAGAAACGTTTATCGTTTCTGAACTTCGCACTCTATTCCTTCATTTTCGACAATTAAGAAATGGCCTGCCGAGTTTAAACGTAGTAGCCGTAATAGACTTGAAGATGATCCACGTGAAGGACGTCCAAAAAGTGTAACCAGAAATCACTGATCAGTGCACGATATGGTATTGAATGACCGGAATAGAAGTGTGTGAAATTCCTGAGACTGTAGACATTTCAAAAGAACGTCTGTGATATATTTTACCTGAAGAATTGCAAATGTAAAAGCTTTGCGCAAGATGGGTGCCGGGCTGGTCAAAAACGAACCCGAATGAAAATCTCTTAACAGTGTTTGGGGCATTTTAACAAGATTAAAACTGATTTTATGCGTCGATATATAACTATGATTTCGATTCACCAGTATATATATACCAGAATCCAAACTGCAGTCAAAACAGTGGACAAAAGCGGGTTGTTCAGAGTCAACGAAAACAAGGTCATGGCATCGGTGTTTTGGGATGCTAAAGGCATGTTGTTTATTAATTATCTTGAAGAGGGTAGAACAATAAACCGATATTATTCCGAACTTTTTAACCAGACTAGACGAAAAAATACTTGAGAAAAAACCCGGTTTTCAGAAGATAAAGTAATTCTAAAAAAAGAATAAAAAGTAAAAAAAAAATACTAAAGTAATCTAATAAACCACCTTAGCAATATCACCTCTAAACACCAAATCTCTAACTTCATCTAATTCATGGAGTACAATGCCAACAATGTGATAAACAAGTTGTAATATCTATTTATCCCAAAATACATATCTTTACATTTTCCCGCATTAAAGTGAAACATATTATTTTGTCCCATGCAAACAGTTAATTTAAATCATGCTTTTCACAAAGACTTGATTAACTGTCTCCCTATTCCATCTTATCATAAAAATGTATCTGCAACCTTACTTATACTTGAGTTTCTAGAGAAGAAACTTCACACCAAAAAACCTTTTAATGAATACTGATTACGCTGATTTTCCAGATAACCCCAAGCATTATAAGCGCAAATATATTCCATATTTCATCACAAACATTGCAGAAGGCTATTACTGGATGACTCTATCCGTACACGAAGAAATAAGGAGACAGCTACAGATAGGATATGAATATATTTTTATTTTGTCATTTATCTACTTTCCAAGTTAACAGGGTTTTTATTATTTCAATTATTTCATATTAAGCCTAAAAATCTGGTAATATATACCCTCATCTGTAGTTGAAATGAGTAAAAGTTGGAACTAGTGTTACTTTAAAACTGATGATAGCTGATGTTAATTTAAAATTTCTCCCATGCAATAAGTGTAGTTTCACCCTATCTGTATTAAAAGCCATTGTTGTGATTGATCTCTCAATCAAATTTATATCTTGGTGATTCCAGTTTTATATATATATCTGACAACACATGAAAAGCCACAATAACTATAGCACATTAGTGCCGTGTGTTGGCAAGAAAAATATAAAAAAGGAGGAGTCTGTCGATAATTTCTTGAACAGTTGACAGTTGTAATCTTTGTGAAAGTCAAACTCCACAAGTCTGTTCTGAATGACAGAAGTAGATAACATGAAGGAGAGGGTAGTGAATTTCGCTCGATGATTTTAAAGATTGGATGTAAAAGGAAGTTGGTTAGCAATGGCTCTTGGTTTAATGATTTTGGAGGAGTGTGGATGACGAACTGTGGCCAATTGATCAGAGCTCTGCCCATGAAAGTAACAGCAGAAGAGTGCAAGGAAGGACTGAACGCCTGTGACTAACGTAATGTGAAGTCATAAGAGAGGGATCATTAATTAACCAGATTTCCCTTTTCTGGAGAGAATTGGTCAATCTTAGAGAGTATTTGGTGCACCACCTGACGTGTGGGAGAAATATTTCATGACTGGACGGATTTGGTTTTTATAAAGAGTTAGCAGCGGTGAAGATGTGCAGAAGTGTTTTCTGCGAAAACGTACGCCAAGTTCTTTGCTGGCTGACGAAAGTCTGTGCAAGAAAAGGTGGGAGGAGCAGGTTTATCGAGTAGAGAAATCTGATCGTGTTTGTGTCCATCGGTATTACTCAAGGGGAAATGAGAACGAAGTGAGATGTCTCTTGTGAAAGGTACGCATGTTTGGTTTTAGGTTGTATGGAAGCTATACAAGTATGTCCTAACCCTACTGGTATACACCTAGGAGATCGGAGTTCGGGTTTCCTGTCGTAGTAGATCTTGAGAATTCCAATAATCGAACATTACAACGCTTGTATAATGAAAACGAGGAACAGAGTGTACTGTCACAGGCGAAGCTATGGATAAGATTAGACTTCTGTGACAGCAGGTCATTTATATACAAGAAGAAGAGAGAGTTTGAAAAAACAGAACCGTGGGGTACTCCACCGTCGGTAGGGAAATCTGAGCAGTGTAAACCTTCCACCATGACACGAAGTGAGCGACCAGCAAGAAAGTGTTCGATACAAAGAACACTTTTTACAAAGTAGCAGGATAAACATATAATCTCTTTGCTCGACAATGTCCTCAACGAACCCTTGATGAGTAGCAAACCATAGGTATATTATTCTACAAAATATTGGCTACACTCTAGAAATAAATCAGCGTTCATCAGAATGCGATTGCTACTTCTATCCCATAAAAATAGACCCAATCCCATGAAGTATGTTGGAATACATATCCTGGGGTGAAAGTGGATAATAACCCGTGATCTTAGTTCCGAGATCACGGGTTTTTATCCCATTCATCGGAAAACAGTCACTAATTCTACCTATTAAACCTAGAGCTAGCTAATTCCCTAAAAATAGATTACTATCATTTATTATCATAACACGACCACTCATAGTATAATACGCAGAAACACAGAAAGTGAACTGGTTGATTGGAATTATTGGTGTCGAGGAGTCTATTAAGAATCACATTCTTAATAGTCTGAATGCTCTTTGGAGGAGATGATTGCTAAACGAAAGTTGATGTACTTTTAGAAAATTGTGCGAGAAAATAAATCGTTGGAAAAATTAGTTTGGTTAAGAACGATTGAGGGCATGACATGGAGAAGAAGAGGGCAAAGTTGGATTGACACCATAAAGGAACTTGGAAACTTGAAATTATAATTATTGAAAGAAAAGACAAGAATATGAGTGTGGTAGTGAGGATTGGTTCTCACCAATAATATTTTCGGGGAACTAAAATTTCAATTCTTTTAGGCTTGTTTTTTCATCTAAACTACTGGATTTCTTTGTTCCTGAATATAACTGCCATCTGAGGAATGAGAGAATAAGTTAGGATATATGACAATATTACATAAACAGAAATTTATTAACGTAAACGTTATTTCTCTCTCACACACACTATCTTTTACTCCCTACATAAATGTGTGTCTAATATTTCTGGGTAGTGCGAGGAAGAATGAGATATATCCAACGAAGAAATATTAATAGGATAATTCCAGAAACACAAAATTTAATATTTACATACTGTTATTATCTTACCTCGTTTTTTCGAATTTCCAGCTGAGCAATCACAGCATAATAGCCAACAATCACATAGATTTGAGCATAATTACAGTATCCCTGTTTAATGTAGTTCAACCCAATGATATGATCAAATGCTGCACAACTTTGCAGGAATATATTACGCGCCATGCCTAAAGGAAATCCCAGAAAAAAAAAGTTCCAGAATTCACCATCAGGGGCACTGTGTGATGTATACCGAATGTAGATGTAGTACTTTTTCTGTGCATGTTTCAGAAAACAAAAGCGACATAAGCATAAACGACAATTTTATTCACTTTCATTATGTATTCTTGGGCAGTATGTTCAGTGTGCTACTCTTCCCGGTATGCCGCAATTTGCATCCTTTGAAACTGAGAATACGGTAGATCCATACAGTGCCAGTATCGTAGTAAGAAAATTAGATTTGTCATGTACTGAACATCGGTAGATTGTAAAAGTTTGCTGTGATGGGAGATGCCAGTGGCCGAGAAACCTTTGACTTCACATTTCTAGCATGCATGAAGATGACTACATTTTGGTCTTGTAACATTCTTTCGAGTGGATAAGTGTTTTTTCGGCCGTTTTATTTCGAAGAAATCCATTGAAGTTAACCTGTCACATGCAAACCCGACGTCATGTTGAAAAGTGTTGCTACACGACATAGCACATCCCAACACACGACGTGAAGTTTAACAATTATTTCGTCAACTTTTCAGAGAGGATAAAGTAATCAGTTTTCATTTTCTATGAAAAGGCCATCGCGTTCACAGTGCTTAACCATTGTGGTTTTGAATTTACCTCAACAGTATGGTGTATTGGATCAAAGCACTTCGACTGGCTGATATGAAAGAAATCGTACATCATGCGAATCTTTTCGATAGCGCTCCGCTGTAGGCAATGTGGTACAGTAGTAGCTAATAGTCGCTAGTGTTAGTAGCTAGTATCAGCTGTTGGTCCTGCACAATGGCCAACACATTTTAATTCATCTACATGTACATCATGAAATGAGTGAAATAAACATCACTGAATAGTTCGCTTGTCTTTAACATCGTATCATTTCCGAGTAAGATACCATCCTTTTCACATTACCTGCGAACAGAATGGTATGTCTGTTGTTCACAGTGCCATATTTCCTATCGTTCATTTTTGAACTAATTTTTTATTACGATAATCTTTTCGGGTAATCTAGGTAGGGTGCCTACCACGTCTGAAGGTATTTCGTTTCCTGGAACAGAATAACAACAGAACACAATTTATTTACCTGTTTCTCTCTACAGATTGCTCTGAATAAGAGTACTTCAATTTGAAGAATTCTATACTTTTAAGAGTAAGTAGCGGGCACTTGATGTTTGGAGAAGTAATGAATAGAATTTACTTACGTATAATTTAGCCATACAATTATTGAATTGCATCGAAAGGAACATTGGATTAAGGTTTGAAATATATAATTAAGTTAAAAGAAGATTGAGAAGTATAACAATGATTTACATTTATGTAATAGGCTCATTATTATGCAGTTTATTTATTTAGCATATACCAATCTACATGCAGTTATAAAGGTACATAAGTCAAAATAAATATGTAAAAAGTAGGGGACAAACAATTAGAATAAAACAAAGACACTTATACTTTCAAAGAACAAAATACTTATAAGTTAAGATCAAGTCTGATCCAGTCTATAATGCGTTGGCATCTCCAGGTAGTCGTTACTTTGATCCCGTATATGCAATGAGACTGCACTCAGTAGAAATGTGGTGGATTGATTGATTTGGGTGCCCGCAGTCACATTCCCGTGAGGGAAGTTTCTCCCACTTGTACAGAGAGCTTTCACATCTTCCATGTCCGATGCGAATCCTGTTCAGTGCCATGCGATTATGCAGTATGTGCTACCTAGAAGAACACAAATATAATTCCTGGTTGCTATGGATGCGTAAATGCATATACCTTGGCTTCCCTGCCTAACAGAATTGTTATCGACGTGGTTGACTGGCTAAGAAACATCTAACGGAAGTCCTCTATATGATAAGAAGTACACCTAAACGAGTATTTCAATTAATGGTTAGTTAACCTTTCACCTTTTCAGTAGGAGTTTCATTGCAAAGTTCGTTTTTCTTATTCTTTCTTCTTTTTACGAATGGGAAGAATATATATACAAATGAGAAGTGTAGAAGGCCATAGAGATAGTAGAATTTAATCTTCATTCTTTAAATCAAATGCAATGTCAAAAATTAAGAATTGATGAATTATAAATTAAGAGTTGGACCCAGGCCAATTTTCTACTTAAAATTCAGAATCATCCTCTCTGTTAATTGGGAATTGGATGAATTGCTTGCTACTAACAGTGTAAATACTCGTAATGCATGTGATTAGTAAACCTTAAACACTTTTCGAAATTATCAGCATTTAATTCACTGGGAACGTTTATTATCAATAAACATAATTTATCCTTGAAAGATAGCTGGTTCCTTTCCTGTTCTAGTACTGTTTCCAATTTCATGGGTGGCACACTCATTTTATCAACTGATATCGCAGTTAATGTCAAATAAATCATTTGCGAAAACCTTTCTGTATTTATTTGGCAAAATACGACCATCAATGAGATACAATATATTACTCTTTAATTTGCACAAAAAAGAAATAATATGGAGGTAAGACCGAGTCAGCTTCGTTCATCAGACGATAGAAGGTCATGTAACGAAAGCGATGGTTTTGGAATTGTTGACCAAATTCGATAACATTTAAAACCTCAGCAAAGTGAGATTTTAAATGTTATAGCACATTTATAACACACACCATTCATGTTGAAATTGCAATTTTGGGAACAATAATCGAAGAGAAAATTGCCACAGAGACCAAAGTAAGTAGAAGCAAATAAAGGATATCAGAACGATGGCGACTTAAAAGTAAGTTACGGGTATGGAAAAGAAGTTACCAAACCCATCTTGAAAACTTTGAGAAAATAACGTTACTCTTCAGCAAGGTCCATCTGCTATTCTAACAAACATCAATCTTTGATTAGAGAATTCCCAAACAGAAAATGCACTCTTGATATTGCAAGAAAAGTGTCTAAAAACGACACACTGGTAGAAATTAAATCGCCATTAACTTTATGTCTCCGGTCATTTCTGACGGTGGCACACTGTTGAGATCTAACTCAAATTAAACGATGCTGGCAATAAACATTCCTGAATGGGAAAAATTGATGATAAAAAACCGCCTTGCAAGTAGTCATTAACTTAGAACAACAATTGCTTCCATGCGAGATAATTATATAAGAAAAAAAATAATAATAAGATGATGTTGCATGCGTGTTGGGACCAACACGCATGCAAAGTAAACATCGCCACAATTACTTCTTAATATGTTTTATGAAAATGTTTGTTTAGATAGAGATTGATCGCTTTATATTTCTACCGGAAGACATTTTTTGAATCGACATCAGGTTAAATCAATAAAAAAATACACTGCCGTTCCAATAAAACTGCAAACTTTATCTTAGATGTTAATTTCATCATTACACACACACACACACACACACACACACACACACACACACACACACACACACACACACACACACACACACACACACACACACACGGCGCTCACTCGAGTAATGCGCCTCCGATTAGTTCGTCATTTTTTTTTCTATACCCAAATTCGATTGGTGCGCCTATATACACATCTTAAAAATAAATGTTACAGATTTTAAAAAAAATTCTCTATATTCATTTTTATGGCTAAGTATTTTAAAAAATCACTCACCGAGATTAAATAATTTAGTTACCGATTTTAAACATTTCACAAAGTGAATTTTAATGGCGTACAACAACTACACTATTTCCATGTGGACTGTTTTCCAAATTTACCGCCAAAATGTACTTCATTTGGTAAAATCAGAGCCATTTGATGATCATATCTCGTCCCTCCTTTGCAACTGTTTTCCTTAATGTTTTCATTTAAAGTATTTTCCCAGCCTTTCATCGTGAGTAAAAGAATTAGTGAGCAAAAAAATGGAAGTATGAAAATGATTCAAAAAATAATCTCATTGGAAGAAAAACTTGGAATAATAAAGAAAAATGAACAAGGCGAGTCCAGAGCAAAGATAGGACAAGAACACAAAAATGGGTAAACCAACTATAAGAGCCATTTCAATCAAAGTTGCTGAATACCAAGAGAAAGGTAAGACTGCTTCAAGTTCACCAAGCATGCAGACCACTCGAAATCCAATTAGTATAATGATTGAATTAAAGAAACTACTTTCTACATGGATCGAAGATTGCAAACAAAAACGGATCCCGCTAAACACTGACTTTATTAAATCAAGAGCATTAAGTCTTTTTGCAACCTTGAGAGAAAGAGTTATCAATGATGGAAAAGAAGAAGAAGAAATCCACATTAGTGCTGGGTGGTTTGAGCATTCCAAAAAAGAGAAATAGCCTACATAATGTTTGAATTCACAGGCGAAGATGCAAGTGCAGATAACGAGGTAGCCACAAATTATCCAGAGATTTTGAAGAAAATTGTGGAAGAAGCGGTGGTGGACTATTGTGACTAACATATATTTAATGTCAATGAAACTAGCTTTTTTTTAGAAGCGAATGCCTTCGAAGAGTTTTCAGGCCAAACCAAGGAAATCTCTGCCTGCTTATAAAGTCTCAAAGTCGAATGACATTTCTGCTGGCAATATGCGAGCCGTTTGAAATCACATTCTTCCGCATTGTGCAAAATTATTTTAGAGGCTTTTCAAATGAATCTAAGTTAATTAAATCTCATTCTGAGAAATTGGGTCATTCTGCCATGTAAAATTTAAATCCAAGGCGGTAAGATCCTGAAGAATATGAAGAAAATTTAATCGCTGATAAGGACAAACTGATTTCACAGAAACTAATTGAAAATGTTGGTACAGTCGATGTTTTTGAGCAGCAATGCTTAAAGGCTGGCCCTGATGAAGAGAGAAGACGTAAAATTTGCAGAAGAGTACAAGAAGCAATAGAATCATACCGTCAGTTGTATGCAAGAAACAGAATGCCCTCCAAACTACGTAAGTTGAATTCTCTCAATAAGAAGTAGAATAATAAATTGATACTCTGAATATGTTTTATTATCTATCAGCTTCATGGTTTTCCTTTAACTAAGCCCTGAGATATACCCTAATTCTTTTAGAAAATATAACGGCCAGAAAAGAAATTTGAGGAACGAATTATACATTGTCACATAGGTTATATTCGATTAGTGCGTTTTCGAATAATACGCCTGCTTTAAAGAACGCATAATCCGCATTAATCGAGAGGTTGCTATATATAAATATACTGTGTGTGTGTGTGTGTGTGTGTGTGTGTGTGTGTGTGTGTGTGTGTGTGTGTGTGTGTGTGTGTGTGTGTGTGTGTGTGTGCGTGCGTGCGTGCGTGCGTGCGTGCGTGCGTGCGTGCGTGCGTGCGTGTGTGTGTGTGTGTGTGTGTGTGTGTGTGTGTGTGTGTGTGTGTGTGTGTGTGTGTGTGTGTGTGTGTGTGTGTGTGTGTGTGCGTGCGTGCGTGCGTGTGTGTGTGTGTGTGTGTGTACGAATCTGGCAAAAGAAAATGAATGTTGATCCCATAATAATAGGTACTTCAGGCGACATCCCTAAAGCATTGAAAAAACATCTAGAATCACTCGATTTGGGTTAAAAATTGGGCAGCTGCAAAAGGACTCTTTGTTCGGCACAGCTTTCATTTTCAGAAAGCGTTTCTACAACTCATAGGCCCTTGGGTAGGGCTCGGAATATAACCATTTTCTTAAGACTGAGCAAATCAAGCTTTATTGAATAATATATATATACGTAATGATGCAGCATTCTCCGCTTACTACATTACACATACATGGAAGCTGTTGTTGTTATAGAAGTATAAATATATAGAACACAAGCTTGCCGTATATAACTTATCATCTAAGATGGTTTTTGCTGAAAAGGATGTAAACTGGTTTTATTACCACAAGGATATTTATAACGGTATTATTGATGTAGCGAAGTATAACTGCCGTAACATTAGAGAAAGCACAGCAGTCTTCATTATGTTGTTGTATAAGAACGTACAGATTAAGTGATTAAAATTTATCACTAACTTGCACGAATTTGGTTGCTTAAAAGTGAGTTCGACAGCAGACTTTACTCCTCGCAGTTTATGTCAATTTATTTATACAATCGTAGCCCCGGGAAGTAAATTTTACGGTTCTAAATCTAGTGTATTCACGAGAACAAAGTTTAGCATAAATAACGCTTTACATACAAATGGTCTTGTATAGCCGCCTGGAAAATGGCTACACAAGACTTTTATTTATTTATTTACTTCTATATAATGTGTAATCAGAACAAGGGGATATATTTAATAATAAAATAATAAAACTTGACAAAATCATTTTTGCACTTTCAGTATGTAAAGCATTAGTCACTGATAAATAGGCTTTTTTAAAAAAAAATTAAATAAATAATATTAACTTTATTTCCTGATTCAAGTCTGTTTCTAATTGGATACCAGGGTAAATTATTTCATAGACATCTCTGAAAATCGCGTATTGGTGATCAGTCTCACAGATGGAACAAAATATCGGATATATAGTACATTATTAAATAAAACTGCAGTAGTTAGTAATGCTACGCAGTATTGTCGGCTTATATAAAGAATGTCTTCAATAAGAGACAATTCTTTGTAAAACAATAATGAACAACGTGTCTACGTTTTAGTCAGTTTTAAGAAGAGAACAAGAGTTTTGTGATAGCATGATTACATAATAATAGTCCAATGTGTGAGTATATATAAACAGTTTTGGTAATCCCATTCTTTTAGGTAACTAATAAATCAAACCATTTCATGCTATTACAAACATCTTGTGTTCTGAAAATTTTAGAAAAATGAAAATCTGAGGGTCATACGCCATTGGTGTGAAATGGAAATTTTGAGCAGGTGTAAAACATATGTAAAACCAACTGCATGAAATTTGAGCAGCGCTCAATAAAAAGCCCCCCCCCTGCCCCTTTTGAACAACCCCCAACAATAAACGGCACTTTCTGAGCACTGTGATCTGGTTAGAGGCAAAATGTTAAGAACAGCAAGTCGGTGCTTTCTTCATATAAGAAGAGCAATAGAATGATTAAGTATTAATGTGATGACTGCACAAGACTGGACAAGTAGAGGTCGGTCGCTCCCCCATTAAAAATAATTGAAATGGTAAGAGAAGGAAAGGGAACGATACTTGAGTTGCATACTTGAGATTATCCAGCATTGACTTCCAAAATTTTAGTGCTTCTACTTTATCTGGTGCATACACTATTTCCATGCATACATTGTATTATTATTATTATTATTATTATTATTATTATTATTATTATTATTATTATTATTATTATTATTATTATTATTATTATTATTATTTCGATGCTCCCTTATTTATAGCAATTAAAAAGAGAGTTAAAGTGCTAATAGATCGACAGAATAACTTAATTAAAGAGCCAACGGAACTACTGTTATTATTACTATTATTATTAAATTATTATGAGGTAAAGTAGGGTTTTTATTTGTGGATTAAAATGCAAGGTGTATCAGTGAAGATCCGTTTGTCAGACGGAATATACTGTTGTAAAAAGTGTAAGTAGCTATTACAAATTCTTCTTCTTCTTCTTCTTCTGCAGCTTCTCCCACTTAAGTGGGATCACTGTTGATGACGAATCTCCTCCACTTCCTCCTGTCTTGGGCTCTCACCACATCCAAGTTCTTCATCCTCAAATCCTCTTCTACCAGCTCCCTCCATCTCTTCTGTGGCCTCCCACGCTTCCTCCTTCCTTGCACATCCATCTGCATGACCCTTCTTCCCAATATTCGTCATTCTTCCTCATCACAAGACCAAACCACCTCAAACTTGCCTCCTGTATCTTCGCTCCTAAGTTCGTAACTTTCACTGTTCCTCTCACATAGTCATTTCTCAGACGATCCTTTCTGGTCACATACCCGCACATCCATCCACCTAAGCATTCTCATCTCTGCTACTTCCATCCTGCTGATGTTATTTTTCCTCAGGGTCACATTTTCTATAGCATATGTCATAGCTGGCTTAACTACTGTTCTATAGATTTTGCCGATCAAATTGATCGGCACCCTCTTATCGCATAACACTCCAGATATCTCCCTCCAGTTCCACCAACCCGCTTTTATCCTGCACCCCACTTCCTTCTCAGCTCCTCCATCTTCTTCCACTGTTGAACTTAAGTATCTAAAGTTCTTCACCTTCCTGATGACATTTCCTTCCAGTTCTAGCTCTGTCTCCTGGCCTCCGGCCACTGTGCAACACATATACTCTGTCTTACTTCTTCTCAGTCTAAACTGGAAAGATGGAGAAAACTACTGGTAGATACCTCTATCTACCAGTACTTTTCTCCATCTTTCCAGTTTAGTTTCCGCTTCTTCTCTTGAATATGCACACAGCAAGATACCATCTACATACAACATTGTCCAAGGTGCATCTTCTCTCACCTCCTCCGTCACCACCTCCATCACAATGTTAAACAGAAAAGGACTTAATACTGACACTTGATGCAAGCCAACTGTTATTTGAAAATTTTCTGCCTGTCCCAGTAAGGTCCGAACAATTGTCTGCACATTTCTCTACATCTCCCCCACCAACCTGACATATTTCTCCGGAACCTTCTTCTCTCTCAGACACCTCCAGACTTCGTGCCTTGGCATTCTATCGTATGCTTTCTCCAGATCAATAAATGCCAGATGTAGTTCCGTTGTTTCTCTCGAAACTTTTCCATCATCTGCCGTAACCTAAAGATAGCATCTGTTGTTCATCTATCAGGCATGAAATAAAATTGTTCCTTTGCAATCTCCACCTCCTTCCTCAATCTTCTATCAAGAACACTTTCTTATGCATCCCCTTTACCCTTGTAGATGGGAACAAGAGTACTCTCCCTCCATTCCTCGGGTATATTTTCCGGTTTGCAAACTTTCATGAACAGGTCCCACAGCAGGTCAATTCCCTCTTCCCCCAGTGCCTTTCATGCCGCCACTGGAATCCTATCGTTGCCCACCGATTTTCCATTCCTCATCCTTTTCATGGCCTTCGTCACTTCCACCTTACCCATGTTCTGCACCATCCTCTCAGAAGGCTGCCCATCTTCTCTGTGAGTCCTTGCATTTTCCTTATTCAAAAGTCCCTCAAAGTATATTATCCATCTGTTTCTTATGTCCACATCCCTCCATAATACTCTTCATTCAGCGTCTTTGATCTGCCTCACATGTAAGATGTCCTTTGCTGCTTTATTTCTATATTTCGCGAGTTGGTAAATTTTTCTCAGTTCTTCCTTTGTTTCTAATTGATCATACAGATCTTGATATGCCATGGCCTTCGCATGTGCCACAACTCTCTTGGCTTCTTGCTTTCACTCTCTGTGCACCTCTCTGTCCTCTTCCACTCCTGACTCATCCCACTTCTGAAAGTTTATTACGAATTAAGTAAGTTAAATGTTTCCAAATATTGAAGTATATGGTGGTCACCCAGTTGACAGGAAAACAAAGGAAGTCGCCATTTTAGCAATCACACCAGGATCGCCACGTCCATCGAGATGAAGTGCTATGAAAAACAGGAAAACTTAAGGGAGAAAATAAAAACCACATAGCATGCAGGAACTGCCAGGGGAATATGAATTTTCTCTGTTTTCGGGATTGTCCGAGGGCACTTGGCAGCGAAAATCTGAAGAGAAGTGTGAAGCGTGAAAGTGCACACACACTGTAGATTAAAAATAGGAATGTCGCCTTCCACGACCGGTGGAAAACAGTCAACGCAATAAACAATTGCGGGCAGTAAACAGCTAACGCAGCAAACAACAGCAGACGAAATGAAAAACAACGAATACAATAACGAAATTCATAAACTGAAACTTTGTATGTATTATACTAGAAAACAAATTACAAAACCTAAAAGACTATTAAACCATATTTCTTGGAGAACTATTTGAAAACCTGACAGCAAATTAATTAGAAATTCAACTAATATGAGGAATTTATTAATTTGAATAACAGATCTGTAGAAGAAATATTGTAGACCGTTAATAGCAAATAAAAAGATGGTTAAAGTATTAATGGAGCGACAGCATAACGTAATTAAAGAGCCAAAAGAATACAACAAGAATTAAATTATTTAAAGCGACATCATGACTTCCTAAACCCACATCAGTATAAAAATGAACTCCTCATAAATGATCCCCCAGAAATTTGCTACTAAACATTTAAAAGACCTCGTAATTCAACTATGACAGCAAATTGGCACTCCCATATATACGAAAGATATCCAGACGATTCATTGATTTCCTCAAGAAAGAAAATGAGAAGGTTTTCCATGGTCGCTCCCAGTTACAACTCACTAAAATCCCTACAGTATTTAAAGTACAGTATTTATAGCAGTATTTAAAAAAAACCGATGTACTTGACCGAGTACTTAACACCATACTATAAGAAACTGTTCTATTCTATCATGCAAGGAAAATAAACATAGAAAACACTGAAAGTTTATATGGGTGACAGACAACGAAATATTCCTTAAGAACACACAAGATGCAAAGCCAATCCAAATTATATCCTTAGGAGATCTCAACAACCTGGCACAATAAAACGATGCGTATTAAAGAAGGAAACTCAAGCCATCAAGCAGATCTAATTAACCTGGATCGTGAAAGTTGCCATATTCTAAACTTCATAACAGAATGGAAACATGTGACTACCCCCCAAAAAGGACTATATATTCTTCATGTCAACATCAGAAGTATTCAAAGATATTTGATGACCCCGTATTCTTATCTAAAGGAAGATATAGACAACGTAGATACTTTAATACTAACAGAAGTATCCACAACAAACGAAACATAAAAAAAACATAATATTTTGCAAACATACATTACAGGTAATGGAAATAAACTCTTAATTGGAAGTTGCAAAAAATATATTCATCGAAGTCAAAAATATCAAAAATATCAAAAGACAACTTCTTGATAATAAACGCAATATACAGACCGAATTTAAGCACCACAAAATTTCGAGTTAAATTAAACAGATGGATTTATTATCAGGTATATTAAGGCGCTGTCTTTCATAGCGCCCGAATATAACTGATAATAATAGGTGACCTAACTATAAGCATTATGAACATAAATAACGACACAGCACAACATGTAGACCTGTTATCAGCATATAAGATAACCCTATCCATACAGTCGTACACACGAAAAGATACAGTCAAAAATATGCAGTAACTTCATCCCGTGTTGAGCACAAAAGTATAGAAAATATCAGATAAGAACAACACATTCAACAAACTACATAATATATAAGTATACTAATCAATACGGAAAAGCCACCGGAAATATATACATACCCGACCTGATAAATAAACTGAAATTCGACCACAAATCTAGCGACATACAGAGACCTTATGCATCTAAATATTATAGGAAGACTGAAATTTAGAGGGAAATTATTGTCTCACTCTATCTCTCTCATATAAACACACACACACACACACACACACACACACACACACACACACACACACACACACACACACACACACACACTCACACACACACACACACACACACACACACACACACACACACACACACACACACACACACACACACACACACACACACACAAAAAAAAAAATCTATAGCAAACCCCTCACAAAATTAGGTGGACATAAGCACGTCATAAAGTAAATTCGAGACAAGGAAGATCGAGTTACTTGTGCTATGCGTGACTGAAACGCAAAAGTTGCTATAGACAGAACATCTACACATGTGGGTCCATTGAACTAGGAAATCGGAATGAGAGGGGACAAAAGCTAATTGACTTCTGTAACAATTACAGTCTGATCATAACTAGCACTTATTTCGAGCAAAAACCAACAGCACGTTACAGATGAGAAAGTCCGGATGGAAGATGCAAAAACCAATTAGTCTATATTGTAGTGAGTAAACGTTACTTCAATGGAATTCGAAACTCAAAGGTGATGCCAAGTGCTGACTGTGGATCTGATGATGCGCTGGTCTTAATGAAGATGAATATTCACTGAAAACATTAAAATTTAAAAGAGGTCAACCCCTGATGGGATCTGCAAATGGTACAAAATCCAATAATAAAATCCAAATTCAATGAAAATATTTCAGAACTGCTGTCTGCACAGTTGCAAAACGAAAATTAACCCTTTCAATGGAATAGACTACAAACAGCTATCATAACATCTGCTAAAAACCACATCAATATAGAAGAAAGAAAAAAAAACCATGGATAACTCAAGAGGTAATCAACCCTATTGATGAAAGAAGAGAATGGAAAAGAGGAGCAAATGAAGAAGAATTGTTAAGATATAAAACTTTGGATAAAACAATCAAAAGATTGAAAGAAAACTGGATAAATAGGCAGTGCACTGAGATAGAAGAATTAAAAATAGAAACAAAACCAGAGAGGCATTCCTGAAAGCGAAAGAACTTAACGGAAAAGCAAAACGTACACAGTCTAATAACATCAAGGATAAAGATGGAAACATACTCATTGATAAGGAAAAGATAAATGAAAGATGGGTGGAGTACTTATCAGACCTCTATGATGATGATAATAGTAACGTGTTAGATGATTAACGACACCTTACGTTACAACAGATACCACTCGACCCATAAGAAAGGAGGCAGAGCACTCAATCAAGAATCTTCCTAATAATAAATCCCCTGGGTGTGATAATATTCCGGCTGAGCTCTTAAAAGCTTTGGCTGGCAAGAATAACAACTGTTTAGTGGAAACCATTCAGAACATCTATAAAACAGTACAATTACCTGAATGTTTTACAACATCTCTTTGTATACAATTCCAACGAAGCATAATGCACAAAATTGTGAGGATTACAGAACTGTGAGCCTAATATCCCATGCATCTAAAATTATTTTAACCATTGTTAACAAACAAATTGAAAGAGCGGTGAATTGAGTGAACAACAGAAAGGCTTCAGAAGAAAAATGGGAACCACTAATGTTATCCTGAAACTAAAAATACTAATAGAAAGATTACTTGAAAGAAATAGGAACATTTGCATATGCTTCATATACTTTAAGAAGGATTTGACCAGGTAAAACATAATAAAATGTTCAATATATTAGATAAATTAGACATAGAAGATCAAGAACTTAAGATAATAAAAATGATTTACCAACCAGAAAATGCAGCTGTTTAACGATGAGACTTCTGAAGTGAAAATAAAAAGAGGAGTTAGACAAGGGTGTATCCTTTCACCAAATCTATTTAATATCTATAGCGAGACAGTGATGAAAAAGATCGAAAAACAAAAAGTAGGAATTATAATCAATGGCATGAAATACATTAATCAAATAACTGGAGCTACTAATTGAAGAAGGTAAAGAATGCCATTGATTATAATTCCTACTTTTTGTTTTTCTATCTTTTTCATCACTGTCTCGCTATAGATATTAAAGAGATTTCGTAAAAGGATACACCCTTGTCTAACTCCTCTTTTTATTTTCACTTCAGAAGTCTCATCGTTAAACAGCTGTATTTTCTGGTTGGTGTAAATCATTTTTATAATCTTAAGTTCTTATCTTCTATGTCTAATTTATCTATTATATTGAACATTTTATTATGTTATTATTAGATATGCAAAAAAGACCAAATTTATGAAAATCCCAAAAGAAAGCAGATCTCAGCCAGCCAGAAATATTCATAAACAATATGAAAATTGAACATACAACAGAATACAAATATTTAGGCACCTACTTTACTGCAGAAGGAAAGCAAGATAAAGAAATAAAAATAAGAACAGCCATAGCTAAAGTTGCATTCTGGAAAAACAAATATCTGCTTAGAAGTTCTGTGAGTATTAAAGAAAGAAAAGAATGAGAAGAACATTAGTGTAGCCAATTTTCTCATATGGAAGTGAGACCTGGATATTCAAGAAGAGAGTAAGGCAACAGATAATGGCCTTTAAAACGTGCTGCTATAGGAAAGCTCTGAAAATCCATGGACAGAACATGTGACAAACACAGATGTTATACAGAGAATGAGAACGCAGAGATCTTTATTACAGGAAATGATCCAGTGAAAGATGAGACTGGCAGGACATGTACTGAGAGGTTCAGTAGGACAGAGGATACTAACAGTTTTAGAAGAAAAAATTATGGGAAAAGGATTGATTGATGATTGAAGAAAATTGATGATGTAAGATCATTTACAGGATCATATGGCTGCAGAAACAAAAAGGAAAGCCACCAACAGAGAGTATTGGAAAGACATGGTTCTGCACCGTCTCACTGAGCATGCCACATGAAGAAGAAGAAGACGAAGAAGAAAGCACACCATATCCAAATCTCCCTCTTGTAAAAAAGTTAAACTGTGTCAGGCAGTGGAAGTTACAGGCGATTGTACTCGCCTCTGCAAGTTAACTGGAAAAAAAATTATTGATTTATATCTATATAAGTAGATTGATTTTTCTTTTACCTTGAGTGTATTAATTATACGAGAAAGATACCAAGGTATTTTATATTTCCTTTTAATCCTTTTGCCAAGTAAGTAAAACAAAGATTTGCCCTTGAAATATATTCACGTCTGAGCTACTTGTATATACAGAGGCAAATAACTTCATATCACTTGCCTTAGTATGTATCTCATAATGTAAAGCCCAAATCTCCACTATCGGGCATGTATAATGCAATGCATAATTGGAAGGGTAACTATCCAATTTCCCTCTAAATTTCAGTCCCCCTGTAATATTTATATAGCACGTGTTTCATCTTTCTTTATGTAGCACGTGTTTCATCTTTCTGTATGTAACTAGGTTTCTATCGTCGAATGGCAGTTGTTTATGATGTCAAGTATGTCGAAGTAGTGATTCTTTCTATTATGAATTGCGTTATACACGCCCGAAAGGGGGAGGGGGATTTGCATCATGGAATACATACTAAGGCAAGTGATATCAAGTTATTAGCCTCTATATACAAGTAGCTCGGTGGTGAATATATTTCCATATATAAGTAAAATATAATCAAACAAAGTTTTGCTTACTTCGGAAAAGGACTAATACACAGTATAAAATGTCTTGATGTCTTGTTATCTTTAACATATATCTACATGTAGCTCTCATCCTGAGATTATATTTAATATGGTCTAAGCACTTTGTGGCAACTTGTTTTAGGCAAAATACATATAAGCTCTGCATTACTTCGTCTTGCTCACACTGACGAGACCTCAATAAAGGTCGAAACCGGTATTTGTGGTGACCATTGCCTTTAATGCATAGCATCGTACATCTCCGCAAGGGATGTGCTTTACATTAAGGGAAAAATACTAAGGAAAGTGATCAGAGCTTAATCCACCTTTACCACGAGTTGCCTAGAGTGGCACTACCATGAGTTACCTCCAACTTGCACTGCGTGCAAGCGCAGACTTGACTTACATGTCTGTTTGCTAACTTCGGAAATAGGATTAAAAACAAAGTTTATATAAAGTTACTTGGTATCTTGAATACATATTATTCATATTTACAGATATATTTATATATGATTTACTCGGTTGTTAAACATATTTTTTAAAAAAATTGAATGCCATAAACCGAGAGTAAAGGAAAAAGGTTTAATGGTATTAAACGACTAGTTTCGGCTTTTTACAACCTTCTTCAGGTAGTTTTATACAAAAAAGAAAAAACATAAACATTGAAGATAAAAACTGTGAACAGCACAGGAAAGTCACTATACATATTTAACGTGAAAACGTTGTAGTTAACGTATTCAAAGCTGTTCCTTCTTCTGCCGCATTGTTGGGTGAGTGCGTGCGTATGGCATCTCGTGAGCACCAGTATGTGATCACAGCAGAATGCCAGTCTGGGAAGTTGTAACTTAAATTATTATTTACATATACAGGGTTGAAAATGATTTCTCTAGATTCTACAGCGTTTCTCTCCAATTCGTTATGGTAACGGAAAAGTTAGATGTTTTTAGATCTATCCCAAATGATTGTGTGACTATGGTTTTGATCATCAGAATCGGCAGAAAAACGGATATGACTAGATAAAACACTGGTACGTGTTCACTTTTCAGTGATGTCCCTCCTGTGCTCCTCCATATACAATTCAATAGATTTATCTGTCTGGCCAAAAGTAAGGAATGTCGCAATCAAACCATATCTTGTATACACCGGGATATTTTAGATTGTGATGGCTAGGCTTTGGACGACTCACTAGAGAGCGGAGTGAATAAAGTTCTAATGTTATATTTTCTGAGAACCTTGGCTAATTTTTGAGAGAGTGAGCTTATATATGGTATAGATATATTGCCTTTAACATTATTCATTTCTTCAGTATGGTGGCTAGGAATATTAAAAAGGTATATTTTAGTAATTTTTTGAGAATAACCATTCAGTCCGAAAGTAGATATAAGAAAATTGATTTCTTTATGAAGTTCATCTGGGTCGTCAAGAAGAGAGCGAGCTTTATGTCCCAAAGTAGAAATAATTCCAAGAGTCTGAGGAGGAAAATGATGGGACTGGCTATGGAGATATCTATTGGTGTGTACAGGTTTTCTGTACATAAAAATTTTAATTTTTCAGAAGAACGGGAAATTTTTAGATAAGTTATCTAAAACACTGTTAGCCTTACTTACTTATTGCATCAAGTCTGGATACTTTAGATTTCAGGACACCATCTAAAGCAAAAGCATGTTCTAGCAATGGGTCTTTATCTCCTGTACTTTCCAATATTTATCTGGAAGATTTTGAAGTAAAAGCTATCTCTTCCTATTCCTTACACCTAGAATTTGGAAACGATATGTGGACGATATTTTCCTCATTTAGAGCCATGGACAGGATTTTCTCCAGGATTTCCTTGAACATCTCAAAATGTCAACACCCGAATATCCAATTCCGGGCTGAGTTTGAAACTAATGATTCCCTGCCTTTCCTGGGAACCGAACGTAAAGTTTTGATGTACAGAAAACATACACACACACACATCAATAGATATCTACATAGTCAGTCCCATTTCCCTCCTCAAAAACCTGGAATTATTTCTACTTTGGACATAGAGCTTGCTCTCCTCTTGACGACACAGATGAACCTCATAAAGAAATCCATTTTCTTTTTAGTCGAAACACGACTAGTTTCGTCTGTAAAGGCCGAAACTAGTCGTGTGATACCATTAAACCTTAATCCTTTACTCTCGGTTGAGGTCATTCAGTCCTTAAAAAAAAAATATATATATATATATATATAGATAGATAGATATATAATATAAAATGATATGTCTTTTTTGTAACGTTTTCGTGTCACGTTTTTTCTCAAGCACTTTGAAACGTTTTGAAATTCAGGGGCTAGCCTGATTGTTGAGTTTTCAAAATTCGAGTCATCAGAATTCAAGGAGAACTGACCTGCCAGCCTGGAACTCGTTGGGGTTGGGAGGCGTAGGCGCCAGAAGGACGGAACTCTCCTCTCCTCCCCCTTCGAGTTTTCAAAATTGGAGTCATCAGAATTCAAGGAGAACCGGCCTACCAGTCCGGAACTCAGAGGATTCGCGCGCCGGGGGAAAGGAGCCTCCCCTTTCGAGTCTTCAAAATTCGAGTCATCAGAATTCAAAGGAAACCGGCCTACCAGTCCGGAACTCGGGGGGGGGGACGGAACCCACCTTTCCAGTATTCAAAATTCGAGTCATCAGAATTCAAGGAGAACCGGCCTACCATCACAGAACTCGAGGGGTTGGGCGCTGTAGGCGTCAGATGGGACGGGCCCTCCTTAGTATATATATTGTCCATACAAAAGACAAAGAGAGAGAAAGAGAGAGAGAGAGAGAGAGAGAGAGGCGGTAACACGTTTTATTTTAATTTTCTTCTCGTGTAGATAGAATTGTCGACGTTGTGGGAGACGAAATGATGACTTAATTTAAATAAAGGGTGTGTCAAAGTATACAGCTGCGCACTCTGGATCTGTTCAGCAGATGATTCTTGCAACTATCGTAAGGGGGGGGAAACACACAGTAGCAGCACAGATGTCTTCAGTGAGCAATGGTAGGCGAGATATTCGCATTCCATCAGGAATAATGCATTCGAGTATTTCTTCTTCTCCGTTCTTCGATACATTTCGTGCAATTGCTCGCACGCATCTTGTCTGGAGTCTGTGTATCTCGTGGTCTCAGATCTAACGAACACAAACTTACATTTTAAGAAGTGTGGCTTCTTAGTGGGATATACGATATTCTGGGTATTTCTGTCCATAGCATATCAGTTATACCGCAATTCAGTACATCCTTCTGTTAAAAGTAATTTTCTTGATATGTCCTTCCTTCGGAAAATGATGTTTCAGTCTTATGTGGTGATAATTCCAGTTGTCTGCAGACGCAATTTCTATTTTCATGGTTCCGATTTTGTACAGTTAATCAAAAACTGTTGTCGCATAGAACAAGAAATGGAGTTCACAAAGGAATATCGTCGTACTATATTAGGTTCGTTGTAATATACGTTTCCCATTATTTATCTTTCGGTATTATTTATTCTTTCTCTGGTACCAGTGATGTTTTGATGCATTCTACACAAGCTACAGTATTTGCCTGTTCCAACCTTATTCCAACAAAGTTTATCTCAATATGGATGATGATGTATGCGATCTTCATTCGTTTCTGTTTTCGCTCAATAGCCTCTGCTTTGATCCACTTGGAGAGTTAAGGAATTTCTCTTAAGGATTTTTGTCAACAGATGCAAACCCTACGCTTACGTTATATGGCTTGCTACAATCTCGTGAACCGACTTGATTTGATTTTCTAACCAATAATATTTGTCCTTTACGGAGCGAAAACTGTGGTATGCTGTATTGCATTACCTCTTGCATATAGAGAAGTCATCAGTGCAAAAAGAAACATTCCTATGCTGTGATATATCTGTTTTATGTTTCGGTTACCTTACTGGAAATGATTATGTCAGCGATTGCAATAGAAAATGCTGTGAAGGAGGTAAGTGAAACATTCAAATTCGATGTTATTGCCGTTGTATGTTATTAGTTACACTTAAAATAACAGTGGAAATTATTTCTCTCTTTCTGTTACATTAATCCATATTGAAAGTAAAGATTTTCTTTGAGTTTTTAAAAATAAATTATAATTTACATCGTCTTCATAAATTACACCAGAAAATAACTTATCTCAATGATATATCATTGTTCAATTTGGAATTTTTCTCCTAGAAAAACAATATTCACAGTTCCAAGATCGGAGACAATCGAGAAAAAAAATTCTAGAATAAATATCTATAAATTTTATACTCCTACTCGAAATGTGTCAACGGAGGCATCCATAGGCATCCAAGCTGCATCGTGCCATGAAACAACACGTAAGTATATATTAAATAGGTAAGTATCGTATTTGTAACCGGTATAAATTTAAAAATAAATTTAAGAATTCCTAGCATGGACAGCAATACGAATCAGCAAAAAAGCATTCAGAACCAAGGCTCAGAACAGGGGTTTCCCTGGTATCACAGCAATTTTCATGCACCACATTACCCAGATTAACAAGCAGAGTCGACGTCAGTAGCGCAAGTGTCGTATAGACTTGAACCTGGAAATTTGGAATGCTGTGTTTTGCAGATAGCATTCAAGACACACTCTAATCCGAGCAGAACGGTGTGGCTGTAAGTGTGGCGAATGCACGTTGAACATCTTTTTTCAGAGTGCGTAATTATATACACTGCTTGAAAAGTGTCAATGAAGGCATCGAAGGACAAGCTGCGTGTCGTATTTGTAACTGGTACACATTTAAAAATAGGAAGCTCCCAAGACAGTAATCCCAACCATGAAATTCTGAGGTGGCGGTATGATGTAATGATCTTTTTTTGCTGGTTTGGCTTCGAACTTCTGTTTATGGCGCCACGAACATTGACTACCGAGAGGGATCTAAATTTTCTGTATAATGCAATGCTTCCTACTTTACGGCGTTACTAAGGAACTCACCATTGATCGAGAAAATTATCGATATTTAGAAATACATTGACTCAACTAGTTGATAACATATATACGTTTATATATATATATATATATATATATATATATATATATATATATATATATATATATATATATATATATATATATATATATATATATATATATATATAACTATCCAACATTCACTCTTCAATATAAAAACACACAGAACAGTAAAACGATAGTAATCACTCAGATTGAAACAATACGATACCTTGGAATCTACTTCGATTCAGATATGAACTGGAGTAGCCACATAAACCATCTACACAACAAACTACGGACTATAACTGGCAAACTCTACAAGTTAAAGACATACTTCCCACATGCTTGAAAACATTAATATATAAAATAATAATATATGAATATAAATAATAATAAATAAAAAAATAATATATAAAACACTATTCCAAAATTTATTGAGATACATAATAACAACCTATGCGTTCTGTGAACACTACAAACTAATAGATTAATATAATTACTGTACAAAATTATCTTTTGCGAACAAAGAGACAATACCGACTTTTTATACACTGCAATATCATTAAACAAAACCCAACAGTAAAACATTTATGTCGCTATGTGCAGCTATGCTAAAATATTATTTCGATGTCAAATACAGTAGAGTCAAATGCATACAGTATCACAAGACCTTATCACAACACCTCGTAAATACAATTATCACGACGCAAAGGCCACTCGAAGCTGTACATCCCAGATATGCTACTTGGGTGGTCTGAGAAATTCTCAGTCCACCGTGCAAGATTTATTTCTAAGTTGGTACATCTCTGATAATCATCCCTGTGAAATTGCAAGTCTTTCTCTCAAGTAGTTTTTTTTTATACAGCTATCAGAAGTCGAAATGTTGTCTGTATTCTTTGAAATGGATAACATTGGTTATCCTGTGGTTATAAAATTCTTTGTAAAAGAAGATATAACGCCAAAGGAAATTCATACGAAGTTCAGAAACGTTTACGGGCACTCTATTCCTTCGTTTTCGACAATTACGAAATGGGCTGCCGAGTGTAAACGTGGCGGACCAGTCTTGAAGATGATCCACGCGAAGGACGTCCAAAAAGTTTAACCAGAAATCATTGATCAGTGCACGATATGGTATTGAATGACCGGAATAGAAGTGTGTGAAATTCCTGAGACTGTGGGCATTTCAAAAGAACGTGTGTGATATATTTAACCTGAAGAACTGCAAATGCAACACTGTGCGCAAGATGGGTGCCGGTTTGTTCAAAAACGCACCCGCATGAAAATCTCTAAACAGTGCTTGGAGTGTTTTAACAAGATTAAAACTGATTTTGTGTGTCGATTTATTACTATGGATGAGATTTCTATTCACCAATATATATATCAGAATCCATACAGCAGTCAAAACAGTGGACAAAAGCAGGTTGTAAAGCGCCAAAGAAGACAAGGTCATGATATCGGTGTTTTGGGATGCTAAAGGCATGTTGTTTATTAATTATCTTGAAAAGGGTAAAACAATGACCGGTTTGAAAAAAACTGGTTTGCAGAAGATAAAGTAATTCTAAATTAAGAATAAAAAGTAAAAAAAAAAGTAGCAAAGTAATCTTATAAGCCACCTTATCAATATCTCCTCTAAACATCAAATCTCTAACTTCGTTTAATTCATGAAGTACAATGCCAACAATGTGATAAACAGGTTGTAATATCTATTCATCCCAAAATGCATATCCCTACATTTTCCCGCATTAAAGTAAATTCTATTATTTTGTCCCATGCAAACAGTTAATTTAAATCATGCTCTTCACAAAGACTTAATTATCTGTTTCTCCATTTCATTTTACGTCATCATAAAAATGTATCTGCAACCTTACTTACACTTGAATTTCTAGAGAAGAAACTTCGCACCAAAAACTAACCTTTCAATGAATACTGATTACGCTGATTTTCCAGATAACTCCAAGCATTATCAGCGCCAATATATTCCAAATTTCATCACAATCAACCTAGAACGCTATCACTGGATGACTCTATCCGTACACGAAGAAATAAGGAGACTGCTATAGGTAGGATATGAATATAGACTGAATGATATATGCACGTAAACACAAGAAAGATATTTAATTAACCAAATGTTTCGGTATGGAAATAGCAGACCATCCTCAGTGGCATTACAAGAACAGTTTTAAAAAAATACTAGCTAGAATACTAACAATAGATCGTTAAAAATAGAACAGCCGCTTGATGTTATATCACAAAGTACGAAACAGAATATTTTGAAGTAGAGATATGATTGGAAAAAAAATTATGAGTAATCTTGATTAGACACTCCCAGATTTTTGATATAGATATACAGTCATTACGATTCAGGTTGGGACGATGAAGCAAGGCCTCCACGCTTTCCTTGAACAATTACAGAAGACGACTTTCTCTTTTGCTTCGAGATCGCTCCATATATCAAGAAATTGATTATAATCCAACCAACGAACAACTAAAGAAATTAAATTCTCTCTTAGATGAAGTCATCAGTTTAGATAAAGACACAATTGAAAGACTTAAAACTCATTTTGCAAGACCTCCTAGATTTTATGGTCTTCCTAAAATCCATAAGATTGACTGTCCTCTTCGTCCAATAGTAGATTGTATTGATTCTCCTACTTACCATATAGCCAAATATCTAGATAAATTATTGAAATCTTACATTGGCAACTCTAATTCTTTTTTAAAAAACTCCTCAAATTTCTTAGAAAAATTTAAAAAATGTCTCATTACAACCTACAGATCTTATGGTTAACTTTGATATAGAATCTTTATATATCAATGTACCTCTGAAGGAAATTTTCAATTATTTGCTGACATCTTTCCTGAAGACATTAAGAAACTATTCGATTTCGTAATACATTCTGGATATTTCGTATATCAAAATAACTTTTACAGCCAAGTAGAAGGAAAGGCCATGGGAAGTCCTCTTTCTCCTGATTTAGCCAACTTTTAAATAGAACATTCAGAACAAGTCCTCTTCTCATCTATTATCCCTCAACCATCCTTTTGGATAAGATATATAAATGACATATTTACTATTTGTCCACAGCAAAAGCTCTTTACCTTCTTTTTAAACAGTATCAATTCCTTGCATCATCGTATAAAGTTTACTATGGAAATAGAACAAAACAACCAGTAATCTTTTTTAGACGTTCTCCTCATCCGGTCACCTTCAAATATTCTTACAAATACAGTATACAGGAAACCAACGTTCACAGGTCGTTATATTCTTAAATAATCAGCTCATCATCCATGTCAAAAAACAGGAATTATGAAATGCCTCATCAGAAGAGCCAAAACTAATTGTTCTACTTTTGATTATCTACAGAAAGAACTTTCTACTATCCAACTACACATGAAACTCAATGGCTTTTCTGAAAATAGTTGGATAGACAACATAAAGTAACTTGCCAACTTGAAATTGCAATTATTGTAAGAAAATACAAGAGGATGGGTTTGGTGATGAGGATTTGTTCGCACTATTACCATGAGTGGGAAACAACTGGATTTCATATAACAACAAGAACAACAGTAATATTTTCGAGGAACTAAAATTTCAATTCTTTAATCTTGCTTTTTCATCTACAGTTTTCTTAAACAACTGGATTTCTTTGTTCCTGAATATAACTGCCATCTGAGGAATGACAGAATAAGTTAGGATATATGACAATATTACATAAACAGAAATTTATTAACGTAAACGTTATTTCTCTCTCTCTCTCTCTCTCTCTCGCTCGCTCTCTTTTTCTCTCTACATAAATGTGTGTCTAATATTTCTGGGTAGCGCGAGGAAGAATAAGATAATTCCTACGAAGAAATATTAATGAGATAATTCCAGAAAAACAAAACTTAATATTTACATACTGCTATTATCTTACCTCGTTTTTTCGCATTCTCAGCTGAGCAATCACAGCATAATAGCCACAATGATGTAGAGATTGAGCAGAAATTCAGTATCCCCGTTTAAGGGCTAATTTAGCTAACCCTTTGATCAAATTTGAACAACTTTCCAGGAATATATTACGAGCCATGCCTAAAGGAAATCCCAGAAAAAAAAAGAATTTCCAGAATTCACCATCAGGGGCACTGTTTTGTGTATACCCAATGTAGATGTAATAATTGTTCTGTGGCGACATAAGCATAAATGACAATTTTATTCACTTTCATTACGTATTCTTGGGCTGTATGTTCAATGTGCTGCTCTTCCAAGTATGCTGCAAATTGCATCCTTTCAAACAGTGTATGTTCAATGGCAGAATGCAGTTGGTAGGTACTGATATTGGCTTCCGTAAAATAAACTCGAAGAACCTCCTACACGGATCGACGGATGTGTGGAGGGGCTCCATTCTAAATGAAAATGACTGAACCCATGCAAAAAATTGTTTATCATAACGAGATACCTCTGGGCAGTAATTGAGCAGATAACAGGTTTAATGATAAACGAAGCTATAAACCTGCGCCAGACAGTAATTTTGGTGAATGCAAAAGAAATTGTTGCCTTGCATACGGGTTTTGCTAGCCCATACCCGCCAATTTTGGGTACTTACAGCTCCGTTCAGGTGAACGTGAGCTTTCTCTCCCAACAAAATCATCCACTACCATGTAGTTTCCAACTCCACCAGAGCAAGTAATGTAAAAGCCAATCTCAGTCGACTATCGAAATCCTGCATGCGCAACTGCTGTTTCGGTGTCTGATGTGTGAAAGCCCGAAACTAAATTGAATTAAACGGGCAGAAATGCAGAATCTCCAGTAGAATTTTCCAGACAGTCGTGTAAGGCACATTCACGTGTCTTGATACAGCACGCGCTCTGCAAGAACCAACACTGTAATTCATTCTCCCAATGATCCGGTTTCGTTTCTTCGAAACGATTAATCATTCGTCGCAGAACATATCGAGTAGTGGACCTCTTCCACATTTGTACAGACGACGAATTCGTGAAGTGCAGCAACAGCACTTCCATGCATTTGGGTTTTACAAAAAAACTGGTGGTGAATAATGGACTACTTACATTTTATTCTCAGTTATCGCTTCCTTATAAAGCACAATGTATTCCGGAAAGTGTTGCAGACATTTGGATCACTGGATCAAGTAAAACAATACAAGGATATTTTTGGCTTTAAAATGATGACGGATTTTTATTATTCTTAATTTATTTTATTTGATCTGCCACATTGAACATTTCCAAGTAGTATGTCTCGGTATTATTATTATTATTATTAGTAGTAGTAGTAGTAGTAGTAGTATATAATATTATATTATATTATATTATATAAAATATAATATGTATTATATTTTCAGGTAATGGAATAAAACCATGCGCTAAGGCTTTAAAATGCTTAAAGATGGAGGCATTTTTTATGTTATATTGGTATGACTGATTTTATTGGAAAGGTCTGAGATGAATTTCATTACCCTGCATGAGACTTCCCCCCCCTCCTTAATGTTTAATAACTCGCTAGGGAAATTCCATTTCTGGTCTCTAGAGAGATTTTCTGGCCTTTTTATATAAAAGTATAAAAAATAACGCATGTAATTTGAAATATAATGTAGTAAAATGTAAAATTCAATAAAAATAGACACAAAAGTTTCAATCGGACTGAATAAAATATCAGGCAAAAGTTCCAAAGTTAAGTACAATATTTGATATTGTGAAATGATTGAATATTAATATTTGTTAGCTAATTGGATTGGCAAAACAAACCAGAGTTTAATGGATAATCACATTTCTAATGTGCATACATTTGCACATAAGAAACATGATTATCCTCTGCTACAATGCTCCTGCTCATTTTACTTGTCTGTCCTTCGATTGAAAAGTTTAATGAGTTGGATAAAAGTTTGATATTTATTGCAAATTATCATATTCAATTTCTTACTTTAAATAATTCATTTTAGTTATACAATTCAAAAGATATCTACTTTTTTAATTTTGCAAAACAATTGCACTTTGCGCAATTTTAAAACGTTATCCGATTATTTACTTGAATTAAACATCAATGAAGTCATAACACATGACAAAAAAAAACGGAATTACTTTTAACAATCCATATTTTGCGATGCCACTTTAGAGTACTCTTAGTTTCTTGTTGAGAATCTTAATTACTCAATTTGTTGTTGGAATAATGTTAGAATAACATTTTTGAAAACATAACTCCATCAACCACTGAATGCAGTTAAGTAGAATTTATTAATGCATCCACTATTTTCACATGTTAATCATTATAACTAACTAAATAAACAAAAATCAGTTATATTTATTTCAGGTTACTTAATAGGTCATTTTTCAGTTATCATACATTAGCGTTTTGTGTGCCTTAGAGTGTCCATCATTAATATATCTTCTATTATACAATGTTTTTATTTTATTATTATTCACTTTGGTTCTTCATATAAATGGTGACCAAAATTAGTAATCACACATTTCTGCTTTGCAAACTGATAGGGATTTTGTAACTGTTGTGTTACACAAATCGGCACAGACACGCACATAAATGAGTCACTTTGAGTAGTCAGCCAACGAACGGATGGACAACGAAAGAAATCTCTTAGGTGGGTTGGCATTTTGTTGAACCTTCTTGATGAGGCATTGAATTGAATTTTGATGATACAAAGGATGACACAGAAAACGGATATTGGATGATTATCACAGATCACTCTCTTTCCACTAGTATTTATTTTATGATGCAAAAAAGCACACATTTTTGTCATAGTAATTTTCAAAGTGCAACTTTTATTATTATTTATAATTATTATTATTTTTTTTTTATTAATAATAAGATTTGTTCCTTCGTTTGAGCAGATCTCTTTACTTAAAACTGGATTACAACTACGTAGGTGAGAATGACTCCGAACATCTAATTAAATGAGAAAAAAAAGTAATTAAAGTACATCACAATATCACGCTGTATTTATAATGTATTATACCATTATACGTATATAAGTATATAAGTAATAGTATTATAACATTTATAATGTATTGACAAGCTTTTTCGGAATACAGAAATACAAAAATCCATACCTTCCATCTGGAGAATACACGACCAGCAATTTTTGAAAGATTTACATCATTCAGTATTTATTACGTACATTAAAATTTAACTACTTCTCAATTTTTCATTATTCTGAATACGCAACTATATAACAACACATTTCAGCTACATACCCACTTTTGTTGGTAATTATTGGAGAAATTTCATTTGTGCAATCGTACTAATAGGTATAAATAAAAAAAAAATGTTGAATAACATAAACATGAAATACAAAAAAAAATAAAGAAAGAAAAGAAAATCTTTTAAAGTTTGAAATGGAATATCTTCGAGGAATTGAAACACTGATATTTTTGCTTCTTTACTCATAGCAGCAAGTGCTCTATTGCTGTATTTTCGCATGCCATATGAACAATTTTAATTTGCTCCTATTTGCAGTTTCCATCTTCGTGAATTTGAGTAAATGAGTAAATAGATATTAGGTTAGACTAATGTAAATTTAAATAATATTGAGGTTTACAAATTTCAACTTATGTTACACAGAAGCATCATTCTTACCGCTAATAAGAAGGAACGATTCACTTTGAAAAACCCTGATCCAGTGAAAGCAGGCTGGCAATTGCACACTCAAATTGAAATGCCGAAACCTGCAAAATATTTTATTAATTTTAATTCTGCCTTACGTAAAGCTGCAAGAAAAGCGAAGAAATAACATAAGCGAGAAATTTCACTCACACAAAAATGAAACTATGGAATAGGTGCGTAGTAAACTTAAATATTTGATGAGAATGCTTTGGTTTGGATGGAATACAGCGAAGAGAATAAGGCTTTGATGCCATTAACTGCATGTTAATTGAAAGTGTTTTGGAGGAATCCACAATACATGAAGATGCAATTCCTTCAAGAAACATCCAGAATGGGCTTTTTACCTCATTTCCTCTGATACCTAAAATAAATGTCATGCTTTCTTAAGGGTGCTCGTTTTTTCCTGAAACCCTTCCTCTTACTATAACGTCGTCCCCAGGCTACATGGGCGTAGTTAACTGATAGGTTGATTAGTGATCTGAGTGTGTGTGTGGGGGGGGGGGGTGTATTTTATTTTATTTTTTTGCTGTTATCGCTTAATGCGCTTTACAGACCAAATATTCAACTACATCAAGCCAACTCCTGCCTCAGTAAATAAAAAATATACAAGACCAGAACACCAATGACAAGAAAATTAACTGTAGAACGCATGTTACTTCATATAAGAATAAGAGCATTGGGATTTAAGAACACAAAATGTCAGCTGTTTCTCATCCCACTGTCGCGATGAATTGAAAAATATTAGGACAACAGTACGGTAAAACAACCACCATTTTTTCTTAGTATTCTTGAAACCTGACGTTATAAATTAATTTCTAGGAAGGAAACCCATTCCTTCCGAGGTCAGAAACCGACTAATTCGATACTCAATTGAAAAACCGCCTAAAAGTCTGGTAGTCGCAACTTGATTCGAAACCTATAAATATTTCACTTTGTATTTTTTGTACTGTGATGTTCGGAACTCTTCCACATGGATACCCGGGCATGAAGAACATTTTACACAAATCAGCGAAGTCATCATTCTTTAAGAGAATTCGAAATGGAAAATAATTTGTGAACAGACAGCTCAAGGTAAAACTTCATACAGGTATTTTTATATATAATAAATATGTGATATTAAAACAATAGTAAAGCATGCCTTTACAGTTCTCTCTCATAGGAGTTCATGTTGAACAGTATTTTGACTATAACCGTCTCCTCCTTCTAGACTATTTGATATTAAAATTTGTTTTAGAAAGAAAATTGAATTCTCTTAATGTTGCACTAACGAAAATATAAATCCTGAATTAGCACAGTTTTTTACTCACTTCTTCACAGTCAGCTGCTGTTAAGTGTCGAAGAGGCATTTCTGCAAGCCGTCGTTGAATTTCCTTAACCTGAAAAGATAATTTTCTAATGTAATATCACAACTAATTCGCAAACTCAAATCACAGTAAAAAGTACTTGAAAAGTAACAAAACTAGAATTTAAATATTTTTAGATGGTAATCTAAGAAGATTTACATTTTTGGATGGACATTCCTTACAACACTAAATTATAGTTCCATTTAGGTCTCGAAGCAGCATTTTTAAGCCAAATTGCTGCAAGTAGACCATGACTCATTTTGTTGTGAGAATCGCTTAGACGATACTTATCCAAACTTAAATCCGATCTAATTAATAAATAAATACCGATAGAAATTTCAGGTTAGCTCAAAATGACAAACCCAGTTGTTACTCTTCTCCTTATTTAGAGTTGTCTATGTAGTTTACGAGTGTCATTCGGAAAATTCAGATCAGTCCAAAGTGGAAGGAGAGTGCAGGGGAATGATTTATTATTAGACAATCTAAGAAAACTGCTACTTTTTGATCAAATATTAAATACATTTTTTCCTACCCTTTCTGTTAGTTTTCTGAATATTTTCGCCTACACAAATTTAAACGAACAATAACGTGGAATACGTTTTAATTCTGCTTCAATTTCAAGAACACCGTTAACAGAATTATTGATTATGAAAGACAGGTTCACATACTCCCGTCCTCCGCGTAATTAGTCAAATGTTTGTTCAAATTATTCTGATAAAATACAAAGATTATCTGCAAACTTTGGTTCGAAAGTCAACGTGAAACCAACACCATGCTCTTTAGAGGTATGAAGGGGCCTGAAAGTTTCTGTTTCGTTTGCAATACAGTATTTCCTGAGTATTCAACCGATCTCCCACCATAGAAATAATGTGTATTAATTTTGTATGGTACGAAAACCCCCACCCACAAACCCCTTCAAAACTTACTGGTATTAATTAGTGGTTACCTTGTTAAGGATACATTCTTTCTTCCTTTTCTACGATGAGAGTTTTCCTAAAATACCGCACTGAGAGTCCAGATTATTAGAAGGGCATTTAGTAACGAACGGCCCTTAAAAAAGTTTTTTTTGTTCTCTATAAAAAGGATTCAACTGAGGGGTTAATATGTTCTTGTGGAGCGTATGTCCACACTCGAAATTGAATCGCCAAAATGTTTTTATTGGATGGCGACACGTTGCTGCTGACGGTGGTTCCTCTGCTGTACATAAAGGAGCACCAGATTTCAATCTTTTTTTTTTCGGCAGCTTAGCGCTTTCAATACAAAAAAGTCATTTTTATTAAGTCACACATGCATGTCGAGTACGATATATTAAATATTAGGAGACTTTTGTAAAGAAAAAATCTCTTTCTCTCTCTCTCTCTCTCTCTCTCTCTACTCATTACTGGTCTTTGCTGACAATTTTGATCGTATATATCTTCACAATTACTAAACAATACATCCAGAGTTCGAACAAGCGGATTACGGAGGAATGTTTTCTTTTTATCCTGGATTGGGCTTTCTTGATGTCTATCCTTTTTTTTTTTTTTTTTTTGGAAAGATGTCGATTTGAATGTCGTCTTGAAAGGGAAGAACCATTTATGAAGATCTCATTACTGTAGATTTAGCATGCAGCTTTTGCATGCAGTTTTTGCTGGTAGCTGAAGCAAGTAAAACAATGAAGCCAGTTTTCTTGATTTCGATTCGTTGATTCATGGCATGGTTCTAAAAGGGTAATGCAGTGGCCTCACAACTACTCTGCTCATCAGATTATAACATGTCATATAACGCTGTCGAAGCGTTTCTACCTGTTCACCGAGTTCCTTAATAGGCAATCCTCGACCATCCAACTGCAACAAAGCAGAAGCTATTGGAAGAAAACAGAAACGAAAGAAGATCGCGAAAGCCGTCATCCATATAGGAATGACAATTTGCGGAATTAAATCGGAACAGAAATATACTATGGGATATAAAATATATTTCAAAGCGTTCTCTATATTGGTGAAAGAGAAAAGAATACCGAGAGATAAGTAAACTGAAAAGTAAAGTATAGCAAATCCAAATACGAAGAAATATATTGAAATGATTTTAAAAAACTTCATAGAACGACGATATTCTTTTGTGAAGTCGGTTATTTCTTGTTCTATTAGCCAAAATTCTTTGAGTAACTGCACAAATTGGGAACCGTGAAAATAGAAAGTGAGTCTACAAGTTACTGTAAGCATTATCACAGAACCGTGAGCGATCATCAAAGAAAAGCTGTTAATACCAAGCAAATCCAGTTTAACATAAGACTTTTCTGTGATGTGGTATAAAGCAGCGCTTCCCAAACTGTGGGCCGCGGCCCCCTTGGGGGTCGTCGGTTTTGTTGAGGGGGGCAGTGAAATAATGAAAACAAATTTAAAATATTTTAAGACTAAGTAGATTTTTTTATTTTAAAAGAAACGTATTTAACTTTTATTATTTATTATTTCTTTTTTGTTATTTTTTTATATTTTAATGGAAAAATTCACACATTGGTGTTGGTTCCCAAACTTTGCTTCCTGCGTATTTCGGCGCTTAATGAATATTAGTAAATATTGCTTATATTCATATGCTTCATTTCAAAGTAGTGGTTAATTGTATTTACTTCGAGTGCTTTCCAGGGAAGCTCCAAATCCTCCTGTTCCTTTCATCACGCGTTCGTAATCAGGGACTGTTGATATTGACTTAAATACATATCAAAAGTCGTTTTATATTATCACTGTCATCCGAGCTAGTTTTCTGTTACCAATAAAAGTTTCGCATATACTTCACACATGAAAAAAAGCTTAAACAAGTTCATGTGGAGAGATAGTAACTCGCTTGCAGTGGTAAAGAACACGCCCTCCCTAACAGCCACTAATCTGCAGAGGCAATAAAACAAGTACTTTTATTATGCCGGTGAATAAGGTATGAGGAGTCTGTGTAATATAGTTCTCAACAAATAGTGGAATTAGAGACAACTGGGATAAAAACACACTAATTAATGGATCACATATACCCTCATACAGAAACTATGCTGTATAGACTGAAACAAAACAATATGTTGCATGGGCAAACACAGTATCTAACTAAACACTATTGTTATTAATTAGATGTGTGTGAGTTCGATTTCCCAAGGCAGCAATAAAATTGAACCGAACGTGTTAAAATTCCTAAAAGTCTTAAAACTAAGTAATATACAGTATATGTCTGTTTCGCGTTAGGCTTAATTACTGTAAAGGGAGAAAAGTCACAAAAGAGGTAATTCAGGTAATATTCATTAATTTCATGTTATCAGTCTGTGGTGTGCCAGTATCGGTAAGTGGTGATATTATTTGATCTATTCTACGTTAAAAAATTTAACCCTGAGATGGATAAGTGGCTGATAAAAAATAAAAAAAAAAAATCCCGCGAACAATCAGAAGAAGCAGACACACACTCAAAAAAAAAAAAAAAAAAGGACAGTTTTTCATATTTTACCAGAACAGCCCGCATCGTCTTCAGAACCAAACGGTAAGAGGCAAAAAATGTAATATGTACATTTTTGCAATATTCGCTGTGTATATTTTGTATTGAATATAAATACAATAAATATTATAATAATATATCCCTCTATTACGATTTTTTTTCGAGGAGGGCCATGAAATATTTAATTTTTGCAAAGGGGGCCCTGACATCCAGAAGTTTGGGAAACACTGGTATAAAGGAAAAGCTACAGACACAATTTCCCAGCATACCATATATCCCAGTAAGAAGCCACATTTCTTGAAATATAAGCCGTCTATGCTGTTAGATCTGAGACCGTGACATAAATAAACTCCAAAGACGATATGACTGCGGGCAATTGAACGAAATGCGTCGAAGAACGGAGAAGAAGAACTATTCGATGCCATTTTGCCAGCTGTGTTGCGATCCAAGGCTTGATATCGTTCATTGAAGACACCGGTGTGATCCTGATCCTTCACAACCTTACATTTCAACGTCTGCACGACTCACGTGATGAACGCAGCTCGAGAACGAGCGATATATTTTGACACACCCTTCGTTTAAATGAGATTATTAAAACGTTCTTCACAAAAGATGAGGTTCTTTGTAACACAATCCCTTTTATGTGGTTATTTTTTTTTATCATTTGTTACAACGTAACACGTCTTTTCTTTTGGATATTGTTTGACCAATTGAACAGTTTGTTAGGTTTTCCTCCATTGTGTATATTAACTCCTATTAACTCAAAGTCAATGTTGCATGCGTGTACCAAGAGCGGGTGAGCGTTCTCATGTGTTGCAAACAGTGTAGACTTAATTATCTTCAGATGATTACTTGTGGCTCTATCTCGAATATTTTGTTTGTTCTCCGAATATCGTTATTAGGAGTGACTACTCGCACGCAATATCAATGTTTCTGCAACTTTTGAAATCGCCAACTCTTTTGTCAACTGTGCATGATTTTAAGAGAAATAATCTCTGCGAGATAGAAAAAAAAATATTAACGGAATCATCATTTCAGCAGCAACACGGCACATTCTACGAAAACATTTTGAAAATTATCACTTGGTTTATGTTATTTTTGATTGCGCTATGATCTGGATTTGCGTTGTTACCAACTTGAATGTAGTCTCATAGATTTGTGCGATGGTCATGAAGTCCTAGCTAGAGTCTTCATTGTAGAAACCGTAACAGAATTTGTTAGACTGCTTAGACCTTTAAAACACTGTTGATTGATATCGTTAGAGAAACCCACGGAGTTACAGTTCTGTCAAACGAAATTCAGAACAGCAAGAAACATTATGACATTGTGACTTCCAGTCTGTTCCACAGAAGGCCAATGCACCAATTTAACTGAGCACACCGGTTCTGCGATGACTGATGGACTCCCATTCATCTGATGTTTTATTGCATTAAACTAGTTTTTTTCTCAACTCTTTGTCTAGAGATTGTTTTCGCTTTGGACCACCTTACCGATATTATCCTTTACGTGGGATTCGTTTAAATACGTACAAGTATTGATGTAGTAATAAATTCATGTGCTGTATTTGAAAATGTAATCAACACACCTTTTGTTGTCCAAAGTATGTAAACTACTGTTCAATAAAGGCTATTTCTGTTTCTGTTTGTGCTGAGTTTGTATGGCGTGGCGCGTTTGCTGTTGTTGCTGGTAATTCTGTCTGCACTTTAATGTAACCACATCAAGGGGAAGTGAATTTTACAAGTAACAAAAACATTCATTCAAACATTACGGATAGGAGAAGTATGGCGCTGTGAACGAGAAAAGATCGCGGGTTTTGCGTAGCACTACGTGAATCCTAACGCCATAAAAATGCAGATGCGTGACTAAGTCTGCAGTCTCACTTTTCATGAATGTGGAAGTGTTTCTACATGATTGCGGAAAAGGCTGCAGCACTTGCGAGTAGCAGCAGCATTTCTAATCAAGAAGAAACCGAAGTAACCGACAGTTCAACCAGGAAGATGACGTAAATCTGATATTCCACAAAAGATTTAAGATGTTGCAACTGTATTTTTGTTGAGTAGTAAAATAAGAATACAGCAGGTCCATGCAGTGCCAGTACCGTAATAAGAGACTTAGATTTGTTATATACTGTACATCAGTAACGCGTAAAGCTTTGCTGTGGTGGGAAATGCCATCGCCACAGAAACGACTGCGTTCACATTTCTAGCACGCATGAATGTCGACTGCATTTTGATCTTGGAACATTCTGTCGAGCGGCAAAGTGTTTTATTTATTTTTTTCTCTTTATGGAGTAAACACTCAAAGTGACGTAAGTGGCCTACAGAAAATCTCCGTGCATTTCTTGTTCACTATGCGAAATCTTTCGACATGATGACGCGCTATAGAAAATGTGGTAGTTATTAGTAGCCGATATCAGCTTTTGGAACTGCACAATGCACAAAACATTTAAAGTCATCTCCATGTGATATGTTTATTGCATCACATTATATTATGAAATGAGCGAAATAAACATCACTGAATAGTTCGTTTGTCATTAACATCGAATTAACATTTCACAGTCACATACCATCTTTCTTCACATTGCCGTAACTGTGCTTCACAGTGCCATATTTCCTATCGGTCATTTTTGAACTAAGTTTTTATTTCAATAATATTTTCCGTTGATCATCTAGGTAGGGTACCCACCACGTTTGAGGGTATTCCGATTCCTTGTTCTCTCTCTCTGTACAGACTGCTCTGAATAAGAGTAGGTTAATTTGAAGCATTTGATACGTTGAGAGTATATAGCGTGCACTAGGTCTTTGTGGAAGTCATAAATAGAAGTCGCTTACGTCTAAATCAACCATGCAGTTATTGAAATGCATCGAAATTGACATTGAATTTAAGTTTATAATAACTAATTAAATTAAAAGAAGATTGATAATAATGATTGAGGATCATTACATTGATTTTCAGTTATGTATTAATAGGCTCGTTATTATGTAGTATGTGCTACTTGGTAGAACGCAAAATATAATTACTGGTTGCTATGGATGAGTAAATGTACACAACGTGGGCTTGCATGCTTAACAGAATTGTTATGGACGTAGTTGACTGACTGAAGAACATCTAACAGAAATCCTCTTTATGATAAGAATCACATCTAAAAGCGTATTTCTAATAATGGTTAGGTAACCGTTTCACCTTTTAACACTTTCTTTGCCAAGCTGAAAATTGGAATTTCGTGCGGTGGCCAAATTTTTTTAATTTTTTTTATTGCGTTAGCGATATCCACGCGATAACGCGTGATCCGCGGTTTGTTGAGAACTCGCATCGCGTGATCGCGCGATGTCGTTCATTGCCAAGCTGAAAATTGGAATTTCGTGTGGTGGCCAAATTTTTTAAATTTTTTTATTGAGTTAGCGACGTCCACGCGATAACGCGTAATCGGCCATTTGGTGAGAACTCGCATCGCGCGATATCGCGTGATTGGCAATGAACGTGTTAAATAGGAGTTCCATTTTAAAGTTCATGTTTCTTATTTTTTCTTCCTTTTACGGACTGGAAGTGTATGTATACGAATGAGAAGTGTAGAAGGCCATAGAAGTAGTAGAATTAAATCTCTAAACCAAATGCAGTATTATAAATTAAGAATTGAGAAATTTAAATTAAGAATTGGACCAAGACCAATTTTCTACTTAGAATACAGAGTCATCCTCCTTGTTAATTGGGAATTGGATTAATTACCTTCTACTAATAGTGCGAATGGGCATATTGCCCTGATTAATAAAATGTATACACTTTTCGAAATAAGCATTTATTTCGCTGATGACATATATTATCAATAAATATATTTTATCCTTTAAAGGTAACTGATTTCTTACCTGGTCGTACTGCTTTTAATTGCATGGGAGACACAGTCATTAAATAATACTGTTATCAACTGCGATAACAACTGATATCGCAGATAATGTCAAATAAATCATTGGCACAAAACGCGTAGACAGTTCTCTATTTAATTCCCGAAATGCGATATTTACTCTTCAGTTGCATAGAAAAACAATATTATTGGAGATAAGGCTGACTATGCATCGTTCATCAGACTGTAGAAGGTTATGTAACGAAGGCGAAGGTTTCGGAAAAGTTGATCAAAATAGGTAACATTTAAAACCTGATCTTGCAGAATAGACAAAGCAGAGGCAATTAAGCGAAAAGAGAAACGAAAAAAAACAAAAAACCCTCATTCTTGTTGAAATCGCAATTTTGGGAACAACAGTTGAAGAGAAAATTTTCCACAAAGACAAATAAACAGAGACAAGTAAACAGAAGTAAATAAATGTTATCAGAACGATGGTGAGCCGCGTAACGAAGTACAGTGGATCCTCGGTTGCCGACACATAATTCGTTCCTAAAAACTGTTCGGAAACCGATTTATTTGAAAAATGAAACCATTTTCCCATTAGAATTAATGTAAAATGGATTAATCCGTCCCCGAACCCCAGATGATTGCTTATTTAAACCTTTTTAACAGTATTTCATGCATAAAATCTTACACAAAAAAGTATAAACACAAGAAATAGAATATATATAGACAAAAATTTAACTTCACTTTATCTGTACGGAGGAGAGCTGATGGTAAGTGGAAAGTGGTGAGGAAGGGAAGTACCCTTACAGTACCTGGCCCTCTACTCACTAAAATCCTGCCCAATTAGATTTGTTTTCGGCTGAGTTTTAAAATGTTTCTGAAGGGAGACATGGCATTGTCATTGAAAACGTTTATGATGCGGTTTGCTACAGCTTTGTCAGAGTGATCTCTGACAAAACTTTGCACCTCACTCCATTTCGCATAACTTTCGTTGTTCAAATAACTAGGAACATCCACCCTTCCTTCTTCTGTCTCTGAAGACGTTTCGTCTACCACCGTCGTTTGCTGCTCCTTCTGAAGGTATTCCAGTTATTCCATGGTGAACTCATTGCTGTAGTCCTCTACTAACTCCTCCACATCAGCATTGTCAACTTCCAAGTCCATGCATTTGTGTCTCTGGGCAAAAGCATGGACTTGGAATTCACTTTCGCCCAGGCTTTATCAGGTATACATAAGCAATGGAGGATGTTGAAGTGATTTTTCCAGAATTCTATGACTGTTAATTCTGTGTCAGTGGTAACTTCAAAACATCTTTGAAAGAATGCTTTAGTATAGAGTTTCTTAAAGTGTCCATGGGCTGGATTAGAGGACCCTTGTTAGGGGGCATTAACTTCACTGTGATAAAATCAAACTCCTCCAAGCCTAGAGGGTAAGCAGGAGCATTGTCCATCACAAGAAGGCATCTTATTAGCAAATGTTTTTTCTTGAAGGTATTTTCTCACACTTAGGGCAAGACTTCAAGGATCCATGCAATAAAAATTGCATCTTCACCCATGACTTACTATTAGGCTGGCTTCCATATAACAGGCAATTTACTTTTCATCACGTTATTTTTGTTAAAGATCCTAAACATCTTAAACACAAGCAATGGCTTGACTTTAAAGTCCCCACTTGCGTTTCCACATAGCAAAAGAGTCAGACTGTCCTTCATTGGCTTGTGTCCTGGCAATGCTTTTTCCTCCTGAATGACATAGGCCCCCTTGGCAATTTTTTCCAAAATAAGCCGCTTTCATAACAGTTGAACACATTTTTGGGAAGAAAACCCTCATCCATTACATAGTCATTAAATTCTTGCACATATTTCTCTGCAGCTTCTTGGTTTGAACTCGCAGCCTCCTTATGCCTAACCACACTATGTATGCCACTTTTCCTCTTAAATTTCTTGCACCACCCTCAACTAGCTTTGAACACATCAGTATCAGCACTCGTACCAGGGTTTTTCTTTAACAGGTCATCATGTAATCGCCTCGTGTTTCAAAAATTATACCCTCAGAAACACTATCACCAGCTAACTGTTTCTCGTTTATCCAAATCACCAACAATTTTTTCACTTCTTCAATCGTCTGTTATCTTTGTTTAGTAAGAACATCAGCTCATTGTTATCGTCTGTTTTCTTTGTTTAGTAAGAACATCTTGCAACATCAGTTCCCCTTGATCACCTCTTTATTTTTGAGTATTGTACAGATCGTTGATTTCACCACACCAAACTGCATAGCAAGATCCGAGACACGAACGCCATTTGCATGTTTGGATTTGATTTCCTTTTTCACCTCTATCGTGCGTCTAACAACTTTTCTTTTCGCTTTGCTGCTGCCGTCGCTATCCTTCTTAAGTCCCGTGGTGACTTATTTAATAATAATTTATAAAAAAACAACAAAACACAACGAAAACAAGAATTTGCACTGCAAAGAGGAGCAGGAGAATCAGTAACCGACGCACACCCGCCATACATCTCAGCCCGCAGAACACGTGGTTGCCGGTTTGCCAGTTCGGGTGCCGAAATTCTGTTCGGAAACCGGTGCGTTTTTGTTGGGAAAATATGTTCGTGAACCGATTTGTTCGAGATCAGAGTCGTTCGACAACCGAGATTTCACTGTACAATAATTACCGTACGAATCTTGAAAATCTTAATGGAATTACGATACATTTCAGTAAGATCAATTTGCTGTTTTCTAATGTTAAAATCTAACCCAAATAAACAAAATACCGGCAAGAAACATTCCAGAAACATTTCTATCAAACAAGTATGCAAATATAAAGAAAATCTGCACACTACTGCGAATACCATTGGAAAGCCCTAAATGATTATCAGAGGTATTTTGTTAATATACACAAAATTCTTACTAGCAAACCAGCTTTGGAATCTGACTATGGAAACTATAATGGAGACGGCCAGCTAAAAGCCCGAAGCACCAAATTACACATTTTGAAATGCAACCTGGGTGCTCATTATCTCCCAAACACAAAATTTACTCTTGATATCGTTCGAAAGGTGTCTAAAAACGATTTACAGATTGGAGACATTTTATCGTCACTAACTTTGCCTCCAGTCATTACTGACTGGGGCACAACTGTTGAGGTCTAACCCAAAGAAACAATCTACTGGCAAGAAACATTCCTGAATGGGAAAAGAAAAATGGCGATAACGAATCGTCTTACAAGTGTTCATAAACTTGGAACAACAACTGCTTCCATGCGAGATAATTCTTTAAGAAAAAAAAAAAAAATAATAATCAGATGATGTTAGCAAACACGCAAAGCATGCATCGCCATTACGTCTTAATATTTTTTTATGAAAATGTTTGTTTGATATAGACTGATGGCTGTATATTTTCATAATGTTACCGGAAGATTTTTTTTAAATCGACATCTGTAAATCAATTAAAATATACACTGCAGTTCCAATGAAACAACAAACATTATCTTGGATTTTAAACCTATTATCATATAATCCATAATGATGCAGCATTCTCCGTGTACTACGGTAGACAAACAGAAGCACTTGTTGTCATGAAAGCATAAATATACAGAACAAAGGCTTGCCCATATAGCCAGGATCTAAACTGGCTTTATTGCGACAAGCTCGCTTATAAGGATATTGCTACTGCGAAGTATAACTGCATTAACGTTACTGAAAGCGCAGCAGTCGTCATTATGTTGTTGCATAAGAACGTACAGTTTAAGTGGTTAAAATATATCACGAACTTGCTCGAATTTAGTTGTTAAAAATTGGATTCCACAGCAGTCTTTAATATCCTCAGTTTCTGTCAATTTATTTATACAATCGTAGCATGAGAATTAAGTTTTCCGGTTTTAGGTCTAGTGTATTCACGGGAACAATAAATTTATTTATTTCTATATAACGTCAATCAGAACAAAGGGAATTACTTAATAGCAAAATACTAAACCATGACAAAATAATTTCGTGCACTTTCAGAATGTAAATCATTAGTCACTGATACGCCATAAAAGAAGCAGACCGTAAACCTTTCTATAAAGGAACTTTTATCAGTACAAAATAATCCCTTCAATATTTAGGATCTAAAGCATTGATTACTCATCACATATAAATTGATCTTATTATTTAAAATAACTAATTTGTTACCTCGTTTAGCACTACTACTAATGCGTTCGTCTTATTATGTGTGCTGCGTATGCAATTCAGTTATTCTGTTCCTTTTGTGAGAAAACAGAGGGCAATGCAAGTTTAAATCTAGCAATTTCAAACTGCTGATAAGGGCCCTCTAAGTAGTATAGTCAGTTAAATAACCTCATCCAGTTCGAGGAGGAGTTTCCAAGCGGAATTTGATCAATGACACTCTGAATGTTGGAAATTATAAGCACTTGATATAATGCAGTTGTTATAATTCGTTATCATCATCATCATCATAGGTGGACCTTCATATTGAAGGTTCATGAGGGACGAAAATCCCAAAATTCGGGGGTGAAAAAACTCTCTACTTTCGTAGCAGAGCGGTTAAATTATCTTTAGTCAAACGAGACCAGATACACGTCCCTCACGTCATGGAGGGAAATCGAACTCAGGTCTATTCATCCAAAAGGGTTCATATATACCGATTCTGTTAATGAGGCAATTCAAATATTATAGAGTATAAAAATTAAAGATTTCGAGAGATGCAACGAAAATTTTCAAAAAATTTGTAAAGAAATCTGAGCCGATAATGGTGGAAATAAGGTAAGAGGGAAGTTATCACCGTGAAGAATATTTTTATTTCCAAAATTTCTGATTTAAAAAAATCTAAATGAAATATATAAAAAAATCAATATTAACAGCAAATTTATTTAGGGAAATTTTATAAAGCATGAGGATGGTCTGAAACGTTTTCGGCCTCCACCATAGATGGAACACTATCGGAACTTTTTTTTTCTAAGTTGGTACATCTGTCATAAGACTCCATGTGAAATATAATGTTATTCTATGAGGTATATTGTTTTATACAGCTGTCTGAAGCATACGTTTCTGTACCCCTTGAAATGGATGAAATTGAGTATGGTGCGCTTATAAAATTCTTATGAAATAAGGTTTAACGCCAAACGTAATTAATTCGAAGTTCAGAGATGTTTATGGGTATTCTTTTACTCGATGTTTGACAATTAAGAAATGGGTGGACGAGTTTAGACGTGGCCTTACCAGCCTTGAACATGATCCACGTGAAGGAGGTCCAAAAAGTGTAACAATCCCAGAAATCATTGATCAAGTCCACGATAGTACTGGATGACCGACGAGTTAAAGTGCGTGAAATTACTGAGAGTGTATGCATTTCAAAACGTGGAGGATATATCTTGCATGAAGAATTGCAAATGGAAACGTTTTATATAGGAGAGGTGCCGCTCTTGCTCACAGCAGATCAAATATTCACTGGCATAAAAATCTCTGAAAGTGCTTGGAGTGTTTTAACAAGAATAACACTGATTTTGTGCATCGATTTATTACTACGGATCAGACGTGGATTCACCATTACACCCCAGAATCAAAACAGCGGACCGAAGCAGGTTGTTCAGCGCCAAAGAAGACAAAGTCGATTCCATCAGCAGGAAAAGTCATGGCATCGGTGTTTTGGGATGCTAAAGGCACTTTGTTTATTAATTATCTTGAAAATGGTTAAACAATAACCGGGGAATATTATTCTGATCTCTTAACCAGACGAGACGCTTGTGAGAAAAGACCCGGTTTGTAGAAGAAAAAAAATCATTTTCATCAGGACAATGCACCTGCCCACAAAGGTGTTTGATAATGGGAAAATTAAGGGATCTGCACTATAAAAAATCCTCCTTATTCCCCATATTTCGCTCCCACTGACTTCTATCTCTTCCCAAAACCAAAACTCTTCCTCGCTGATCAGCATTTTTTTTTCTAATCAAAAGGTGATTAGAAAAAATGGCTCCACTTCCGTTCAGTGTGCTATAAAATATAGTAATACGCCACTTTAACTTTTACGTATGAGAAATTGTACGACATAAAAGAGATGTGTTATGCAATAAATTGGTCATCTCGCTAGCAATTAGATTAGCTATCCGCTATCCTGTCAACAGCGATATTCTGGATTGGAATATAAATATAGACGACTATCGTTCTAAGTTCATTTAGTCGTTTTCTGGAAAATTTTTAAGAACTGCGACAAGCAAATCCGGAGACCTAGGAAGGAATAAACCTGCTCTGCATTATATTAAAATTGTGCATAAAAATAATTGGAAATATAATAAGTAATTTAACTGAATTATCAGATAAGCAATAATGATTTAGGAAAGAATTTACATGAGGTGAATAAAATAAACCTCTTTAGATGTTTAATGTATTGTAACTGCAAACATTTCGAGAGTAGATTCGTTACAACGGCGGTACATCAGAATGGTCGCCAGTTATTGCACAGATCCCAACTTGCTGTAACGAGAGAAACGCTTATACATCAACTAGGATTTGCTAGGATTTGCTTGCGAAAATTTAATAAACGTCACTCAGAGTAAAACATTCAATACATAAGGTGACGCACTTTACTGCAGATAATGAAACGTTATCCATAACACGAGAGACAGGAAACGCGTTTTTTTATGGATTTTAATCTCGTGTTATTAAAAACGTCGTCGTTATGGGATTTTTATTGATGTTTTAGTTCTTACAAAGGGAGTGTCAAAGTATATATCTGCACCGTGTAGATCTGGTCAGCAGGTGATTCTTACAAGCGTTGTAGTCTACGGTGGTGGAGGTAGCAACAGAAGATGTCTTCAGAGAGCAATTTTTCGCGAGATATTCGCATTCCACCTGGAGAAATAAATTCGACTATTTCTTCTTCCCCGTTCTTCGACACATTTCGAGCAGTTGCTCGCACGAATGTTGTCTTTGGAGTTTATGTAGCTCGCGGTCTCAGATCTAACGAAGCACATATCTTACATTTCAAGAAATGTGGATTCTTAGTGGGATATATGATATGCTGGGTATTCTTGTCCATAGCATATCCCATATATTTCAGTTCAGTACATCCTTCTGTTAAAACGAATACCCTTGGTATGACCATGTTTAAGAACATTATGTTTCACTCTTCTGTGATCATAATTGCAGTTACTTGCAGACTCAGTTTCTATTTTAACGGTTCCGATTTTGTGCATTTGGTCAAAGAATGTTGTCGCATAGAACATGAAATGGAGTTCACAAAAGAATATCGTCGTTCTATGAAGGAGTTTAAAATCATTTCAATCATCATCGTAATTTCTTTCGTTGTAACATTCGTTTCCCTTTATTTATCTTTTGGTATTCTTTATTCTTTCTCTAGTACCAGTGATGTTTTAATGCATTTTATACACATTTTGATAATTGTTTGTTCCAATCTTATTCCACAAATGTTTATTTCAATATGGATGACGATGTTTGCGATCTTCGTTCGTTTTTGTTTTCGCTCAGTAGTCTCTGCTTTGATCAAGTTGCAGAGTCGAAGAATTTCTCTTAATGATTTTTGCCAACAGATGCAATCCCTGCGCTTACGTTACATAGCTTGCTACTATCTCGTGAACCGAGTTGATTTGATTTTCTCATCAATGATATTCGTTTTTTATGGAGTACAAAGTGTAGGATGTTGTATTACGTTACCTTCTATATATGCAGAAGTGATCAGTGCAAAAAGAAACAGTCATATGCTCGTGACATATATGTTTAATGGTTTTGTTACGGTACTGGAAATGATTCTTCCAGCGATCGCAATAGACAATGCTGTAAAGCAGGTAAGTGAGATATTCGATTTCGGTGTTGTTCTTGTATATAATAGATTTATTGGAAACAGAAGTGGAAATTCCTTCTCTCTCTCTCTCTGGGACATTACTTACTATTGAAACTAATGGTTTATTTTTGTATTTTATTTATTTTTATATTTTTAAATAAATTATAAATTGGATACTCGTCATAAATTACACCAGATAATAACTTATCTTAATGGTACTTAAATTACCTCCTTTAGACTTCTCGGAGGAAATCTAGTTAACAACTTCAAGATCCAATGAAACCCAGAAATATATTCTGCAATATACAGATTATACACTACTTGGAAGGACGTCAACGGACAACGCCATTGGAATTGTGCATCGGGCCATGCAACGATTATGTATTTGTAGCTGATATAAATTGGAGGAATACGATGCTCCCAATTCAGTGCAACTATACCCTGGAGAAATCGCTTGGAGCAGAGAAGTGACAGATTTTGAAACAGCGGTTGTAATAGGATGCTATGTGGCAGGCCTTCCTTGTCGACAAATTATTGTCAAGCGTCGCCATCCTAGGTCGAAAATCTGTGATGCCACACGGAGATGGAAGTAGAGTCAACTGTAAGTACTAACCACAGTGGTCGACCCATCACGCTCACCGGAAATGATCGTGTAGTGCTATCGCAGTCCACCGACACTTTGAATGCGGAATTCCGCGCATCGACAGGAACACAAATCTGTAGGAAAGAATTCAGAACCTAGGATCAGAACATAATCCTAGGCAGGACATAGTTTTAAACCCCACATAACCAGAACCAAAAAGCAGAGTCGTCTTCAGTGGTGTTCTTAGTGCGACGTGGAAGCTTGCAACGTTGAGCAATGCACCCGAATCACTGTACATTTTATTCGCGTAGAATGTAGGTGTGGGTGTGACGGATGCCCAGTGAACGAGTGCATAATCCCAACTACGAAATTCGAATATGGCGGTGCGTTGATATGGTCCTGTTTTGCATAGTTTGCCTCCGACCACTGTTTAGGTTATGTTAACGAACACTGCAGTCCTAAACGTATCTGAACATCCTGGACAATGCAATGCTTCTTACCTTGTGGCGTTGCTACGTAACTGACCTTTGTCTCTTTAAACAAGACAATACAAAGTGTCACAAAGCTGCTGCTGTAACTACGTTGTTAGCGGACATGAACGTCCCCACATTTCACTGGCCTCCATAGAGCTGTGAGCTAAATCGCGTTGAACATCTCTGAGATGAATTGGAGTGTCTGGTGAGGTCAAGGAACGCCTGGCAAGAAAAGTCCTGGACCTCTTTACGTCCCTACAGGAAGAATAGTTCAAAATTCCCATTCATCGTACGCTTCCGTATGAAAGTATGCCCGGAAGGATACTTCAGTCATCGCAGGCAGCAGAAGGAAGTCCTACATCTTATTAAGGTGGTCGCGAAGGCTGTTTGTTCCTTACACTATGGTGTCCGTTGATTCTTTGCAATCATTGCAAGTTCTTTTTTTATGACCATACCACAAACGAATGGTGTAAATATAAATATATAGGCACATATGAAAATCGAGGTGCATTTAAGGTTAATATTTAATTTACTAAATACAATAAATACATTCATTTTGAAGATTATCTAAATTCATGATTCTCCAGATGTTTATTTTTTAATTCAAAACAAAAAATAGCAATTTTGACAAAGGAGCAGCTGCATTATGAGAACTGCATCTAATCATCAGAAGAGTGTTTAATTATATACCTTCTATGATTTAATTAATACTGCACCGAGTAATAATCGTCTTTACTGTGAAAATTCATGATGGTGTATCGATTTAATAATCTTTCTTTAATCAAACAAACTTCATTTAATTAGATATCTTCTTAGCCTACAGTTGTGACACACTACTGCTGTATTGTCAAAGAAGCTTTGTTTTTTTTTGGTTTAATGCAGCATATGTATTTGTACACGAAACATTTCACAGATAGCTCAGAGGACAAGAGTATCTGCGAAATTTACTTTTCTTCCATGAATTATAAAGAATTATAAAGAGGTTAACAGAAGAATATTTTAGTGTTTTCCAAATATTTCAGTCTAAAACTAAGAGACTATCTTGTCCTCTGAGCTGTTTGTGAACTGTTTCGTGTAAAAATTCATATGCTGTATTAAACCATAATAAAAAGCAAAGCTGCTTTGACAATGCAGCAGTCATAAGTCACAACTAGGCTAAAAAGATATCTAATTAAGTGAAGTTTGTTTGATTAAACAAAGATTATTAAATCGATACACCATCATGAATTTTTCTATCTAAGGCTGGATAGGGAAACTGTTCCTATCCAGCCAAGGTGGAATACAAACACTTTATCATTCAAATGTAGAACGAGCTCCGTGATGTTACATTGTTAAGCATTAAAGAGACGTGAATTTCATCAGAGTGATGAACAAATTATACGTATTAATTCACAATTTCATAGATTTATAAATTAACAACCTTAATTTATAAACTCAATTAAAGATCGTATTAGACTAATGTAAGGTAGCAATGTATTATCACCCGGCTCGTTCTACTTTTGAATGATCAATTGTTTGTATTCCACCTTGTAAAAGTTGGCAAACATTAAAATATTCTTGTGTTAACGTGTTTATAATTCTTAATTTAATGTAACAAGTGTCTCTCAAGAATAGAATTCCACGTATTATTATTTTACAACTTTGTACTCAGTTGTAGAGAAATTTCAGTTGCTAAGGGATCTTATGCAGCGTAAGAAAGTATTCAAAATTTTGTATCAGGTGAATAATTATTATTATTATTATTATTATTATTATTATTATTATTATTATTATTATTATTATTATTATTATTGCACTGAACCACATGTAACGTAATCCTTATAACCAAAGAAGCAGGTTATTTAATAAAACAGTTAGTAAAGTATAAAACAATAAAGATATTGAAGATACTGATTATTATATGATAATATCATTAATATAATACTCTTATGTAACATGAAAAAATAATGTAAAAATTTATTCTTATAATCAAAAAATTATATAAACCATTATTAAAGAAAAAATTATGAATAATATTCATTGTTAACATTAGAAGAACATGTGTTAGATATATACATAATATAAAGGTAAAAAGTATTATTAAAAATTTTAGTTGAAATCAATGTAGAAAATGCAGTACCTTAGTGTTGAATTCTGTAAAATTATAAGTTGCAATGTCATTCAAGATGTTTATTGCATGTGTAAATATTTTAGAAATCAATAAAAAAAGATATCATTACTAATATAAAAATTATTATTATTATTATTATTATCATTGCCAGCAGACTGAAAAAACCAGTAGTCAAGGATTTAAATGCATCGCAAGACAATACGCCAATCTTTCTATCGGAGTATTTAACACCTTTCAATCAGAATCTTTTGTACCAAGGAAGAAAAGAAAAAAACAGAAAAAAAGTATCAATTTTTATAGATCAAAGACGGCAAAATATTCTTACGAAAGTCTCAGACTTCAAAGTCTATACAAATAAAAAGCTCCGAAGATAGAGAGGTTGCCAGAGTGAAACAAAAGACTCTAACTTATTTCAATAAGAAGATCCCAACACAACAAAAATGAATGTGAACCATCAGATAGATGTAATTACACCAGAATACATCAGTAATTGTACTTTCGAATCGCTTGATGCATGGAAACAACACACAGTACAAGCGAGAGGTCTCTCAATCTTGCATATTAACATCAGAAGCATCCGAAAACATTGGTTATTGATACAGGCTTATCTGAGGAATTACACTAATATTATTGATATATTGATTCTTACAGAAGTATCCATAACTAATGACGAAGCGACTGCTTTCCAAATTCCAGGCTTCCAACAATATAGATCGTGCCACCAAACAAAGAGAGGGGGTGGAATATTAATATTTATCAAACAAATATTAATAGCAAAAGAAACGGCCTATCAATTTGAGCATGCTGAAACTCTTTGCCTCAAAATCACTAATACCATTAATACACAGCATCCCATAACACTATTTACAGACCACCAAACCTAAACATGATAAAATTCTTGCACGAACTCAATTGCTGGCTTTCAAGCCAAGAAATATGCTCAACGAACACCTAATGATAATTGGCGACATAAACATAAATATTGCAAACGAAAACCAGAACAACACCGTACAATACCTAGACACACTATCCATGTATAATCTAATACCAACAATAACATCATGTACTAGAGAAGAACTATTCGGAAATACTATCACTGCCTCCTGCCTATATAATATAAACATCTGAGCACCACCAAATAGTTACACTGCATCAATCATAAAGTGCAAAGTAGCAGACCATTACTTCACCGCTCTAAATCTGCACACCAAGACAATACCATGCAATGTCCCACAGAAGAAAAGCGACAGAAACAATAATAGACGAAGAAATAGTCAACCACGAAATAAGAAAAACAGACTGGGAACACCTGGCATCAGATTCAGCAGATATCTTACACAACAACATTAAACTCACACTGGAGGAAATATATAAGAAAGCACAAAGAAAGACCGAATTCGTTCAAAAACAACACAAAATCCTTGGATAACACAAAACGTAATCCTAGAAATACAGAGAACGGACGCTTTATGGAAAGAATTAAAGCGATATCCAAATAACACAGCTTTAAAAACTGAATATAAGATAACAAGGAGTCGCCTTACAACACAAATCAGAAATGCAAAAAGAAGCTACTACAGAGACAAACTAACCTCCGCACGAAACAACACGAAACTAACCTGGCATCTGATCAATGAGATGCTAGATTTTGTTCCCAACACCACCGCCTCCTAAACCATAAAACATAGCTTCATGAAAGACTCAAAACCTATCCAACAACTAGCAAATGACTTTAACCAATACTTTGCAGACACCATCCAAGAACTGCACAGAAATATTCCCCCAATCGCAAAAAGAGACCCTCCACTTGGACCACAATCAAAGCAGACATTATGGTTCCCAACCATAAAAGAAGCAGAACTTCTCTCTGCAATACATCAAATCAAACCAAACAAAGGCCCAGGAATAGATGGTATCAGACTTAAAGATATAAAGCAACATGCGACTAGTTTAAGTCCTATCCTACTAAAATTAATAAATAAAATATTTAAAACAGGTTAGATACCAAGTATGCTAAAGACCGCCATAATCATACCCATATACAAACATGGAAAAAGAAATTTAATCAGCAATTACAGACCCATAGCAACATTACCAATTATCAATCAAATTATGGAGCGGATTATACTGAAGAAACTCACAGCATACACTGAGATCTTTCATATTATCCCCAAAACACAATATGGTTTTCAGAAAAATAAGGGAACAACATCTCTCTTGGAAGACTTTACAGACGTAATTAATACCGCCTTAGACAAAACCAAAATTGCCATGGTAGTCTTTATTGATCTAACTAAAGCATTCAATACACTTACACATGAAACCTTGTTAGAAAAGCTGAGGCATGTTGGAATAGACGGGTCTTTTCACAGGTGGTTTACAAACTACCTACAAAATAGAAAGCATATCACACGTATCGGGTCAAACCGAAGCAGAGAGCTACCAGTAACCTGTGGAGTACCACAGGGAGCTGTACTCTCCCCAACTCTATTCAACATTTACACGCACGATATTAATCAGCTACCACTCAAAGGTAAGATATTCCAATACGCAGACGATAGAGCAATAATATCCATCCATAATAACGCAAGCATAGCCCAAACAAATATGCAACATGGCATAAATCTGATAATAGACGGGCTCACGAAAAACTCCATACACCTAAACTCAGAAAAGACAAAATTAATGATATTCAGAAATCCACTGACTCGACCAGTTGATAACAAATATATAACCATCCAACATCCACTTTCCAACACAAAAAACACACAGAACAGCAAAACCACTACAATCACTCAGGTTGAAACAATACGATACCTTAGAATTTGCTTCGTGCAGATATGAACTGGAATAGCCACATAAACCATCTACACAACAAACTCCGAACAATAAGTGGCAAACTCTACAGGTTAAAAGACATAGTTCTCATACGCCTAAAAACACTAATATACAAAGCACTATGCCAAAATATACTAAGATACGCTATAACAATGTATGCTTTCTGTGGACCCTACAAATTAAATAGATTAATGTCGCTACAGTACAAAATGACAAAACTGATCTTTTCGGAACAAAGAGAAAATCACGACCTTATATACATTGCAATGTCAGAACACAAAATACTGACAGCAAAACATTTATGTCACTATGCAGCTTTGCTAAAACATTATTTCGATGCCAACTACAGGACAGTTAGAAATATATACCGTGTAACAAGACCTCAGACTACTAATTGTATCACATATAAATACAATAATCACTACTGAAAGGCCACGCGAAACTTCTACATCCCAGACATGATAAACAAATTACCTTTTGAATACAGAAATCTTACAAACTACAATAGTCTGAAAGGAGCTCTAAGGACATACTATGAACAAGAAACACTCACCCAAAATACCCTACAAACTTAATGAAACGCAATATATTCTTTCAGGCTTCCAGTTCAGCGACGCATCAATACATTCCAAGTTGTTTGTGTGTGTGTGTGTGTGTGTGTGTGTGTGTGTGTGTGTGTGTGTGTGTGTGTGTGTGTGTGTGTGTGTGTGTGTGTGTGTGTGTGTGTGTGTGTGTGTGTGTGTGTGTGTGTGTGTGTGTGTGTGTGTGTGTGTGTGTGTGTGTGTGTGTGTGTGTGTGTGTGTGTGTGTGTGTGTGTGCGTGCGTGCGTGCGTGCGTGCGTGCGTGCGTGCGTGCGTGCGTGCGAATTTCTCAATCATAGATTTCGTAGCTTCCCAACACAGCAAAAAAAAAACAATACATAATAACCAACTGGTGTCATCCTCAGATAAGCTTACATATAAGCTTCGAGGATGAAAGCAAAGAAATTAGTTGTCATACAAGATGTGTCATATAACCAAATACATGTGATGGACGTATCACATGAAAACCAATGTATGTAATGTATGTATTATAAGTAAACAAATGTACGTAATGTAAGTATCAGATGTACACAAATGTAAGTAATGTATCATATGTAATCAAATGTATTTAATGTATATAATTACTGTAACAAATGTATGCAATGTAATAAAAAAATTCTTTTAAATGTAAATCATGAGTTTACACTGTATGTTTGTGAGAAGAAGGAAATATAATATTTAGATTGCATATGTATAAATACTGTTGTATAATTACACCTTTTCAAACTTGAAAAAAAAATAGTAAACTACAACATGTAATATTATACAACTTATGTAACTCTGAACAATATAATTGTAAATTATTATTATGATTGTTATTTAAAAAAAAATTGTTATTATCATTACTATTTAAATCTCATTATATGTAGCACAAAGTGTAAACCTTGTAAAATAATATAATGAATAGATGATCATTGTACATATGTAAATATTTGAAAGAACAATAAAAAAATAATAATAATAAAAATATTTTAATTGAAATGCAATGTAGAAAATGAATCACATATGCAGCACTTAGTGCTGAATTTGTAAATATTACAAGCTGGAATGTCACTAAATACATTATTGTAATTGTGTAATTATTTTAGAAATCAATTAAAAAAATAAATAAATGAATAAAATTTTAAACAAATAGTATTATTATACTGACACATCCATAGGATCCAAAGCCGCATCGTGGAACACACAAATTATCCACCCAATCTCTCATACCTCTCCATAGACCCATTACCAGACAATCAAACTCTCAGAATTGTCTCTGGCAACCCAGTTCATTCATTCACACTCTCCAAAGGAGAAATCTCATTCTAACATCCCGATGAACAACAATTTTACTCAACTTACAGGAATGATCTCTTGTTCTGTCCCCTCTGGCCAAGTGCTGAATTATTTTCCCTTCATCAATCCTAAAAACCTTTAAGTAACTTAACTGTTTCGCACGTTCCCTCTATTTCTCCTACTACGTTATCAGAAAGAAACCCACGGAGCAGACCAGAACCCAGCTATCCACAAACGGATTTATGAAGACCTCATAAAGAGGTCTTCATAAATCGCTATTTCCTGGGGTACGGTGCCATCAATATCGTACAGATTTCATGATCTATTTATCATTAATTTGATAATTTCAGTTTAAGCCTGGAAATCGAGTAACGTGAACTCTCTTCCATAGGTCTGTTGAGTAAAAGTGACGAACTACTATTGCTTCAATGCACTTGACATTCAGTAATTCGACGTTGATGTTTATTTTATCTGAACAATATCTGTATTTGCCTTCCATTTAGAGTTAAGTATATTCCAAATAAAAATAGTATTCTAGTGACTTGACATCATTTCTGTAATATGATTATCTTTCTAAAGCGTTCGATTTTAAAATTGTGTTTTCAGGTTAAGGAAATTCAACACAGGCTTGCAGAAATGAATTTTCAACCTCTAACAGCTGCGGACTGCGAACAGGTGAATAAACAGATATGTTACTACTAAATTTATAATTGCAACGCATTAACAGAAAGAGTCTCGATTTCTATCTAAAACTAATTTTAGCATAAGAAAACCAAGCAGCAGCAGAAGAAGAAGATTTGCTTTCAATTTACGTGAATAATTTTATTTCGAAATTTTATTGCGATTTTTTTTTAAGATTTTTTTTTATAATCGAAAACATCATAAGGATGAGAAGGTTAATTGATTTATTAAAATTAAATATTATCAAATATTAAAAGGATTCTATTGTATTCAATATTCTAGTGCTGTATTTAATAAAATAGAACGAATTTAAAAAGAAAGAGAAGAAAACACCCTTCTGTGCCAAATTTTAAGTACTTACATTCCTATTGTCACAAATTGCTATAATATTTGAACTCCATTAGCATTTCCTAGGAGGGACGGGTACTTTTAGAACGACTTCACGGTATTTTATGTTGCTCTTCAGTAAAACAGATTATTGTTAAAATTAATACGAATAAAATCTTTTACAGGTTTCTGCATTCCAAACGGCGTGTGCCAACTGTCAGCCTGCTTTCACTGGATCAGGGTTTTTCAAAGTGGATCGTTCCTTCTTATTGGCTGTAAGTATGATTTCCTGCAGGTATTAATAACATCCCTGCCTCAAACCTACAATCGTATGTTAAAAATTACGATTAATAGGTTCAATTTATATTCTTAAAATAAGTAATGAAATAAACATTTTGATATTTTACCACGTGACAATAATTTTGATGCAGTAGGAAACTGACACGATGTTAAACACGTATATTCTAATGTAAAAAATGCTTATTTCCTTACCCACTCATATGATAGTAAATAGTTTATGAGTATATACTTTTTTCGAATACGAATATTATTAAAATATTATAGTCCGGAATGCGCATTCCAAAAACCTTCAAACTACTTTATCTACCTTAAAAATACAATTAAACAGCATATTTAAATGCAATAATAACGCAAATGGTTATCCTATGTATAAGTAGTACAGTGCGTTTTTATTTTTGTTTTATTTAGATGTTCGGTGCTATTCTCACCTACATAGTGGTATTAATCCAGTTTCAAGCAAGTGAATAAACCTCCCCAAGCGACGGAACAAAACCTGACAGCAATGTTACTCGTTAAAAGTTAATTTTGAGACATCACTTTATAAATGTGATGAATTATGTGTTTTATTGCATTCTACGGTAAATAACCGTGTAAGACATTGATATGTGAATATCCTAAAAGATAAATTTTTGTATAGCACATTTTATTTATCGACGTCATTATTATAAAAATTGCATACCATGTCATTTTAAGCAGGTCTGAAGAAAATACTTAAACATCTAAAAGACTTTCTTGGTCCTTTAGTCTGTACACTGAAATTATTCTGAAATTATTGGGTGAATTTGTTCCGTTAGAAAAAACGGATGAATCTATGATATCCTCCATTTTACCATCTTAGTTAAACCAAATAGAATTCATTCGACGCTATATTTTAATATTTGTTTCCTTTCGATTCCAACATTTGTGGTGTTTCAGATATTTCTAGAACTGATTATCAGAGGGAATTCTCAAAAACAAAACTAAACGAAGATTTGATTCAGTCTTTGTTGTCAAAAACGAGTAGATTTTAAATTACAAATATTTATTTTTCGCTATATCCTTTGTACCGAACTTTTTAAATTAATAGATTAACTTCAGTTAATCGCTCAGTTTCATGAATTCAATTCTTTAGGATTAAGAAAATTTCTTACAGTCGATGAAATCTCAATAGATCTCTTTATCTGTCGTTTAAATAATTTGCTTCTCTTATAGCCAGTACTATATTTGATATCTTACCTAACTTTTATAAAGCAGAAATCACAAAATGAATATTACAAAAAAAAATGTTGAGATTTTTGATAAATTGTGAATAAAAATGCTAAGTTTTGATGACATGAAAGAGAATTTAAAGGAAAATATTCTGTACGAGAAGATATTCAGAGATGCACACTGTAAAGCGCCCAAATTGCAAATTTATGCCAACCGTAAAACGATGTATTGAATTTAATGAAATAAATATAGTAATTTTATTTGTTTGTTTTATTTATATGTTTGTCTGTTTTTATTTGTTCAATTATTTGGAAAACGTGTTAAAATATTGGACATATTACTAAATTCTACTTAACTGTATTGAATATTAGAAAATATTATGCTCTACTTATCTATTTACGAATTTCATATTCGTAGAAAAAAAAAGGGAACAGACTGTCGTATTGTGGAAAACTGCAATAGAGCTGTTTAATACTTATGTATAAAAAATAATCAAAACGGGATTTAGGAATTACAGACGAATTTTACTTGGTATTTCATGTAAGATGTCATTACAAACTACATGTTATTAAATGGTGTCGTACGTTGTGAAGTTAAAAAGAAATCAAATATAGTAAGTAAATAAATAAATAAATAAAATAGATATAGAAGAATTTTAAATCTATTAAATTCAATATATTTAATTTATTAAATTGCAAATTAGATTAGTTAAACCAAATAGAATTCATTCGACGCTATATTTTAATATTTTTTTCCTTTCGATTCCAACATTTGAGGTGTTTCAGATATTTCTAGAACTGATTCTCAGAGGGAATTCTCAAAAACAAAACTAACGAAGATTTGATTTTAAAGTAGAGTAGATTTTAAATTACAAATATTTATTTTTCGCTATATCCTTTGTACTGAACTTTTTAAATTTTATTTATCGACGTCATTATTATGTTTATTAATTTATTATTAATTTATTAAATTTATTATTAATTAATTTTTAAATTCAATAAATTAAATTTATTATTTATTTAATTAACTAAGGTGTTCATATATTGATAAAATTATAATTTTTATATATTAATATAGCAAATGACGTTCATTTCTAAAATTACCATGGTCTGATTCATTTGATATCGCCTTTTAACCATACCAATTTCTTGTAGTAGTGATCATCCTGTATTCCCTTCAAAACGTATCGACATTTTGTCGTATGTCACACTGACAAACGTTGCTCCCCGTAGGATATTTTGACCTAATGATGTTCTGTAATCTACTGAAAATTCAGCATAGAATTTTATTCTTTGAGAATAAAACTTTCGAAATTCAATTTCAAATCTTAAAGTGAATGATATGCTATAGTTGTCATAAATTTTATAAAACAAAATAACCAGACAAAAGACTCACGCATACCATTCTTCTCATTACTGAAGAAATAACTATTTTATATCATTTTATTTTATTTATCTGGTTCTCGACTTAGTCCTTCTTGGTAGTAGAATAATTAAGGACTATCTCACTGAATAAAGTGAGAAGTTTATAAAACCCCAAAGACACACTGCAATGCATACAAATAAAAGATTTGAGAATCGGAATTATGATAAAGTAGACAGCAGTTCTCTGCGATATTCTGCACCATTTATTTATTTGTTTTTCTGTTTATTTTTATTCATTGATTATGTTATGATGAACATCATATAAGGATTCCGATAATATTAGTGAGTAACTTGTCATCAGTGCTCACTGACCAAGGCAGCATGCAACATATCGTTTTATTTATGTATTTATTTCTAATATTGAAATGAGAAATACACTTGACATAATTTGCAGGTGAGTGGATTTCTCATGCGATTTCGAGCGAGTGTGAATCAAGAATACTGAATGAATTATAATGATATGTTAGTATGATAATACTAACAAATTATTATAATAGTATAGTGATTATAATAATTTGTTAGTATGATATTATAATAATAATATCATACTAACAAATGGATTATATGTATATGATTTTCTCTTTCTGGACAAAAGAAATCCTGTTAAAATAATGGAAAATGTATTAATTTTCGAGAAACAAAATGTTTAGGAACACGGCTGTGGCAAAAGAGTCGAATCGTTCATACTTGTAAAAAATAAATGTTCATTGGGATTCTTTGTCTAAGCTTTAAATTAAATATAAAATTAAATTAAATTAAACTAAAATTAAAATTAAATTAAAATTAAAGCCTAAAATTAAAGATATAAAATTAATATTCCTTAATAAAGGGTCACCGTTGAAACTGTAGTTTACTGTATGTCAAGGTCATTAATTCACATATTTTGTTTAAAAATTCTTTAAAGATATTAAATATTTTCCAAATTTCGTTATACAATTATACAGTTACAGGAAGGAAAACATATAGAGGAAATCGGCATGCTTACCATTCAAAAACATGCTGTCAGAGTTTCAAAAATAAAGCCTTAAACAGAATAGTAAAGTTCAATTTATTCTAATTCAATCAATCTTTGATCTGCAATTGTATCTGTGTCTTGATACTTGCAAAAAAAAGAGAGAAAAAAATCACTCCAGAAATAAGCTTTCAATGAAATGTATTTGTGTCCGATTTTATCGTTCGATCTTTTATAGTGCAGTTCACATTAGCAGTAAATCTATAAGTACTGCTCCATATTTACGAATATTGAACCTTACTATACGTAACTAAGTTTCATATAAGGTTTCACATGTATTTTCTTTAAATTAATTAATATAGATCACTGTTTCCCAAACTGCATGTCACGACCCATCAGTGTGTCGTGAAATCAATTTAGTGGGTCGCTAGCAGCCTTTTTAAAATGAAATCGAATAGAAAAGAGTAGATTAGAGTGGATCTTACAAAAGAAAGAAACATTCTGAATAATGCACAAGACATTTGTGTAAAATTGTCCACGTAAGTTGCAGATTGGAATGAACTTATGAACAGGCAATTGCAGCCATTGCATTAAATAAAATATTATTATAACGTATAAAAACGTCTGCTTTTCTATATTTTCTGTGTTGTATTTAAAGGTTAATGAAATCAGAAAATAATTATCTTTGTTATGTTTTGGTTTTTACTTCATTGCATTTGGTAAGGGCAATTATTGTATATATATATATATATATATATATATATACATTTTTTTCATACATTCCAGGCAGTACTCTGAACTGCCATTCCCAACGAAAACCTGGTTTTCCAAACGATGTGCCAAGGCTGTACAGATAAAACACCAGATATACCACATATGCTGAAATCAAGAACCTGATACTCCTTTAAAGCGTACACCGAAGCACGAAGTTAATGCAAAAAAAAACAATCAATGCTTCCAAAACAGCGTTTGAAAGAGCAAAAACCAGAAAACTAGCAGCCTGTCCAAACGGCAGTCGAGCCTTTTGTTCTCTCCCAAAGTAATTGGCCGCAAGTTCTATCCAACACTATTCCTGTCCCTACCCATATGGCTCTATTGCATCATCACCCACAGAAAAAGCCAATCTTCCGATTTCATACTTTGCTTCCAATGCATGCATAACTGACGATGGTTAATGTCCCCCAACCATTTCAGACACCCAACATACAATACCCACCATATCCTTTTGCCAGGATGAGATCAGAAAAATACTAGACTCAAAATCAAAACTAGACACAAAAATGTCTCCTGGCCCTGATGGCATTCCCCCAATTGTCCTGAACGTTTTCTCACCAAACTGGCTCCTATTCTATGACGCCTATATATACTCTCTTATTCCACAGTAATCTATCCCATAAACGGGAAATTGGCGTATATTCAGCCCATTCCCAAGAAGGGTGACAAGTCACAGCAGTCCAACTATCGCCCTATCTCGCTTACCTCAGTGCTGTCAAACGTAATGGAAAAAATCAATTCCCAACTCCTACACTACTTTCAAGACACCCACCTAATAAATGACAGCTAGTATGGATTCAGTCACTGCCGATCAACAGGATATCTGCTCATATATGTCACCCATCTTTGGACAAAGGCCATGGAGAAGTTTTAAGAATCTGAAATGGTTGCACTAGATATATCCAAAGCCTTTGACAGGGTCTGGCACAAAGGCCTACTGACCAAAACTCAGTCGGTCGGTTTGACCCAGGACTTCTGTAGTTGGATTGCCAACTTTCTGTTTGGACTCACTCTCTGTTTAATGGTGGATGACTCCCTATCCTCTCACCATTCAATTAATGCTAGGGTTCCACAAGGTTCTGCCCTCTCACCAACCGTCTTCCTGCTATATATCAACGAACTACTTCAATTGATCTACAACTCAATACATATTTTTGCAGACGACAATACACTGGACTCCTCGCTTGAATTTCATAAACCTTATCCTACACAACTCACTTCAACCTACAAAACATTAAATACCACTACCACCACCCTCAACTCCGATCTCCAAGCCATCCTCAATTGGATTCGGTTTACCTCATCGATTTCAACGCCAATAAAACCCAGTTCTGTACCATTTCGCATAAAAAAAGAACCATTTTTTCCCAGTATCCTTTTTGATGATAGCCAAATTTCCAGACAGTTTGAGATCTCTTGAAATTACCCTCATACCGAACCTCCCTTGGCATAAACACGTCACAACCATTGCATCCGCAGCTTCAAAAAAACTAGAATTTCTCTTTCGCTCCGGACGTTACTTCACCCCCGAACAGCCGTTAACATTATACAAATCACAAATCCGCCCAGCTACTGAATACTGCTCCCACATATGGGACCCCTAAAACCTCTCTTAAAATGCTTGACTCAGTACAGAGGAGAGCACTTACAATTATTAATGACCCATCTCTTACCAACTCCCCCCCCCACTTTCACACAGACGTATGGTTTCTGCAGTATGTATATTGTACAAATAATTCCATGGGAAATGCTCATCTGAAATAACATCAATAATTCCTCCACTCAGTACTAAGCTCGTTGGAATACGTGCAGATGCTGCTCAACATCCCTTCACAGTACATCTTCAAACCCACAGAACACATTCCTTTTCCTCCTCCTTCATCCCTGCAACTGCTACACTGTGGAAAAGTCTCCCACCTGCTGTGTTTCCCAAGGAATACAGTTTACAGTCATCTAAATCAAATGTAAAAAAGTACCTCCTTTCCCAACCCACTACTCATACTCAGTACAAATGTACTATAAGTTGACCTACCAACCTGTTGTGTATGGGCAAAACATCAAAAAAAAAAAATTCTTCTTGTAAGCTTACAGAAAAAAGATAATCGGATTGAATCTGTGGGAACGATCCTGGAATGGAAAAGGTAAAACAAAAATTGAGACGACAAAATATAATGCACATAGCAAACTGGGATGTAAGTGGAATATCATAAAAAGAAATAGAATTACACCAACTATTAAATGAAAGAAATTTTAAAATAGCAGTAATTACTGAACAAAAAAGAAATTAAAAGGAACTATGAGAACCAAAAATTTTAATGTGATATACAGAGTCATGATTTGGATTCATAACTCCCTTTCAAAACAGGTAAAGCATTAAAAGTTATGGAATGAAAGAATAATAGAAGCTAGAATAAAAATAGAAAGAGGCTATTTAACAATAATTGGTTTATATTCCCCAGAAGAAGTGAGAGAACAGATAATATTGAATTATTGAATCAGTTACAAAATATATATAATAAAATAAATAATAATGATTATGTGATATTAGCAGGAGACTTAAATGCAAGAATTGGAAACAGGAAAATTAATAATAATATAGGAATACATGGAGAACATACCCTAAACAGAAATGGTAAAATACTGATTGATTTTGTAGTTTATAATAACCTAAAAATAATGAATTCCTTCTATGAACATAAGGACATACATAAATATACTTGAGCATCAAGTGGATGGAAAATAATATTACATTACTTTATACTAAATTAAAAGACATCAAAATTTTCAATAGATGTTAGAGTTCACAGAGGATATGAAATAAGCAGTGCCCACTTCCTTGTTAAAATAAAATTAAGATTACCACCTAAATGGCTACAAGTTACAAGAGCAGAAACAAAATTTGAAACATTTGTTTATAAAACTAGACTATTAAACGAACAAATATAAAATGGCTATATGAACAATGAATTAACCAATATATAGATTAAATAAAATAAAATGAAGAAGTAGAAATAGAATGGCTTAATATAAATACGATACTAAATGCAGCAGCAAATGAAAGCTTAGGAGAGAAAAAAAAATTCAATAAAAGGAAAAAACTAAAGATCTGGGATGATACAATCAAAGAAATAATCAAAAAGAAAAAAGAAGCTTATCACAAATGGTTAAGCAATAAAAGATTAGAAGATGAAATAGAATATAAACAAATAAGAGCCATAGCTAAAAGAGAAGTCAGAAAAAGACATAGACAATCATGGAACAAATTTCTTCCTAATTTAGAACATGATTTATATTAAATAAGACCCAATGTATATAAGATTTTGAAAAACTTAAATGCAGATACTTTGGTATCTGCATTTAAGTGTTTCATTTATATTAAAAAAAAAAACATAAAATCAAACACCGAATTGAAATTAGAAGAATTTCTAAATTACTACACAGAATTATAGACAGACAAATATTTTAAACACGACAACTGGAAAACAATTAACGAAAATGAAAAGTTAAATAAATAAAGAAGAATTAGAAATCAGCCTGAAAGAAACAAGAAATGGAAAATCACCTGGAGAAGATAAGCTAGGTTCATAACTATATAAGTACGCAGGAACTAGATTCAAAGAAAGACTCTTATTATTTTTAAATAAAATTTATTCAACTGGTATCCCGCCAATAGAATGGAAAAAAGCAATTGTGATTCCTATCTTTAAAAAAAAGGTAATAGAGATGACCCCATAAACTATAGAGGTACCAGTATACTAAATTCCTGTTACAAAATATATAGCAGAATCGTAAATAGCAAACTAATGAAATATTCCAAAAACTTTATTTTAGAAGTACAGAATGGATTTAGAAAAGGACGATCATGTATAGACCCGGCATTTTGCCTAAAACTAATAATAGAGAAAAGAAGAGAATGCAATTTAGAAACACAGATTGCATTTATTGACTTTGAAAACGCATTTGACAAAGTTAAAAGAAACATAAAAAGAAACACAAATACCAAATAATATCCTAAACGCTTTCACAAGTATATATGAAAATAATCAAATACAAATAAGATTAAACCACGAGCTATCATATACGAGTGAGATAAACGAAGGGAACCGACAGGGATGTCCCCTCTGCTACTCTTCTTAATATCTACTTAAATGAAATAATAATAAAATGGAATAAAAATTTACATCAAGGAATTAAACTTTCTCCTACAGTGAACTTAAACACTCTCCTCTTTCCCGACGATCAAATAATAATTACAAATTCTGAAGATAACTTACAGAAAGCTATTTTAGATATAAATGAGATAGCCAAAGATTATCGTATGATAATATCAACAGTAATATAAAAAATATGGCCTTTAAAGGACGAGATCTACCAGGAACTAAAATAGTAATAGATAACAAAATCTTAGAACAGGAGAATTCATTTAACTACCTAGGATATATGATCACATATGAAAATGAAAAAGATATAAACGTAAAAATTGCAAAATATTTAAAAATAACAGATGTAATTAACTCTATATTTAAAGCAAACCTAGTTCAAAAACAAACCAGACTAAAAGTATGCAATGCATTAGCCCTACTGGTCTTAATGTATTGAATCGAAATCTGCACAATAAAACAAAAAGACAAACAAAGATTAACTACAGCGGAAATGAAGTTTATGAGAAAAACCGCAAAGTATACCCTATTTGATCACAAAAGAAACGAATAAATTATGAAAGAATTAAACCAAAACTAGTAATAGAAAAAATTAAAAATATAAACACAAATGGATGGAACACGTTCAAAGAATGAAAACAGAAAGATTACCAAAACAAGCCTTAAAGTACAAGCCATTAGGAAAAAGAAAACCAGGACGTCCTCTTAAACGATTCAACGATGACTTCTAAGGCCAGAGCAGGCCATGGCCTAAATCCTTGATACCCATGATGATGATGATGATGATGATAATTATTTATAAAATATTATAAATAAATAAATAAATATATATATATATATATATATATATATATATATATATATATATATATATATATATATATATATATATATATATATATATATATTATAAATAAATTAAGTTAGATTAATTTTCTATTAATTTTTTCCCTATTGAAAACCGCTTGGTACGTCAGCAACTCGATTGGTAAATTGTTGGCACGCGCACATAAAAAGGTTCGCTACCACTGCTATAGGCGATGTAATAGAACATCCAATAATTAGCGCTCCGTAAAAAGCCAATACCTTGGGCGACAGAATCGAATCAACTCCGGTCATCAGATTATAACAGGTCATATTTCGCTGGCGAATCATTTGCATCTGCTGAACGAATTCCTTAAATGGCAATCCTCGGCTATGTAACTGCAACAAAGTTGAAGCTATTTTACGAAAAGACAAATTAAGAAGATCGCAAAATCGTCATCCATATTGGAATGACAAGTTGTGCAATTACATCGGAACAGAATATTATTACGGAATATAAAATATATAACAAAACTAAGTATGAAATCATCCTAGATATTGGTGAAAGAACAAAGAATATCGAAAGATAAATAAAGGGAAAAGAATGATGCAGAAAATCCTGAGATTATTGAAATGATTTTAAAAACCTTCATCGAACGACGATATTCTTTTCTGAACTCGATTTCTTGTTCTATAAGACAGCAGTCTTTAATTAGCGGAAAGAAATTTCAACCCTGCAAATAGAACGTGAGTCAAGTAGTCAGTGCAAGTATCATCACAGAACAATATTCGATTATCAGAAAAAAGCTTCAATATCGAGAAAATTCATTTTAACATAAGGCTGTGCTGTATTGTAATGTGGTATAAAGGATAACCTACAGACACAAATACCCACCATACCATATATCCCAATAAGAAGTCACATTTCTTGAAATATAAGTCACTTATATTGTGAGATCTGAGACCGCGACATAAATTAACTTCAAAGACGACATGACTGCGGGCAGTTGCACGAAATGCGTCGAAGAACGGAGAAGAAGAAATATTCGATGTCATTTTTCCAGCTGTCTTTCGATCCACGTGCCTAGTACCGTTCGTTGAAGACACTCGTGTGTTTTCGATGCTTCATATCATCAACTTCTGCACGACTCAGGTAATCATCACACAGAGAGAATGAGAGTGCGATATATTTTGACACACCCTTCGTTTAAGTGAGATTATTAAAAATTTCTTCACAATAGATAACGTTCTTTGTATCACGATCCATTTTGCATGAATAGTTTTTATTTATTTGTTTCAACTTTCCGTGTCTTTTCTCGTGGATATTTTTAAACCAGTTGCAGAGTTTATTAGGTTTTCCTCCATTATATATATTATCGCCTATTCACTCAAAGTCAATATGTCTCATGCATGATGCATGAGCGGCTGAGCGTTCTGTTGTGTTGATAACAGTCTAAACTTCAATATCCTCAGATGATGACACTGCGGTTCTATCGCGAATGTCTTGTTTGTTCTCAGCAGATAATCATTAGCAGTGAATTCCGGTAACTACTCGAACGGTAATATCCATGTTTCTGCAACCTTTGAAATGGCCCACCCATTTGTGAACTGGCGCATGATATCTGAGGGAAGTGATCTCTGCGAGACTAATAAAACAAAGTATAAAGAGATTCACCATTTCCTCAGTATCAGTGCACATCTTTAATGCTACGTAAACATGTTGAAAATCAACTCATCGTTAGTATTATTTTGGATTGCGCTATCTTCTGTATTTCTCTTATTACCATCTTTATTACTGTCTTAGTGATTTGTCCAACAGTCATGAACTGTTTTTGAGATTTTTATTTTGTAGAAACGGTAACGGAATTTGTCAAACTGATTAATGCTTTAAAACACTATCGAATGACAGCATTAGAGAAACGCACGGAGTTCCGTGTATGTCAAATGAAACACAGGAACAGCGAGAAGGAATATAACACTGTGACTTCCCATGTACTCTACTGAACGCCAATTCATCGATTCAAATGAGCATATTGGTACGACGAAGAATAATGGACTTCCATTCACCTGATGTTTTATTGTGTTAAACTAGATTTTTCTCAACTATTTGTCACAGATTGTTTTCGCTTGTTCCATATTACCGATATTCCTCACGACGTGAGATGCTTTTAAATATCTATAAGTACTGATGTAGTAGTAAATTCATATACTGTATTTGATAATGTAATCAATAGTACTTTGTTTTTCAAAGTATGGAAACTACTGTAATAAAGGCTATTTCTTATTTACGAACATAGGGACACAAAAACAAGTGTTGAATGCACATGTTTGTGTCCCTAAATTTGAAAATATGAATTCTGATCACCTTGTAACCTTAAAAGAAAAAGGCTATTTCTATTTCTGAGGAATCGTTTATTATTTCAGATTTTTCCTTTTCCTTTGATTACTAGAAAGGTGGTAATAGTGCAACCCATGTTATTTTGCTTAAAAAATCTATTTCAGTCATACACAGGGCATTTCAAATTAAAGTACCCCTATTCAAATCAATCTGTAGGGAGAGCATTGACGAAATCAGCTTACACTCGTTGGGTACACTAACGAGATCAAGGGGAAGATAGATCGACAATTTTAAAAATGTAGCTGAAAAATGACGGATAGGAAAAATATGTGGATGTAAACGTGAAAACATAGCGGGTTTTGCAAAGCACTACTTGTACCCTAAAGAGGTAAAAATGCAAATGCAAGACTGAGTTTACAGGCATTCGTCATCAGCAATGGTCTCACTTTGCATGAATGTGGAAATGTTTCTATAGAAATAGAGAAAATGCTGTAGCAGCACTTCGCTAGTAGCGTACAGACGCCTAAATTCTGGTGAAAGGCCCAATGATAATAGATGCAGTGTCATGCACGCTTTCTGGGTTTGAAAACACGGACAGTTTGACAGAATAACTAGGATGACGGCATAAATCTGATATTCCACAAACGACAGAAGAATTTGCAACTGCATTTGTTTAATAGTAAACTGAGAATACGGTAGATTCCTACAGTGCCAGTACCGTAGTAAGAAAATTAGATTTGACATGTGCTGTACATCGGTAGATTGTAAAGCTTTGCTGTGATGGGAGATGCCAGTGTCCGAGAAACCTTTGACTTCGCATTTCTAGCATGCATGAAGATGACTACATTTTGGCCTTGTAACATTATTTCGAGTGGCGAAGTGTTTTATCGATCCTTTTATTTCGAAGAAATCCATTGAAGTGAACCTGTCACATGCAAACCCGACGGCGTGTTGAAAAGTGTTGATACAAGATGTGGCACATCCCCACACACAACGTGAAGTTCAACAATTATTTCGTCAACTTTTCAGAGAGGATAAAGTAATCAGTTTTCATTTTCTATGAAAAGGCCATCGCGTTCACCAGTCCTTGACCATTGTGGTTTTGAATTAACCTCAACATATGGTATATCGGATCAAAGCACTTTTACTGGGTGATATGAAAGAAATCGTACATCATGCGAATCTTTTCGATAGCGCTCCGCTGTAGGCAAAGTGGTATGGTTGTAGCTAATAGTCGCTAGTGTTAATAGCTATTATCAGCTGTTGGTCCTGCACAATGGCCAACACATTTTAATTCATCCACATGTACATCATGAAATGAGTGAATTAAACATCACTGAATAGTTCGTTTGTCTTTAACATCGTATGATTTCACAGTAAGATACTAACCTGTTCACATTATTTGCGAACAGAATGGTATGTCTGTTGTTTACAATGCCATATTTCCTTTCGTTCATTTTTGAACTATTTTTTTATTACGATAATCTTTCCGGGTGATCCAGGAAGGGTGCCTACCATGTTTGAAGGTATTTCGTTTCCTGGAACAGAATAATAACAGAACACAATTTATCTACCTGGTTCTCTCTACAGATTGCTCTGAATAAGGGTACTTTAATTTGAAGAATTCGATACTTTTAAGAGTAAGTAGCGGACACTTGATGTTTGGAGAAGTAATGAATAGAGTTTGCCTACATATAAATTAGCCATACAGTTATCGAATTGCATCGAAATGAACATTGAATTAAGGTTTGAAATATTTAATTAAGTTAAAAGAAGATTGAGAAGTATAACATTGATTTCCATTTATGTGATAGGCTCATAATTATGCAGTTTATTTATTTATTTATTTAGCATACAGCAATCTACATGCAGGTATAAAGGTACATAAGTGAAAATAAATATGTAAAAAGTAGGGGACAAACAATTAGAATAAAACAAAGACACTTATACCTTCAACAAACAAAATACTTATAAGTTAAAATCAAGTTTTCTGACCCAGTTTATAAAGCGTTGTCGCCTCCAGGTAGTCGTTACTTTGACCTCGTATATGCAAGGAGACTGCACTCAGTAGAAATGTGGTGAATTGATGGATTTCGGTGCCCGCAGTCACATTCCCGTGAGGGAATTTTCCCCCACTTGTACAGAGAGCTTGGACATCTTCCATATCCGGTACGAATCCTGTTCAGTGCCATGCGATTGTGCAGTATGGGCTACCCAGAAGAACACAAATATAATTCCTGGTTGCTATGGATGCGTAAATGCATATACCTTGGGCTTCCCTGCCTAACAGAATTGTTATCGACATGGTTGACTGGCTAAGAAACATCTAACGGAAGTCCTCTATATGATAAGAAGTACATCTAAAAGGGTATTTCAATTAATGGTTAGGTAACCTTTCGCCTTTTCAGTAGGAGTTTCATTGCAAAGTTCGTTTTTCTTATTCTTTCTTCTTTTTACCAAGGGGAAGAATATATATACAAATGAAAAGTGTAGAACGCCATAGAGATAGTAGAATTTAATCTTCATTCTTTAAACCAAATGCAATGTCATAAATTAAGAATTGATAAATTATAAATTAAGAGTTGGCCAGGACCAATTTTCTACTTAAAATTCAGAATAATCCTCTGTGTTAATTGGGAATTGGAGATGAATTGCTTGCTATTAACAGTGTAAATACTCGTAATGCAGTGATTAGTAAACCTTAAAAACTTTTCGAAATTATCAGCATTTAATTCACTGGGGATGTTTATTATCAATAAACAAAATTTATCCTTGTAGCAAGTTCCTTTTCTGTTCTAGTACTGCTTCCGATTTCATGGGTGGCACACTCATTTTAATAACTCATATCGCAGTGTTAATGTCAAATAAATCATTGGCACAAAAAGCGAAAAGAGTTCTGTATTTATTTTGGCGAAATGCAACCATCAATCAGATACAATATATTACTATTTCGTTTGTACAAAAAAAAAAAAAAAAAAAGAAAGAAAACCAATAATATGGAGGTAAGACAGAGTCAGCTTCGTTCATCAGACGATAGAAGGTCATGTAACGAAATCGATGGTTTTGGAATTGTTTACCACATTCGATAACATTTAAAACAGAGACAGAAGTAAGCAGAAGTAAATAAAGGATATCAGAACGATGACAACTTGAAAGTAAGTTATGGGTACAGAAAAGAAGTTGGCCAATAAACTATCTACAATAATTACTAAACCCATCTTGAAAACTTTGAGAAAATGACGATACTCTTCAGCAAGGTTCATCTGCTATTCTAACAAACATCAATCTTTGATTAGAGAATTCCCAAACAGAAAATGCACTCTTGATATTGAAAGAAAAGTGTCTAAAACCGACACATTGGGAGAAATTCTATCGCCATTAACTTTATGTCTCCAATCATTTCTGAGGGTGGCACACTGTTCAGATCTAACTCAAATAAAAAGATGCTGGCAATAAACATTCCTGAATGGAAAAAATGATGATAACAAACCGCATTGCAAGTAGTCATTAACTTAGAACAACAATTGCTTCCATGCAAGATAATACTTTAAGAAAAAAAAAAAAAATAATAAGATGATGTTGCATGCGTGTTGGTCCCAGCACGCATGAAAAGTAAACATCGCCAGAATTACCTCTTAATATTTTTTATGAAAATGTTTGTTTAGATAGAGATTGATCGTTGTATATTTCAAAATGCTACCGGAAGACGTTTTTTAAATCGACATCTATGTAAATCAATTAAAAAAATACTTTGCCGTTATATATATATATATATATATAATCGAATTTATACCCAAATTCGATTGGTTCGCCTATATACACATGTTAAAAATAAATTTTACAGATGGAGGAAAAAATTAAAAAACGCGTTTTTTTTATTTTTTTTCACTTATTTATTTCACTTTTTTTCATTATTTATTAAGCATGTATTTCACTGAGGAGATATATTATCAACAAATATACTGTATCCTTTAAATGTAATTGATTTCTTATCTGGTCGCACTGCTTTTAATTGCATGGGAGACACAGTCATTTTAACAACTGATATCGCAGATAATCCATTGCTCTTGCGGGATTTGTTACGTAGGACAGACAGGAAGATCGGGAAAATACGCATGGCTGAACACCAAAAAGACGTACAATACAAACGATAACAAAAAACGGGTCTTGCTTTCCATACCACTTCCACTGGACACGATGTACTCTGGCAAAAAACAACGATGTCATACAAAGAAAACAACAGTTATATAAGAAAATTTAAAGAAGCTGCTAATATGCTGAAAAACCCAACCCAATGCAATAAAAATCAAGGTTTAATTCTCCATCAAGTGTGGTCAGCTCTAATAAAAAGTCTACCTCAATCTGAGCTCGGACTGTATGAACGAGAACAAGAACACGTGACATCGTCCAGTATTGTTTAACGTCAATAACTTTTTATATCTGCATTCTGTTATTTGAGTTTATGAATAGCCAGACGGTTATGATTTGTATTTATTAATTATCTTGTTTAAACTTTAAGTTATACTATATGCCCCCTGAAGATGTAAATCCTACGATTTACGAAACTTTTCGGGAACTATTATTTCAGTATTTTTGTAACTGAATAATAAAAAATGTGGTGTGATCACCGAAATATATCTTTTGAACCAATTAGCCACAGAAAGGGGGCTGTCGCCGCTAGAGGGATTCGTAGTGTGTAGTGTTCGTGAAAGCTCCGGATAAGATAAGTATTATTTTCAGTTTTAATATTGTGCAGTTTTGTTTGCCTTGCATCTCTTAGTGCATCTTTTTATGTGTTTTTGGTGTGTTATAATTTATAATTTGATAAAATACGTTGCAAGTAAGTATGGCTCCAGTACGAAGGAAAATGGCGGCCAGTAATGATGGTTCGCCATCTTTATCAAAGAACGGTAGTATAAAAGAGACGATTCAGTGTGCTAGCTGCGAAATGTACGCTTTATGGAGTGCGGTCGGAGTGTGGTTAGATGATAATAAAGGAGTGAATGTGTGTATAAAATGTAGGGAGAATGAGAAATTGAAGAGTATTTCGGATCGTGAGTATGATATTTTTGTCAAACTTCAGAATGAAGAAAATAGGAATATGACAAGAAACGGCGAGGTTGTACCAGAGAATTGTGAGAGCGTGAATGTAGAAAGTGTGAATGATAGTATTAATGGTTTTACTGAGAATAAAAAAGATGAGATAGACACAATGAGTGAGATCGTGTTGTTGAATGGTGCGATACAAAGGGAAAAACAGCAGCTAGAGCATATGAGCAAAAGTCGACTGAATGAACCAGCTAATAATAAAAAGTATGACAGGAAAAATAGACGTATGAGTGTGAACATGAACAAAATGAAAGATAGAGTGCGAACATGAACAAAATGAAAGATAGAGTGCTGTATGGAGACTGGTTAGTACGAGGTGTGATAGTAGAAGATTTGACAAAATCGTACCAACCTGGTGTGACCATACAGGATGTAACCGAGTCTTTTAGAGCGCAAAAGGAAAGGGTGAAAGAAATGATTGTTGTGGCAGGTACGAATGATTTGAAAGGAGACAAAATGGAAATGATAGAAGACCTGAATGAATTGTTTGCGGTAGCAAAAGAAAAGAGTGAGAGAGTTAGAATGATTAGTCTTTTGTCACGGTATGACAGTGAAATGTTTAAATGGAGGGCCATAATTGCGAATGACTTTATGCGTGGGTTATGTATGACGAGTGGTGTGGAATTTGTGGACGTGTGGAGTGAGTTCGATGGGCGAAAGGATCTATATAAGATGGATGGCTTGCATTTGAATGGTTATGGTGTAAGAAGACTTGAGAAAGTGTTGCTGAATGTGGTGGATGTGCAAATTCAGGGAAACTAGATTTATTAAGAAGGGGGAGTAGATATAGGGTCCTTAGGGAGGCAGTTGAATGTAAGAATGAATATAATATGCCCGAGCAAATAAGGACAACAAATCAGAGTGGGATAGTTAATATAAGGCATCAAGGTATGTTAATATAAGGTATCGGTTGGGGCTAATGGGGATCTTAAATTCATGCACACTAATGCTAGGAGTATTAGGAACAAAAAGGAAGAGTTTTTGGCCATGGTTGGCACTTCCAGACCACAGGTTATTGGTATTAGTGAAACCTGGCTGGCTGTAGATGATATAGCTAGTGGGATTGAATGTGATGGGTATAGTGTGTTCAGGAATGACAGGGAGAATAAAATGGAGGGAGGAGTATTGTTGATGATAGCTGTTGATCTGCAGCCAAGGAGAATAGAAGTTGAATTGCAGGATAGAGAAAAAGAGCACATTTGAGGCCATTTGGTGTGAGATTGTGGCTAGCAGAACTAAATATACAATTGGGTGCTGCTATAGACCAGGTGATGGAAAAGATGGTGGTGACAGTATGCACAAGAAAATAGAAGAAATGAGTGGAAGGAGGGTGATTATTATGGAAGATTTCAACTATGGTCGCATTGATTGGAGTGAGGAGAGGACACAAGGGTGGAAGGAATTGGATTTTATGCGGTTATTAAGGGATAACTATCTGCGACAGCATGTAATGGAAAATACTAGGGGTCAGAGAGTGCTTGACCTAGTAATTACATCTGAGGATTTGGCTGTAACAAATATGACCACATTTCCACCAATTGGTGAGAGTGATCATAGGGTCTTGACTTGGGAGGTGGCTAAAGGTTTAGAATTTTCAATTAAGACAGGGTACATGTGGAATTATCGGGCTGGGAAGTATGACAAGCTTACGAGTTTGATTGGTTCAGTGCCATGGCAGGTACAACTGCAAGGACTAGAAGTCGATAGTGCATGGGAGGTAGTTAAGAAGTGTTTGACGAAGCAATGGCTGACTGTATACCTAGAGTTCGAATAATAAATCAAGTAGGGGTTAAATGGATGAATAACACCATTAAGCTTGAGCTGCAAATAATGAAACAACTATGGAGGGAATTTAAGGAGAAAGGTGACCGGCAGGCACACGAACCGTATAAAGCGCAGGCCAAAAGGGTAACGAGTGTGGTAAGAAAAGCAAAAAAAGGATTACGAAAGAACATTGGCCATGCAGGCTAAAGAGAATCCTAAACAGTTTTTTTTATGTAGCAAGTAAAAGGAAAAATGTACATGGCAGAATGATTTCAAAGAATGCCGATGGTAGGGAGGTAACTGAATCAGTTGATTAGTTGAGTTACTGAGTGAACACTTTGCAAGAATATATCATCCAGGTGGTTACATTGCAGAAATGAATGTACCAGTAGATTATACGGGAATTGCGGTGAATGAAGTGGAGGTGAGTAGTCTATTGCATAACCTCAATGTCAACACATCTGTGGGATTGGATGGTATACCAGCTCATGTTGTACGAGAAGCAGCTAAACAATTGTCAGTACCCTTGACCATTTTGTTTAATTTGCGTCTCGGGTCTGGGTTAGTCTCGAGGGGGTGGAAAGAGGGGAAAATAGTTCCACTGCATAAAGGTGGTTCCAAGACTGCTGTTGTAAATTACCGACCTATTAGCATATCAGGAATCATTGTCAAGTTCTTAGAGAAATTAGTCAAGAAAAGAATACAGGAGTGGATAGATGAAAATGGGATATTGTATAAGGGACAACATGGTTTTGTAAAGGGTAGATCATGCCTCAGTAACTTGCTCACGTTTTATAACACAGTGACGGCTGAACTGGATAGGGGTAATGTGTTTACAGTAATACTACTAGACCTTGCCAAGGCTTTTGATAGGATACCACATAGAACGCTAATCAGTAAACTGGAGCAGATGGGGATAGATATAGGGTTGGTGAGATAGATAGGTGGGTGATTGAAGGAGAGATACCAGAGAGTGGTGGTTTATTCAGGAGCGGAGTCTAAAAGACGGCTTGTGACTAGTGAAGTGCCACAGGGCTCTGTTCTTGGACCACTGCTTTTCAATTTGTTCATTAATGATATAGGAAAGGATTTGAGAGGAAGTTTTCACTTGTTTGCTGATGATGCAAAGTTGTGTAGAGAAATTTGGAGTGCACAGGATGTCAAAATTTTACAGGATGATTTGGATAGTTTGGAGGACTGGGCTAGGAAAAATTGATGTCAATTTAATGTGCCAAAGTGTAAGGTTATGCACTTTGGGGTGAAAGGAATAGCAGCAGTATATCGAATTGGAGGAACCGTACTCCAGGAGATTGATGAGGCCAGGGATTTGGGAGTGTTGGGGGATAGGGAATTGAAGTTTAGGGGGCACATTGCAAAAGTGACTAAATCAGCTCACCAAATCACTTGGCTTCTGAAAAATACTTTAACATGCAGAGAAAAACAAGTTGTTGTTCCTCTGTATCGAGCCTTGATAAGACTCCATCTGGACTATTGTGCCCAGTTATGGGCACCAGGGTTTCTTCGTGGGGAGAAAGTGGAGAGGATCCAGAGAAGAGTGACCAAGATGATAGCAGGTCTAACGAAAATCAAGAATTTGCACTGCAAATTCGAGCAGGAGAATCACTAACCGACGCACACCCGCCATGCATCTCAGCCCGCAGAACACGTGGTTGCCGGTTTGCCAGTTCGAGAGCCGAAATGCTGTTCGGAAACCGGTGTGTTTTTTGTTGGGAAAATATATTCGTGAACCGATTTCTTCGAGATCAGAGTTGTTCGACAAACGAGGTTTCACTGTACAATAATTACCATACGCATCATGAAAATCTTAATAGAATCATGATACTTTGCAGTAAGATCCATTTGATATTTTCTAATGTTAAAATCTAACCCAAATAAACAAGATACCTGCAAGAAACATTCCTGAAACATTTCTAACAAACAGCAATATTTGATTAATTTAACGAAGCAGAAAGCATGCAAATGTAAAGAAAATCTGCACACTACTGCGAATGCCATTGGAAACCCCTAAACGATTATCAGAAGTATTTTGTTAATATACACAAAATTCTTACTAGCGAACCAGCTTTGGAGTCTAACTATGGAAACTATAATGGAGACGGCCAGCTAAAAGCCCGAAGCACCAAATTACACATTTTGAAATGCAACCAACATCTCCTTATTTCCTAGATACAAAATTTACTCTTAATATTGTTGGAAAGGTGCCTAAAAACGACACATTAGGAGACATTCTATCGCCACTAACTTTGCCTCCAGTCATTTCTGACGGGGGTACAACTGTTGATGTCTAACCCAAATAAACAATATACTAGCAAGAAACATTTCTGCAAATGGGTAAAGAAAAATGGCGATAACGAATCGTGTTACAAGTGTTCATTAACTTGGAACAGCAACTGCTTCTATGCGAGATAATTCTTTAAGAAAAAAAAATAATAATAACATCAGATGATGTTAGCAAACACGCAAAGTATGCGTTGCCATTACGTCTTAATATTTTTTTATGAAAATGTTTGTTTAGATAGAGATTGATCGCTGTATATTATAATGTTACCGGAAGATTTTTTTTAAATCGACATCTGTAAATCAATTAAAATATACACTGCAGTTCCAATGAAACAACAAACATTATCTTGGATATTAAACCCATTATCATATAATCCATAATGATGCAGCATTCTGCTTGTACTACGGTAGACAAACAGAAGCTCTTGTTGTCACGGAAGCATAAATATAGAGAACAAAGGCTTGCCCATATAACTTGTCATCAAAGAAGGCTGCTGGAAAGGATCTAAACTGGCTTTATTGCGACATGCCCGATTATAAGGATATTGCTACAGCGAAGTATAACTGCATTAACGTTACTGAAAGCGCAGCAGTCGTCATTATGTTGTTGCATAAGAACGTACAGTTTAAGTGGTTAAAATTTATCACGAACTTGCTCGAATTTAGTTGCTTAAAATTGCATTCCACAGCAGTCTTTAATATCCTCAGTTTCTGTCAATTTATTTATACAATCGTAGCATGGGAATTAAGTTTTCCGGTTTTAGGTCTAGTGTATTCACGGGAACAATAAATTTATTTATTTCTATATAATGTCAATCAAAACAAAGGGAATTACTTAATAGCAAAATACTAAGCCTGGACAAAATAATTTCGTGCACTTTCAATATGTAAATCATTAGTCACTGATACGCCATAAAAAAGCAGACTGTAAACCTTTCTATAAAGGAACTTTTATAAGTACAAAATAATGTCTTCAATATCTAGGATCTAAAGCATTGACTACTTATCATATATAAAATGATCTTATTATATAAATATAATAAGATTTAGCGCTACTACTACTGTGTTCGTCTTATTATGTGTGCTGCGTATGCAATTCAGTTATCCTGTTCCTCTTGTGAGAAAACAGAGAGCAATGCAAGTTTAAATCTAGCAATTTCAAACTGCTGATAAGGGCCCTCTAAGTAGTGTAGTCATTTAAATAGTCTAACACTCATCCGGTTCGAGGAGGAGTTTCCAATCGGAATTTGATCAGTGACACTCTGAATATTGGAAATTATAAGCACTTGATATAATGCAGTTGTTATAAATCATTATCATCATCATCATAGGTGAACCTTCATTTTGAAGGTTAATGAGGGACGAAAAGCCCGAACTTCGGGGTAAAAAATCTCTCTATTTTCTTATCAGAGTGGTCAAATTATCTTTAGTTAAACGAGACCAGATAAACGTTCATCACGTGATGGACGGAAAAGTCTTTTCATCCAAAACAGTACATATATACCTATTCTGCCAATGAGGCAATTAAAATATTATAGAATATAAAAATTAAAGACTTCCAGAGATGGAACGAAAAATTTCAAAAAAATTTGTTAAGAAATATGAGCCGATTATGGTGGAAATAAGGTAAGACTGAAGTTATCACCGGGAGGAATGTTTTTATTTCTAAAATTTCTGATTTCAAAAAATCTGATGTCTTTTCAAATATGTAAACTTCTTACTTTTATAAAATAATATGAAATATATATAGAAAAATCAATATTAATAGCAGATTTATCTAGGGAAATTTGGTTTCGTTATAAATGAGCATGAGGGCAGTCTGAAACGTTCCCGGCCTAGACCATAGATGGCAACACTATCGGAACCTTTTTTTTCCTAAGTTGGTACATCTATTATAACACTCAATGTGAAATTCCAAGTTATTCTATCAGGTAGATTGTTTTATACAGCTGTCTGAACAAATGTTTCTGTACCCCTTGAAATTGATGAATTGAGTATGGTGCGCTTATAAAATTCTTTATGAAATAAGGTTTAACGCCAAACGCAATTAATTCGACATTCAGAGAAGTTTATGGGCATTCCTCTCCTTCGTGTTTGACAATTAAGAAACGGGTGAACGAGTTTAAACGTGGCCGTACCAGCCTTGAACATGATCCACGTGAAGGAGGTCCAAAAAGTGTAACAACAAAGAAATCATTGATCAAGTGCATGATAGTACTAGATGACCGGCGAGTTAAAGTGCGTGAAATTGTTGAGAGTGTGTGCATTTCAAACAACGTGGAGGATATATTTTGCATGAGGAATTACAAATGAAAAGGTTTTATGCAAGATGGTTGCCGCTCTTGCTCACAGCAGTTCAAAAATTCACTCCCATGAAAATCTCTGAAAATGCTTGGACCGTTTTAACAAGAATAAAATTGATTTTGTGTGTCGATTTATTACTACGGATGAGATGTGGATTCACCATTGCACACCAGAATCAAAACAGCGAACAGAAGCAAGTTGTTCAGCGCCAAAGAAGACAAAGTCGGTTTCATCAGCAGGAAAAGTTATGGCATCGGTGTTTCGGGATGCTAAAGGCATTTTGTTTATTAATTATCTTGAAAAGGGTAAAACAATAACCGGGAAATATTATTCTGATCTTTTAACCAGACGAGACGCTTATGAGAAAAGACTCGGTTTGTAGAAGGAAAAAAAAACCTCCAAATGCACCCACGAAAGTGTTTGGCAATGGGAAAATTAAGGGATCTGCACTATGAAACATCCACCCTATTCCCCATATTTGGCTCCCTCTGATTTCTTTCTCTTCTCAAAACCAAAACTCTTCCTCGGTGGTCAGCGATTTTTTTTTTTCGAATCAAGAGGTGATTGCAGCTGTAGAGGAGTATTTTGCAGATCTTACCGAGAACCATTACAGGGACTTGATAAAGGCGCTGGAGCATCGCTGGAATAAATGTATTCGTCTTAAGGGAAATTATAATGAAAAAGTAAAATAATTTTGAAATTATAATTCCGTTATTTCATTGTTAGGCCGAGATCTTTGCAGACTACCATTGCAATAGTTGGGAAATTTTAATATTACATTTAGTAATTTCGTGTCCATGTTTTATTTTCTTCAAAATCACAGACACAGTTATCAAACAGATGTTGAAGAGCAATGGTGACAAGGAATCACCTTGGAAAATTCCACGTTTAATGCTAATATCTCTGATTCGTTCCTCATTGACTATTAAAGTTGTATTCCATGATTTCGTAGCTGCAGCCATGTTTTTGCTAATTCTAAATATTTGGTTTAAATTTAGGATCCAGGAGTGTGGAAGATAATCGAATGCTTTATATTATTGTATCTAAGCCATGCTTATGTTATTTTTTCTTATTGCTGAATTTCTGAGGATCGTTTCATTCATAAGGATGGGATCTTCTGTTTCTCTACATTTTTGAAAATTCACTTTTTGTTCAATCAGAAAAATCTGATAAGCAGTGTAAGTATGGAAATTGGTATATGACCGCGGTAAAAGGCCTAGGCATTGTTGATAAGCATGTTATTTTACGATAGTTACTTGCGTCCGCATCCTTATTCTTATCTTTCCTGAAGAGAAAAGTAAATTCAGTCACCTACTGAGTTTTATCTGCAACAAATAATTGAATTATTCTGCCTTTCGATCATGCAGGATGGATAGATGTTTTAACCAAAATCCATGTAGTTCGTCTTTGCTAGGTGCACTCACTCCAGTTTCTTAATTTTCTAGATTGTGCACTGATCATTTTCTTAGAGATAATGACATTTTGCATTTGTTTTTGTTTCATTATTGGTTTTATTTCCTTAATCCATGAAGCATCATTATTGTGTTCAATAAAGGAATCCCAGAAAGACTTCGAAAATTTGAGTTTCTTTATTTTCTGGTACGTAGAGTATTTTCTTTGCGTACATTATATTATTATTATTTCGATGCTCCCATATTTTAAATTGTAAAGTAGAATTTTTACTTTTGCATTTATTAAAATTGAAAGTGTATCAATGAATTCGCTACGTAAATCCGAACATATGGGTGCAAAAAAGTGTATCTGGTAAGAAATAAATTATAAGTTTTCAATACTTGAAATATATGGTTGTCAACTAACTGCAGTAACTTTTGTTAATATATATATACAAAAAAAACGGATAATTTGTAAGAATATCATTGATATAAAAAGGATATTATGCTTTTTAAAAGCATAATATATAATTATAATTTTAATTTTACAAAACTATTCAATTTTTTGCAGATATTTAATATGGAAAATGAATAATCTGCAGCACTAAGTTGATCTACTTTTTAAAATAACATGTTGGAATGTCACTTTAAAATGATTATTGTATATACGTAAATTTTTTAAGATAAAAATTGTTATTATTATTATTATTATTATTAAAATGTTATTCTTAGCTATATTCTGTACAATGGGCGAAATCGGAAGGATACTTGTTGGAAAAGAAAGTTTATTATCGCAGTCATAAAATTTCTTGTCAAGAATAATATGCTTTTGATATCTGAAGGAATATCTCTTGGCTCCTCTTCCGTTCAGTGTGCTATTAAATATAGTAATACACCACTTTAATTTTTTCGTATGAGAAATTGTACGACATAAAAGAGATGTGTTATGCAATAAATTTGTCATCTCGCTAGCAATTAGATTGGCTATCCGCTAACAGCGATATTCTGGATTGTAATATGAATATAGACGACTATCGTTCTCAATTCATTAAAAACATTTTAAAAAATTTTTAAGAAATGCCACAAGCAAAACCAAAGAACTAGAAATGAATAAAACTGCCCTGCATTATGTTAAAATTGTGCATAAAAATAATTGGAAATATAATAAGTAATTTAACTGAATTATCAGATGAGCCATAATGATTTAGGAAAGTATTTAAATGAGGTGAATAAAATAAACCTCTTTAGATGTTTACTGTATTGTAACTGCAAACATTTCGAGAGTAGATATAAGATACAACGGTGGTACATCAGAATGGTCGCCAGTTATTGCACAGATCCCAACTTGTTGTAACGAGAGAAAAGCTTATACATCAACTGCTTGACATTGCTTGCGAAAATTTAATAAACGTCACTCAGTGTAAACCATTCAACACATAAGGTGACGCAATTTGCTGCAGATAATGAAACGTTATCCATATCACGAGAGAGAGAGAGAAAACACATTTTTGTATAGATTTTAATCTCGTGTTATTAAAAACGTCGTCGTTATGGTATTTTTATTGATGTTTTAGTTTTTACAAAGGGAGTGTCTAAGTATATAGCTCAGCCCTGTAGATCTGGTTTGCAGGTGATTCTTACAAGCGTCGTAGTCTACGGTGGTGGAGGTAGCAACAGAAGATGTCTTTAATGAACAATTTTTCGCGACATATTCGCATTCCATCTGGAGAAATAAATTCGACTATTTCTTCTTCTCCGTTCTTCGACACATTTCGTGCAATTGCTCGCACGAATGTTGTCTTTGGAGTTTATGTAGCTCGCGGTCTCAGATCTAATGAAGCACATAACTTATATTTCAAGAAATGTGGATTGTTAGTGGGATATATGACATGCTGGGTATTCTTGTCCATAGCATATCCGTTATACCACTTTTCAGTAATATACTACATTTCAATACATCCTTCTGTTAAAACAAATACCCTCGGTATGACCTTCCTTAGGAACATTACGTCTCACTCTTCTGTGATCATAATTGCAGTTACTTGCAGACTCAGTTTCTATTTTAACGGTTCCGATTTTGTACAGTTGGTCAAAGACTGTTGTCGCATAGAGCATCAAATGGAGTTCACAAACGAATATCGTCGTTCTATGAAGGAGTTAAAAATCATTTCAATCATCATCGTAATTTCTTTCGTTGTAACATACATTTCCCTTTTTGTATCTTTTGATATTCTTTACTCTTTCTCTAGTACCAGTGATGTTTTGATTCGCTTTATACACATTTTGATAATTGTCTGTTCTAATCTTATTCCAAAAATGTTTATTTCAATATGGATGACGATGTTCGCGATCTTCGTTCGTTTCTGTTTTCGCTCAGTAGTCTCTGCTTTGATCCACTTGCAGAGTCGAGGAATTTCTGTTAATGATTTTTTCCAACAGATGCAATCCCTGCGCTTACGTTACATGGCTTGCTATTATCTCGTGAACCGAGTTGATTTGATTTTCTCACCAATGATATTCGTTTTTTACGGAGCACAAAGTGTAGGATGTTGTATTACGTTACCTGCTATATATGCAGAAGTGATCAGTGCAAACAGAAACACTCGTATGCTCGCGATGTATGTGCTTATTGGTTTTGTTACAGTACTTGAAATGATTCTGCCAGCGATCGCAATAGAAAATGCTATAAAACAGGTAAGTGAGATATTCGATTGCGGTGTTGTTCTCGTATATAATAGATTTATTGGAAACAGCAGTGGAAATTCCTTCTCTCTCCGGTACATTATTTACTATCTAGACTAATGGTTCCTCATTGTATTTTATTTATTTATTTTTTAAAATAAATTATAAATTGGATACTCATCATAAATTACACCAGATAATAACTTATATGAATGATACTTAAATTACCTCCGTTAGATTTCTCGGAGGAATTCTAGTTCACATCTTCAAGAACCAATAAAACCCAGAAACATATTCTGGAATATACAGACTATACACTACTTGAAAGGACGTGAACGGACAACGCCATTGGAATTGTGCATCGTGCCATGCAACGATTATGTACTTGTAGCTGATATAAATTGGAGGAATATGATGCTCCCAATTCAGTGCAACTGCACCCGGGAGAAATCGCTGCAAGCAGGGAAGTGACAAATTTTGAAACAACGGTTGTAATAGGATGCTATGTTTCAGGCTTTCCTTATCTACAAAGTATTGTCAAGCGTCGCCATACTAGGTCAACAATCTGTGATACCATACGGAGATCGACGTAGAGTCAACTGGAAGGGCTAACAGCAGTGGTCAACCCATCACGCTCACCGGAAATGATCGTGCAGTGCTATCTCAGTTCACCGACACGTTAAATGCGGAATTCCGCGCATCGATAGGAACACAAATCTGTAGGAAAGAATACAGAACCTAGGATCAGAACAAGATCCTAGGCAGGACCATAGTTTTCAATCCCAGTTAACCAGAACCAACAAGCCGAGTCGTCTTCAGTGATGTTCAGAGTGCGACGTGGAAGCTTGGAATGTTGCGCTATGCAACCGAATCACTGAACATTTTATTCCGCGTAGAATTTGTGTGGGTGTGACGGATGCCCAGTGAACGTGTTTTACCAGAGTGCGTAATCCCAACTACGAAATTCGAATATGGCGGTATGTTGATATGGTCCTGGTGTGCATAGTTTGCCTCCGACCACTGTTTAGATTATGTTAACGAACACTGCAGTCCTAAAAGTATCTGAACATTCTCGACAATGCAATGCTTCCAACTTTGTGACGTTTCTACTTAACTGACCTTTGTATTTTTCAACAAGACAATACCAAGTGTCACAAAGCTGCTTCTGTAACTATGTTGTTAGCGGACATGAATGTCCCCACACTTGACTGGTTTCCATAGAGCTGTGAGCTAAATCGTGTTGAACATCTCTGGGATGAATTGGAGAGTCTGGTGAGGTCAAGGCACCCTGTCCAATGAAAGTCCTGGACCGCTTAACGTCCCTACAGGAAGAATAGTTCAAAATTCCGATTCATCCTACGCTTGTGTACGAAAGTATGCCCGGAAGGATACTTCAGCCATCGCAGACAGCAGAAAGAAGTTCTACATCTTATTAAGATGGTCGCGAAGGCTGTTTGTTCCTTACACTATGGTGTCCTTTGATCGTTTCCACTCATTCAAAAAAGCACGTTCTTTTTTATGACCCTACCACAAACGAATGGTGTAAATATATAGGCAGATGAGAAATTTTAGGTGCCTTTAAGGTTGATATTCAATTTACTAAATACAATAAATACATTCATTTCGAAGATTATCTAAATTCATAATGCTCGGAATGTTTATTTTTTAATTCAAAACAGAAAAGCAATTTTGGCAAATGCAGCAGTAGCATTATGACACCGCATCTAAACATCAAAAGAGTATTTAATTATATACCTTGTATGCTTTAATTAATCCTGTACCGAGTAATAATCAGCTTTGCTGTGAAAAATTCATGAAGGTGTGTCGATTTAATAATCATTCTTTAATCAAACAAACTTCATTTAATTAGATGTCTTCTTAGCCTAGTTGTGACATACGACTGCTGTATTGTCGAAGCAGCTGTGTTTTTTTGGTTCAATGCAGCAGATGTATTTTTACACGAAACACTTCACAAATAGCTCAGAGGACAAGAGTGTCTGCTGAATTTACTTTTCTTCCACGAATTATTAAGAATTATAAACATATTAACGCAAGAATATTTTAATGTTTGACATATATTTCAGTCTGAAACTAACAGACTATCATTCAAAGAATGAAAGTCTGTTATCACAGAATAACAGATTAATCATTCAAAAGTAGAACGAGCCGCGTTATGTTTCATTGTTAACCACTAAAGAGAAATAAATTTCATCAGAGTGATGAATAAATTATAGGTATTAATTCACAAGTTCATATAACAATCTTAATTTATAAATTCAATTAAAGATAACATTAGACTAATATAAAAACTAAAGGTAGAAATAACATCATGCTGCTCGCTCTACTTTTGAATGATCAATTGTTTGTGTTCCACCTTGTAAAAACTGTTCCTATCAAGCCACTGAGGATAGTGTGTTAGTTTCAGACTGAAATATTTGGTAAACATTAAAATATTCTTGTGTTAACGTGTTTATAGTTCTTAATTTAATGTAAATAGTATCTCTCAAGAATAGAATTCCACGTATTAATATTTGACACCTTTCTATTCAGTTGTACAGAAACGTTCAGTTACTAAGGGATCGTATGCAGCGTAAGAAAGTATACGAAATTTTGTTGAATCAGATGAATTATTATTATTATTATTATTATTATTATTATTATTATTATTATTATTATTATTATTATTATTATTATTATTATTATTATTATTATTATTATACGGGCTCTTCAATTAGGTTGGAAGCCTAATCGTGAAACATAAAATTATCCACCCAATCTCTCATACTCTCCATGGACCCATTATCAGATAAACAAACTCTTAGAAATGTCTCTGGCAACCCAGTCCATTCATTCACACTCTTCAAAGGAGAAATCTCGTTCTAACATCCCGATGAACAACAGTTTTACTCAACTTACAGGAAAATCTCTTGTTCTGTCCCATCTGGCCAAGTGCTGAATTATTTTCCCTTCATCAATCCTATAAACCTTGAAATAACTTAACTGTTTCACACGTTCCCTCTATTTCGCCTACCACGTTATCACAAAGAAGCCCATGGAGCAGAACAGAACCCGTAATCCATAAGCGGATTTATGAAGACCTTATAAAGAGGAATAATAAATCCCTTATCTCTGCATATTAATGTGTTCTTGAGTAGACCAGTAATCGTATACGATACCTTAGCAATATGTCCTCTAAACTTCAACTTTCTATTTGCCACAACCACTGAATCTCCAGCGTCATCTATTTCCTGGAGTACGGTGCCATCAATATCGTACACACTTTGTAATATATTTATCATTAATTTGATTATTTCAGTTTAAGCCAGGAAATCGGTTAACCTAAACCATCTTCTATAGGTGTTTTGAGTAAAATTGACGAACTACTATTGCCTCATCGAATTACTTTCAGTAATTCGATGTTAATGTTTATTTTATTTCAACGATATCTGTATTTGCCTTCCTTTTAGAGTTAAGTATATTCCACATAAAAATAACATTCTAATGACTTGATATCATATTTGTAATATGATTTTCTTTTTATAACGTTCGATTGTAAAATTCTGTTTTCAGGTTAAAGAAATTCAACACAGGCTTGCAGAAATGAACCTTCAACCTCTAACAGCTGCGGACTGCGAACAGGTGAATAAACATCTATGTTACTCCTAAATTTATAATTGCAGCGCATTAACAGAAAGCGTCTCAATTTCTATCTAAAACTAATTTTAGCCTAAGAAAACCAAGCAGCAGAAGAAGAAGATTTGCTTTTAATTTAAGTGAATAATTTTATTTCAAAATTTTATTGCGAATTTTTTTTAAGATTTTTTTTATAATCGAAAACGTCATAAGGATGAGAAGATTAACTAATTCATTAAAATTAAATCAAATATTAAACGTATTCTATTGTTTTCAATATTCTAATGCTGTATTTAATAAAACAGAAAGAATTTAAAAAGAAAGAGAAGAAACAAACAGCCTTTTACGCCAAATTTTAAGCACTTTCCTTCCTTCCTAATTGCACCCTTGCCATAAAATTTGAACTCCATTTGCATTTCCTAGGATGGAAGGATACTTTTGAACGGCTTCACGTTATTTTATGACGCTGTCCAGTAAAATAGATTATTGTTAAAATTAATACGAATAAAATCTCTTACAGATTTCTGCATTCCAAACAACGTGTGCCAACTGTCAGCCTGCTTTCACTGGATCAGGGTTTTTCAAAGTGGATCGTTCCTTCTTATTGGCTGTAAGTATGATTACCTGCAGGTATTAATAATATCCCTGCCCCAAACTTACAATCTTATATTAAAAATTACCATTAATAATTTCAACACATAATCTATATTCTTAAAGTAAGTATAATGAAATAAACATTTTGATATTTTACCACGTGACAATAATTTTGATGCAGTATGAAACTGACACACGGTTAAACATAACAGTGCTTATTTCCTTACCCACTCATCTGAAAGTAATTAGTTTAAGAGTACAAGTAAAACCCCGACGTTATGCGCTAGGTGGGTCCAACAAAAAGTGCTTAAGTCGAATTCGGCGTAACTCGGGTTATACTTTTGCATGTAATTTATATATACAAACATTAACTGTGACAAAGGGTTTAAAAAACACCTATTTTTTAACAAATACTGTATAATCATAATTGTAGTTTTTCGTAGATAAAAAAAGAACGTTATTTCGATGTCGATGGTTTCATAAAATCTAATAGATTTGTCTGACGGCATAATGTCTTTTTCTTGTCATGCAAAATTTCTTCATAGCAAGCAAATGATTTTTTTATTCTCACCTTGTGGCTGCAATTCGTTCCTCGTTAGAATCTAGGCCTATGTCCTCCAAAATCTCTAAACCTCTCTTAATTAAGATGAGACATTCTGTTAATTTTGCAATTGCCATGTGCTTTTCTGGTAGAACTGGATCTGAGGTTTCGGTCTCTTCAGTAGCGCTTTGCTGACGTATCTCTATGAGCTCGTCGATTGTAAGCTCCTTGTTATGTGAGTCTAACAACTCGCTGACATCTTCGCTATCGACTTCTAAATCTAATTACCTGGCAAGGTTGACAACTTCTTCTATTGCCTTAGCAACTTGATCAGTTTCTGACAACATTTCCGTTTCTCATTTAAAAAAAGATGGACAAAGGTTTTTACAGGCACGATTCAAAGTATTTTGGGAAATTTCACCCCAAGAATCTCCAATAATCCTTACAGCATCTAAAACATTAAGCTGTTTCCAAAACTCTTTAACAGGCAGTTTCTCATTTTGCCTCATAGCTTCATTCAGACTTGCAAACGAACGCAGTGTGTAGTACGCTTTGAATATTTTGATAGCTCCTTGGTCCATCTGTTGAAGTAAGGTGGTTGTATTTGTACTTTTCCACGTCGATCAAAGTCAATTAAAGTTTCAGGAGGGTGACCAGGTGCATTATGAATAAAGAGCATAACTTTAAACGGGATATTTTTTTAAAATTTGCAATAACGTTCAACTTCAGGTATGAAGTGATGACCAAATCAATATTCAAAAATAGAAACTCTCACCCAAGCATTAGAATTTGACTTCCAAATCACTGGCAAGCTAGCTTTATTTATTTGTTATTTTTTTAGAGCTCTTGGATTTTTGGAGTGATAAATTAAGAGAGGTTTTAACATGCAATCACCAGCTGCATTTCCATCAAGCATCATTTCCAAAGAAAACCGGTGTTTGAAAGCCTTAAAGCCAGGAAACGTTTTTTCTTCACGTGCGATGAAAGTTCTCTTAGGCAGAACAAGCCAGTCTCATCTACATTAAATATTGTTTGATTGCTATAGCTACCTTCCTCGATGATAGCCTTAAGTATCTGAGGAAAAGAAGACGTAGCCTCTTTACCAGCGCTTGCAGCCTCTCCACTCTCTGTGATGCTGTGCCAGTGACAGCGATTTTTAAATCGGTTGAACCAACCATTACTGGCCATGAAATTTTCTTCTTCGGCCGCTTCTCCAGCTTCTACTTTTAGTCTCTCAAAAATCAGCTTGGCTTGGCTACATATTGTCGTTTGATCAACTGGACAATTTTTTACTCTCACTTGATTATCACACCATAATTTCAACATCGTTTCCACCTCGCCAATAAGTCAATGTTTTTCTTTTCTTGCTAGCTATAGAAGAATAGGACGTGCTTCTTTTGGACGACATTATTATTTTTTATGTGATAAAAGTTTTATCGAGAACATTACATTAAACAATCGTAAGGTTTGTGAACTATAAAAATCGTGTATGAATGGAGACCGCGCAAAACACGTCAGTGCTTTTTCACAGCATGTGAGACACTGGCGAATGCGGCAGGCGCCGGAAAGATACGACTAGTGGTGAGGCATGAAGCGAGACGGGAATACAATACGTACAGATAAAAAACTGCCTAACTCCGGATTCACGTAAGTCGCGATATTACAGTATATCCTTTTTTCAAATACGAATAATATTAATATATATATTATAATCTCGAATGCGTATTCGAAGCAGCATATTTAAATGCAATAATAACGCAAACGGTTATCCTATGCATAAGTAGCATCTATTTTATTTTTGTCTTATTTAGATGTTCGGTGGTATTCTCACCTACATAGTGGCATTAATACAGTTTCAAGCAAGTCACTAAACCTCCCCAGCCGACGGAGCAAAACCTGCCCTCAACGTTACTCACTACAAGTCAATTTTGAGGCAATTATTGCATTCTACGGTAAATAACTGTGTAGGACATTGATATGTGAATATCCTAAAACATAAATGTTTGTATAGGACATTTTATTTATCGACGTCATTATTATAAAAATTGAATACCGTGTCATTTTAAGCAGGCCTGAAGAAAATACTTAAACATCTAACAGATTTTCTTGATCCTTCAGTCTGTACACTGAAATTATTCTGAAATTATTAGGTTAATTTTATTTGGTCTGAAAAAAAGGATGAATCTATGACATCCTCCATTTTATCATCTTAGTTAAACCAAATGGAATTCATTCGACGATATATTTTAATATTTGATTCGTTTCGTTTCCACCATTTTTGATGTTTTAGATAATTCTAGAACTGATTCTCAGATGGTATTCTCCAACAACAAAACTAACGAAGACTTGATTCAGTCTTTGTTGTGAAAAACGGGTAGATTTCAAATTACAAATATTTATTTTTTGCTATATCCTTTCTACCTAACTTTGTAAATTAATAGATTAACTTCAGTTAATCGCTCAGTTTCAATAATTCAATTCTTTAGGATTAAGAAAATTTTTAACAGTCGATGAAATCTCATTAGATCTCTTTATCTGTCGTTTAAATAATTTCCTTCTTTTATAGCCATACTACATTGATATCTTACAAAATTTCGTGATTTCTGCTTTTATAAAGCAGAAATCACGAAATCTATATTATATACGAGTATGCTTTCAAGACAATATATTGAGATATTGTGATAAATTGTGAATAAAAATGCTCATTTTTGATGCACACATGAAAGATAATTTAAAGGAAAACATTCTGTACAAGAAGATATTCAGAGATGCATACTGAAAAGCGTCCAAATTGTAAATTTATGCCAACTGTAAAAATATGTATTAATTTTACTGAAATAAATAGAGTAATTTGTTTTTCTTTCTTCAATTATTTACAACACGTGTTCAAATATTGTACATATTACTAAATTCTACTTAACTGCATTGAATATTATAAAAAGTCATTCGTTACTTACCTATTTACGAATTTCATATTCCTAGAAAAAAATTGTAACAGACTGTCGCATTGTGGATAACTGGGATAGCTGGAATAGAGCTGTTTTAGTACTTATGTATAAAAAATAAACAAAACGGGATTTAGGAATTACAGATGAATTTTTATTTACTGTAATATTTCAGGTAAGATGTTGTTACATACTGCATTACATTAAATGTTGTCGAACGTTGTGAAGTTAAAAAGAAATAAAATCAAGTAAACAAATAAATAAATAAAATAGATACAGAAGTATTTTAAATCTATTAAATCCAATAATTTATTTTATTAAATTCTATAAATTTAAATTTATTTAATTAACTGCGATGTACATATATTGATAAAATTATCATGTTTATATATTAGTATAGCGGATGACGTACATTTCTAAAATTACCATGTTCTGATTCATTTCACATCGACTTTCAACTATACCAATTTTGTGTAGTAGTGATCGTCCAGTGTTCTCTTCAAAACGTATCGACATTTTGTCGTATGTCACACTGACAAACGCTGCTCCCCGTAGGATATTTTCACCTGATAATGTTCAGTGATTCACTGAAAATTCAGCATAGAATTTTTTCTTTGAGAATCAGACTATCCAAATTCTATTACACATCTTAAAGTGAATGATATGCTATCGTTGTCATAAATTCTATAAAGCTAAATAAGCTGACAAAAGACTCACAGATACAATTCTGCTCACTACTGAAGAAATAACTCTTTTATTTCATTTATCAGGTCCTCAACTTAGTCCTTCTTGGTAGTAGTCTGTAGAATAATTAAGGACTATCTCACTGAATGAAGTTAGAATTTTAACAAACCCCAAATACACATTACAACATACAAATAAAAGATTTGAGAATCCGAATTATGATAAAGCAGACAGCAGTTCTCTGCGATATTCGGCACCATTTATTTATTTGCTTTTGTGTTTATTTTTATTCATTGATTATATTATGATGAACACCGTAAAAGGATTCCGATAATATTAGTGAGTAACTTGTCATCAGTGCTCATTGACCAATGCAGCATGCAACATATCATTTTATTTACGTATTTATTTCTAATATTCAAATGAGAAATAAACTTTATATAATTTGCAGGTGAGTGGATTTCTCATGCGATTTCGAGTGAGTTTGAATCAAGAATACTGAATGAATTATAATAATAATTCAAATGGAGGGATTACAAAAGTGCGATCATACTAACAAATAGATTATTCCTATATGACTTTCTCTTTCAGGACTAATGAACCTCGCGTTAAAATCCTGGAAAATGTATTAATTTTTGAGAAATTAAATGTTTTGGAACACAGCGGTTATCAAAAGTGTCGAACCATTCATACTTGTAAAAAATAAATGTTCACTGGGATTCTTTATCTTAGCTTAAAATGAAATATAAAATTAAAGCGAAGTGAAATATTCCTTAATAAAGGGTCACGGTTTTAACTGTAGTTTATTGTGTGCCATAGTCATTAAAGCACATATTTTGTTTTAAAAAATCTGTAAAGATATTAAATATTTTCCAAATTTAATTATACCATTATAACGTTACGCACGTGACGGTATAATTGTATAACGTCACGTGCCTTGAATTTATTCTTATTCAATCAATCTTTGATCTGCAATTGTATCTGCGTCTTGATACTTGCAACTCTCGAAATAAGCTTTTCAGTGAAATGTATTTGTGTCCGATTTTATCTTTCGATCTTTTATAGTGCAGTTCACATTAGCGGTATATCTATAAGTACTGCTCCATATTCACGAATATTGAATCTTATTGTACGTAACTAAGTTTCTTATAGGGTTTCACATATATTTGCTTAAAATTAATTAATATAGATTCACTGTTTCCCAAACTGCATGTCACGACTCACCAGTGTGTCGTGAAATTAATTTAGTGGGTCGCAACCAGCCTTTTTAAAATGAAATCGAATTGAAAAGAGTGGATTAGAGTGGATCTTACAAAAGAAAGAAGCATTCTGAATAATGCACGAGACATTTGTGTAAAATTATCCTCGTAAGTTTTAGATTGGAATGAACTTATGAAGGCAATCGCAGCCATCGCATTAAATAAAATATTATTATAACGTATAAAAACTTCTGCTTTTCTATATTTTCTGTGTTGTATTTAAAGTTAATAAAATCATAAAATAATTAGCTTTGTTACATTTTGGTTTTTACTTCATTGCGTTTGGTAAGGGATATTATTGTATATATATTTTTTTTTTCAATTTTTTAATGTATATAAATACGAATATATATGTTCCTGAATTTAACAAGAATTTATTTTTGATTACTTCCGTAACCCCTGAAATTCGAGCATAAATGACAGCTGGAACAGCAACTATAGAGAAGGGGGCACGTGTTTAGAAGAGCATTTAATAACGATCGCACTCCACAAGTTTTGATTGTATTAATCGTAACATTGAATCAACTAAGTGTTTAATGCTTTCGAATGGTTTGTCTGTCTATGCACAAAAGAGAATCCCCAAAAATGTTGCAGAGTCAATGGCGACACGTTGCTGCTGATTGTGACACTCCCGCTGTAACTAAAGGAACTCCAGCTTTCAAGCATTTTTTTTTTTTTTTTTTTTTTTTGGCATTGTAGAGTTAACAGTACGAACATCATTTATACTAAGTTACACATACACGTTGAGTAGAATATATCAAATGTTTTATGATTCTTGTAATGAAAAATCTCTCTCTCTCTCCCTCTGTGTGTGTGTGTGTGTGTGTGTGTGTGTGTGTGTGTGTGTGTGTGTGTGTGTGTGTGTGTGTGTGTGTGTGTGTGTGTGTGTGTGTGTGTGTGTGTGTGTGTGTGTGTGTGTGTGTGTGTGTGTGTGTGTGTGTGTGTGTCATATAAACCAGTCACCATTCATGACAATTCTTCCCATACATCTTTAATCTTACGAAATAAGACAGGCAGAGTAGGGATTAGCGGGTCACATATTTATGTTTCCTTTTACTCCGGAGTGGAGTTTTCTTGATGTCTATACATGTTTGAAAAGACATCGATCTAAATCCGTTCTAGAAAGGGAAGAACCTTAATGAAGTTTTTGTTTGTTACTGAAGGTTTTATATGGTTTATGTTCGTGTCTGAAGCATGTATAACAATGAAGCCAATTTTCTTGATCTCGATTCGTCGATTCGAATTTGTCGAAAAAGCGTAACGCAGTGGCCTCACTATTAATTTGACCTATGCAAATATTTATTTATAGTATTACGTAAATTGAAATTGAGTATTAACCTTAGATATACTATTTAAAGTGCCTATAAGTTCAAAACCAGAATTTGCATGTCGCTCTTACCTCTTTCAAAGCAATTTCAATTGAGATCACCGTTAAAAAAAATAATTTAGAATAATGTAATGGAAACAATAATCCTATATTTTACAAGTTTAGAAATGTCCCGTGTTTTATGTTCGACCTCTCTTTATATGCTATAGGCCATAAATGGCGAACCTATTGCACGCATGCCAGAGGTGGCACGTCCGAGAATTTTGCTGACACGTAAACAATTTACAGGTGATATCCTTTTATACGCTTACAAATTATTCAGCCTTTTTTTGTTACAATATGTACAAGTTAAATTTTGTTTTACACGAGAGAGAGCAGCTATGAAAACAAAACATCGCGCGACCCTTTGTCTTTAGTATTTCAACTTCGATTAGTATTTCAACCGACTATTGTCGTGTTGAAAGACCAATTCTCTTCAACCGAATTCTATGAAACATATGAAACTGTCATAACAATATTCACTATATATTTCTTAGTTTTAACACATTCACATTCCGTTTGTATTCCGACGGAACTTCTCATTACCAGCGGGCTCAAATCACACAAATTTTCAACCCTTGGTTGGATTGTATTGCTGCTTATTTGAGCTGGCAGATGAACTCATACACGCATTATATGGCATGTTTCAATTCGTGGTAAAATTTTATTTGACGTTAGCCTTTCTGATCTGTCATAATGACAACAAAAATTTCAAATGCAATGAAACAAACACTTATTTCATGTAAATAAAAAATTGGACAATAGTTTTTAGTTAGATGCTGTGTTTCTAATGCAACATATGGATTTGCATGAAATAAGTTTTTGTTTCATTGCATTTGAAATTCTTGATGTCATCAATTCAGGTAGATGACTTCAACATCACTTGCCTTAGTATCCCATAATGCAAAGCACATCTCCTTGAGGACATCTATAATGCTATGCATTACGGAAAGGTTCACTACCCAGACTGGTTTCGACCATTATAGAGGTCTCTTCAGGGGGAGCCAGACCCAGAGGTGATACCAAGGTTGAAGTAATGCAGAAGGCATGTTTTCCTATACCAGTTGACGAAAAATGTCACACTTTCAACATCTTTCTCTAATCCAGAGTAATTTAACATAATAACGTGAGAAAATATGATTTCTGCATTACTTCAACCTTGGTATCACCTCTGGGTGTAGTACCCACTGAAGAGACATCAATAAAGGTCGAAACCGGTCTGGGTAGTGACCCTTCCCATAATGCATGGCATTATACATATCTGCAAGGAGATGTGTTTTGCATTATGGGATACTAAGGCAAGTGTTACTCCAGTCCTGGAGATACTTCAGGTGCAATCTTTGTTTGCTTATACTTGGATAAAGGATTAAACTAAATATATGATTTATAGTCTAACCAATTGAAAAACGTTCCAATGTTCAAACATTTTTCGTGTGCGAGATATATGCAAAATGTGTTAATGTATTTTTTCATAAAGTAAAATCAGGGGTGCGAGTTATACTCGAGGAGAAGTTATATTCACGTAAATACGGTAAGCATTTAGCCGACATTTGACATCCTTCTGCTGCTTTCTCTGCTCAACTGACTCCTGTGGTGCGTTTCAATGCATAAATATATTTCTCAACCGTTTTTTTTCAAACCAACATCATTAAAATCAATTTAATAATACAATAATCAATTTTACACTGAACGATATTATAAATTTACATATATATAAATAAATATTATAAATAAAAAAATGTTACTTATAAAATTATAAATAATTATTTATAAATTATTATATATATATTATAAATTTAAAATAAATAAATAAATTAAGTTAGATTAATTTTCTATTAATTTTTGAAAACTGACTGGCACGTCAGCAACGCGATTGGTAAATTGTTGGCACGCGCACATAAAAAGGTTCGTCACCACTGCAGGCGATGTAATAGAACATCCAATAATTACTGCTCCATAAAAAACCAATATCTTGGGCGACAGAATCGAATCAACTCCGGTCATAAGATTATAACACGTCATATATCGCTGGCGAAGCTTTTGCACCTGCTGAACGAATTCCTTAAATAGCAATACTCGGCTATGCAACTGCAACAAAGCAGAAGCTATTGAATGAAAAGAGAAACTAAAGAAGATCGCAAAAATCGTCATTCATATTGGAGTAACAATATGTGCAATTACATCGGAACAGAATATTATCACGGAATATAAAATATATAACAAATATATTGTTAGATATTGATGAAAGGATAAACAATACCGAAAGATAAATAAAGGGAAAGTATGTTACAAGAAATCCAATTACGGAGATTATTGAAATTATTTTAAAAACCATCAACGAACGACGATATTCTTTTCTGAATTCGATTTCTTGTCCTACAGGGTGTCCCAAAATTCATGCAAGATTTAAATTTAGCGCCATTTGTGCGGTAAAGTGTTGCCAACGAGAAAAAAAAAGACAGCGTGACAGCTGACAGTTCAGGGTTATTAAAAATGGAGCGCTACAGGAAAGAAGAACGCATTTTCATTGTTGAGCAATATTTTAAAAATAATGAAGGTGTGGCAGCTACAGTTCGCAATTTTCGTATAAAATATATTCGGAATTATAAAATTCAAGGAAACTGGATCAATTAGTGATCTTATACACTCTGGCCGTCCTTCAACAAGTCGTTCAACAGAAAACATCGATGCAGTTCGTGAGAGTGTTGCTGAGAGTCCAGGAACATCAATTCAGCACCGTGGTCTTGAATTGGGCATTTCGAGAAGCTCTCTCGAAATGCCCAATCTCTAAAGTACAAGCCATTAGGAAAAAGAAAACCAGGACCTCCTCTTAAACGATTCAACGATGACTTTTAAGGCCGGAACAGGCCATACTAGGCCTAAATCCTTGATACGTATGATGATGATGTTGAGCAGCTCTCTACATCGTATTCTCACGAAAGATTTGCATCTTTATGCTTACGAAGTTCAATTGACTCAATAACTGAAACCTACTGACCACACACAGCGAAGAGAGTTCGTTGAATGGATTATGGAACAACAACACGTGGATGCTCATTTTTCGAACAAAATCCACTTCAGCGATGAGGCTCATTTTCATCTTGATGGCTTCGTTAATTGACAAAATTGTCGCATTTGTAGTTCAGAAAATCCACGAGTGATTGTTGAGAAACAAATGCATCCATAACGTGTCACTGGTTGGTGCGGATTTTGGGCTGGAGGCATCATCGATCCATTCTTCTTCAAAAAAGCGGCTGGTAAGGCAATAACAGTTAATGGTGCTCGCTATTGCGACATCATAATCCAGTTTTTTTTGTGCCAAAATTGCAAGATATGGATGTGGACGACATGTCGTTTCAACAAGACGGTGCCACATGCAATACAGCCCGAGAAACAATTCAATTATTGCATGAGTCATTCCCTGGTTGTGTAATTTCCCGTTTTGGTGATCAGAATTGGCCGCCCAGATCATGTGACTTTTTTCTTTGGGTTTTTTTGAAGTCTAAGGTTTATGCCAACAAGTCCATGACCACCCACGCCTTGAAGGAGGAAATTGAGCGCTGTGTCAACGAAATTCAGCCACATTTATGCAAAACGGTTATGAAAAATTTCGACAAAAGAGTGCGTGTGTGCCAGCAAAGCCGTGGAGGTCATTTATCCGATATGCTATTCCATGCATAACCCTATACTGTATACTTTATGTATCAATAAGAAAGTACAATTTTTTATTAAAAAAAAACGGTGTTTTCTATCAAAATTACTTCTTGCGTGAATTTTTGGACACCCTGTATAAGACAGCAGTCTTTGATTAACGGAAAAAATTCAACCTTGCAAATAGAACGTGAGTCAAGTTGTCATTGCAAGTATCATCACAGAACAATATTCGATTATCAGAAAAAAGCTTCAATATCGAGAAAATTTATTTTAACATAAGGCTGTGCTGTGTTGTAATGTGGAATAAAGGATAAGCTACAGACACACATATCGCTCACACCATATATCCCACTAAGAAGTCACATTTCTTGAAATATAAGTAATTTATGTTGTGAGATCAGAGACCTCGACATAAACGAACTTCAAAGACGGTATGACTGCTGGAAATTGCACGAAATGCGTCGAACAACGGAGAAGAAGAAATATTAGATGCCATTTTTTTAGCTGTCTTTCGATCCACATGCCTGGTACTGTTCGTTGAAGACACTCGTATGTGTTTTCGATCCTTCATATCAGTCAACTTCTGCACGACTCAGGTGATCAACACACAGAGAGAATGAGCGAGCGATATATTTTGACACACCCTTCGTTTAAATGGAATTATTAAAAAGTTCTTCACAACAGATGACGTTCTTAGTATCACGATCCATTTTGAATAAATAGTTTTTTTTTATTTGTTTCAACTTTCCGTGTATTTTCTCGTGAATATTTTTAAACCAGTTGGCCAGTTTATTAGGTTTTCCTCCATTATATATATTAACTCCTATTCACTCAAAATCAATATGTCTCATGCATAATGCGTGAGCGACTGGGCGTTCTCTTGTATTGCTAACAGTATAAACTTCAATATCCTCAGATGATTACATTGCGGTTCTATCGCGAATGTCTTGTTTGTTCTCAGCAGATAATGATTAGTAGTGAATTCCAGTAACTACTCGCGCGGTAATATCCATATTTCTGCAACCTTTGAAATTGCCCACCCTTTTGTGAACTGGCGGATGATCTCTGATGGAAGTGATCTCTGTGAGACTGGTAAAACAAAGTATAAAGAGATTCACCATTTCCTCAGTATCGGTGCACAACTTTAATGCTATGAAAACATGTTGAAAATCAACACATCGTTAGTATTATTTTGGACTTCGCTTATCTTCTGTATTTCTCTTATTACCATCTTGAATACTGTCTCAGTGATTTTTCCAATAATCATGAACTCCTCGTGAGATTCTTATGTTGTAGAAACGGTAACAGAATTTATCGGACTGATTAATGCTTTAAAACACTATCGAATGACAGCATTAGAGAAACGCACGGAGTTCCATGTATGTCAAATAAACACAGAAACAGCGAGAAGGAATATGACACCTTGACTTCCCATGTGCTCTACTGAACGCCAATTCATCGAATCGAATGAGTACATACAGGAAGAAATTAAATCGCCAGTAACTTTATGTCTCCAGTCATTTCTGATGGTGGCACACTGTTGAGATCTAACTCAAATAAAAGGATGCTGGCAATAAACATTCCTGAATGGGATAAAAATGATGCAAAAAAACCGCGTTGCAAATAATCATTAACTTAGAACACCAATAACTTCCATGCGAGATAATTATATAAGAAAAAAATAATAATAAGATGATGTTGCATGCGTGTTGGGACCAATACGCATGCAAAGTAAACATCGCCACAATTACTTCTTAATATGTTTTATGAAAATGTTTGTTTAGATAGAGATTGATCGCTGTATATTTCAAATTGCTACCGAAGACTTTTTTTGAATCGACATCTGTGTAAATCAATAAAAAAATACACTGCCGTTCTAATAAAACTGCAAACTTTATATTAGATGTTAATCCCATCATTATATATATATATAATATATATACTGTATATATATATAGATATACATATATATGTGTGTGTATATATGTATATGTGTATGTATACACACACACACACACACACACACACACACACACACACACACACACACACACACACACACACACACACACACACACACGGCAGCCACTCGAATAATGCGCCTTCGATTAGTTCGTCATTTTTTTCTATACCCAAATTCGATTGGTGCGCTTATATGCACATCTTAAAAATAAATGTTAGAGATTTAAAAAAAAAATTCTCTATATTCATTTTTATGGCTAAGTATTTTAAAAAATCACTCAACGAGTTGAAATAATTTAGTTACCGATTTAAAACATTTCACAAAGTGGATTTTAATGGTGCACTACACTATTTCCATGTAGACTGTGTTCCAAATTTACCGCCAAAATGTACTTCATCTGGTAATTAAAGAGCCTTTTGATAATCATATCTCGTCCCTCCTTTGCAACTGTTTTCCTTAATTTTTTAATTTAAAGTATTTTCTCAGCCTTTCATCATGACTAAAAGAATTAGTCATGATGAAGTGGAAGTGTGAAAATGATTCGAAAAGTAATCTCATTGGAAGAAAAACTTGGAATAATAAAGAAAATTGAACAAGGCGAGTCAAGTGCAAAGATCGGACAAGAACACAAAAATAGGTGAATCAACTATAAGAGCCGTTTTTAGCAAAGCTGCTGAATACAAAGAGAAAGGTAAGACTGCTTCAAGTTAATCATGCATGCAGACCACTCGAAATCAAATTCGTATAATGATTGAATTAAAGAAACTTCTTTTTACATGGATCGAAGATTGTAACCAAAAACGGATCCTGCTAAACACTGACTTTATTAAATCAAGAGCATTAAGTCTTTTTGCAACCTTGAAAGAAAGAGCTATCAATAATGGAAGAGAAGAAGAATTCCACACTAGTGCTGGGTGGTTTGAGCATTTCAAAAAATGAAATATCCTACATAATGTTTGAATTCACAGGCGAAGATGCAAGTGCAGATAACGAGGTAGCCACAAATTATCCAGTGATTTTGAAGAAAATTCTGGAAGCAGCGGTGGTGAAGTATTGTGACTAGCATATATTTAATATCAATGAAACTAGCCTTTTTTATAATTTTTCTAAAAAATCTTGGAAGCGAATGCCTTCCAAGACTTTTCTGGCCAAATCAGGGAAATCTCAGCATGCTTATAAAGTCTCAAATTCGAATGACATTTCTGCTGGCAATATGCGAGCCGTTTGAAATCACATTCTTCCACATTGTGCAAAATGATTTTAGAGGCCTCAAATGAATCTAAGTTAATTAAATCTCATTCTGAGAAATTGGGTGATTCCGCCCTCTAAAATTTAGATCCACAGTTGGAGGATCCTGAAGAATATGAAGAAAATGCAATCGCTGATAAGCCCAAAGTGATTTCACAGAAACAGTTTGAAAATGTTGGTACAGTCGAAGTTTTTGAGCAGCAATGCTTAGAGGCTGGCCCTGATGAAGAGAGAAGCCGTAAAATTTGGAAGAGTAGACGAGGCAATAGAACCATAATACGCAAGAAACAGAATGTCCTCCAAACTACGTAAGTTGAATTCTCTCAATAAGAAGTACAATAATAAATTGATATTCTGAATATGTTTTACTATCTATCAGCTTCATAGTTTTCCTTTAACTAGGCCCTGAGATATACCCTAATTATTTTATAAAATATGAGGGTCAGAAAAGAAATTTGAGGAACGAATTATACTTTTTCTCATTGGTTATTATATTCGATTAGTGCGTTTTCGAATAATGCGCCTGTTTTAAAGAACGCATAATCCGCATTAATCGAGAGATTGCTATATATATATATATATATACACACTGTATATATGTATGTATGTATATATATATATATATATATATATATATACTGTATATATATATATATGAATCTGGGCAAAAGAAAACAAAAGGTGTTCCCATAATAATAGGTGCTACATAAAAATGGTCTTGTATAGCCGCCTGGAAAGACGGCTACTCAAGACTTTTATTTATTTATATACTTCTATATAATGTGTATTCAGAACAAGGAGGTGTATTTAATAATAAAATAATAAAACTTGACAAAATCATTTTGTGCACTTTCAGTATGTAAACACAACATCTCCTTGCCTTACATCAGCTCTCTCTCTCACCAAAATTGGCCAAGATTCTCAAGAAATTTAACTTCAAAACTTGCTTCAGTACGCTTCCAAATCTTCGTTCATTACTTAGCAAACATAAACAGAAACATCTTCCTACTCAGTTTCCAGGAGTGTACAAGATTTTGTGTGATTGTGGAAAGCCATCCTATGGGCAGACTGCCAAATCTATCCTTCTACGTTTGGATGAACACCGTAGAGATATCTCCTATAACAGGACTAAAGCTAGCGCTCTCTCTAGCCACGTTCTCTTTCCAGCTAACTCAGACGAAGGCCGCCAACACATTGTGAACTGGACTCAAACTTCTAACATCCATGTGTGCTATGATGAACTCGAAAGAAAGATTGTCGAATCCAGGGAAATTTCTCTAGATTCCTCTCATATCAACAACTGCTTGAGTTACTATCTCTCTGATGCACACGTTGCTTCTGTTCAGTACTGGCGCACTCGCGATAGCGCGTAGTATACGTTTGTTTGGAACTCATATACTCGCATTTGTTTTTCAAACATGCTACTGTCTTTTTATACTTGTTCTGTTATTACAATTTTAAGTCTCTTTAATTTTTTTATATATTTATATAAAATATTTATATAAATATATAAATTATATATAAATGATATATATAAATATAAATTATATATATACATGTATCTCTCATCCTGAGATTTTATTTAATAAGGTCAAAGCATCTTGTGGCAACTTGTCTTAGGCAAAATTCATATAAGCTCTGCATTACTTCGACCTTAGCATTGTCAGGTCTGGCTCCCACTGACGAGACCTCAATAAAGATCGAAACCAGTATTGGAAGTGACCATTGCCTTTAATGCATAGTATCATACATTTCCGCAAGGGATTTGCTTTACATTAAGGGAAAATTACTAAGGAAAGTGATCAGAACTTAATCCACCTTTACCACGAGTTGTCTAGAGTGGCACTACCATGATTTGACTCCGACTTGCACTTCATGCAGGCGCAAACTTGACTTACTTGTGTGTTTGCTCACTTGGGAAATAGGATTAAAAACAAAGTTTATATAAAATTACTTGGTATCTTGAATATATATTTAATTATATATGATTCACTCGGTTGTTAAACATATTTTTTAAAAGAATTGAATGACATAAACCGAGAGTAAAGGGAAAAGGTTTAATGGTATCAATCAACTAATTTTGGCTTTTTACAGCCTTCTTCAGGTGTTTTTATACAAAAAAGAAAAAACATAAACATTGAAGTTAAAAACTGTGAACAGCACAGAAAGTTACTATACATATTTAACGTGGAAAACGTTGTAGTTAACGTATTCAAAGCTGTTCCTTTGTTGGCCGCATTGTTGGATGAGTGCGTGCGTGTAGCATCTCGTGAACGCTAGTATGTCATCAGAGGAGAATAACAGTCTGGTAGGTTGTAGCTTAAATTATTATTTAAATATACAAGGTTGAGGATGATTTCTCTAGATTCTACAATTTTTCTCTCCAATTCGTCACGGCAATGGAAAATGTTGTGAGATCTATCCCAAAGGATTGTATAACTATGGTTTTGATCATCAGAATAGGCAGAAAAACGGATATGACTGGATAAAGCACTGGCACGTATCCACTTGTAAGTGATGTCCCTCCTGTGCTCCTGCATACGTAATTCAATAGACTTATCTGTTTGGCCAAAGTAAGGAATGTCGCAGTCAAACCATATCTTATACACATCGGGATATTTTAGATTATGATGGCTAGGCTTTGGACGACTCACTAGAGAGCGGAGTGAATAAAGTTCTAATGTTATATTTTTTGAGAACCTTGATTAATTTTTGAGAGAGTGAACTTATATATGGTATAGATATATTGCCTTTAAAATTATTCATTTCTTCAGTATGGCGACTAGGAATATTAAAAAGGTATATTTTAGTAATTTTTTGAGAATAACCATTCAGTCTGAAAGTAGATCTAAGATCTTTATGAAATTCATCTGAATCATCAAGAAGAGAGCGATCTCTATGTCCCAAAGTCGAAATAATTCTAAGAGTCTGAGGAGGGAAATGATGGGACTTACTATAGAGATATCTATTCTTGTGTGTAGGTTTTCTTTACATCGAAATTTTAAATTTTTCAGAAGAACGGGAAATGTTTAGATAAGTTATCTAAAAACTGTAAGCCTTACTTACTCATTGCATCAAGTCTGGATACTTTAGATTTCAGGACACCATCTACAAGCAAAATCATGGTCTAGAAATGGGTAATCCTTTATCTCCTGTACTTGCCAACATTTATCTGGAAGATTTTGAAGTTAAAGCTATCTCTTCCTATTCCTTAGCACCTAGAATTTGGAAACGATATGTGGACCACATTTTCCTCATTTGGACATGATTCTTTCCCGGATTTCCTTGCACATCTCAAAATGTCAACACCCGAATATCCAATTCACGGCTGAGTTTGAAACTAACGGTTCCCTGCGTTTTTCGAACTGTCCACTCAGTTCAATCTCCACTGGTACCTAATCTGAGATAGCTGGCCCAAAGCTATCACTAATTAAGCGGCACGGAGTGAAGAGAGACGTCTTTACAGGTGTGCCGCCATCTCGTGGTCCCTAACGCTAACACTCGAATTTAATGTCTGAAATAATGTGGGTTCTTCGGTCGATTTTCTTGAGTTTACGGGACGAAAAACCCGAGTTTCCGGTAGAAAAAATCCGCTTGCCCGTGCCAGACATCAATATTTACATTAATGCAAATAATAGAAAATGAGTTGGATACAATAAACCTCTTTAGATGTTTATTGTGTTGTAACCTCAACACTTCGACTCTACATCAGTTACGATGGTGTTAAGCCGGATAGGACGCCTTATTGCACAGACCTAAGTTGCTGTCACGAGACTAACGCTTGTACAACAAGTGCTTCTCGTTGCTTTTAAAAATTTAATAAACGATTCACTCGGTGCAAAACCTTCTACACAAAAGATGACTCACTTTTCTGCAGATGATGAAAATTTTCCATACAAAAGACAGAGAGAGAGAGAGAGAGAGAGAGAGAGAGAGAGAGAGAGGTGGCACCAAGTTTTATTTTATGGATTTTCTTCTCGTGTAGATAGTGGGAGACGAAATGATGACTTAACTTAAATAAAGGGTGTGTCAAAGTAAATAGCTGCGCTCTCTGGATCTGTTCAGCAGGTGATTCTTGCAACTTTCGTAAGGGTGAGAACACGCAGTAGCAGCACAGATGTCTTCAGTGAGCAATTTTAGGTGAAATATTCGCATTCCATCTGTTAACACGTTCGCTGCCACGCTACTTCGAATCTATTATTCCATCTGGAATAATACATTCGAACATTTCTTCTTCTCCGTTCTTGGATACATTTCGTGCAATTGCTCGCACGCAAGTTGTCTTTGGAGTCTGTGTAGTTCGTGGTCTCAGATCTAACGAAGCGCATAACTTACATTTCAAGAAATGCCGCTTCTCAGCGGGATATACGATATTCTGGGTATTTCTGTCCATAGCATATCCGTTATATCGCATTTCAGTACATCCTTCTGTTAAAAAGAATTTTCTTGGTGCCTTCGGAAAATTATTTTTCAGTCTTCTGTGGTGATAACTGCAGTTGTCTGCAGACTCAGTTTATATTTTCACGGTTCCGATTTTGTACAGTTAATCAAAGACTGTTGTCGCATATAACAAGAAATGGAGTTCGCAAAGGAATATCGTCGTACTATGAAGGTTTTTAAAATAATTTCAATAATTATCTTAATTGGGTTCGTTGTAATATACGTTTCCCTTTATTTATCTTTCGGTATTATTTATTCTTTCTCTAGTACCAGTCATGTTTTGCATTCTACACAAGCTATAGTATTTGCCTGTCCCAACCTCATTCCAACAATGCTTATCCCAATATGGATGACGATGTTTGCGATCTTCGTTCGTTTCTGTTTTCGCTCAATAGCCTCTGCTTTGATCCACTTGGAGAGTCGAGGAATTTCTCTTAACGATTTTTGTCAACAGATGCAAACCCAACGCTTACGTTATGTGGCTTGCTACAATCTCGTGAACCGACTTGGTTTGATTTTCTCACCAATAATATTTGTATTTTACTTACCACAAAGTGTAGGATGCTGTATTTCATTACCTTCTGTATATGGAGAAGTCATCAGCCCAAAAATAAACATTCGTATCTTGGTGATGCATCTCTTTTATGGTTTAGTTACGGTATTCGAAATGATTCTGCTAGTGTTCGCAATAGAAAATGCTGTAAAGGAGGTAAGCGAGACATTCAGTTTCGGTGTTGTTGTTGTTATTTTTTTTTGATTATACGTTTTGCCTAAACGAAGACACCAGTGGACATTCATTCTCTCTCTCTCTCTCTCTCTCTCTCTCTCTCTCTCTCTCTCTCTCTCTCTCTCTCTCTCTCTCTCTCTCTCTCTCTCTCTCTCTCTCTCTCTATCTGTTACATTATTTATATTAATAGGAATGGTTTCCTTTCATTTTTACGCCAGATGATTAGTTATATGAATGATAACTTAAGTTACCTTCCTTATACTTCCTCGGAAACACTGTTCAGAGTTCCGAGACATAAAAAAATCGAGAAAAATATTCAACATAAATCTATAACTATAACTATTTTATATAACTGCCTGGAATGACGTAATCTAACAACGGTATGGGAAAGGTGCATCGTGCAATGTAACGACTTACGTATTTGTAGCTGGAATCAATTGGAAAAATATGAGGCTCCGAAATCAGTGCAACTGCGTCCCGTTGAAATGGATGCGAGGAGGGTACTAACAAACTTTGAAACTACGAGGGCTAGAAGCAATGACCGACCCACCACACTCACCGAAAATGAAATTATGGTGCTATGTTGGATAATAAGAAAATCCTATATTATTCAACTTAACGTTGAATGCGTAGTTCCCGGCATCGACAGGAACACGAGTCTTCAAAATAGCATTTAGAAGATTAGAAAATAGCATTCACAATATGGTTTCCATGGCAGGACCACAATTTTCAACCCTACATATCCCGAACAAACAAGCAGCGTCGTCTTCAGTTGTGCAAGATGAGTGTGCAGTACGAGGAGAAGCTTGGAATATTAGGTTATGGAGCGACGCTTCATGCTACACTCTATCTAGAGCAGATGGGAGGTGTGGATTTGATGGATGCCCGGTGAACGTGTCTTACCAGAGTACTTTAACCAACTACGAAATTCTGAGGGGGTGGTGTGATGGTATGGTCCTGATTTCACTGGTTAGGCCTCGGACCTCTGTTTATGGTGCAAAGAACAGTGAACTCCTAGAGGTATCTGAACATACTGGACAATGCAATGCTTCTTTCATTGCAGCGATTTTACATAACTTACCATTGTCTCTTTCAGCACGACAATACACCGTGTCATAAGGCTGCAGCTCTAACTACGTAGTTTGTGGACATAAACATATCCACACTTGAGTAGCTTCCAGAGAGCCGTGATCTCAATCCAGTTGAACATCGTTGGGATGAACTGCAGTGTCTAATGAGGTCAAGGCACGTCTTCCCAAGAACAGTCTAGGACCTCATTACGTTCCTAAAGTAAGAATAATTCAAAATTCCAATTAATCGTACGAATGTGTACGAAAGTAAGTCCCGTAAGATTTTTCAGTCATGGAAGGCAGAGGAAGAAAGTTCTAAATCTTATTAAGATGGGTGCCAAGACTCGTTGTTCCTCACACTATGGTGCCCATTGATTCCTTCCAAGCTTTGCACTTTCTTTGATGCATGACACCAAAAACTAATGGTTTAAATAAATAAGCACATTTAATACTTAGGTGCATTTAAGGTTATATTCAATGTACAAAATACAATAATGAAGATTATCTGAATTCGTGATCCTCCGAATATTTAACGTGCAATTCTAAACAGAAACGCGATTTTGGTAAATGGAGCAGTCGCATTATGACAACTGCATCTAATTATTACAACGTAATAATCCATCTCTGCTTTCAAAATGTCATGAAGGAATATCAGTCTAATAATCTTTCTTTAATGAAATAAACTTTATTTAATTAGATATCTTCTCAGACTTGTGGTGATATACGACTGCTCTGTTTCCCAAACAGGTCTGCTTTTTTTACAGTAATGTTTAGTACAGGAAATATATTTTTACACAAAACCGCTAACACATAGCGGTATAAAGGATATGCTATGGACAAGAATACTCAGCACATCATATATCACACTAAGAAGCTACATTGCTTGAAATGTAAGTTACATGAGATCTGAGACCACGAGCTACATAGACTCCAAAGACAACGTTCGTGCGAGCAATTTCACGAAATGCTTCGAAGAACGGAGAAAAAGAAATATTCGAATTCATTTTTCTAGATGCATTGAGAATATCTCCCCTAAAATTGCTCGTTGAAGACATCGTTTGCTGCTACCGAGTGGTCACAACCTTAGAATATGACGCTTGCAAGATTTAACAGCTGAACTGATCCAGAGAGCGGAGCTGTATAGTTTGACACACCCTTTGTTTAAACTAATGAATCAAGAAGTTTCTTACAACGACATTTTTAATAACACGAAATGAAAATACATACAATGAAATGTGTTCCCCCCCCCTCTCTATTTTGCATGAATAGTTTTTCATCATATGCAACAAAGTGAGTGGTATTTTATGTAGAATTTTTTTACATCGAGTGAAGTGTTTGTTAAATATTCAAAGACAATACCAAGCTCTTGTTGTATAAGCATTCATTAGTGGCATTACCGCTCGTTGGTGTCTGTACAATAATTGGCGACAGCAGTAGCCAGCAATAGCACCGGTGTAACTAATGTACTCTCGAAATGTATGACGTTACAAACAATAAAATCTTGCAAAAATTCAGTTGAAAACAATACATATAAAGAGATGTATTGTATTCAACATATAAAGAGATGTATTGTATTCAACTCAATTTTCTATTATTTGTTGTATTGTAAATATATCGAATATATTTTACCTAAATCATTATATTGCTCATCTGATAATTCAATTGAATTATTTATTATATTTCTAAATATTTTTTGTGCATAACTTTATTCAGAGCCCACAGCAGATTTATTCCTTTCTAGATCTTTGGATTTGCTTGGCTTCTTTCTTATAGATTTCAGAAAAATCACCAGAACTTATTTCATTACGTTTACTGCTTTCAGAAAAATCCATAATATTGATGGTATTCGATTCCATAATATCGCTGTTGACAGGAAAACAGATACCAAATCTAATTGCCTAGCGAGATGATCAAGGTGCTGTATACCACATCTCTATTATATCTCAGAATTTCTCATACGAAAAGAAAGTGGTGTATTATTATATTTTATAGTATTCTAAATGGAATAGGAGATAAGAGACTTTTTTCTTTTTGAATTGAATAGTATATTATATTTGACTAGAAATTATATGAAGAATACTCATATTTGTTTCAAACCTTAATGAAAATCTGGAATAATGTTTCTTTTTCTAAGTATCTTTCCGATTACACCACTTGTACAGAGCGTACCTAATTTCATATTTCATATGCAGTTCTCCATGATATTCTCAGGCTTTGCTATTTCTTTACAAGATGGGTGTGATTTCAATTTTTATTGAAGCAGAATTAATTTATGAAATCATATTCAAACAAACTGTTTGAATATGAATGCATTAATCGCTCTTTAACGCAATAAAATGATATAAATATACAGAAATGGTAATATCAATCATGTTGCATCATCTCTCTCAGAAATATTTAGTTGATTGTAAGCAACTAGATATTTCTTCTTCCTTGTAAGCAGACAATTATTTGGATTGAGCACCCATCACTAAAAAAGACAGTGATATTCATGCTTAGTTATTTAAATTAGGGGAATATATAATCCCACATTATTTCAGAGCCGAATAAGAAACTTTAAGATAGAAATCAAATCAAAGAGTTTCATGCCGAATATAGCAAACTATAAAAGTTCGGCAAGTCCAAGCGTAAGCAAATACCTGGGTGGTGCAATACCGGGCAACTCGTAGCAAAGGTGGATAAAGCTAGGATCGCTATTCTTGGTATTTATCCTAATGTAAAACTCATTCTCTAGGAGATGCATGTTGTTTTAATTTAAGGTTGATAGGTACCCAGACCGGTTTTAACCTTTATTGAGGGCTCATCAGTGAGTAGGTAGACCAAATAATACCAAGATTGTAGCGATAATTGCTCTAATACTTTACAGTACGAGTTTCCAAAAAGGTGCACAGGTAAATTTGAAATTCTTTGATTTGATTTTTATCTTAGAGTTTCTTATTCGGCTCTGGAATAATGTGGGATTAAATATCCCCTTAAATTAAATGATTTTTACATCGCCGGAGTGAAGCCTTTCGGCTCTTTATTTCATTAATTCATGCTTAGTTTTCTTAACTGCTTTTCTGAGCTGAGTGTTTTCATTTTAAATTTAATATTTGTCTGTTGCATTTCTGTTGATTATGTTCTTCTTTCAATGTTAATAGCGGTAGAACTACTGATTTGTAATAATAATAATAATCACAATAATACAGTAAACCCTCGATTTTACGGAACTCGATTTAACCGACAAAATTTCCGGTCCGTATGTCACATGTGAAAATTAACACCCTGTTAATTTTAAAATGCTTTGCTAAACCCAGATTTGCTTATAATTAAATTAACAGGTTATTTTTTATTATTACTTTCCTGTTATTTTTAACGATTTTGGCGAATAGGCCGTCATATGTTGGAAAAATACTGCAGTAATTTAGTCAACATACACGAGTCATCGCTCATAAAACATGTTAGGCGATTGATTAGCACGTGATCACACAAATCGGAATGTAATTGGTTCTTTGGTCGCGTGACGTGTCTTTCTGCCGCAGTTTTAACGCTTCCGGCCATTGTTCCGACGTGAGCTATGCCACGCCCAGTAGTGTGCATTTATTTACTCGCAGTGTAGGTACACATTTGTCATTTTTTAACATGCTGATTCGGAAATCTTCTTTATTATATAACGGACTTTCGGATTTAACGAACACCTCTTCACCCGAATTAGTTCGTAAGAAAAAAGTACAGTAAAACACCTAGATATATCGAGGTTTTACTGCACTTTTTTTTATTGATCTCAAAAATATTTACATATGTACAATAATCGTTTTGAATCGTCATCATGCTCTTTTTACAAAGTGCTGCAAATTATGGTTCATTTTCCACATTCGATTCCAAGGTATCGTATATCGTATTGTTTCAACCTGAGTGATGGAAGTGGTTTTACTGTTCTGTGCGTTTTTTATGTTGTAGTGTAGATGTTGGATGATTATATATATGTAAATTATCATCTGGTGACGTGTCAGTGTATTTCTGAATTCAATTAATTTTGTCTTATCGGAGTTTAGGTGTATGGAGAGTTTTTGGTGAACTAATCAATAAATTGATTTATGTGATGGTGCATATTTGTTTGGGCTATTTATTATGGATTGATATCATCGCTATATCGTCTGCGTAGTGGAAGAACTTGACTTTGAGAGGTAGCTGGCTAATATCGGGCATATAAATGTTGAATAGTGTTGTGTGGCACACTTCACTGGTTACTGGTAGCTCTCTACTGAAGTTTGACCCAATACGTGTGATGTGTTTTCTGTTTTGAAGGTAGTTTATAAACCACCTATGCAGAGCCCCATCTATTCCATGTTTTGTCTCAGCTTTTCTAATAAGGTTTGATGTGTGAGTGTGTCAAATACTTGTGATAAAGACTACCATTATTTTTGTTTTTATTTAAGACGGTATTAATTACGTCCGTAAAGTCTTCCAAGAGAGAGAGGTCATGCCCTTATTTTTCTGACAACCTTATTTGGCTAATAAGTTTGGCTAATGAGGATTATTTGATTATTATTATTATCTGTAGTTGAGTGTTACTGGGTGAATTTGTTAGTCTTTTCCACTGATTTTTTTTTTTTTGCAGTAATGCTATTTAGAATGTCGCCATTTATCCATTGATTATTGTCAATTTGTCTCCCCGTTTTTGTAGTAGGTTTTGTTGCTCTTTTGTATATTTCTGTGAACATTAGTTGGAAGTTTTCATATAAAGTTACAGGATCATTTATTTTAACTAAGCAATTTCAGTCTGTATTTTTTACTAGGGTGTTGACAATCTCTTTAATATGATCAAGTTTTGTGGTGTTGGAAGGGAGGGTAGAAGTTGACATAATGAAACGAAGTAGACACAAAGTAGTGATCAGCAATTTTGACATCAACTACTGATGATGTATATATATCGATGGGAGCTCGTATGTTGATATGGTCAATGCATGATTATGTTACGGAATTGTCGAATATTTTTTCTCTTGTTGGGGAGTTTATGGTAAGGTTTATGTTGTACTGATTTAGTATATCAAGGTATGTGTTAGTGATCGATGAAGCAGGGTCAGGAGTATTTATTGTAACATCACCTATTAGCATGATCTTATGTATTGTACGGGATTCAATGCCACTCAGCCATGATTCTAATTCATGTAGAAAGGTGAGTGGATTATTATCTAGCGTCTGTCTAATATGTCTGTAGTTGAGACAGATGCTATGTTTGTCGCTATTTCTGATTTCCAAAATTAGTGTTTCCACATTATCGAAACGAGTTTGTTCTTCCATTACACTGTATTTCCTTTGAGAATGCCACGGTGTCATAAAGTATTTCGTTTGGCCTACATAAGGTTTTAGTCTGTTAATTATTAATGTTGTATGTGTACGTTTCTGTGTGGTTTATGGCAACTTCGGTCAGTATTAGTACATCTATGTTTGTCAATGTGTAGTTGATCAGTGTTATCAATGTATAAATCGCCAAAAAATTCATCCATGTTGGGATGGTGTGAAAGGCAAACAATAAAGTAATGAAATGACCAGAAAAGGAAATAGCGTCATGAAAATTCGAGAAGTGCCGTCTTCAAAATTCTCAGTATTAAGAGCGAACAGTACAACAAAGATAATAAACCTAAAACGAAAGAGGATGTTTACTGAATCGATTTTGAAACTTCAAATGACGATCATATTCATTCGAGAATACTTCACTTTATTCCAGCAAACAGAAGTCATGAATCAGCTTTACGAGAACGGAAACAAGAGAGTGGAGAGTCAGTCGGCAAGTGTGAGCATTTGTCACCAGAGTGCAGACGAAACTAAACTTCGGTAATGTGTTGACGCTCCCAAGATGGCTAAAACTTGAAGACTTCGTATTAAATGGGGAACGCCATGATTACAATTATCGAGATACTATATTTAGCGATAAAAAGCTCATTTTTTAAAATGCACGTTATTTACATCTTAACATTTTAAACGTCGAAGGCCAAAGAAAATATGAATGTCGCTACTGTGCGGAAGGTGATAAAACTAATAACTGTTAACATTTCCGAGTATTTTATTGTTTTTAACTTTGTGTTGTCCACCGATGTTCGTCATGAGGCATAAAGTGCTCGACGATTCCCATGGTGATAATACGAATACTTTTTTTATTCATTCATAGAGAGAAACACCTTTCAATAACATTTATCCACTTATATGAATGCATTACATCACCCCCAATTTACTGAATTGCACTAATGGACTCTTATTACCGACAAACGATAAGAAAATTGCACGTAAACGAGCGAAGTAAATATTTAATTTAATTTTGTGTGATGAATTCGTCATTGATTTTTCTATAATGCCATTGCTGCATGATTGAAAGACTCCAAATGTAAAGTTCTGTTCGTAGATCAACTGAGTAAATTATTAAAATTAATTTCGATATTCAATTTTAATATTAATTCGTTTCATCTAAAATTTATTATAATTTCGTTTTCTATTTCGCTTTCTGTTTTTGTGAAGTATTCGCTTTTCCGAGGCAGACCAGAATTTAAGGAATCACTTTACGTGGATGCATTTAATAACAAGTAAAGGAAATGATGCAAACTGTTGGCATTTAGCATTAGCATTATTATGGATAATACTTACTACAATTAAGAGTTTCGTTATATCTTGAACAGTCGTCATTTTATGTTCAATGAAAATTAATCAACATAATAATAATTCCTCGCTATATTAATATTAATATAGCGAGGAATTTTAACAGTGCTCCTAAATGTCAATTTGTATTTAATATTATCAAACTAAGAAAGAACACTTACTATCTATATATATATAGATTTTTTCCCCTATATATATATATATATATACAGTATATAGGAAAGACATAGAGTGAAGGAGTGATATTGGCCAATTCAGTATAGCACTGTCCATAAAAGTATCTGTAGAGGTGCAAGGGCAGAAACTGAACGAATGTGAGAGAGGGAATGAAGTGAATCCGTGAAAGAGGAATCATTAATTAGCCTGACTGTCATCTTCTCGATAGTATCGGGCAATCTTAGAGAGGATGTTTGGTGCTCCACGCCAAATGGGGAGCAAATTTCAAGGGATGGGGTGATTTGGGGTTTCTGTAGGTTTAGAAGCTGTGAAGGTGTAAAGTACTGGGTTGTACGAAAAAGTACACTAAGGTTTTTTGGCAGCTGCAGAAGCTGTAGTTGAAATATGGTTGTGCGAGGAAAATTCGCGGAGGTAGGGGTCTTTCCAAAAAAAAAAAAAATCTGATCCTGATTGGATACTACACTGTCATTGAATGTAAGGGGAGGAAACCCGATCAAATTCCATTGAAATCTCAATGGCATCCACGTGAGTTTATCCAAATAGACCCTTTTTTCTGGCATAGCGGTCTACACAAAACATTTCCTTTCGCTAATTTGGTATGCTTTGTGTGTTCTACGAAATATGAAACACAAAGTTACGAATCAATGTCATGAACTTAGTTAATTATATATAAATTAATTAATATTAAAATTTTTTCAAGATTCCAGATTATATTTAATATACATCAGTGAGAATAGTTAATTCGTTGTTTTGATTTAATTATTACTATTTTGTTATCAAAGTGATATGAGGGATCTTGTCATCTATGGCATTGCACATAGATTGTTAACTAAATAGCAAGTACTGGAGAAAAAATATCGTGCATTCATTTTCATTTCTTGGACTGACCTGCAACTCCGTTCTTTCCACGCACTACCATATTTCTACTTCTTGATATAAAATTCATATTATTTTAAAATATTTTGAAATATGAAATGTGCGAAACATCCAGTTGAAGAATATTGTAATGTTTATTTAACAAAAATGCAGAAACACATCATTCAAAGATATAACAAACAATAGCTGCTTCAGAAATCGATGTATGGTACGTCCTGATCTTGTACCGATTTCTTGCAAATGAATTAGGTCATTTTTCATGCTTCAGGTGAGTGCTTCCGATTTCTTCCTTTATTGTCTAGTTGCCTTTCAAAAATTCTGTATACATTCAAAAGAGAGTTTTTATTCTTTTAGAAATATAAAGTCATTTATTTAGCTACAAATTGTCGTACAGTAAATTCCTGTTGGATCCATTTTTGGTGAACTTGTCTGAAACTGGAGTAACACAACAATGTAGGTAAGAAGTGCACCCCCAATCTGAAAGAAGAAAAAGATTAAACATTCAAGTTCAGAATAACATAACTAATGGCTTCTTATTTGTATTACCACATACAATAAAACAACTGCAAAAATGTTTATTATCTAATTCATGAAATATATATTTTATTTAACAATTTCAAATTATGCAGTCAATATTCATATTATGATATTTTCTTTTAGAGTTTTATTAACTCTACTTGAAATTATTTAATACATATATATTTTTCAAACTTACACTCAGAATGAAGGACCGATTCACTTTGAACAATCCAGATCCACAAATGCTGAAAGGCCATTACCTGCAGAATATTATTATTATTATTATTATTATTATTATTATTATTATTATTACTACTCATTAAGAATATACAGGTATGTTGATTATAAGTCTTGAACTGAAAATAAATTAAAATTTGCTTGATTTGAATAAGGTGCTCTGAAATCCACATCTAGAATAAATTCCTTTACACACTTCTATCCGAACAATATTTTCATATATTCGCAACTACGACCATATTTTTACATGGTAGTCTCGAACTTTATATAACTGTGTGTGTGTGTGTGTGTGTGTGTGTGTGTGTGTGTGTGTGTGTGTGTGTGTGTGTGTGTGTGTGTGTGTGTGTGTGTGTGTGTGTGTGTGTGTGTGTGTGTGTGTGTGTGTGTGTGTGTGTGTGTGTGTGTGTGTGTGTGTGTGTGTGTGTGTGTGTGTGTGTGTGTGTGTAAACTTCCCTAAAACTACCGACCGATCGTTCTCACCTCAGTCCTCTCCAAAATAATTTCGAAATCCATCGAATGGAGGACCTCACCCTCTTAGCCTGCACGAGCTGTCACTGAATACGAGCCATGAAATAGCTTAGAAAAATGTACTGATCCTCTGGTCATTTCCAGACCATTTAATTGTGTGTTTGACATTGAGGCCTGTTAAGCACACTGAGTTCTTGCGGATCTACTTACCACCCTTTATAATTGGGTAGTCATCTGTCTCTTTGGTGTGTGTGTCATGTTCGATATTTCCCTGACTTGAAATTTTGACAGCAATGGACGACTGCCTCCGAGTTCTAGCTATCACCTACTCTTACTTCACCATTGATACTACCAACCTTATTGATGATGGCACATATCATTATTTTTGGTCATAAAAGAAATCATCTAGTGTTCAGGGATTCAAAGCATCAAGATCCTCTGTAACTTCTCTTAAAATCTGATTTCCATTTCTTCCTTCAATGGGGTGAAGATAACCTAATGTCACTGCTACCAAAGGCAGTCTTGCATTCTTTCTAACAAAAGGGATCTATGCTTACCCACCTTGCCCTCAGTAATATATAAATCACTAGAGAGGATCAGATCTTGTTCCATCCAGTACTCGTCCATACATAAATCGCGCCAAAAGCCTTAGCAAGAAATATACAGTGTGGTTCAAAATTCCACGTGCGTGCAAACTTTGAGGACAGGTAGAGAACATCAAAATCAACCATATTCACATAGGAAAGCATGACCGGAAACGCCACCCGAAAGTGATAGGTGGCACTCTTCGCCAGCCCTTCAGGTGAGCAACTGGGGCTTCCTCATTCAAGTTTCGACGTCGTACGAAGAACATGCGTCGTTTATGAACGCTGAGATGGCAGACATACGGCGTTTACCATATTATGTATACGACTACTATTGAACTGTTCAGTTACGCCTAATAAATATTTTTACACTACTTACTGCCTTGTGTTATTTCGGTATCTTTGTGTCCCTGTTAGTACCTATGCGGTGGCGTTTCCGGTCATGCTTTCCTTTGTGAATATGGTTGATTTTGATGTTCTCTACATCCCCTGAAAATCTGTACGTGGAAGTTTGAACCACCCTATATATGCCTACTTCTCTGCTCAAGACGCTGCATTTGTAACTTTCAGGTACTAACTCTGGACATATTCCAAATCGCTCCAACCTTGGAATACTCTTTACAGGTTTGGAAGAGATGGTATTTATGGATAAATGGATTCCTAAGCTACAACGTAAGATAGAACTCAATTTTTGAGAGACTAAAATATAATTCTAACCACCTTCAATGTTATCGCGTTTTAATTTAGATAACTTCAGATGAAAATATATGATAGGAGAAATTTTCTTCATCAGCCTTGTTATTGAAATTTCAAGGAATCTTTCAGAGTAAGTACTATTTTTCGGAAGTATAAGAGAAGCATTTCCTTATTGACTTTTTGTACCAGGTGCTAAATAATTGGTATTACATACAGTCTTAGTTCTAAATTAAGAACAATGAAACACACTCGAAGAGTTCATTGTTAGAAGTGGGAGACGTAACTCACCTGTTCTCGGTCAATGGAAGTTAAATTCTGAATCCTTATTTCTGCAAGTTGACGATCAATTTTATTAACCTGAAATGAAAGTGTGATGGATTAAAGTGCTGAAATCAGCCTCACACCAATATTTCTCGAAGTAGTAATGCAGTGGTGATTGTGAATTTGTTGATAGTAACATTCTGACGTTTGAAAGAAGTTTTAGCATTACCTGTTGACAAAAGGGACAAGCCACAATATATACCTATTCTTTTTAAGTAAACATTAATTAATAATAGGACCTCAAAATAATTTCGCAATTTCAAAACGTGACAATTACTTCTCTTGATATTAAATTGGCAACTTGGGAATTTCAGCGCCATTCAACAAATTAATACGAACATACATTTTAAAGAAAAGTTTAATTTTAAGAAAATAAATAAAAAAAATTAAACTCCAACTTTACCTAATAATTTATATCTCCTCCCCTGTTACTAATAATTTTTTTTAATTCGCTCACGCATGGACTCTATCAACGTAAAACACATTTTTCTTATTTCTGCATCTCGAAACCAAATTTTTATAATGGATTGTATTCAATTTTCTTTTATATCAAAATTTAATTTCCAAGTCTAATTTTTCACGAATGGATTTTATGGATTAAATATCAGGAGAGTTATCTGGCCACTGAAGTAATTGCTGATAGTATCGTTTACAATAAAATATATTGTCATACGACTTTCATAGTTTAACATTTAAGAGTATATTTCTATGATATTTTTTATGCAACTTACCTCTTCCACGACGCTGTCTACTGCAATAACTGACAAAATCATCGCCACTATTGAGACTGAAATGAAAGAGACCTTTACAATTGCCTTTATCAAGATGAATATTTCCCATTTTTTAGAAAGTATCACAATAAATACGTCTGGCAAGATAATACAGCAACGAACTGCCTGAGATGCATAGAACACCAACATACTGGTAGACAGGACTGAGTTAGTTGCTTGCAAGAGACGATAGCATGTCATATAACGAACACGAAGAGTTTCCAAATTCTGACCGAAATCTGAACTTGCTGACTCCCGAATCTGCAAGAGACTTACCTCAGCGACTATATTCCTGAAGGAGAAACGAAAGAAAATCGCCCAAAACACTATCCACGTTGGGATTACTATCACCGGTGTGAAAGTGGAACAACATACAAACAAAATGATCAGAATGCTAACTAGAGCGTCATCTATAGCCAAATAACTGCCAGCAGCATTTCCAACATCGAGAACTAACTGTATCACGATGAATGTTAGAATAAAGCCAAATATGAGACTCGTTGAAACGATCTTAAAAACTTTCAGAAAACGATTATATTCTTTCGCGAATACTATACTTTGTTCAAACGAACAGCAGTCTTTCATTAACTCAACAAATTGGGAACCATGAAAGTAAAGAGTAAGTCTGCAGACAACTGCATATATTGTGATTGAGCACCATAAAATGACCTTGGAAAAAGATTTAACGCTTCCAAAATGAATGATACTTATAGCAGACTCTCTATAAACATACAATATCGAAATGCCAATCGATATCATTATCCAGATTATCATATACAGCGCTACGAAGCTACATTTCTTAACGTTTAAGTCATTTACATCTCTGCTTTTTAAACCTCGAAGGAAGCAAAAGGCAAAGAAACTGTGCATGCGAGTTACTGTGCAAAAGGTGTCATAAAACTGGGAATTATTAACACATCGGGGCATTTTGGCGTCTTTCACTTTGTGTCTCCTCCTGTGATCTCCATAAAATGACTGTCCTGCTGTGCAATTACCAGGATGATGATAGAAAAGAAGTATCCCATTGATTTATAGAATGAAGTGGGGAAGAAACATCTTTCGGTAAGATTACGTCCACTATTGTATATAAATGTACATGTACTATATATGATCAAAAGATGTCACCGTATTTGTTTAATTAGAAAGAATGGACTATAGTTGAAAATGTCACAATGACAACAAAGTCGCATGAATGCCAAGAAAGTAAACATTTAATCCAATTTCATTTAACCAATTCGTCAGAGATTAGTCTAAATATTCTTTTCTGCTGATGTGCTTCATTCGAAACCCCTAAGAGGATGTTTTATTCATAGATCAATTGTCTAAATGGGTTTTTCTACCCTATGAATGCAGTGCAGAATGATAATAAGGTGAGAGACTGTTCTAGGAACAGCATTTAGGAAACTCGCAGAACCATTTTATTAATTGGATCTGATAGGTAATTGTAATGGAAAAGAAAGATAAAAAAACACGCATAGAGAAGATATACAGTAGTATTCATTATAGTCAAAATGCTAATATAATAATATTAATGAAGTACTTCAATTTCATTATTTATTTTCGGGTTTATCGATTCAAAGATAAATACACTATGTCTGAACAAAACTTTTAAAAGTTATCTCTTTAAACTATTGAAGATGTCAATAAGGAATAGCTGATCCAAGACTATCACTAATTATAAACTGCATTCTTGAAGAGAGGCAGACAAGTGTTGTTATCTCTTGTCTCTAATTCTAACGAAATATATTATTGCATGAAAAAGTGTGCGTTCTGCAGTCGTCTTTTGTGAGTTTATGGAACGAAAAATTGCTATTTAATGGAGAAAATATCTCTCTTCCTGGCGCCCAGATCAACTATCTAGGGAGCTCGCCATAGAAGTAAGAAACGTTCCTATAGTTGCCGAATAGATTCGAACTCAGAACGGCTTTCTTTGTCCGGAATAGTGCTATGGACGCAAATTACACTTCTGCAAGGCGATAGAGTAGTCTTGTGTAAGTCCTTTGTATTATGTTCAAAATGTAACTTAGAAATGAAATAAATCTGAAAAAGCTTTTTATTCCCCAAATAGGAATACGCAAGGCCATTTAACCATATTCAGCTTTTGAAGACTACTGGCAGCCAACTCCACCCTTATCCAATCACAGAATAGGTAGCCCAAAATTGTAATTTTATTTGGCATGGAGTGAGAGGAAAAGGTCTCCCATCTGGCACCATTTCCTGGTTTCTGATCTTAACATAATACATTGTTTTCTACACATAGTGTTAGTTTTACACTCGGTTTACTTGAGTTTACAGGATGAAAATCCAGATTTTCCCGTATTTCAAAACTCGACTTGCCACGCTAGAAACTCGCCAACTCTGGAAAAGATTGCAGAAGGGTTAGAAAAAGTTCTTCTTCATCCATTCCTTCAACTGCTGTCTACCTAGACATCTTATGTTTCCCAAGGAATGCAACATACAGATTCAAGGTAAATGTGAACAAGCTCCTTCATTCCCATCTATGGTATACTATAAGCTAACGAACCTCTCATGGATGAGTTCCCTGTTTTGAATACAGAAAAAAAAAATAGAATACTTAAATTTGATAGTAAGAATACACGACGTCATCTCTCCTTAAAGAGCCGTTTATTTTTCTGTTTCTTTGATGAATGTTTCAATCTCATAATTTGAAACAAATAAATAAATAAATAAAATAAAGCGAGTACTTCTAATAGTGATTTGTAGTAAACCGTAGCACTGAGAGGGTTAAATATGTGATGGAATTTGTTATATCTTCTGCTGGGTATATGTATAATTATATATATATATATACATATATATAATTGTAATTATATATATGTATACATATATATACATATATTTATATATATAAACAAATTACAGTAGTTAGTATATGATGTTTGGTGTTATTTTTTTAAAATATCATTCATTTCCACATGTGAGATATTGCAGTACGTGCAGCACCTCAGCAAACAGTGTGATTCTGGTTAGGGGGTTTATTTTACTTTCAAGAACTATTGCTATTCCTGTTGCTGCGCTCTGGTTAATTCTAATGTAATATTAAAATTATATACTTTTGTAACACTGAAAGTGGTCAAATAGAAAACTGTAGAATAAAATCTTATGTGGTGTTTATTAAAGGAACGAACGGTGATATTCCGTTTCCAAATTATAAACTGATTATCACTCTTCGAACTATCACTCAAAGAACAATTGTTTTTATTAGTGATAGTTCAACAGAAAAATCTGTTTGGTTTTCGAAATAAAGTCTCATCATTTTATTTCAGTGTTATATTTTGCAATTAAAAAAACTAGGAAGGTTGAGATTTTTTTCGCGATTTGGGAAACCGTTTTCTATAATAGGCTATCCGGATTATCTTACTCAACATTTACCAATCATAGTATTTAATATATAATAGATATCAAAATTTTTCGTTGGGATTCACTTAAAATGAAGCCTGTATTCCTCTTTCATAACGCTACTTTTGATATCTGCCTGATCACTGCAGCCCATATTTGTTCAAAAAAGTTCCACGTTTGGTCCCTAAAACAGATTTCTCGATATTATAATATACTATACGTAGGATAAGATTTGGTGTTTAGGTTTTAATAAACCTAGCTACGAAATTAATAATTGCTTATCTCTGCAAAGACAATGATTAGTGAACAGGAAATAGTTGTATATTAAGAATAGTTTAAAACAAATGTATTATATTTGTAAATTATATTTATAGTTTACAGGAAACCGAAATATCTGCTTATTGTTGAGAGCAGGGTATCATAAAAGGAAATTTCACAAATGTTCATTTTTATTACTATACAGATATTTACCTAAGATAGCTATTTACAAAACTTGTTAAACAGCATTTTTGTATACGAATATCCTTGTGCCTGCTGCTTTTACCAATTGTTTCCAAGCTGAGTGGATTATTATCGGGGGGGGTCTGTATATTGCGTTTATTGTGTATATGATACTATGTTTGTGGCTATTTGTGATTTCCAAAATTAGTGTTTCCGCATGTTCGAAATGAGTTTATTTTTCAGTCGCGTTGTATTTTACTTCGATAAATGCCACGATGTCACCTCCTCTTTTGAATTCTCTCCACCGTCTGATATCCGGGTTTGTTGGTGATAAGGTGGCGGAGAGAATTCAGAATTTAACAATCCCAGTAATCCATACGTGAATATGTGAAAGCCTTATAAAGAGGAATAACAAATTCCTCTGCTTATTATTGTGTTCTTAAATAGCCAAGCAATCTTAAATAGCTTCCAATTGTGGTGCATATTTTCCACCACAATTGTATAAAGAAATAGAAAGAAATAGAAAGCTATTTCTAGACAATTCTACCTTTTTTTTTTATTTTTTGTTACGTCGATTATTTTGGTTTAACAGTGGACAACGGATAACCTCTTCTATAGCTGTGTTGAATAAAACTGACGAACTGGTAATAATTCTATGAACTGGAATTTCAGTAATTCGAACTTTATCTGCATTTTATCTGAACGGTACTTGTATTTTTCTTTTTATTAAATGTTAGTTATTCATCTGTATGTATTCCAAATACGAACAGCATTCTGGTGACATTATATAATTTCTGTGATATAATTCTCTTTTAATAACGTTCGTTTTTAATATTCTGCTTTCAGGTTAAGGAAATTCAACAGAGGCCTGCAGGAATGAATCTTCAACCTCTAACAGCTGCTGCAAACAGGTGAGTAAACAACGATGTTAATCGTGGGTTTATAATTGCAGTGGAGTAACATAAATAGTTTAATTTTCTATCAAAAACAAATGTTTGCTTAAGAAAACTACGCTGAAGAAGTAGACGGTAACAAATATTTAATCCATCTGTATGAATAATAACCAGTTAGAAATGTATGACTTACTTTTTATTGCTTTTAATTTAATTGACTCATTTTATTTTAAAATCACAATTCTAAGTTTTATCTTCTTCTTTTATTCGTAGCACGTTTGTAATTTAGATTATTTTTTCATTGAAAACAATCATAAAAACAAGAAGCTTAACTGATTCTTTAAAATATTTTTCGTACCTGTATATCCCTGCAGAAAACTTTCTTGTACCATAATGTTATGTTGCTAGAAGAGTGTCAATTACAGGTTCGTTCCTATTGCTGACTACAGAAACCTACTCTAGGCCATTTTTCAGCCAGTTCTGGAATTACGTGATTCGTCACACTCACACATATACACAAACTTATGGGTGGTTTGTTTGTATGTGTGAGTGTATCTGTTATGGCTTTTCCACCTCGGAAATTTGGGTTTTTATCTCCAATCACAAAAAAGTCAACTACAGAATGTTCAGAGAAATTTTTGTCTACTAGGATTTAAGATCGTAAACGGCATATTATTACTTTGTATTTGCTTTCCGTATCACGTATTGCGAATTCTCCCAGATTATTGATAAGTATGATCACAGCATTGAGTGAATGTTTGTGGTGGAGTCCTACAAGGACAAACATGGGCCAATAAACTTTTACTGTAATTTAATTCCCAAGTAAACTTTTTTCGGAAAACAAATACTCTGCTTACTTCTTTTCATGAATACAATAATTTAATTTAATTTAATTTAAATTAATTAATTTAATTAATCTAATTTAAATTTTTATTTAGTGGAAGCCTCAGTAGCTTATAAAGTTCCCTATGTGACTGCTAAATTACATTTGTTAGATGATTACAGGTGGAACCTCTGTGGTTCAGACAATATTGAAGATGCCACTTGGATGGAAATATCTGTTTTGGAATCTCTTCCACGACCCAAAGGTCGTGGAAGAGATTTATAAGGCTTTATAAGGCTCTTTCCCACTTATTTACTTATTCTTATGGCTACATGAAACTGGTAAGTGAAAAGTTCAATCACAATTTCCGGAAACAAATGATGAAAATCTTAACAACATATAAAAGTTCATTACATAAAAGGCACAACCTGCTTATTAAGTCTTTCCTTTAAAAAAAAATGTATAAAGCAAACGTAACTTGTCATAATTAAGCCAAGGACAATTATCGTCCTGCTGCACCAAGTATGACAAGACTGTATGTTCTCCCAACACTTCACAGCATAAAAGTGGCTGTTTCCGAGGTTTAAGTGGGGAGCAGTTGTGTCTTGTGTGAGAAAACTTGATCCAATAGAGGAGGTCCATTTCACACTGTATCATCATCTTCGAACATGAGGAGTTCTGCTGATACTATGACGAGGACTATGAGAGTGACTACTATAATAACGTCTTCCTGGTGAGACGGTACCGTGATCTTCTGTTTCCTTCATAACCACCGCTACCACCATACCAACTATAGGTCAAAATCCAGGTTGGAAAGCCAATTCAAGGCCTCACCCATCACCTTGTGGATGTCTTGTAAGTCACCACCTTGAAATTGGTGCCTTTGGCAGTCGATTACAATATGAGTAATCGTCTGAGCCACGGGAGAACAATCACAATAAGGGTGATCTGACAGCCCCCATTTATGTAGAAGATAGCCACATCTGCCGTGACTAGTTCTGATCCTGTTTATGGATGACCAAATCTTCCTAGGAATACCAACACCAGGCTACGGAGCACAGGGAACTTCTACCAGGAAGCCGTTTGTTGGGAGATTGTTGGACCAGTATTCTCTCCATATGTCAGATATTGATGGCAGCGCAGCTGAAGAGAGTTCGTCCATGGACCAGAGAGCCTTTCTAGATTTTAGGCGAAGACTAGGTAGATTTATGAGAGTGTGGTGTAGGGGTAGGAGTGGGTTGCTCATTGCTTTATTAAATTCCTTAATAGAGGCTTGTCTTCTCCGTATGTGAGGTGAAGCAACGTTAGATAGAACAGGCAGCCAGGAGAGAGGGGTACTTCTCACTGTCCCATTAATTGTGCGCATGGTAGAGTTCATCTGGGTGTCGATAATGTTAGTGTGTGTACTTCGTTCCCAGACAGGGACACAATATTGTGCGGCAGAGAATGCAAGAGCTAGTGCAGACGACCTTAGGACTTTTGCACCACAACCCCAAGTTGTTCCAGCAAACCTTGGAAGGATGTTATTTCTGGTTTTAATTTTATTGGAGAGGTTAATAATGTGCCTTTTATAGGCTAAGCTTCTGTCCAGGCTCACTCCAAGATATTTTGGTTGAGGCTTGTGTTCTACCATTTTTCCACAGAAAGAAAGGTTGAGTTGTCGATTTGCCTCTGCATTGTACAGGTGAAATACTGAGGATACTGTTTTCATTGGATTTGGCTTCAAGTACGACTGCTTGAAGTACTCTTCCAGAGTGTTCAGGTCTGTATTCAAGGTGTATTCTAAGAAAGGAGGTGGATCGATGTAAGATCGCCAGGTCATCGGCGTACATAAACTTGCTTGATCTGGTATGAGGTAGATCATACACATAGATGTTAAAAAGTATAGGGGATAACACAGAGCGCTGAGGAAGACCATTGTGACGGAATCTGGTCCTGCTCTTTTTCTGCCAATATGGACCCGGATCTTTCTGTTGGAGAGAATAGATTCAAAACATTGTAGAAATTTTTACATTTTATAATATTTCCTAGTTTTAGGAGGAGGCCACTGATCCAGATAGTGTCATAAGAGGTCAATGAAAGTGGCTCCCGATTTAAATTTCTTCTGGAAGCCTACTTCAATTTGAGTTGTCAGGGACAGGACCTGATCACAGCAACTTCTTCCTGGCCTGAAGCCAGCTTGTTCAGTCGGGAGTGCTCTTTCAATGAGTGAAATTCTTTTAAGGAGAATTCTTTCAAAGAGCTTAAAGGTGGTGCAAAGCAAAGAGATAGGTCGTATGTTTTTCACTTAATTTTGATCTTTCCCTGATTTGGGCACTGCAGTTATTTTGGCTTCCCGCTACAGCTTTGGTAATTTACCACTCATTATGATTTCAGAGAAAAGGGCAGCCAGCCATGTTTGGCCATGCTGACCAACATGTTTTAGGAACTCAGGGAGTATACCATCCACTCCTGCAGCTTTGCCTTTCTTGGTAAGTTTTAAGGCTATGTGTACCTCTTCCCGAGATACTGGGTGTACGAGTTCAGGAAGCTCGGGTTCCATCTTCAGGATTTGTTTGGTGGAAGCTTGTGCAGCAATTTTCCTGGTGGAACTGGGATGAATCATGGAGGTTTTCAATAAATGGTTAGCCATTTGATCAGTAGTTATCTCTGTTGTTTTGTGTGTCGCTGGCTCTGCCCCACCTAATTTTCTCATAAGTGACCAGCTTCTCCGACTAGATGTGACGAAGTCGAGTTCATTGATGGTTGAGATCCATCTTTCCTTTCTGCTTTTATCCAGGGTTGATATGAGCTCCTTAGCAATAGTTGGATCTTCAGTTTCCTCATATTTGGCTAGGAGTTCCTCACTTTCTTTACTACAACATGGGATATATTGTTTTATGTAGCCTCTAGGGATAGAGGCTTTTCCTGCAGATTTGAGTAGTTTAACAAATCTAGGATAGCATTTAGGGGTTTGTGTAATTGTTCTAATGGTTTGCTCGATTTGTTTCTGAAATGCAGACCAGTTGGATCTGCGGAGATTCCATCTAACGATTGGTGTTCCGCTGATGACTGGGATTGACGTTCCTATCTCTATTAATGTAGGACGATGTTGGCTATTAGGGAATTTGTCAAGGATGGTTCTGGTTGATGGAAGAGGGTGGTCTTCGGATCTTTAGTGACTATGCACAGATCTGGGGTGTAGGTTCTGTTCCATCTGGCTGAGTAAAAAGTGCCGTCCTGCTCGTCATCATAATTCAAATACAAATTATATGTGTCCATCCAGTTAGCTAGATTATCACCGTCCTGGTTGTTAGAGGAATAGCCCACATGGTGTGATGGGAATTGAAGTCACCAATATGGATAGCAGGGTGAGGAGAAGGTCGGTCCATCGGATCAGGCCAGGATTGCGATGGAGATTTGTAGACATTGTAGATGGTGATATTTTGAACTTTAATGCCTATGGAATATTCTGTATCAGGAAAACTTTGCGTTATATCCTTGAGACCAGCCGAATATAGGTTGCTAGGCCATGCTTGAGGTGGCAGTTATAAGACACTAGAATGAATCCTGGGATCTTTAGTCTATTGAGGACTGTGTCAGGCACATGTGTTTCCTGGACAGTAAAGACATCAATTGCTTAATCCTTGGCTATTTTTCCGATGTCTTTGGATTTAGATATCCCTTCTATGTTTAGGGAACCTTGTGTGATCACTAGCATTCTACTGAGCATATACGAGTGATGTGCATATATCGCAAAAGAAACTCCAAGTTCTGTAAATAGTCGAATTGATTCTGTATTGATCAAACAAATGCAATCTGAAGAAAATTATTGGAGAGAGGTTTTTAAAAGAATAATAGCTACCATTAAGATTCTGAGTAAACTAGGGCTAGCATTTAGAGGATATACAAATGATATGTTTTCGGATTCTTGCGGAAATCATTCATCGTGTTCACATTATTTGAGTGAATTTGATGATTTTTTAAAACATCACATAAAATTGTACGCCAACTGTGGTTCTGGCAGATCAAATTATCTTTCTTACCATACTTGTCATGAATTCATAGCGTTAATAGCTATAAAAAACAAGAGAAATAATAATATCAGAAATTAAGGAAGCTGCTTATTTTGCAATAATACTCGATTCAACGCCAGACATTGCACATAATGACCAATTAACTATGATATTTAGGTGTGTTGTGTTGCTACAAATTCTGACATTAGAGAAACATTTATGGGGTTAATCAGTATTACACAACATTATTCCTTATATTTAGAAGAGGTATTGTTAAAAAAATTAGAAGAATTACTTTGGATATAAAAATGTGCAGAGAGCAAAGCTATGATAACGCTGCCAATATGAAAAGTATCTATACAAGGTTTACAAGCTAAGCTGAAAAAACGTAGTCCATCTGCACATTATACACCGTGCTCTAGTCATTCCTTAAATTTAATTGGCAACTATGCCGCGGAATCTTGTTCGGAAACAGTTCAATATTTTTGTTTTATTCAAAATGTATATAATTACTTTTGATCTTCAACATGAAGATGGGGTATACTCCTTAAACATTTAGAAAAAAATCTTTAACAGTTCAAAGACTAAGTGAAACGAGGTGGTCCGCAAGAGCTGACGCTATATTGGCTTTGAAACGTGGATAAAAACAAATTAAAGACGCATTACTTGAACTATCCATTTCCCCTCATGAAAACTCTATTTCTAAATTAGAGAGCTCATCATTGGCTGAACATTTTGACAAACCAGAAACAGCAATTTTAACAGTTATGTGGGATAAAATTTTACAACGAATAAATGCTGCTAGTAAATCTCTACAAGATCCTGATATCGATTTGTTTTCAGCTAATAATTTGTTACACTCTTTAGTTGGTTTTATTTTAGATATAAGAAATAGTTTTGCTGATGTAAATGAAGAAGCTAATTTATTAAGATTTGAGACAAAATTTAAAGATGAAAAGGAAAGAGTTAAAAAACGAAAAAAAATGAGTGACGAAGATTTACAATCTAACAATGAGATTATATTACATGGGAAAGAAATTTTCGCTGTGAACACTTTTAATTTCATTTGCGATAAGCTAATTTTGGAAATTAATGAAAGAACAAAAAGCTATTTCGACATATTATATATATTTGACAATTTTTTGAAGGAAGATATAGATCAAGACAAGTACAAGATTACTATTGATAAAATTTTACAAACTTATGGGACTGATATTGATCCAGAAAAATCTACTGATGAAGTTAAGCAACTTTTAATAATGATAAAGGAAGAAAATTCTTCAATTAAAAATATGTACAAATTTATGAACGATGGGCTAAGGTCTACTTTTCCGAACGTAGAAAATATTTTAGAAATATTTTTGATGATGCCTATTTCAAATGCAAGTGCTGAACGCCTATTTTCAGTGTTGAAACGAATAAAAAATTATTTAAGAAGCAACTTGCACCAAAATAAAACAAGTGACCTGTCGTTATTATGCATTGAATCAGATGTAATGGACTCGATCAATTATGATGACATTATAGATATATTTGCTAAAACCAAAGCCAGAAAAATAACTTTTAGTTATTAATTTTATTTAAATTTAATTTGAACTGGTTTATTTTTATACTTTTTTAAAATGCAAATATATGTATACCAATGTTGTATTGTGTTATTAAAACGAGTTATTATGGAAATGTTGACTTTTATTTTCAAAAAACTAAAAAAATGCTTTTTTTTTTGAGGGCCTCATAATTTTGAGGGACTCCAAAGGTATAAATGCGGCCCTGTTCTCAAGTACACTTGTGTAAATTTTACCAGGAACACTCAGTAAAGAAATAGCTCTGTAATTCTCGCATTCAGTTTTATTTTCCTTTTTATATATGGGTTCTATGAGAGCTGTACTCCAATCATCTGGAATTCGTCCCTCTGTCCAAGCTTTCTAAACTATGCAGTTTAGAATGCTTACAGAGCAGAGCAAAGACGTTTATACCACCATACTTGGGTCAAATGTCATCTAATCCTGCTGCCTTTCCACATTTCGCTACTTTGATGGTTTTTCTACCGACAATGCACTAGAGAGAGAGAGAGAGAGAGAGAGAGAGAGAGTGGATTCGAACAACAAGAAAACCATCAACGTAAATCACTCCGGTACCAGTTTTTCCCCCATATAAGAAACGTGAATGTACAGACAGAATTTCCTGCAAGAGTAAACATGCACCACACCACACCACACTACACCACACTAACAAGATATACGCGATAGGATCGCAATGTAATCATCTGAGAATATTGAAGTCTGCACGGTTAGCAACAGAAGAGAACGCCCACCCGCTTATACATCACGAGTGTGGCATTACCTTTGAGTTAATGGGAGTTAATATTTATAATGGAAGGATAAACTAACAAAGTGTCCCACCGCTGTGAAACCTTCTACAAGAAAATACGCAGTACATTGTAACGAAAGAGGGGAAAAAAACTATTCACACAAAAGCGAGGGGTTCAATTATATTAATTGAAGTTATTTGTAAGGTACTTTTCAATAGGCTCATTTTAAACGAAGGGCTTGTCAAAATAAATCCCTAGCTTTTTCGTGCTGCGTCCATTATGTTAGTCGCGCAGACGTTGAATTGTACGGATGTCAAGGATTGGAATCACAGCAGTGTCTTCAGTGAACAATATCAAGCAGGCGGTTCGCAACACAGCCGACAAAATGACTTCGAATATTTCTTCTTCTTCTCCGTTCTTCGACGCATTTCGTGCAATTGCTCGCAGTCATTTCGTCTTTGGTGTTTATTTATGTCGCGGTCTTAGATCTAAAAACATAGAAGGCATATATTTCAAGAAATGCGGCCTCTTAGTGGGATATATGGTATGCTGGGTAATTGTGTCTGTAGCTTATCCTTTATACCACATTACAGCAAAGTCTTATGTTGAAATGAATTTTCGTGGTATTAACAGCTTTTCTGTGATGATCGTTTATGGTTCTGTGATGATAATTGCAGTGACTTGTAGACTCACGTTCTATTTTCACGGTTCCCACTTCGTACAGTTAATCAAAGACTGCTGTCTTACAGAACAAGAAATCGAGTTCACAAAAGAATATCGTCGTTCTATGAAGGTTTTTAAAATCATTTTAATAATCATCGTAATTGGTTTAGCTATAACGTACTTTTCTCTATATTTATCTTTACGTCTTATTTTTTCTTTCTCTAATATTGATGACGTTTTTCTGTATATTGTACATCTCGTGGTAGTCTTCTGTTCCGATGTAATTCCGCAAATTGTCATACCAATATGGATGACAATTTTTGCGATCTTCTTTCGTTTCTGTTTTCGTTCAATAGCTTCTGATTTGTGGCAGTTGGGTGGTCGAGGAGTGCCTATTACGGAATTCGGTCAACGGGTGCAGACTCTTCGTCAACGTTATATGACCTGTTATAATCTGATGACCAGAGTTGATTCGAATCTGTCACCCATGATATTGGTTTTTTACGGTGCGCAAAGTGTAGCATGCTGTACAACATTTCCTATTGCATATAGAGCGGTCATGCGTGAAACACGGAACGTCGGTACACTTATACAATACGTGTTTAATGCCATAATTATATTCATGGAAATGATTTTACCAGCGATCGCAATTGAAACTGCAGCGAAAGAGGTAAGTGAGACATACATATTCTGGTGTTGTACTTATTAGCCCTTTAAATAGCTTATCTTGGATTATTCTGCAATTTATCAAATAATATAAATAAACATTTGTACAACTAAAATTAATCTTCAGACCCTGCGTTACGGTTTTACACCAATTGCAACAATCACTGAATCTAATTCAAGAAAACTGATTTCATTACTTTACTTGACTTAGCTATACATCGGAAACAAACCAAATCAAAAAAAAGAACTGATGAAGGTTCTCTCCTTTGCAGACGAGGTTCAAATCGATTTCTCTCCCACAATGGATATCATCAATACCGGCTGAATTACATCCCATCAGGAACACCCAACCCCAGGCTTGAAAGAAAATATACCTTCTTAACCCGGTAGCCCGTACGCGGGCTGTATTGCTTCGGAAGTGTGAAGATTTATGGGAAATAATTGTGATTATAGACTACTGGTGCGTCTGCAGTATGACACACACATACACAGAGAGAGAGAGAGATTCTCTTAAGAAAACTCACTTAATGTTTAATATACCGTAGTTATTATGAATATGTAGCTCAGTAAAAAGAGACACTGGCATTAAGAGGACTCGGCTCGTAAAAATGTTCTGATTTCAAAGAATCATCTTATAAGCTATTTTTGTTTTCAGTTCTTCACTTTGTTCGTAAATCTCGGGCAAGAAAAATTAGCTTTCATTCTCCCAGAAAGTTTGGATTTTTCACATCGCTTCTTAAGAAAACTGATCATAGAACTTCAACTATTACAGATAGTAATTTGTGTTTGAAATTAGGGCAGTGAGATTACGGGATCTGCCTGTGTATACCCTCTCCATCGCGAAAAGCTTCAGTACTTCCCACTGAAGTTAGTTAGTTAGAGGTTGCTCTCAGAAATTGCTTGAAAGATGGTGATCCTTCAGTAAGAGCTGAAGTGTAGCCATCAGCATCAACGTTTTACATCCAATCTTCAACATTAAGCGAATTCACTGCAGCATAGACAAACAACCCAGAGGACACTTTTATACACTTGGTTGAATTAATGCCACACAGAACTTAAATGAAAAAGGTGGGCACCAATCGTTATTAAATGCGCTTCTATTAATGTGGCCACTCATTATAGTTGCTGTTGCTGCTATGTTACAGCTCCAATTTCAGGGTAGGGGAGGATTGATGCATTCGTAACAAGAAAAACAACAATTAACATCTGTAAATTTGTTTAGGGTTCCCATCAAAAAAAAAAAAAATTAGTACACGATACTACTATGAGTGAGCGATGGGTTAAATAGTCATGAGATATTACACTTCAAATCAAATGTAGACTCTTTTGACCATTTCATGCCACTAATAAGCATGGCGTTGGTCTCAAAGTTAGTTTCGAAAGCAGCGCAGACAATATTTATATATATATATATATATATATATATATATTTTTTATTGTTTAAACTAAGTTGATCAAATATTAAACTAATTATTTTGAGGACTGGAGTATCTTAACCTACCTTTCATTTCTTACTGTTGCAAGTACTATCGCTCCGAAAATTTTATTTTTGATATTGAATCACACACGTGGTTGTAGACATTTTCTAGTGTTGGAAATTGATTAGCATCTAAGAATATTTAAATTTGGTTTTGGTACTTTCAGTAACTGCTTCCCGTGAATTGTATTTGTGTGTTTCATTTTGTATTCGATTATAAAATTATCATTTCAGGTTAAGAAAATTCAACAACGGCTTGCAGAAATGAATCTTCAGCACCGGACAGCAGCTGACTGCGAACAAGTGAGTGAACAATTCCGCTACTTTAGAATTTATATTCTCACGGTTTGCAGCCCTGAAACTAGTCCGTTTTTGTATTAATGAGACAGAATCTGTCTCATTAGTATTCTCAACTGTCGACATACAGAAGTCTGTCCACAGTTGAGAGAACCATAGTTGGCAAAGTACCAAGAAAAGTCAATTCATGTTTAAGGGGAGAAAAGGAATAAGACGATGTAAGAATTTGTCACTAAGACGCGAAATCACGTGTTATATACGTAACATTTTTTCCAACTGTTATACGAGCAAAATTGTTACCACTGTAAAATCTAGAATGTTCATAAATCAAAGGCTAATTTTCCGACGTGCAATAATAAACACTCCTCTCCAGAAACGCACTGAATACCCTATTTTTCAAATGGATTCGTCTGCTATGTGCACAAATGTCTAGCGTTCTCTCATCTGTGGTCGGAGTGTATATGGCATGCTTTTCTATTGTTTTAATAAAACGTATTTATGAAATTTTTACTGTGAGTTATCTGTTCACAACATAGCAATTTACAGTTTTGAGGGCTTATTCTTATTTAATCGAAAAAATCATAAAGAATGACGTTATAAAAAAATTCATAACCTCGGATTTCAAGAAAGATAATAAAATTCTCTCTGATTCCTACCGAAGAGTTGCTCTGATTTCTCTCAAATCATGGAGACAGTCTGATAGGAAACAACTGTCATTATGTGATCTTATGCCATAATGCTCTTATTCTTATCTGTAATAAAGTGCGTTCTACAGTTAATTTCTTGGCAGTGGCCATGCTTGGCGATTTGAAAAAATTAGCCAATAAACACCTCCTTCTACTCTGTTTGGCCAATAAAAGACATTAGCAGATTTCCTTCATTTTTTTTATTTACTGAAAACGGGGATTGGTCTGATAGTTTCGTATTTGTTCATGTATATTGGGAATGGCGTTATTTTAAGAACTATGTTTCCAGGGGTAACGGAAACCCCGCAGAAAGAATTTCATTTTATATTCTAATCAGGCAATATCAGGCAAAAAAACCCATCCGGGACTCGTTTCTTGAAGGAATTACATCTACATTAATTGTGAATTGCCTTCAAAAAACATTCAATTAACATGCAGTTAATAGTATCACAGCCCTATTCTCATCGCCGTATTCCAACCAAACCAAATAATTCTCATCAAAGCTTCGGCCCTGTTCAACATCTTCATTTTCCGTATGAGTGCTATTGCTCGCTAATATTATTTCTACGCTTTTCTTGCAACTTTGTCCACAAGGGAATTAAATATTAATAAAATCTTTTGCAGGTTTCGGCATTTCAGACTGCGTGTGCCAATTGCCAGCCTGCTTTCACTGGATCAGGGTTTTTCAAAGTGAATCGTTCCTTCCTATTAAGTGTAAGTATGATCCTTCTGTGTAAATTCAGTTGAAAAACGTACAAAACCTGAATATTATTAAAATGTACTTTAGTTTAACTTAATACCTATTTGCATATTTACTAAATTTCACGAAGATGGAAAATGCAAAAACGAGCAAAGTAGAAATATTAAGCATGCGCAAATATAACAATACAGCCCTTTAAGCTGCTATTGCAAAAATATGGCAGTCTTTCACTTCGTAGTTATTTTAATTCAAACTTTGAAATATTTTCCTTTATTTTTATTTATTTATTTATTTATATTTATATCATACTTCTGTTCAACACACTTAAATGAAAGAAATTATTATAAAGACATTGTAGTATTTTTTTCTTCTTCCGTTTTCTTGTTAAATAGCTTATGTTATTCTACAAATTGTGTTAGCTATATTTGTACACTTTGGATAATCGAAAAATTCCCCCAATAATTGCCTACAAAAATGAGTAATTAGCTGGGTTGCGTTATTATTTACTTTACTTTTTTCAATATAATGCAAAATTGAGAACAAGCTCAATTTGAATGTGTACGTGATAAATATTGAGTAAACCTTTCATAAACGGAAAGAGATCATATTCCTCTGATGGTAAGTATGTCTTCATTCCGAAAGAGGTCATCAATAAATACATTGTAAACCTTAAAAATACTAAGAATTAGATAATATTCGGTTCATTTTGATGTACTGAAACAAAGCATACAATTATCCTGCACTTCTATAAAATTTTTTTTTTCTCTTTTAATTAGATGTTCGGAGCCATTCTCACCTACTTAGTTGTATTAATCCAGTTTCAAGCAAGCGAGACCTACTCAACCGAAGGAACAAAAGTTAACAAAACTTACCATTAATAATAATAATAATAATAATAATAATAATAATTCTTTATAATAGTTGCATTTTGAAAATAAGCATGATAAAAATGCGTGTTTTATTGCATCGTAATAAATATAAATAATCGTTAAACGTGATCTGTGATAATCATCAAAAATCTGTTTCTCTGTGTCATCCTTTATCACCAAAATTGAATTCAATACCGCATTAAGGACGTCTAGGAAAATGTCTACGCACCTAAGAGATTTCCTTGGTTCGTCAGCTGACTAGTCAAAGTGACGCATTCTTGTTCGTTGTCATTGCTGATTTCTGACACAATAAAAACAACAGTGCTAAGGACATCCTCTCAACGCAAGCAGTTATAAATATGAACATTCAGGATAACTGTTGCACTTTCTAAAATATTAAATTGTTATTTACAAAATGGATGTTTGTGATTGTTTGTGAAAATACTAGTGGTGGTGTTCTGCGATAGATGGCGTTGGTGTAGATGCTGTCAGTTGGTGGATTGTGAGTGATGGAGACAGAGTTGTAGAGTGGATATTCTCCCTCGATGTGGAGGTGATAAATAATAATAATAATAATAAATACATTGAAACCTCAATCGCTCTGTTAGGCTTTAATTTAAGTAATCCTCTAGCCATTACGTGTTTGAAATCTTACACAATATCTATGAAATAGCAATTCCCTAACTGCTTATCATTTTGTAAAGTGACAAAAATTATGATTACTAACTTGTGATCACAAATTATGTGGCAAATCTTAGTAAACTAAAAAAAAAAAAAAAAAAAAAACATTTTATGAGAGAAAATATTTAGTGATGCACAATGAAAAGCGAAGAAACTGTCAATGTATGCTAAATGACAACTAATGAATTACGTAACCGGAAATAAACATAATTAATTTTTGTTTGTTCAATTATTTATAATAAACTGCACCCGCTGGTTGCTCAAGGTTCTACTTATAAATCGATTCCTCCTAGAAACTCACTCCAGGCCACAATAAACCAGCTATTATTCCTTCAATAAATAGTGCACTTTGAATCGTTTGCCATTATAGCATTTCTTAATTAAATATTAAATTAAATATTCCTTAATTAAACACAGATTCGTGCGGATAGCCTAGTGGCTTTGCGCTTCGCAACCATATGCCTGGAGAAGGAGTGTCCTAGGTTCGATTCCCGTCGACAACGTGAGGAACATAAAGATCTTCCTCAGCCATAGTCAAGTTAGCCGGGCGTGGACAGCAGGTTTTTTCCGCCAGTTTATCTGGGGTTTTTTATCCCGCAAGCAGGCAAAACCGGAGGCACAGTGGTGACCATCCTATCCTCGTATTTCGGTTACGAAATCCAAGCATGCTTGGAAGGTTGTGGGCCTTAAAGGCCTGTCAAAGCCATTGGGATAGGATTAATTAAACACATATTATTTTACGAGGTATAAATGATACCTTGTAAAATAGTAACAAATTTCACTTTCTAACCGTAGAGCAGAGCCTCCGTCCTTCAGTCGGTATAGACCAGGCCCTTTGATTGGAAAGACCTAGGTTCGAGTCCCGTCCGTGAGGGAAATAACCTTTATCTGGTCTCTTTTGACGAAGTGTGAGTCGGTCTCATACGAATGTGGCGTTATTTTTCACTCGGCAACTAGGGATTTTCGTCTACCAGAACAGGCAATCCGGTCCAGTTAACATACATGGATTACAGACATGAGTGCGTCCCAGCCATCTGCTGGTCCCTGCATATGGCTGCGACGCGTATTTTGTATGTGTGTGTGTTTTATTTCGTCGGTGATGTGTTTTTTTTTTATTAGTCAACTCATATACGTCTTTTGTTATACGTTTCAGATAAAATAATTTACACCGTCATATTTGAGTAGTAATTTAGAAGACTCGCATACCACCCAATTTTATAAAACAGAAATAAATCTAGATTTCAGAATTACCAAGGAATTTGCTTAATGGATGTTCCCCAAATAATCTAGGAACCAACTACCAAAAACACTTTGAAAACGATTATGTTAGAAGAGTACTGCCATCTCCCTTTGGCGAATAAAAAAGCTTAAGGGAATTTAAATACTTATCTATAATTATGAAAAAAGAGAGCCAAAAGGCTTCACTTCGGTGATGCAAAATTATTCAAATTAAATGGATATTGAATCCAACATTATTTCAAAGCTGAATAGAGAAACTACAAGAGTTTCGTGCCGAATATAGAAACTATAAAAGTTTCGGTGGATCCAAGCGTAAGCAAACCCTCATGATAGGGGAAACTCGTAGTAAAGATTGAGTGATCTCTGATCACTGCCCTTAGTATTTCCCATAATGTAAAACACGTCTCCTATCGGATATATATGATGTTATACATTAAGGGGGAAGGGTCACTACCCAGACCAGTTTCGACCTTTGTTGAATGTTCACGTACAGGTCCAACTCCAAAAACTCAGCGTTGTTCCCCTCAGTAACAGGCTCACCCTGCCACTGAGAAGAACTCTGAAAACCTATTGGCTCTACACCGTGGCAAGCTCACTCCACCACCGAGCAGAGCTGCTCATTTGCTCATATGTCATCCGAGGGGTAACAGCAATATTCTTGCCTCGGTTAACTTCACGGACTACAGCATTGCCATTCATCACCAAGCTTCCAACCGGTTTCGACCTTTGTTAAGGTCTCTTCACTGGAAGCCAGACCCATATGCCGCAACTTTTATAGTTTCTATATTAGGAACGAAATTCTTCTAGTTTATATATGTTCGGCTTTGAAATAATGTTGGATTCAATATCCACTTAATTTGAATAACTTATCTATAATATTCTGCATAACAAACAACAACAACAACAATAAAATTTAAATGCGTTGCAATTCAAAACATAAATATAACTCACTAGTAAACTAATTTAATTTCATATTGAGATAATTAAAAATACAATCGCTTGTTGTTTCAGTTCGTCAAAGACACATTTTTGTTTAATTTGTTCCATGTACAGTATGTATGTATGTATGCAAAATATGATCAGATAATTTTCTATTATACCTTTTCAAGTACATTACTTATAAGTTATTTTTTAGAAACGTGATGCCATCTAGTATACGTGTGTAAAGTGCCAAATAGAGTTTAAAAATGTCCCAGAAGAGGATGAAAAATAACTATTCTTTGCAGATTTGGGTAAGAAATTCAGGTGCAGACAGAATTTGCAGGAGTATTGTCGTGATGGTGGCGAATTCATTACTAATACTCACTTGAATCTGATGGAAAAACATTTCTTTTTAGATCTGCATTTTCCGTGAAGTATAAATCACAAAGATTTGCAGCAGTTTTTTTTACAATAAGTGTGCTCGAGAATCAGAGGTGCAGAAAGGTTACGCCATTAGGGTACTTGCCATTGGCACTGATGTCCAAACGTCTCTATAGACAGCAGGACATATTTCACTAGGTATCAAAATTGTTACAATTAAAAAAAAAGTTCATATGCAGGAATTATCAAGGGTACCAATAAACTTAAGTATGTCACTGCAAAAAAAAAAAAAATAATAAAGTGGTGAAATACGCATTGGCTTGTGCTGTGCTTAGACCCAAGGACAGCAATACTCTTTATATATGCTGCTATCTGGTGGTTAATCCTATTATTTTTCATTATATAGCCCACAGATAATAAAACAAAAGTGGCCTAACTTCATACAGAATTCGATATTTAGGGTTTTTATGATATATTTAATTTTCTTCTTAATTTCTATTTGTTAAATTTTGGTAACACTCTTGTAATTTATGAATATTTCATTAGAACATATTTAATGATTTTTTTTACTTTTTATTTATTGATTTTTTTTAATTTTGTTACTTTTTGTGTTTTCTGAGATATTTCCAATCAGAACATGTTATTTTTTTATTTCTTTTACTTGTTATTTTATCATCTAAAGATAAAGATATAAAGGATAATTAAAAATATCGATCTAGGATTCGACATTTTCAATATACTTCAGGCCTGATTAGAGGAAGTTTACAAAAATAAATAAATAAATAAATTTGTAATCATTTAATAATTAATACAATTTTAATGTGTATATTAATGAAATTCTACTAATTTAAATATGAACACTTCAAATATAGAAATACATCCTACCCTATAATTTTATAAAATTCAACAGTAAGTGCTGCATAAAAGGTTCATTTTCTACATTGGATTTGAGTTAAAATTTTTAATTATACTTTTTTTGTTTCTATATTTTGTATTTACAACATAGGTAGTTTTTACAATTAAGGTTATACAGAATTTTTTGTATAATGAATAACTAATATATATATTTTTTTATCTCAAAGATATTTACATGTATACAATAATAGTCTTATGTGACAATCCAACATTTTATTTCACAAAGTACAGCAAATTTGTTCTGTGGATTATGGTTCATTTTCCTCGTTAGATTTCTATGGAAAGAAAACAAAAAATTCAATAATTTTCCTTATATAGTCCTTATAAGGACTGGCTTAAAGGGGCGAAGCAAGAATGCTTTTCATCTTCCCCGTTATCTGTAGAGGACAGTGTAGGGATAAGGTGTTATTGAGCTATTAAAGCTCTGATCATGGCACGAGGGTAACAGCAATAGCCGAGCCTCAGTTAGAACTTCATTGGCTACAGCATTGCCATCCACCCTCCAAGGGTATTGGATTGAATGAATCAATCACCGCATCTCCCAATAATTTTCATTATTAAAATTATGATTATATACTATACGTTTACAAAACATATTGTCCTGTTTTATTTTATTTTTATTTATTTATTTATTTTAGGAATGAAATTCATACAGATGTTCTTTTTTTGTATAATATATTAACAGTAATTAATGTAGTTGGTAATTTATAGTTGCAATTAAATATGATTACTTTTTTTTTTCTGTATTTATACAATAAACAATAACTTATATATAATTACAATTTTTGCTTTAATGTATTTAATCGTGAAAAGTTCCCAATACAAAAAGGCATCCGGCAAGGCGACACCATATATCCCACATTATTGACAGCTGCACTAGAGGAAATCTTTAGAAGCATTGATTGGGAAACAAAAGGAATAAACATAAATGGAGAAAGGCTGCATCGTCTGAAATTTGCAGATGATATTGTCCTTATAGCAGATAATCTTGAAGATCTGGAAGAAAGGCTAAATCAGCTAAACGAAGCCTCCAGAGAAATTGGATTAAAAATAAATAGAGAAAAAACAAAAATAATGATGAATAAATACATAAACCATAGAACTATCAAAGTTGAAAACCATGAAATAGAACAAGTTACTTCATATGTATATTTGGGCCAATTGTTATCCTTTGAGGAGTGCCAAAGAAAAGAGACTGAACGAAGAATTCACCTTGAATGGATGGCTTATGGGAAAATGAGAGACATATTCAGAAATGACATCCCTATGAGTCTAAAAAGGAAAGCTTTCGACCAGTGCATACTTCCTGTCCTAACATATGGAGGAGAAACATGGACTTTAACAGAAGACCTAAACAAGAAGCTGAGAACAACACAACATCGCATGGAAAGAAGTATGCTAAAAATAACATTAAGAGATAGGAAGACAAATATCTCGATAAGATCTCAAACAGGTGTCATGGATATTGTAAAATACATTAAACAAGCTAAGTGGAGATGGGCGGGCCATATTGCCAGATGCAGTGACGGGAGATGGACTAGAAAAACAACAGACGGAGCAAGACAAAGAGGAAGACCGAGAAGAAGGTGGAGAGATGAACTGGAACCAATTGCACGAGTGAGATGGATGGGAGAAGCAGAAAACCCGAGTGATCTGGAAAATCATGGGGGAGACCTTCGTCCAGCAGTGGACAGAACCAGAAGGTTGAAGAAGAAGAAGAAGAAGAAGAAGTATTTAATCGGTGTAACTACAATAGTTTCTTACGCTGTATAAGATCCCATAGCAAATGACGATTTCTCTACAATTGAATTGAAAGTTGTAAAATGTTAATAAGAAGAAGAAAAGGAGTAAATTCCGCATACATTTACTCCTCTGAGCTATTTGTCAACAGTTTCGCTTAAAAATGTATTTGCTGTATCAAGCTAAAAGAGCCTCCGTAGCTCAGTCAGTACAGACGAAGTCTATGAGTCGGAAAGACATCGTGTCGATTCCCATCAGTGAAATGACAAACCTTTATCTTGTCTCATGAAAGCTGAGCTTTCACAGAGGCAACGTTTTTTTTCATCGATTTTTTCGCCCCCAGAAAAGGCATACGGGCCCCTTGAACACACACACGACTACAGTGATAACACACTCTTGGAATAACTAGTTACCCACCTATTCCGTAGGATTTTCACTTCGGAATACCATCACAGTAAAATGTGTGGGTCTACACTTGGGCGCAGTCTAGGATAGGATTGGATTAAACTGAAAACAAAAAAGCTGTTTTCACAATGCAGCAGTCGCATATCACAACTACGCTAGGAAGTTTGATTAAAGGAAGATTATTTATTTTGATATACCTGCATGAAGTTTTCACAGCAAAGATGGATTATTACACGGTACAGGACTTAATCAGAGCATGGAAGTTATATAATTAGATACTTTTGTGATAACTGGATCCAGTTCTCATAATTCGGCGGCTGCATTTGCCAAATTTGATTTTTGTTTTCAATTAAAAATAAACATTCTGAGTAATGAATTTAGATTTAGAATTCAAAATAAATGTATTTATTGCATTTAGTAAATTGAATATTAACTTTAAAGGCGCATAAATTATCACATGTGCTTATATATTTACACCCTTCTTTGGTGGTAGTGTCATAGAAAGAAAAAAAAAAAGAAAAAAAAGAACGCGCTAGGAGTTAAGTTTTCGTTCAACCATAAACAGAGATCTGAAGCTAAACCAGGAAAAACAAGACCATATCATCACACAGCCACCTCCGAATTTCATAGTTGGGGTAACGCATTCTGATAAAAGAAGTTCACCGGGCATCTGTCACAGCCATACTCTCCATCTGCTCGGAATACAGTGTAGCGTGATTTGTCGCTCCATAACCCAACATCCCAAGCGTCCGCATCGCACTGTACACGCCTGAACCACTAAAGACGGCTTGCTTATTGGAATGGGTTATGTCTTGTTGAAAATTGTAGTTCTGCCATGGACACCCGTGTATTGAGCTTCGTTCTGAATGCTTTTTGGCAGAATCTTGTTCCTATCCATGCCCTGAATTCCGCATTCAACTTGTCGGTTGACGAATAGCGGTTTTTACTTATTGTTATTACCTATCATAGCACAATACGTTCAGTGAGTATGGGTCGGCAACTGCTGGTTGCACATGTAGTTTACTCTACTTCTATTATTAAACTTGGGAGTGGGCAGTTTTTCAATAATTTGCCGATAAGGTAGCCTGCAGCATGGTATTCTTTAACAACCGCTGTTTCAAACTTCCGTGCTCAGATCCATTTCACCGGGTGCACGTTGCACTGAATTGGAAGCATCACATTCATCCAAATCATACCAGCTATAAATACCCAAGTCGTTACGTGGCACGATTCAACTTGCCCATGGCGGTGTCCGTTGGTGTCCTTCCAAGGAAGATTGACTTCTGTATATTCCAGGATATACAGAATTATGTATATCTTGGAATATACTGCACTCGATTTTTTGAGATCTTGGGACTGTGAACAAATTTTCCTATGAGAAGTCTAAAGGAGGTAATTTAAATATGATTGATATAAGTTATTATCTGGTATAACAATAAAAGTAGAAATAAAAGACAACATTAACTTCATATTACGTACTATAACAGAGAGACAGAGAGAATGAATTTTCTCTGGTGTTTCAAGTAAAACTAGTATATTCAAAAACAACAACAACAACAACAACAGCAACATCGAAATTGAATGCCTCACTTACTTCTTTTACAGCATTTTCTACTGCTGCAATCGCTGGCAGAATCATTTCTAGCACCTTAAGTAAACCATAAATGAGATACGGCACCAGCTTAAGAGGGCTTCTTTTTGCACTGATGACTTCTGCATATATAACAGGTAATGTAATACAGCATCCTACATTTTGCGTTCCTTAAAACACGAATATCATTGGTGAGAAAATCAAATCATGTCGGCTAACGAGATTGTAGCAAGCCATGTAACGTAAGCGTAGAGTTTGCATCTGTTGATAAAAAAAATCCTTAAAAGAAAATCCTCCACTCTGCAAGTGGATCAAAGCAGAGACTACTGAGCGAAAACAGAAACGAACGAAGTTCGCAAACAGCGTCATCCATATTGGGATAAACAATGTCGGAATAAGGTTGGAACACAAAAATGCTAAATTGTGTATAGAATGCATCATAGGATTAGTGGTATTAGATAAAGAATAAATCACACCGAAAGATAAATGAAGGGAAAAGTATATTACCACGAAACCAGTTAAGATTATTATGGAGTTGATTTTAAAATTCTTCATAGAATGACGATATTCTTTGATGAGCTCCATCTCTTGTTCTATACCACAACGGTGTTTGATTAACCGTACAAAATTGGAACCGTGAAAACAGAAATTGAGTCTGCAGACAACGGCAATTATCACCACAGAAGACTGAAACATCATTTTCCGTAGGAAGATCATACCAAGGAAATTTGTTTTAGCAGAAGGCCGCACTGCAAGGCGGCATAACGGATATGTTATTGACAAGAACCCAGCATATGATATATCCCAATAAGAAGCCGCATTTCTTGAAATGTAAGTTATGTGCTTCGTTATATCTGACACCGCGAGGTAAATAAACCGCAAAGACAACATTCGTGCGAGCAATTGTATGAAATGTGTCGAAGAACGAAGATAAGGAAATAATCGAATTTCCAGATGCAATGCGAATATCTCTCCTAAAATTGCTCACACTAGACATCGTGTGCTACTACCGAGAGTTAACAGCTGCAAAATACGACACACCCTTTCTTTAAACTAAGACATCTATACATTTCCCACAACGACGGCGTTTTTAATAACGTGAGAAGGAAATTCATAAAAAAAACGTGTTTCCTCTCTGTTTTTTGTATGGATAATATTTTATTTTATCGTTTTTTTTAATGTCGAGGTCATACAATAGAGGTTGGTTGATCCATCTATATTATATTAGTACCATATATGGGTAGTAAGTTGGGAAAGGAGAAACTTGTTTACATTTGAATTGAAAGACTGTATATGGTATTCCTTTGAAAACACAACAGGGAGAAGACTCTTCCACAATACAGCAGGCAGGGATGAAGGATGAGGAAAATAAATTTGTTCTGCTTGTTTCAAGGTGCACAGTGAAGGGATGCTGAAGAGCAGCTGCATGTGCTCCAGTGTGCTTTGTACTAAGTGGGGTAATTATTGTTGTCATTTCAGATGAACATTTCGCATGGAAATGTTTGTAGAATATACATATTGCGGAAACCACATGTCTCTGCGAAACGAGGGAGGGGGGCAGTGAGTTGTTAAGATATCGGTCATTAATAAGTCTAATTACCTTCCTATTTAGTCAAGCATTCTGAGGGAGCGTTTAGGGGCCGCCCCACCCCATATGTGTGAGCAGTATTCAATAACTGGGGGATTTGTGGTTTGCATAATGATAACAGTTGTTCAGAGGCGAAGTAACGTCTGGAAAGAGAAATTCTAATTTTGTTTGAAACTGACGATGCAATGATTGTCATATTTTTTTGCCAAGAGAGGCCTGATGTCGGGATAATTCCAAAAAAGATAAATCTCAAATTGACTGGAAATTTGGGTATCGTCAGAAATAATACTGAAGAAAAGAATGGTTCTTTTTTATTAGAATTAAGACAGAACTGGGTTTTATTGGCATTGTAGTTGACGAAGTCATCTGAGTCCCGTTGCAGGATGGTTGGGAGATCAGAATTGAGGGAGGTGGTGGTTGGTGTTCTGTAAGTTGAAGTCCGTTGTAAACAGTAAGGTTTATCAAATGAAAGAGAGGAACGCAATATGCTGTCGTCTGTAAATCTGTGTGTTGGGTTTGCAAATGATTGATATATAGCAGGAAGAGGGTTAGTGAGAGGACAGAACCTTGTGGAAACCCGGCACAAGTTGAATGGTGAGAGGATAAGGAACCATCCACCATCACACACAGTGTTCTTCCTGACAGAAAGCTGGCTATCCAACTTAAAAATTCCTGAGACATATCAAATTATGGTAGTTTGCTTATTAATCCTTTGTGCCAGTCCTAGTCAAAAGCTTTGGAAATATCAATTGCAACCACTTGAGATTTGCCAAACTTCTCAATGGCATTTGTCCAGTAATGGGAGACATACATGAGCTGTTGTCTGCAACGAGGGAATCATTTGCAGCAAAGTGAGTCGTCTTTGGTGTAGAAGGTTTTACACTTAGTGAAGCGCATTTTAAATTTTCGAAAGGAATGCCAAGCACTTGATCTACATGCGTTACTCTTGTTACAGCAAGTTGGGTTCTGTGCAATAACCAGCGATCCGTCTGACCTACAAACGTTGTAACTGATGTAATGGTTGAGGTTACAATAGCATAAACATTTAAAGAGGTTTAATGTACTCAACTGGTTTTTCTATTATTTGCTTGAATGTAAATATTGTATTTATTTTCCTAAATCATTATTGCTCATCTGATCATTCAGTTAACTTATTTATTATATTTCCAATTATTTTGGCAGATTTATTCCTTTCTTTGTTCTTTGGATTTGCTTGGCTCCATTCTTAAAACTTTTCAAGAAAACCGCTTAAAATATTTTATAACGAAAGTCGTAAACTACCTTCAGAGAAATCGATTTCCATGAGGGTATTCGATTCCAGAATATCACTTTTGGTAGGAAAGCAGATACCCAATATACTTGCTAGTGATGCAGGACGCAGGACATATATGGCGCAGAGGGTGAAGCTTGACGCTTTTCATATTCCCTGTTGTCTGTTTCGGGAGCAGTGATGGGAGAGATTTGTGAGCTATTTTAGCTCGCCCTGAGTGGGCAGAAGTGGTTATTCGTCGTTGGGTGTTAGGATGGCTTTCGGTCTTTTATGTTTCCAGTAGTCATTACCGTCATAGTTTCCGGCTTGTTGTATCAGTTGGTTTGGATGGATAGATGTCTTCATAAAGAATTTTTCTGCTAGGGAGCGTAGTAGTGGAGAGATGTAGGGGATATTTATGTCGCGGTGGATCTGGGCGTTCCTGATGAACCACGGGGCGTCCAGAATCATTCGCAGGCATTTGTTCTGTATTCTTTGTAGCTTGAGGATGTTTGTCTTGGAGGTATGGCTCCAGGCTGGAGAGGCGTATATGACTGTGGGACTGATCACTGTCTTGTACAGTAGTATTTTATTTGTTGAGCTTAGTTTGCTGTGTCTGTTGATCAAGGGATATAGCTGGGCGATAACTTTTGAAGCTTTGGTGCATATGCTCTTGATGTGGCTGTTGAAGCATAATCGCTTATCGAGAAGTATTCCTAGGTATTTTGCTTCAGTGTTCCAGGGAATTTTAGAGTTGAACAGGGTGATGTCTCCTTTGGGGGATGCTCGTCTTCTTGTGAAGAGTATCGTTGGACTTTTCTGGGGGTTTAATTGTAGTTGCCAGTCTTTAAACCATTTTTGTAGATTCAGGATGGTGTCTTGTAGTTTTTTGGTGACGAGAAGTGGTTGACGAGATCTGGCTAGAATAGCCGTGTCATCAGCATAAAGGGCGATGGTGGATGTGAGAAGATTTTGAGGGATGTCTGCCATATAGATGTTGAACAGGATCGGGGCTAGCAGTGATCCTTGAGGAACTCCAGCGAGGATTTTTCGTTGGGTTGAGACTGTTTCATTGATTTTGACTTGCATCTTCCTGTTGGAGAGGTATGATTTGATCAGGTGTATCATGTTTAGTGGAAGGTTAGCGATGATAAGTTTGTAGAGGAGGCCTTGGTGCCAGATCTTATCGAAGGCCATAGAGATGTCTAGGAAGACAGCTCCAGTGTGTTGATTCCAATTGAATCCTGTGGTGATGTATTCTACCAGTCTATGGATTTGATGAGTGGTGCTGTGATTTTGACGGAAGCCGAATTGTTCTTCTGGAATGATATTTAATTGGTTGACATGATCTTGGAGTCTGATGAGGATGATTTTCTCAGCTATTTTCCCTAAATTGGATAGCAGGCTGATGGGACGGTAATTTTCAGGTAGGTGTGGGTCTTTGCCTGGTTTGTGAATTGGGATGATGGGACGGTAATTTTCAGGTAGATGTGGGTCTTTGCCTGGTTTGTGAATTGGGATGATGTCAGTTATTTTCTAGTGAGTTGATCAAGTTATATCTTTATTATATCTTATAATTTCTCATATGAAAAGAAAGTGGTGTATTATTATATTTTAAAATACACTAAATAGAACAGGAGTTAAGAGATTTTCTTTCAGATATTAAATGTTTATTACACTTGACAAGAAATTTTATGAAAAAAATTCTTATTTACTTCAAAAATTTAACCTAAATCTGGAATATATATTTTTTCCCACAAGTATCTTCCCGATTTTCTCCCTTGTACAGATTGTAGCTAATTTCATATTTGATATCTACTCCTCCATGATATTCTCAGAACGAGCATAATTTCATACTTCGATGTTAGTATTACATTTTTATTATTACATTATTACATGTTAGTATTACATTATTATTCGCTTAAACTTTAATTAAACAAGAATTGATATATCAAAGTATGTTCAAACTCACATCTTTTTGAATATGAATACCCTAGTCTGCCTCTAAGGAAATGTGCTTTTTATTAAGGAAAAATTCTAAGGAAAGAGATCAGAGCTTACTGCACCTTTACAACGAGTTGACTAGTGTTTCACTACTTGCAGCCGCAAACTTGAGTTACTTGTCTGCTTGTTTACTTGGGAAAAAAGGATTAAAATCCTAGCTTATAATAGTGCTTGGTATATTTAACATAATATATTCCTAAGGCAAAAAACTTTCTACATCTTACTTTCATCCTGAAATTTTTATTTAATGAGGTCTAAACACCTTATATCAACTTGTTTAGATAAAATATTTATAAGCTCTGTATTACTTCACCCTCGGAATATTTTAGGTCTGGCTCCCACTGAAGAGACCCAATTCTGGATATGAGAGGCTCTGCTTGGAGTAGGTTTTTGCCTGTCTCTGAGTAGAGCCACCCCTGAGATTATGGCTCTGTCTGGTGGTGGTGGGGTGAGCCTGCCACTGAGTGGAGACAACGCTGAGAAGTTCTTGGTGACAGGGTAAGCCTGTCACTGAGTGGAACAAAACTGATTTGGGCGATATTTCGGGATCGACTAATTTTTAGGGAGGTCTTTACTTAAATACACCTCAATAAAATCGAAACCGGTATGGGTAGTGACTATTACATTAATGCATAGAATCATACATCTCCGCAAGGAAATGTGCTTTGCATTAGGAGTATTCCGCATCCTTCACGGTGAGTAATCATCACACCACTAAAGTAAAGCATCAGAGCAACAAATTTTTCTTTTCACAAAAACAATTCTGTTCACCCCCAATGACTGGGAATTTGCACGCATTCATTACGAGCTGTCAGCAGTTCACCCTGCATTTTATAGAACTCTGATTTGCACGTATTTGCACATGAGTCATGTGGTACATCGCCCTCTATCGGTGAAAATTTCAAGTACATTTTTCCTCCCCCCCCCAAAAAAAAAAAATCCCCCCTTAACGTTCGTGCAAACTTCACTCTAATATGCCACTTTTTCTAATTTTAATGAATTATTGAAATATCTAGGAACTTATGGGACACTTCGTATATAATGATGGGTTTAACATCTAAGATAACATTTGTTGTTTCATTAGAACGGTAGTGTTTATTTTTAATTTATTTACACAGATATAGCATTATGAAATATACAGCGATCAATCTTTATGTAAACAAACATTTTCATTAAAAAATATTAACACGTAATTATGGCAATGTTTACTTTGCATGCGTGTTGGTCCTAACATTATGTGATTATATTTTTTTTTTCTTAAAGAATTATCTCGCATGGAGGAAATTGTTGTTCTAAGTTAATGAATACATCCAACGTGGTTTGTTATCATCAATTTTTTCCCATTCAGGAATGTTTCTCCAGTATATGTCAGGCGACATAAAGTTAGTGGCGATAGACTGTATACCAATGTATCATTTTAGACACCTTTTGAACAATACCAAGAGTGTATTTTGTGTTTGGGAATTCTTCAATCAAAGAATGCTGTTTTTAGAACAGCAGTCATTCCCTCAAGGTTTACAAACTGGCTTCTGTTTAGAGGCCAGCTTCCTTTCTGTACTCATTTATTTACTTTGTTAGTCGCCATCGTTCTGATATCCTTTAATTACCTCTTCTAACGTTAGTCAAGGCGGCAATTTTCTCTTCGATTATAATTCCCGAAATTGCCTCTGCTTTGTCTGTTCTGCAAAGTGGGGTTTTTAATGTTAGCTATTGTTAGTCAACTTTTCCAAAACCTTCGTTGCAGGACCTTCTACCGTCTGATCAACGAAGCTCACTCCGTCTTATCTCCATTGATACTGTTTTTCTATGCAAATGAAGGAATAGTATGCGGCATCTCACTGATGGTCACATTTGGCTAATTAAATACACTTAATTTAATCAACGATTTTTCCGCCAATGATTTATTTGAATTTAAGGATTAAATATGTTTGCTAATAATATACGTCCTCGGTGAAATAAATGCTGATAATTTCGAAAACTATATGAGATTTACTAATCAATAGTATAAAGACGCCATTACGTGTATTTACATTAATAGAAGCAAGCAATTAATCCAATTCGCAATTAACGAGGAGGATGACTCTGGATGTTAAGTAGGAAATTGGTCTGCGTCCAACTCTTAATTTATAATTTATCAATTCTTAATTTATAACACTGCATTTGGTTTAAAGAATGGAGACTTTATTCTACTACCTCTATGGCCTTCTACACTTCTCATTTGTATACACATTCTTCCTGTTCGTAAAAAGAAGAAAGAATAAGAAAAACGAACCGTAGAATGAAACTCCTGCTGAAAATGTGAAACATTTACCGAATTTAAAATACACTTTTAGGTGTACTTCTTATCACAGAGAGGACTTCTATTATATGTTACTCAGCCAGTGAACGACGTCGATAACAATGCACTTCGCAGGGAAGCATTCGTTGTGTTCATTTACGCTTCCATAGCAACCAGAAATTACATTTGTGTTCTAGTAGGTAGCACATACTGCATAAGCATGAGCCTATTACATAACTTAAAATCATTGTTATGCTGCAATTAGATTTTAAGTAATTACATTCAATGTGCATTTCGATACAATTCAATAATTGTATGGCTAATTTATACGTAAGACAACTATTCATCACTTCCACAAACACCAAGTGCCCGCTACGTAGTCTCAAAATATTGAATGTTTCAAATTGAAGTATCCCTATTCAGAGAAATCTCTAGAGAGAACCAGTAAATGAAATACCCTCAAACGTGGTGGATACCCTACCCTACCGAGATCACCAGAAAAGATTATTGTAATTAAAAAGTATTTCTGTAATGACCGAAAAGGAAATATGGCATCATTTCCTTATGAAAATTACATTGATGTGTACTGGATGATATCTGATTGTGAAATGAGTCAGAATCTATGACAAATGAAGTTATTCGATTATGTTTTTTTCTCTCATTTCAGAAAATAATATGATACAAAACAGCACACCGCACAGAGTTCACATGCTGCAAAGAGTTGTCGAGAAGATCGGGATGATCAATGGAAGTGACTTTCAATGTTAGCCTTTATGCAGGAACAATAACTCGTGCTTCCATACCATATTGTCTACAGAGGAACGCCGTCGAAATGTTTCGAATGGTGGGCGATTTTGTCTTTCATATCTGCCAGGTGAAGTATTTTTAACGTAGTAAGGACTGGTGAACGCGATAGAAAATGAACAACTGGTTACTCTGTCCTCTCTGAAAGGTTGACGCAGTAATTGTTGAACTTCACGTCCTATGTATGATTGTGCTAGATCTTTTGTCAACATAGCTGTGCTCGGGCACTCACTTTGCTGCTGTTGCAAGATGACGAAACTTCTCAACATCCCCGATAACTCGCAGCCGTGACTGTGTAGGTAAAGGTGCGTGTTGATGGATTTCCTCGAAGAAAAATGGTCCCGGTGACGAACTTGGCTCTACATCCTATCCATACTGTGACATTTAGCGAATGTATCAGTACTTGAAATGCACATGGATTCTCTGGAGGCCAGATGCATCAGTTTGAGTGTTTATTCGCCCACAAACAGAAGATCGTTTCCATAGAATATTCGCAGGCCAAATAGTAGTACATGTTCATGAGTGCCAGAAATATCAATGGAAACGCATCTCGGAGACAGTGGCATCTCCAAGTACTGCAACGCTTTACGCCATGCCAATGTGTATGGCAGGTCTAATTGTCTTCCTACGGCACGGGCACTGCATGAACCTACTTCTCAGAAAATTCAGTTGCAGCATCTTAGCCTTTTGTGTAATATCAGCTTTACGTTCTCTTACTGGTTGGTCTGGCAAACTATCCGTCACTGCAAATCGAATAATCATGCGCCACGCTGCGTCTGATGTCATTGGAACTTTTCTCAGTGCTGCTGCAGCCCTTCCCACATTCCTATAGAACACTTCATAAGCAAGGAACATTCATGTAAATTAAGACCCATCGCTCAAGTCGAATACCTCTAGAGTTAGCATCGCATCTGCATTTTACCGCCTTAGGGCTCATGTCGTGCTATGCAAAAACCGCTATCGTTTCTCGTGCACAATGTCATATTCCCTCTATCCGTTATGTTTGAACTATTTTTCTTTTTAATTGGCAAAATCTCTTCCCGATGATCTGGTTATTGTACCCTACGAGGCTGAGTGTATTTCATACATCACGTCTCTCTACAGATTAATCTGAATAAGGGTACTTTAATTTGAATCCTTTCACCAACCTCTTTAAAATAAAATAAAAAATTCACCAACTGGAATCCTGTATGATCCTTTCAGAAATTTATATCTCATATCATCCCACTTTCTCCAGTTGCTAAAATCTACAGCCCAAAAATTCTCAATCTGTCTTGAAAAGCAGTATTCCATAATCCTTATATTCTTTTAACACTCGCATTTGCACTCTACATTGTACTGTTGCGTTGCTTTAACGAACCCTATATGTAAAGATAAGACTATTGGACTGTATTTTGTAATCCAGTCCAATATTCTTAAATTTATGCAACCGTCTTCCATGGTGTATTACGCTAAAAGTATCATGGTGTATCCATGTCCGTTATTTCGTCTTTTTAAAAGACTGCATCATCTTACCTGAACTATTGGGCACAGGTCTTATCAAGTCCTTGAAAGTAGGTAAATCATTAACTTTATATGCCAAGGTTCGTTTCAGCACTGTAATTATCCTCTGAGCTGTGTTTGCAGTCAATAGGCCGTTGAACTTCAACTTCCTATTACTGAAACTCCAAGATTCCTAAGCTGATCAGTTTCTTCTAACATATTCGCACCAATATAATATGATATTGGATATCTCATTACACAACTTCATTCCTGAATGCCATGCCATCTTTGCATCATGAGCAAATAGTTGCCTGTCGCCAATCAAATTCTTTCCTGTGTCATCAATGTACAGATTGAATAACAATGTCTCAAGGACTGATCCTTGTGCTATACCACATTATGATATCTGTCACTCAGCTTTCCTTTTATCCACAGCAAGATTTTATAATCCAGTCCAATATTCTCAAATTTATGCAACAGTCTTCCATGGGGTATTATGCTAAAAGTATCATGGTGTATCCATGCCCGTTGTCGAACTCGATGATAACTTTATTATAGAATGTGAACAAGTTCCTCAAACATTACCTTCCCTTAGTAAACCCTTACAGTCCACTACAAAGTAAAGATTATCCGTCAGCGCATTTCTGATGAAAGCCCTAACCAACTTTTACAAAACCTTCACCACTACTCCTGAGATACTAATTGGTCACTATTTACATATATAGGTCTTTGAACCAACCGTGTGCAATGAGATTATCATAGATTTAACCAACTCCTGCGAAATCTTACATGTTGTGTAACTCATATTATATAACATGTACAAACTTAGTATCAACAATTAGTCCAGAATATCCTGTTATCTGTCAGAATTCCAGTGTTATCAGATCTTATATTCTATCTTCCTCTGGGTGTTTTACCTGCCATCCTGGAAAATCGTGCCTCACCCATTCTGTTTAAGTGACTATACCACCTGAGATTAGCTATTCTAACACATTCACCAATGCTACCAATGGCAATTTGTTTCCTAATACCCTGGATTTTAATCGGATAACGCCATTAATGTGATCTGTTCAGTCCCTTAATCTTTATCAGAACTCCCATACCTATGTTCTATAGTCTTTGGTCAAGAGTTGTATTTCTAATCCAGCTCTCAGATCCATATGTTAAAACAGATTTAGACACTGTCTTCTTACGAGGGTAGTCTGATAAGTTCTCGGCCTAACAATGAATAAACGAATTTATAATTTCAATATTATTTTTATATTTCAACATAATCTCCCTTAAGACTATACATTTATTCCAGTGATGCTCCATCGCCATTATCCCGTCCCTGTAGTGGTTCTCAGTACGATCTGCAAAATACTTCTCTACAGCTGAAATCACCTCTTGATTCGAAGAAAAACGCTGACCAGCGAGGAAGAGTTTTAGTTTTGAGTAGAGAGAGAAGTCAGAGGGAGCCAAATCTGGGGAATAGGGTGGATGTTCCAAACATTTATAGTGCAGATCCCTTAAATTTCCCGTTGCCAAACACGTTTGTGGGCAGGTACATTGTCCTGATGAAAGATGATTTTTTTCCTTCTGCAAACCGGGTCTTTTCTTACGAATGTTTTTGTCTATCTCTGGTTAAAAGATCGGAATAATATTCCCCGGTTATTGTTTTACCCTTTTCAAGATAACTAATAAACAGAATGCGTTTAGCATCCCTAAACCCCAATGCCATGACTTTCCCTCATGATAGAACCGACTTTGTCTTCTTTGGCGCTGAACAACCGGATTCTATCGGTTGTTCAGCGCCATTTTTGACTGCTGTTTGGATTCTCGTCGGTAATGTCGAATCCAGGTCTGATCGATAGTAATAAACGACGCACAAAATCAGTTTTTTTCTTGTTAAAACGATCCAAACACTGTTCAGAGATTTTCATGCGAGTGCGTTTTTTGTTCTGCTGTGAGCAAGTGCGGCAGCCATCTTGCGCAAAACTTTTTCATACGCAATTCTTCATGCAAAATATATCCTACACGTCCTTTTTTAAATGCCTACAGTCTCAGAAATTTCACGCACTTTGACTTGCCGGTCATCCAATACCATATCGTGTATTTGATTAATGATTTCTGGTATTGTTACACTTTTTGAACGTCCTTCACGTGGAGCATCTACAAGGCTGGTACGCCCACTTTTAAACTCGCCAGCCCATTTCTTAATTGTCGAAAACGAAGAAGAAGGCTGTCCGTAAATTTTATGAACTCAATTTTATCCATTTCAAGGGATACAGACAACACGTTTGTTTCAGACAGCTGTATAAAGCAAACTACTTCATAGAATGACTTGCAATTTCACATGGATGCTTAGGACAGGTGTACCAACTTTGAAAAAAATCTTGTCGATACTGTTGCAATCTATGCTCGAGGCCGAGAACTTTTCCGTCCACCCACATATATACAGCTTGTTTAGTGTTTTGACTAATCTCGCTCTTATTCCATATATACTTATTTAGTTGACATTCTACCATACCTTCTTTGCTAATTCTGCTGTATGTCTGAAATACCTGAAACATTTTACTTGTTCTATTGATTTTCCATTCAGGATGCAATTGATGTTTTCAATGGTTCTGTCTATTTTCATTGTCTTTTTCTTTTTAATGCTGATTTTTATACAAAGTTTATTATAGTAGTTATTCAACATAGTCAGAGAAAACTGAAGACTTGTCCTCTATTTATTTAGGAGCATAACATCATCTCCATAAAGAAAAGAGCTGAGATCAGCATTTCTAATTTTTAAATGAGTATTATTGCAGCTTTCTTTCATAATGTGATCCATGTTTTTGATGAGCCACAGTAGAGATAATGTAGACTCTTGTGGCATACCTGACAATCATGTTCATGTACATCCTTCAATTAGAACTTCTGTTTTACATCTCCATTTGAATGGCATAATGTCCCCTTTACAAAATAACTGTAGCATTTAAAGCGTTTTCCCCCTTGGCACCTTGTCATATGCCTTTTTGAGATCTACGAAACGTAAATACAGATCCTTGTTATAGTCCCAAGATTTCTCAACTATTTTTCTTAAAGCTAAACTCTGACCTGCAAACTCTGTTTGGACTGATCTCAGCTTATTTTTCTACAAGCATTTCTTCCACATTCATTTTTATTAGCCTATTCTCAGGAATAGTTACATGAATCTTAGCAGCATCACTCAGTAGAGACATGCCTCTGTAATTCTCATTTTGCTTTATTCCTTTATTATATATGGTTACTTTGAGTGCTTTACTACAGCGATATGGAATTCGATCCTCTGAACAGAACAGGCTTTCTGAATTATGCAGTGTAGCCAATGTAAAACATTTATACCTCTATATTTTAGAATTTTTGGTGGAATATCATCTAACCCAACTGCCCTCCCACATTGTTATATGTGTGGTAATCATTTCTTACTCTGCTGTTTAGATCTCCTACAAGGACAAACTTTGCCACTTTCGTTGGGTCAGCTGCCGTCTCTAATGATTTGAAAAGTTTGAACTCCGTGGTATCTTATGTTCTTTCACTATTTTGCTGCTGCATGAGGTGAGCAAAATTAGACTTATTTTCTGACTTCTAGCACACAACTGTAGATATAAAGAATCAAATGATAAGGAACAGAGAAGATCTGAAATAATACATTATTTCAGATCTCTCCCCTTTCTCTCTCTCTCTCTCTCTCTCTCTCTCTCTCTCCTCTCTCTCTCTCACTCTCTCTTCTGCCATATTCCTATGGCAGAACAGAGAGAGAGAGAGAGATTTTGAGAATTCGCACAAAGAGAAACACTTCGACATAAATCCCGGTATCAATTCATCCCCTATATATGAAATTGAGTCAAGAGAGTTGCATGAAAGTACAATCAGATTCACCTGCAACAGCAAACAAGCACTCAACCATTGCAATCAACAGAAACAAAAACAGCTTTTATTAGTTTACATGATTTTGGAAGAAAAAGGACTGTTGATTACATTAGCAAATACAGTATATGAATTTACTACTAGATCAATACTTATGCGTACTTAATCAAATGCTACATAAAGAAGAATATCGGTAAGATGGTCCAGAACGAAAACTATTTCTAGACAAAGAGTTGAGAGAAACATCCAGTTTAACACAGTCAAACCTCAGTCGAATGGAACTGGGTCATTTATGAAGTACCAATATGTTTATTTGAATTAGTGTATTTGCCTTCATGGAACAGGTGGGAAGTCACAGTGTCATATTCTTTCTCACTATTCCTGTGTTACCTTTCACAGAACTTTAACTCCGTTCATTTCTGTAATGCTATCAATCGATAGAGCTTTAAAGAACTAAACCGACATACAACTTCTGTTACAGTTTATCTAATTGAAGACGTGTGCTAAGACTTCGTGAATATTGTAAAAATCACTGAGACAACATTCACAAATTTCAAAATGTTTTCGATGATTTTCAAAATGTTTGCATAAAACATATGAGTAGTAGGGGAGCCTCTTCTGACCAAATGCTTCTGGTGGGCGTGGCTTTTCCCTGAGGGTATATGTGTCAATGGCTTCAGCTCCTAGTAGGGGTGGAGGTTCTGACCAAATGCTTCTGGTGGGCGTGGATTCCTGACGTCATTGTGAGTGACGTCATGAGTTTGGAATGTTAGGAATTTCCCTGTCGGCATATATGTTAATGGCTTCAGTTCTTCTGTTTTGGTTCGCGTATGGGATTATGGGTGATGGTTGAGATAAGGATTTGTGTTGTGATTGGTGGGACAGTTTAAACCAAATGCTTCCGGTGTGTGTGGCTTCATGGGTGTGGAATGTTTGGTTGTTGTCAGATGAATATCAGTGACATCATTTGTTATTTGTAAATAAATGTCGTCATTTGTTATTTGTAAATAAGTGACGTTGTTGTTTTGAATGGAAAGGATGATATTAGTGGATAAGAAATTGTGTCGTGATTAGTGGGACACTTTAAACCAGATCAAGATCAAGATAAGATAAGAATCGTGACGTTATGTCTTTGTGCAGTATTTTGATTTGGCTATGGAATTGTGGGCTATGTTTTGAGATAAGATATCTTTGAATTTTCCCAGGGTGACACACATCCGTCATTGTCGTCTGTGGGAATTCTTAGCGTATGTCGTGATGGCGGGTGTGATTAGATTTTTTTGAATAATTAATTATGTACTGGTGTCACTCAAACATAGTTTTTTTTTTCTATAGGTTTGTACTAATTTCCAATATATTATGGGGTATTTGTTTCCTGTTACAGGGTGGGAATTCTTAGAGTAAGTCGTGATAGCGACAGTTTTTCGAGCTTTTCTGAATAATTAATTATATACTGATGTAACTCAAACACACATACTTTTTTCCATACCTCATCTGTATTTTCTTCTATATACATGTTCTAATCAAGTTCATATTTTATTCATAATTCATCCGAATATTTTGATTTGTCTAAAATTAAGATCTTAAAATTCAATCAATAAATAAATAAACAAATCGTGTGTGTTATTCACGGTTATTGCAAAAGTGTTCTCTTAAACATACATAACACATCAAAGACACTGTTTGTTCTTTTAAGTTTACATATTTATTACACAGATATTATTTACAATGCAATATGCAGAAATAGGAATTTACATATATCACCAATGCAAATGATGTTTTTCTTGGCATAACATTTCTTTGAAAAAAAAAAAAAAAAAACTTACATTTCTTTCCAGAATGGGAACATCTTGGTACTATCTAGGTTTTCTGAATATTCCAAAATGTTGATTAACATATATTCACAGAACACAAACACAAGTCTGAAAAGACATTTTCATAATAGGTTACTGTGGCTAACATATATTCACAACACAAAACACACAAAACATAGTAATTGAAAGATATTTCTGTAAATAACCAGAAAAGCTAGTGGACTACTTAATTTACTTTAGTATCCGATTGGTTCTCTGTATTAATTCTTTCCCACGGGTGCACACCTTGGTGGAAAGTCTATGCGCCGTTTTGTTTAGGGTAAGTGTTATTTCCGGTTTCCAATTCCGATTGCTGTTAGAGTATGGAATTCAGACAAGTGAAATTTTTATTTTTTTTTTTTTTTCAAATTGATTGGTTATTTTCTGTATTTTACTTTTACAGGTCATATTCTAACAGAATAACTGAGCAGAAGTAATAAATATATAAAGTATATGAGACTTAGTTGAATATTTAATTTAGATTACTATCCGATTGGTTCGTTCTCTGTTTAATTCCTTCCCACAGTTGCTCATGCTATGTTTCCTAAGCTTGGTGGGAAAGTCTATGCACCTTTTTGTTTAGGGTAAGTGTAATTTCCTGTTTCGAATTCCGAGTGCTGTTAAGGTATGGAATTCTGACAAGTGAAATTATTTATTTTATTTTTTTTCAATTTGAATGGCTATTTTCTGTATTTTACTTTTAAAAATCAGTTTAATTACATATTCTAACAGAATAACTGAGCAAAATTAACGAATAAAAAAAATGTGAATTTATTTTCCAACACTGTAGATTTCTCACTAAGTCATATCTTAAAGATATCTCTCTTATCCGGTCGCAAACTTGTTGTACGTAGGTGAGAAATCGTGTGTTTTGTTTCGAACTCTTGGTTTCTGTTGGGAAATTACCAATATAACTATTAATTTTACCTTCGATTCCTTGTGCTCTTAACCTATTTCTGTAAGTAGAATTTATTTGTGAATTATTTTCCCACACTGTTAATTTTCATTCATTAACCTTGTTTGTAGATAACGAACAAATAAGACTTTTAATTCAATGAATCAACAAAAAAAAATTCTCTGGTTACTTAGTGGCATGAAATTTCACAAGGGAAAAAAAAAATGTTATCTTCCTTCTTAAATTTGTATAACACATATACGACACCCAATTTGTTCATTTAAATTTACACATTTTATTGAACGAAATATTATTTACAAATTGTATTTACTGAATCTAACAATACAGAAAATAAATAAATTGAAAAATACATCAAAGGTTCTTCCATGGTTGTGGAATTGCCATCGTATGGTTTTGACAATGTGACTCTCATCTGAAAGTTAATTTTTCGTTTGGCGTTCGTTGGGAATTTAGTACTGTAGTAAAATTAAGGGTTGTGTATTTATTTCTTTGAAACCAATACGTATACTTCAGAGAATTATTAAAAGCACAGAATCTTTCATTATGTTTCCAAAAGCATTTAAAAGTACACGTTATGTTTTCACGTTTTGGGCATCCAATTTCATTTAAATCAAGAACAAGCCTCCCTATTAACTTCGTTAATGTTTTTGATTTTTCTCTTCCTTTGGCAAGTAATACATGATATTTGCATGTTGATTCTATCATCCAATCTCTTAGTTTGTCCAAAGCTAGTGAACCAATTTCCCACTTCAGTTGATGGTTATATTTTATTAACCAAGAATTCTGTTTTTTAACTCTTTCAGGTAATTCTTTCCAACTACAAGTTGATTTTGTCACTGCATATCTTACACTAATTCCATCAGAAATACAAATTTCTTTAGGAAATAAATTTGAACTCTTAATCAACAAAAATTGTACATCAATTATCCCAATGATAACTGAAAGTTCGTATTTTTCACCCACTGTCGATTTTTCATAATCGTTTTCCTTCATTCTTCTTCTTCTTCTTCTTAGATTACTTCATATGGCACCACAAATAAATAGTTATTTATTGTTATTTCACTGATTATTAGCTCTGATCGTATACTTTATGGTAACATTCGTTTACAAAATTCTAAACAATTAGAACTTTTCCCAAAGAAACTTTCAAAGAATTTGTGGCTCACCCATTATTTTTGCATTACCAAACACAAATCACAAAACAGCAGCTGCAGTGGATGAACGATTACCTTAAGTCCAAAGTCACTCGACTCTCTGGTATTTTCTTAGAGTATTGTTTACACTTACCATCCCCTACCCTGACCATTCCTTCAAAAATGAACCTTTTGCGCAGATGACTCAACGACATGTTTTCACATGCTGTTGGATATACTGTTGGTGTGTTTTTATCTTACTTTGTGTAGGGAAAGGTAAAATTTGTATATGTGTTATCTGTAGAGTACAAACATTTTCTCTATGCTAAATTTAAAAAGTGTTAAAGTCACGTTTTGTTGGTTTAATTAGGTGCTTCTCTCTTTCTCTCTCTCTCTCTCTCTCTGTAAAAATAATCAAATTCTAACAGTCGTATTGTTAGAATTTGGTACGACTGTTTTTCTAGTCTGGTGAAGGTATCTACTTCAGATGTAGTAACAAATTGTCACTTATCACTTCATTTTTACTTTATTCACAAAACTACAAATCCGTTATTTGGTATGGTCTCCGTTTTTAATTCCCCCATTACTAGAATGTACGGGTGGTAAAGTTTTGAAATAAGTTTCGACTTGCAAGAAAAATAAAATGTTTACATTCAAATAACTATTTATGATCACAGCAAGCAAGAAATTCATCAGCTTTTCAAAGTTTGGAAATTCATACACATTTTGTTTTCATCATTTGGTATCATTTAAATGAAGAACGGGTATGGGTATTAAGTTTGTTAATGATTTTGATTTTTCTCTTCCGAAGGCGATTATTATTTGATATATACATGTTGATTCATTTGTTATCTGCATGCTACGATATCATTTTTATTTTCTACAATAAACTTTTCTAGAGTTTAAGTAACGTGATAGACTAAAATATCAGTTGTCTCTCTGTAAATAACCAAATTCTAACAGTTGTATTGTTTGAATTTGGTATGATTGTTTTTCTAGTCTTGTGAAGGTATCTACAGATGTAGTAACAAAATTGTCACTTTTCAGTTCATTTGTACTTTATTCACCAAACTACAAATATGTGTTGTCAAGTTTTGAAAAAAAAAAAAAAAAGAAAAAAAAGTTTCGACTGGCAGTGATATGTTTTTAAACTTTTATCATGTACAAATATCTTAAAAGAAAAGAAAAATGTACCTTCTTTTCTTTTTTACATCAAGCTTTTTTAAGAGTTTGGTAACGTGATGAGTTAAAATAGCTGCACTCTGTAAAATAACCAAATTTTATCTTACTTTGTGTTGGGAAAGGTAAAATTTGTATTTGTGTTATCTGGAGAGTATAAACCTTTTTTCTATACTAAACTTTAAGAGTTTAAGTTATGTTTTGGGTAAAATTATCTGCTTTCTTTCTGTAAAATCACCAAATTCTAACAGGTAGGATTTTCGAGTATGCGAACGAAATGTTTACAGATAACTCAAAAAAAAAAAAATGACAAAAGGTAGCATTAGACAAATTTCTAAATACTTAATATTACAGGATATCAGGTTTCCCATGGTCCTTGCATTAATTTCACATTAGTGATTTTTTTTACAATAATTAAACAGAATTGCATTAAAGTATAAAGTTATGGATTTAATTATCAAATTCTAAACTGAATAACTGAGTAAAAATTTCACTGTGGAAAACACAACAGCAAAACACATCTTTGTTCATTTAAGTTTTACAAATGTTTATTTTATTTTGCTGAAATATTACTTACAACGAAAAAAAAAATCGAAACTTGTAATTACCTAAAAATATTTCACAATATTTAGTTTACACTATTTTCCTGAAGAAAGAAAATTTCAAAGACTTTTGGGGTTCACTCATTATTTTACTTTACTGGACCTAAACACCACAACACAACACAATACGATTGCTGCACTGGATGAACGAATTGCAGTAACTGAAAAGACACTCGACTCGATTGTTTTTCTTTATAGTACTGTTTTGCTGACCCTTTACCCTGACCGTTCCTTCCAAATGAAACTTTCGCGCAGGTGACTCACAGACATGTTTTCGCATGCTGGTGGATTGATGTTGATGTGTGTTTATCTTACTTTGTGACATTATGGTACAAACTTTATCTCTGTGGCTCGAATTCATCCAAAGGAAAATGAGCGAGCTACCCATTTGTAGATATCTTTTAGTGATATCACCTCAAACTGATAACCAATGAGATGAACGATCTCGCCATTGCGGATGTCCGAAATTGTTTGGATGGAAAAAAAAAATAGCATTATGTGTTGGGTGTGAAAGGATAGTCAAGAGGTTGACAGTGGTCTTCCCAGCAAGGCTCCCCCTACCGTCCCTATTCTCCAGAAGATGTCGGCTCATCTAAGGGAGATGAGCTAGTTTGCCGTTGTCGGATTTCTTTTAGTCATGTCACTTCCAACTGATGCTAAATGCTCCCCCATCCCATACTCTAACCCATCATCCCTCTCTCCTCCAGCAGATGTCTGCTCAGGCTAGCGGAGATTAGCGAGCTTGTTATTCGCGGATATCTTTTAGTGATGTTACCTCCAACTGATACTGATAACTTGGGAGGAAAAAAAATAGCATCAGGTTGTGGAAGTGAAAAGGTAGTCAAGAGAGTGACTGAGGTCTTCCCTGCAATACTCCCCTAACCCCCTCTCCTCCAGAAAATGTCTGCTCAGCCTCGTGGAGATGAGCGAGCTCATCATTTGCGGATATCTTTTAGTGATGTCACCTCCAATTGATACTGATAAGTTTTTTGGGAAAAAAAAATTTAAAAAACTGGTTTTTTATGATAACCTTTTAGGAAAAAAACGCATTTTTTATGAAAACTTTTTGGGAAAAAAATAAAAAAACGCGTGTTTTTATTTTTTTCCCAAATTTTTTCCAAAATTATGGGAAAAGTTCTAATTGTTTAGAATTTTGTAAACGAATGTTACCATAAAGTATACGATCAGAGCTAATAATCAGTGAAATAACAATAAATAACTATTTATTTGTGGTGCCATATGAAGTAATCTAAGAAGAAGAAGTAGAAGAATGAAGGAAAACGATTATGAAAAATCGACAGTGGGTGAAAAATACGAACTTTCAGTTATCATTGGGATAATTGATGTACAATTTTTGTTGAATAAGAGTTCAAATTTATTTCCTAAAGAAATTTGTATTTCTGATGGAATTAGTGTAAGATATGTAGTGACAAAATCACCTTGTAGTTGGAAAGAATTACCTGAAAGAGTTAAAAAACAGAATTCTTGGTTAATAAAATATAACCATCAGCTGAAGTGGGAAATTGGTTCACTAGCTTTGGACAAACTAAGAGATTGGATGATAGAATCAACATGCAAATATCATATATTACTTGCCAAAGGAAGAGAAAAATCAAAAACATTAACGAAGTTAATAGAGAGGCCTGTTCTTGATTTAAATGAAATTGGATGCCCAAAACGTGAAAACATAACGTGTACTTTTAAATGCTTTTGGAAACATAACGAAAGATTCTGTGCTTTTAATAATTCTCTGAAGTATACGTATTGGTTTCAAAGAAATAAATACACAACCCTTAATTTTACTACAGTACTAAATTCCCAACGAACGCCAAACGAAAAATTAACTTTCAGATGAGAGTCACATTGTCAAAACCATATGATGGCAATTCACAACCATGGAAGAACCTTTGATGTATTTTTCAATTTATTTATTTTCTGTATTGTTAGATTCAGTAAATACAATTTGTAAATAATATTTCGTTCAATAAAATGTGTAAATTTAAATGAACAAATTGGGTGTCGTATATGTGTTATACAAATTTAAGAAGGAAGATAACATTTTTTTTTTTTTCCCTTGTGGAATTTCATGCCACAAAGTAACCAAAGAATTTTTTTTTTTTGATTCATTGAATTAAAAGACTTATTTGTTCGTTATCTACAAACAAGGTTAATGAATGAAAATTAACAGTGTGGGAAAATAATTCACAAATAAATTCTACTTACAGAAATAGCTTAAGAGCACAAGGAATCGAAGGTAAAATTAATAGATATATTGGTAATTTCCCAACGGAAACCAAGAGTTCGAAACAAAACACACGATTTCTCACCTACGTACAACAAGTTGGCGACTGGATAAGAGAGATATCTTTAAGATACGACTTAGTGAGAAATCTACAGTGTTGGAAAATAAATTCACATTTTATTTATTCGTTAATTTTGCTCAGTTATTCTGTTAGAATATGTAATTAAACTGATTTTTAAAAGTAAAATACAGAAAATAGCCATTCAATTTGAAAAAAAAAAAAAATAATAATTTCACTTGTCAGAATTCCATACCTTAACAGCACTCGGAATTCGAAACAGGAAATTACACTTACCCTAAACAAAAAGGCACATAGACTTTCCCACCAAGCTTAGGAAACATAGCATGAGCAACTGTGCGAAGGAATTAAACAGAGAACGAACCAATCGGATAGTAATCTAAATTAAATATTCAACTAAGTCTCATATATTTTATATATTTATTAATTCTGCTCAGTTATTCTGTTAGAATATGACCTGTAAAAGTAAAATACAGAAAATAACCAATCAATTTTAAAAAAAAATAAATAAATAAAAATTTCACTTGTCTGAATTCCACACTCTAACAGCAATCGGAATTCGAAACCGGAAATAACACTTACCCTAAACAAAACGGTGCATAGACTTTCCACCAAGGTGGGCACCCGTGGGAAAGAATTAATACAGAGTACCAATCAGATACTAAAGTAAATTAAGTAGTCCACTAGCTTTTCTGGTTATTTACAGAAATATCTTTCAACTACTATGTTTTGTGTGTTTTGTGTTGTGAATATATGTTAGCCACAGTAACCTATTATGAAAATGTCTTTTCAGACTTGTGTTTGTGTTCTGTGAATATATGTTAATCAACATTTTGGAATATTCAGAAAACCTAGATAGTACCAAGATGTTCCCATTCTGGAAAGAACTGTAAGTTTTTTTTTTTCAAAGAAATGTTATGCCAAGGAAAACACCATTTGCATTGGTGATATATGTAAATTCCTATTTCTGCATATTGCATTGTAAATAATATCTGTGAAATAAATATGTAAACTTAAAAGAACAAACAGTGTCTTTGATGTGTTATGTATGTTTAAGAGAACACTTTTGCAATAACCGTGAATACACACACGATTTGTTTATTTATTTATTTATTGAATTTTAAGATCTTAATTTTAGACAAATCAAAATATTCGGATGAATTATGAATAAAATATGAACTTGATTAGAACATGTATATAGAAGAAAATACAGATGAGGTATGGAAAAAAAGTATGTGTGTTTGAGTGACATCAGTATATAATTAATTATTCAGAAAAGCTCGAAAGACTGTCGCTATCACGTCTTACTCTAAGAATTCCCACCCTTTAACAGGAAACAAATACCCCATAAAATATTGGAAATTAGTACAAACCTATAGAAGAAAAAAAAACTATGTTTGAATGACACCAGTACATAATTAATTATTCAGAAAAATCTAACACACCCGCCATCACGACATATGCTAAGAATTCCCACAGACGACAATGACGGATGTGTGTCACCCTGGGAAAATTCAAAGATATCTTATCTCAAAACATAGCCCACAATTCCATAGCCAAACCAAAATACCGCACAAAGACATAACGTCACGATTCTTATCTTATCTTGATCTTGATCTGGTTTAAAGTGTCCCACTAATCACGACACGATTTCTTATCCACTAATATCATCCTTTCCATTCAAAACAACAACGTCACTTATTTACAAATAACAAATGACGACATTTATTTACAAATAACAAATGACGTCACTGATATTCATCTGACAACAACCAAACATTCCACACCCATGAAGCCATGCACACCGGAAGCATTTGGTTTAAACTGTCCCACCAATCACAACACGAATCCTTATCTCAACCATCACCCATAATCCCATACGCGAACCAAAACAGAAGAACTGAAGCCATATATGCCCACAGGGAAATTCCTAACATTCCAAACTCATGACGTCACTCACAATGACGTCAGGAAGCCACGCCCACCGGTAGCATTTGGTCAGAACCTCCACCCCTACTAGGAGCTGAAGACATTGACACATATACCCTCAGGGAAAAACCACGCCCACCGGAAGCATTTGGTCAGAAGAGGCTCCCCTACTACTCATATGCCCTGATACTACTGAAGTGGAGAATCCCTTACTGCTTAGCTTTATCTAGTAGGCAGAGATTACTTCCCTCAAGATTATGCGCCTGTTCACATAACAGTGGGCGATTTCAAAGATTTCAGAAACATGGATAGAATATGGTTCGATTAGATACCGGAATTTACGGCATACGATTACCTTTTGAGATTAAACAAGGCATTCGAGATGGAACCACAATGTAATCATCTGAGGATATTGCAGTCTACACTGTTAGCAATACAAGAGAAGGCCAATCCGATCATACATCATGAGTCGATATTTCCTTTGAGTTAAAGGGAGAAAAAATATTATATAATGGGAGAAAAACCTAACAAACTGTCCAACTGGTGTGTAACTTTCTACAAGAAAAGACGCAGTCTGTTGTAATGAACGATAATAAGAAAAACTATCCACATAATAGGAATCGGGTTACAAAGAACGTCATCTTTTGTGAAGAACATTTTAATAATCTCATTTAAACGAAAGCGTGTCAAAATATATCGCTCACGCTCTAGCTGCATTCATCTCGTGAGTCGTGCAGACGTTGTGTTGTACGGATGTCAAGGATTGGAACCACACCGGTGTCTTCAATGCACGATGTAAGGCAACTGGTTCGCAGTACACTCGCAAAATAACATCAAATATTTCTTCTTCTCCGTTCTTCAACGCATTTCGCGCAATTGCCCGCAGTCATGTCGTCTTTGGAATTTATTCATATAGCGGTCTTAAATCTAATAACATAAACGGATTATATTTCAAGAAATGCGGCTTCTTAGTCGGATATATGGTATGCTGGATATTTGTGTGTGTAGCTTATCCATTTTATCACATTGCAGCACAGTCTTATGTTAAAATGAATTTTCTTGGTATTGAGAGCTTTTCTCTGGCGAGCGTGATGGCTTCTGTGATGATACTTGCAGTGACTTGTAGACTTACTTTCTATTTTCACAGTTCTTGCATTGTACAGTTTATCAAAGACTGTTGTTGCATAGAACAAGAAATTGAGTTAACAAAAGAATATCATCGTTCTATGAAGATTTTTAAAATCGTTTCGGTAATCTCCGTAATTGGATTTGCTATAACATATTTTTCCTTTTATTTATCTTTCGGTATTCTTTGTTCTTTCTGTAATATTCAAAAACGTTTGTTATATATTTTATGTTCAGTAGTATCATTGTGTTCTGATGTAATTCCACAAATTGTCATTCCGATATGGATGACGATTTTTGCGATTTTCTTTCGTTTCTGTTTTCGTTCAATAGCTTCTACTTTGCTGCAGTTACATAGTTAAGGATTGCCTTATACTGAATTTGGTCAACAGGTGCAAACTCTTCGCCAGCTTTGTATGACCTGTTATAATCTGATGACAGCAATTGATTCGATTCTACTGCCCATGATATTGGTCTTTTATGGAGCGCAAAGTATTGGATGTTGCTTTATGTTGCCTATAGCATATAGAGAGGTCAGGCGTAAAACACGGAACGTTTTTAGACTTGTAAAATATATGTGTTTTGTTTCAATTAGATTATTGGAAATGATTCTGCCAGCGATCGCAATTGAAACTGCTGTGAAAGAGGTAAGTGAGATATACAAATTCTGGAATTCTACTTTTAAGCATTTTGAATAGTATATCTAAAGGTAACATACAATTTACCAAATACTATAAATTAATATTTGCACAGCTAAACTTAATCATGAAGCCAATGCGTTATCCTTTTACAGCAACTCGTAAATCAACGAAGCTAAACCGAGAAAACTGGCTTCATGTTTTACTTGCTTCAGCCACCAACAAAAACTACATAAAGGTTCTTCCCTTTCTAGACGAGATGCAATACGACTTCTTTCCGAACATAATAGACATTAAGAAAACCCCACAACAGGCTAGAAAGAAAGCGTATCCCCTTGACCCGCTAGTCCGTGCTGCGGCTGTATTTTTTCGTAAGTATGAAGATATGTATGGGAAAATTGTCATTAAAGACTGCTATTGTGTCTGCAGTCTCTCTCTCTCTCTCTCTCTCTCTGTTTTGTGTATGTCTTACACAAAACAGAGAGAGAGAGAGAGAGAGAGAGAGAGAGAGAGAGCGAGGAGAGACTTTAATTTTTTCAAAACAAAAGTAACCTAATATTGTATTTGTAACTCATATTGTAATGTTTGTAACTCAGTAAAAATGACGTTTGTATTTAGAGCGCTAGGCTGCCATGAAAAAACACTGCTTAAAAACTGTAGTTCTTTTAGTTAGAGTTGACCAAACAGCAAGGTGTCACCATCCAGTCTGCAACATTCCGACGATTCCATTATGATATGTATAGGAAAAACAACCCAGACGAATTGTTTTTCGTTTTCTATTAAACACTTAGTTGAATCAGTGCTGGAGAGAATTGTTGCAAAATGTGTTGGGTCCCGATCGTTATTAAATACCCTTCTAATAATGTGTCCCTCCGTGTACCTGCTGCTGCTGTTCCTACCATTTGCTAGAAATTCAGGGTGTACGGAATGAAGAAATGAAAAACTCTTAACAAGATAAACAATAATTCATCCATGTAAAGTTTGCAGTGGTTTCCTACTATACAAAATTAGTACACTTTTTTACTATGGTTGGGCGTTGGATTAAATACTCAGAAAACACTGAATTTCAAACGAAACAGTAAACTTTCAGCCAATTCATACCTTTAATAAGCATTACGGTCGTCTCACAGTGAGTTTCCAACCTAAGAGCACAATGTTTATATTTTGTAAAATATGTTGAACGAACATTGGACTACTTATTTTGAGGATTGGAGCGTATGAACTTGCCTTTCATCTTCATCAATTGCATTTCAATCGAATTGTAAAAAGTGAAGCGGAAGTATAAAATATTCCACATTTTGTCGAAGAGTGGTTAAATGGTACATGTGCTGGTGTCTCTAGAAAAGAAGCCACATTATTGTTCATTTAAATTTATTTCAGCTGAAATTTTTAGATAATAATTGACAGTAAAGCCAGAAAGAAACGTCCTTTATCAAAAAGCAAACGTTTCTCATATAATTTAAGAATAAATGGATTCTCTTATCTTGAACTCTCCATCCATTTCAGCCTGACTACTCTGAATTTCCCAATTGACACGTATAAGAATAGACTTTTCCATTTTGAGCTAACCTCAATGTTTGTATCGGTATTTTATTTTATTAATTAGATTTGGTTTAAGATTGGATAAGTATCTCCAATGGGATACTTACAATGAAAGGAGTCATGAACTCCTTGCAGTAATTTGGCTAAAAATTCCTGCTGTACCTCGAGATCTAAATGGAATTAGAGTTTAGTGTTGTAAATTCTGTCCATCCAAAAAATGGTATTTTTTATACTGAATCACATACGTGATGATTGCAGGAATTTTGTAGTAATTGAAACTGATTATATTCTGAGAATACTTAAATTCTGGTTTGATATTTTTACTTACTATTTGCTGTAACTTGTGTTTGTGTGTTTTCTTTTATATTCGATTATGAAATTGTCTTTTCAGGTTAAGGAAATTCAACAATGGCTTGCAGAAATGAATCTTCAACACCTAACAGCAGCTGAATGCAAGCAAGTGAGTAAAAAACTCTGCTATTTAAGGATTTATATTTTCATTAGTGCTACAGAAACAGAGTTCAATTTCTTTCTAAAAGAAATTTTAACATCAGAACACCAGGGAGGAGAAGAAGGTAAATCCTGGTCAGTCTGAACACCAATGAGACTGAATTGTATGACATGCTTTTCTAATGTTTTAATATCACTTTAGGACGTTTTATCTTGAGCTGTCTGTTCATAACATATTTGCAATTTAGAATTTTGAGGGCGGGTTTCTTATTTGATCGAAAAAATCATAAAGAATGACGAGTTTGCTGATTTCACTAAAATGTTTTTGGTGCCGAGGTATCCTTGTGAAAACAGTTGCTAGCTCCATGCAATAACTACATAAAGATAGAGAGATAGAGGTTTATAATCTAGTTACAACTGCATAACTGTTTAGGCGATTTTTCAACAGAATGTCGAGTTAGTCATACCCTCACACAGCAATGCAGGGATTTCCGTTTTCCAAAAACTGATTTATAACCGCAGATTTCAAGAAAATTAACAAAATGGTAGCTTTTTCCTACCGTACTGTTATCTCTCAAATTATGGCCACACTGTAATAGTAAGCAACTGCCATTTCTGGTAATAAACCCTAATGCTCTTATACTTTTCTTAAATATCGTTCGTTCTATAGTTAATTTTCTTGGCGCTGGCCATGTGTGCCGATATCAGAAAATTAGCCCTAAAAGACCTCCACTTCCTGTTCTCATTTGGCAATAAAAGGCATTAGCATATTTATTTTAATTTTTGTTTACTGGAGGCAGGAATTGGTTTGATGTAGTTTCATATTTGGTCTTTAAAGCGCAGTAACCGATTATAGCCAAAAAACAAAAACAAAAAACCTTTTCCCACTCAAAGCACTAAACTCATTATTACTTATTATTATTATGGGAACAGTATTATTGTAAGAGCTATGTGTTTTAAGTGGTAGAATCTCAGGAGAATCCATAGAAAAGAATGAAATTTATTTTTGCATCAGACATATTCAAGCAAAAAGCCCATTCTTGACTCGTTTCTTGAAAGAATTACGTGTACATTTACTTTGGATTTCCTTCAAAAAAATAAAATAAAATAAAATACAGTTAATGGCAGCGTAGCCTTATTCTCTTCGGCGTATTCCAATCAAACCAAAAAAAAAAAAATCATTCTCATCAAAGCTCTAAGTTCACTACGATCCTATTCCACATCATTTTCCGTATGAGTGAAATTTCTCGCTAATATTATTTCTTGACTTTTTTTGCAACTTTACATAAATCGAAAATAAATATCAATAAACTCTTATACAGGTTTCGGCGTTCCAGACAGCATGTGATAATTGTCAACCTGCTTTCACTGGATCAGGGTTTTTCAAAGTGAATCGTTCCTTCTTATTAGCGGTAAGAATGATCCTTCTGTGTAAATTAATAGCTTAAGTGCGCCAATGAAAGTCACAAACTACTAAGTTGAAAAATGCATTCCTGAATATTACGTTAGTTTAACCCAGTATTTCCCAACGTTTTTTGGATCGTGCCCCACCTCAACGCCTCAAAGATTTTGATGTCCCCCTAGCCGACAATGATGAGCGTTTTGAGTATATCAGTGATGAGGTGACGAATGCAACATCATTTTCTAATTGCCCCCCAAAATATTCAAATTGCTCCCGTGTGCGGTGCATGCCCCACTTTGAGAAACACTGGTTTAACCTAATATCTATTTGATTATTTACTCAAATTCACGAATATAGAAACTGCATAAAGGATCAAATTTGAAATGTTCATCAGCTACATATAGATATGAAACGCGTAAATACAATAGAACACTTGCTATTATGACTAACATAAGCAAACATTTCACGGTTTTTCACTTAGTTTATGTTATTTTACAAATTTTGTTAACTTTATATCTACTGCAAAAATTTAATCCCTCGAATAATTGCCAACAATTTTGTATGTATGGTCGTATGATGGTAGGTATGTATTTAGTGTATTAGTGTATTCTGAAAAAGCTTCTCAAAACATTGCATACCTTAATTCTACAAATTACGTAATAATCAGTTCATTTTGATACTAAAATGCAGAGTGGTATTTTCCTATACTTGAATAAAATGTTCTTTTTTGTTTTCTCATTTAATTAGATGTTCGAAGCCATTCTCACCTACTCAGTTGTATTAATCCGGTTTCCAGCAAACCAGATCTACTCAAGCGAAGGAACAAAACTTAACGAAATTTCCATTAATAATAATTCTTTATAAAAGTTGCATGTTGATAATACATATGACAAAAATGTGTTTTATTGCATCATAAAATAAATAATTGTTAAACGAGTGATCTGTGATCATCTTTAGCTATCCGTTTCTATGTATCATCCTTTATCAACAAGATTGAATTCACTGTTGCATTATGGACGTCTTGCAGAATCCCTAAGGACCTAAGAGATTTTCTTGGTTGTCCATCCGTTTGTCAGTTGAATAATTAAAGTGAGTCACTCCTGTTCGTTTTCGCTGCTGATTTCTAACTCAGGAAGGAACAACAGAGTTAAGTCCTACCAACGCAAGCAATTCTCAATATGGACATTCAGGATAACTGTGGCACTTTGCTAAACAAAGCCTACTGAACCCTCTTGTGCAAAGTTTGCTCTCCTGCCTAAATTATATAAATGGTTAAGTTTTAAATATTTTTTATGTTGTCCTTTAAAATGCATTCGAATTATGTGCACACCAAAGAGAGTTGTGGTATTTTAGAAATTTACACAAATGAAAACAGAGGAATTCCTGTAAATAACAAAACAGAATATATTACTAGATTAATAATAAAAAATAATTAGGTTATATGAGTGATCATATTTCAGTTTTTCAGAATAATGTTAGAAGTCCATTGTACAGAAACGTGCCCTTATTAACCACACAATGCAGTTCAGTATAATTTATTAATAAATCCATTATTTTCACATGTTGATTATTGTAACTAATTAAACAAACACACGATTATGTTTATTTCAGGTTAATTAATAGGCTGAAAAATGAAATTCATTTTTCAGCTGGAATACATTAACTGTTTGTGTGCTTTGAAACTGGTTATTATTATTATTATTATTATTATTATTATTATTATTATTATTATTATTATTATTATTATTTACTTTGGATCTTCATATAAATGGTGATCAAAAATTAGCAGTCATAATTTTTTTACTTTACAAAATGACTGATTTTGTAATTTTTATGTTACACATATTTTGTAAGATTAAAAAAAATAAACGTAATGCCTGGGAAAGGAAGGCATTTAAATTAAAACCAAACAGATTGATTAAGATTTCAATACAGTTCAATTAATTGAGCAGTGATTATCCACACTCATTTGGAAGAAAGAGATTCCTAGCAATATTGAAATCTTAATCAATCTGTTTGGTTTTAATTTAAATGCCTTCCTTTCCCAGGCATTACGTTTATTTTTTTAATCTTAATAAAATTTAATAAAATTTAATTAATAAAATAAAATTTTTAATCTTTTCTTAATAAAAAAAATGGACTGTAGGAGAAAACAGAGAAGTTATGAAATGTTTTTACAGATCAACACCAGAAAAACAAGGTTTCAGAAAGAGTATGCATTTAATTTGGAAACAAAAATTCCCAGAATCTGGAACAAAGACTTATGGACCAAAAGAATTTCATTTTCTGTAAAAATTATTTACTGAACTTGAGCTGCAAGAGTTACGTAATAAACCAACAACACCAATAAAAGAAAATAAGCGGAGGTAGCTATGACAAATTTTGGAATTCAACTCAGTAAACATCAAGCTGACGACATACCTCAGAATGTTTTCACCGAAGGGCAGTGTAAAATGAAATCAGGGATATTGGAACATATGAACTCCATAAACGACCGTATAAGACTACCACCATTAAAAGCTTTACAACAATCTAAGCTAAAACAGCTCTTCTTAGACGCAAATGCTGTAATTGAAACCATCACGACCAACAGTATAAAGGAAACCAATCAGCTCCTATACAGCACAGCCTATATCATTTCAGTGAAGCTTGGTTGCAAACCGAAAGAGCAAAAGCCGAGGATGAAACAATCTGCACCATGGAAAATCCGGTTAGAACGAAAAGTCAACAGACTTCGAGCTGATCTGAGCAACTTAAAGAATTTAAAGAAGGACGGCTGAAAAATAATAACATCAAAAAAAAAACTGATTAACACATATAATTTGGCCAAGAATACTTGTGAATTGACGCTAAAGTATTGTGTAATACTTTAGCGTCATGTTTGTTACATAAAATATATGTAAACCTGTATGTAAAAAGTACTTCTCTGTTGACTCTGAATACGAAGCTTATATTGCATTTCCGAAGTGAAGCAATCCTTCTGGGTTACTATAATAAATGATGCAAGAAGATCGATTATCTTTGTCACGAGATAAACAATTGCTCAAGTAACCGAAGAGCTAAAACAAAGAATTACAGCGACTTCACAGGAAATTAAAAGACATGAAGCAAGAATAAATCAATATGTACAAAATATGCAATTTCGACAGAACCTACGTCAGTTCTTCCAGTCTCTCTAGAGAAATAGAAATACAAACCATTATTCACCCGGAAAAGAAGAAACACTCAAATTTTGGAAATCAATCTGGGATAATCATATTGAACACAATAAAGATGCTTCATGGATTAATGAAATAGAATCAGAAATGAAACAAAAACAAATGCAAAATGTCATTATCACTAGAGAAATGGTTAGTTCTCAAGCTAGAAAATTAAAAAACTGGAGTGCACCTGGCAAAGACAAACTACATGATTTTTGGTTAAAACGTTTAACCAGTCTACATGCTCGAATGGCAAAACAATTTAATTATTTGTTGCAGTCTGGCTCAGTGGAAGACTGGATGATATCTGGTCGCACTTTTCTCTTCATGAAAAATAAGGATAAGGATGCAGACCCAAGTAACTATCGTCCAATAACATGCCTACCAACTATGCTTAAGCTGTTTACTGCAATCATAGCAAATTCCATATACCACTACTTATCAAATAATCAGATTTATCCGATTGAACAAAAAGGTAATTTTAAAAAATCTAGAGGAACAAAAGACCAGATCCTTATTAAAAAATGATTCTCAGAAACTCAAAAAGACGAAAACCTAATTTAATCAAGGCATGGATAGATTACAAGAAAGCATTCGATTCCCTGCCACACTCCTGGATCCTAAAATCACTAAAAATATTTGGAATTAGCAAAACATATGTTCGTTTCTGGCTAATGTTATGAAATCATGGAAAACAACATTAATAGTGAATAATGAAGGATTTGGAGATATCAGCATTAAACGTGGAATTTTCCAAGGTTATTCCTTGTCACCATTGCTCTTCAACATTTCTTTGATACCTTTGTGTATGATTCTGATGAAAACAAAACTTGCATGTGAAATTCCTAAATGTAATATTAAAATTTCCCATCTGTTGTATATGGATGACTTGAAGCTATATGGAAAATCGGCCCAGCAAATAGATTCTTTATTGGATATAGTTCGTATATTCAGTCAGGATATCAAAATGGAATTTGGTTTAGTTAAATGCGCAATTTTATCTATTAAACGAGGAAAAATTAATGATACTAGCAATTTTAATTTTGATCAAGAGAAATATATATGAAAGCTATTTCTTCTAATACTCCTATAAATACCTAGGAATATTTGAAGCCAATGATATTCTCCACTCGAAAGTTAAACAACAGGCAGCATCAGAATACATCAAAAGAGGTAAAAATATTCTGAAAACAAAATTAATGGATTAAACTCAATTAGAGCAATGAATTCTTGGGCTATACCAGTGATCCGATATACAGCTGGCATAATAAATTGAACAAAAGAAGACGTGGACAAACTAGACCGCAAAACTAGAAAACTAATGACTATGCATCATGCATTGCATCCACGAAGTGATGTTGACCGGTTGTACCTACCGAGTAGTACAGGTGGACGGGGTCTGCTGCAAGTGAGACAGACTGTGGAAGAAGAAGAAATTGGTTTAAGAAATTACATCGACAATAGCTCTGAGCCAATGATTCAAATTATTACACAAGAGGGCCTTCTAAAAGCAAAAGCAAAGAAATCCGATTACAAAAAGGAACAACAAAATATCCGATATGTGCGCTGGAAAAATAAACCCTTGTGACCAATTTCTTCGAGGTACTGAGGGCAAAATTGACGTGAATAAGATATAGCAATGGCTACAACACGGATACATTAAAAAGAAAACAGAAGGATTTATTCTAGCAGCTGAAGAACAGGCATTACAAACTAATGCAATCAAATCAAAAATATTCAACATCAATAATAACAGCAAATGCAGATTATGTGATCAGAAAGATGAGACTGTAGAACAGCTAATCAGTGCCTGCAGCAAAATAGCTCAAACTGACTATAAATACTGCCATGATTAAGTGGCGAAAATAGTTCATTGGCATGTATGCAGAAAATATGGCTTTCCTACTTCTGATAACTGGTGGCAGCATAAAATAATGACTGTATTGGAAAACGAAACAGCAAACATTTTCTGGGACTTGAGAATACAAACCGATCGGCATTTGGAACACAATAGACCTGATATCACAATTATCGAACACCGACAGGTTTGGATTATCGATATTGTAGCATCCAGTGATAACAACATCAACAACAAAGAACTGGAAAAAAATCTAAATATCGAGATTTGGCAATCGAAGTTGGCCGACTGTAGCTTAAACACACCAAAGTCATTCCAATAGTTATTGGTGCACTTGATGCAACTTCAAAGAAGCTTTGCAACTATTTACCGCAATTAAAAATCAATGAAGTGACCCCAAGTGACCTACAAAAACAGCGTTATTTGGAACAGTTCATACTTTACGACGCTACCTGACGGATTATTCTTAGATTCTTGGGTATAATCTGAATTGTTCTGAATCACCAGTCATATTTTTATTTATATGATATCTTGTTTTGACTGTGTATCAGTTATGTGAATAAAATAATAATAATAATAATAATAATAATAATAATAATAATAATAATAATAATAATACCAAGATATACTACCCGAAAGTGTTCAATTTGGCAGATTAAAAAAATAAATTGAGAACATCAAAATCCCTCATTCTTTTATAGCCAAAAATATCTTTAGTTCTCTTTTACTTAATAATAATAATTCCAAATCTAATTTCCCTATTCATATTTTAGAGTGAATACTTCTGTATTGACGCTAAAGTATTGTTTAATACTTTAGCGTCATGTTTTTTACATAAAATATATGTAAAAATGTATGTAAAAATACTTCTCTTTTGACTCTGAATACGACAGCTTATATTGCATTTCCGAAGTAATGCAATCCTTCTGGATTACTATAATAAATGATGCAAGAAGATCGATTATCTTTGTCACGAGATAGAGAATAAAAGCCGAATTCTAAGGAAAACATAATTATTTTATTCTAAACTTTTTCGAAAACACGTGATTTTATAAAATACAGGATGATCGAACTGAAAGTATCCCTGTGTAAGGGCTTCTGTAGTGTCACCAAGTGACCCGAATGTTGCAAAACTTTGCACCAATATATCGTGCGACATACGACTGAGATACATATTAAAAGAAAAAAGAAAAACAATTCCAAAATTCACCGCCAGGTACGATGTAAAACGAAATGCATGGAATTTGCATATCATACAACCAGGCAGCTACCGGGAGGGATTGAAAATGTGGACACGGCATTTTTTTGGTTGATCACTCTGGTTGATAATATCGTCCAGAAGCCTTGTCCCAACTCGTTTTGTTCATGAAGCTGTGTTACCTAAACAATTCCAATTCTGTTGCTGCACTCTGGAATTTCCTCGTCTGAACCAATATCGACCAAGTCCACTGTCTCGATGTCTTCTGCGACGTATGATTAATCATTTAGAAGAAACGGCATCGTTAGGAGTTAAAGGCTGCAGAGATCGCAAACCAATCAGTTCACCACAAGTGAATGAAGCTGTTAACGACGTTGTGGAGTAGCCATGAATAACAGCGTTGGTTTTTGCAGAGCATGCTGTATCAAGAGACATGGATGGCCTTACTCAACTGGCTAGGAAATTCTGCCGGAGATTCTGCATTTATACCCATTCAATTGAAATCAATGTTGGAGCTCCTCATTTCGGGCTCCTGTACAAAAGTTGCGTATACCTAGGAGTTTAATATCGACTAACATTCCTTGCTCGAGTAGAGTTGGACGCTGCGTGTCCACGGATGAATTTGTGTCGAGTCGAGGCTCACTTTCACTTGAGAGGAGCTGTTAATACCCATAAATGCCTGTTATGGATTTTGTAAATCCCGCATAGAATGCAAGAGATTCCTTTGCCTTCACCGAAAGTTGCTGTCTGGCACGGGTTTACAGCTTCGTTTATCATTGGGCCATTCTTCTTTGAGGACATTTGCCACTCATGTCCTGTGACCTGATCAATTATTGCTGAGATATTTCGCGATATGATAAACAGTTTTGTGCATGGATTGAGTCATTTTTCATTCAGAATGGAACTCCTTCATACATCTGTCGTTCCGTACAGAAGATTCTTCGAACTCATTTCGCGAAAGCCAATATCAATCTCTTCCAACTGCGTTCTGCCGTTTGAACACGCACTGTGAAAAGGATGCAGTCTGCGGTGTACCGAGAAGTACTGCACGTCGAACAGTACAGCCTGTAGATGTATGATGAAAGTGAATAAAAATGTGTCATTTATGCTTGTGTCACTTTTGTTCTTCTTAAACACACGCAGAAAAATTACAACATCTACATTCGGTACATCATACAGTGCCCCTGGAGGTGAATTCTGGAACTTTTTTCCTCAGATCTCACTTCATCATGACAGCATTTTGATCACTCGGTGGCACTCCGCAATTCCTTAAACAGGGATACTTTAATTTTGATCACCGTTTATATAATTATTGATTATTGGCCGTTATGCTTTGACTGGTCAGCTGAAATTTCCAAGCATGAGTTAAGATAATAACAGTATATACAAATTTTAGTTTAGGTTTTCTTTTTCTAATAGAATCATCCCATTAATTTTTCTTCGTTGGAAATATTCGTCCACTCGAACTGGAAATATTGTATATTACACATTTAAGTAAGAGAGAGAGAGAGAGAGAGAGAGAGAGAGAGAGAGAGAGAGAGAGAAATGAATGTTTACGTTCATAAATTTCTAGTTATGTAATAGTGTGGTATATTCCATCATATTCTGTCATTCATCAGATGGAGTTACATTAAGGAACAAAGAAAATCTGTAGTTCACGAAAACTATAGATGAATAAACCAGCCTAAAAGAGTTGAAATTTGAGTTACCGGAAATTTTACTGCTGTTGCTGTTGTTCTTTTTATGTGGTCTCCAGTTGTTTCGGACTCATGGTGATAATGAGAACAAGTCCTCCTCACCTCACTCGTCCTCTTGTCTATTCTCTCAATAATTGTAGTGTCAAGTTGACAAGTTCTTTATGTTGTCCATCCAACCCTTTTGCGGTCTTCCGCTCCTTCTCATGCCCTCAATCGTTCTCATCATAAATGCCTTTTTTCAGTTAATTCATCTGTTCGCATAATTTGTCCAAAGTGCATCAGCTTCTGGTTAACGATTATCGCCTCCAAGAAACATTCTTGCATTACACTCCGAAACATTTTTTACATTTCATGGGATTCTTAATAATCTCCTCCAAAGTGTTAATTCAAATGAATCAATTAACTTTCTGTTTTTCTTCGTATTATATTCTGATTGGTCGTGTTATGGTAATAAATATCACTAAACTATTTCTACGGTATGAACAGAAGTTTAGATCTAGGTTTAATGGATCGAATTTGCGATTGTGTTCCGAAGAATTGCATATTAACACGTGATTACGGAACTGTGTTCTCACTTCTTTGATATTCAAAGTCTTAGCATGTTCCTCGGTGCGGTGGATTTCTAAGAATATTTTCGTAATATGGGAGGTTCTACTTTAACCTGCAGGTGATCTACTCCATATATTTCATAAGATTGCGTGTACGTTTAATGAATCGATGTGGTAACCGTATTCTGACGAATTCTGATTTAATTTAATATTCTCTAAAGTTATTGGCTAGATTTACGAAAATAACACCAATATACGGAAAATAAGTAAACCTTTAGCTTCCTCTTCGTCATAAAGGATGCGTTACTAAGATTGGCGAGCTAGGAAATTATATGTTTATCACGTTATTTGTAAAAAGTGTTTTAAATTACTAATATTACGAGGATCGTTCTTAATAAAAAGATAATTCCCTACTTTATACGTTTGTAATGGTCTGAACGCGCATCATGGAGGTATCTAATAATGGGCGTTGGAATTCTGAAATGTTTAATCTTTCGCTCTATAGATTTAAATCTAAGATTTCTCTCTCTCTCTCTCCCTTCATCTTGTGATGTAAAATATCAGCGAGGTTTTGCAGATTTCATTAACTGACTGGTTTTTGCTTCCAGTCGTTTCCCACCATTGGTGACTTTTGTAGGCATTTCCCACAAAGTATTACTGGTGAGATTTTTACAGGGTAATTCACCATTGCTTTCCCCAACGACCTAATTTTATCTGGCCTCGGGACCGGCATACCCCTGGGACGTATTCATGACTGTTATCCATATGTGTGTTTACGGAGCCGGTTTACCTGTCCTGAGGGACGAAACACCCTAGTTTGCATGTGAAAAAACCTCCTACCTTCGTATGAGACTGGTTAACTCACCGTTCTCGAAATAGACCAGATAAACGTTCCTCACGTCACTAATGGGAATCGAACCCAGTCCTTTCCGACCAAATGGGTTTTACTGTACACTGACTGATCTACAGAGGCTCTTCGGACTTCATTAAAATAGCTAATTTCATACGAGCAAAGGAAGCTTTTGGTATAATTAAGGAGAAAGTTGTATGGTGAAATTTTGTAATAAGAATTTTTTTTCACCATATGATCATTATATATATATATATATATATATATATATATATATTTATATATAATGATTTATTTTCTATTTTTCACATCGTTCCTCATAAAGAACACTATGATTCGTTGTGCTTCCCTTCCTGCAAATAGCACATGCAGACTTCTTAAGATTATTACTTGTCGTTATATGAATTACATGAATTTTGCGATAAATTTCATTGAATTCATCTGATAATTTTTCCTGTGGAAAACATTCAGATTAAGAAAATATACTTACTTTGATTCAACTTCATGTATAATTAGGTGTTCTTTGGTATTATGAAAAAGTTATCCTTGAAATCCCTTTTTGATTACAAAAGCAGTTGTTAAGACCTACGTAGTGCAAGAATATTAGATAATTTTTGCATTAGGATTGTAATTTAAAATTCCTTCTTTTTGTGCAGATAAAACAGACATATGTTTTAAAGCAAAGATGAACTGTTTGGAAATTATTACTTTTTTTTAGTTTTAATTATCAATCGTGTCCCGGTTACTAAATAAAAATATAATATGGGTTCAGTACAATGCTGAACAAAAACGCAACAATTTTTTTTTTTTGACTAGACGAGTGAAGCAAAAATGCTTTTCGTATTCCCCGTTATCTGTAAAGAAAATGGATGGATAAGCTACTATAGTGCTATAAGCTCTGATCATGGCAGGAGGGTAACAGCAATAGCTGAGCCTCAGTTAAAACTTCATTGGCTACAGCATTGCAATCCATTACCCTCCCTGGGTACCCATTTTAGTCACCTCGTACGAGATGCCTGGGCTGATACGTAAGTAACGCCTTGTGTGAAAATTAGAACGATTCGTAGACCACTCAATAGTGGCCGAAAGATCGTCCAACTCAGCATTGGTTCCACTCAGTGACCGCCCCCCCCTACCACCGAGCAGAATCGCTCGTATTCCAGGGAGAAGCATCCACCGACAAAGCCCCTCACGGTCCACGCCGGAGAGCACATTGCTCAGAGACTCAAAATGCTCTCTCAGGCAAAACTCCAGAAATCTAACCCCCCCCCCGCCTCACCGGGAACAAAATTCTAGAAGAAACCTGAGAGAGCGAAACTCTGCGTCCATTTAGTCGCCTCTTACCACACGCATGGATAGCGGTGGCGCTATTCTTATCTCAACCATCACACGGGATAATAATAATAATAATAACGAAACAAAATCCGTAAGAGATGAATTGTAATACTAACTTATAATGAAGCTGAAGGTGTATAATTTTACTTTATAATTGTGAAAGAAATTCTAAGATATTATAAGTATTGGTTTGAAACTTTAGGTAAAATATTAAATACAATATTACTTCTAACAGAAATTAAATTTTTCAAAATCAAAAAATTAATGGGTTATGCGCAATGGTTAGCCTTTTTCATCAAGCCTAACCCCATTTGCCTGTTATTGCTCGATATCTAGAATCCAGCAAGCGGATTGTGCATAATTTGAAAATTATAACCGTCTTATAAGAATCTATTCCTGTTGGAGGAAATGCTAACCACGGATTTAAAGAAAGAGCTAAAAGACATACATTCTTTAACCCTACAGATAAACGCTTTGGAAAGTTCCAAAGGCTGGGTACCTTCTACCGAAAGTGGTGGAGTAAACTCACCTACATATATCGAGGTACCTTTATACTTTATTAAAGAACCATATCCAATACAAGGATTCCATCATAATGAACTCTTCACTTTTTGTCCGAAACTATTAAAGTTCCATCATACCGTCACACATTCTTGTTCTTTATGCATCGTTTCTTTGTTCATCTACATCCTTGAAGATGAAGATTCACAGATGATTGTCCATCTGTCCTCACTGATATCTCTAAAGACTTGCTTCCACTCTAATTAAATATCATGAGTAATTTGTTCGAAGATCTTTTCAGTCTTTTCATGGAAAGTCCCCTGTCTCCACCTTCTAATGTGCCTTCTAATGTTCACAAACTTTCATTCAGCTGGAGGTTGATTAAAGGAATTTTTATCACGTAAAAACATACTATCGCCGATTTAAACACTTTTCTTACCTCATCTGTCTCATTCTAATAAGAAATTAAATGAACTTCGGAACTTAAAATTGAAGCACCACTATACTTTCTGAAAGTTTTATTCATCAAAATGTTGATAATGGATTCACACTTAATGTATACTGCAGGTCGCCAACATACGCAGGTCACTTCTGTTTGCCTGCACTGCACCACCTTCCTCAAAAACTGGGCATCGTTTCTCTCCTTAAAAAGGACTTGTTTCTAATTTATAATAGGAAAGCAATTGAATGAAACACTCCAGAACTAGTTCCAACAGACATTTAAAAAAAAAAAAAAACTTAGTAGAAAGTTTACTTTTCCAATTGTGCTCTGCAGCTAAATCCTATTCATAACAGAAAGGTAGTTTTCATACTTTAGATCCGAAGACCTTCATTTAGGATCAGTTTCCTTAAGACTCATGATATTTGGGTGACGTATAAAGATATTCTTGCTATAGATTCTACTCCGTTCTTCTGGAGATCATAATCCCTTCTACAAACACTTGTGGCATACAGAATTCTCTGCTTGTATGGCCTTTCATTTATAGACCAGACTTTTAGAAGTATTGAGAGAACACACAATGAACATCATGGAGACGTTGCTCATTACAAAGGCGATAACTCTGGTTCAGCTTTCATTTTCCCCACACACTCCACCACATTGATTACAGCGAGAGCTTTTATGTTTTAATTGGAAGAAATCTTCATCGCTAGCACAATAAAATCGTCAAGCCTCGTCATCGTTTTAAGAGGCACACTTAATTGTTATATGTGGAAATCTCACCAGACAGTTTTAGGAGCAGATTTCGTTTTTTTTTTCCCTTGCAAACCACCTGCTACAAAGCTGCACAATAACTAACTCATACCCACTCTAATGTAACACGTTTTTCATTATTTATATTGTTTTTCCAGTTTGAACTTGAACTTGAACTTAATTGGTTGATGGACTGAGTCCTTGACTCTTTATCCCTTCATCTGGATTTTAGATTGTGGGTGATGAGATTATTGTGGGTAATTTACACGCTCATTGTGAGCATTGAGGCTGTATCAGCTTTCTCTTGCGATGGAGGATTTCGGTTTTTTATGTTTGAAACGATCTGAGGGCTTGTAGTCCGCTGCCAGTCGAACTAACTGATTTGGGTGATTATCCGTGATTGTGAAGAGTTTTTCCAGTTTATAAGCTGAAATATCTCTTATTGTTGTTTTCTTTCTGCAACTGAGTGGTGTTCTTATCTGTTTTTTCGCATTTTATTAGAGAAAAGTAATATAAAATGCAATGATAAGGATATTTTTACTCTAATTGGAGTGTTATCAGTTTTTTATTTTATATTTTTTCCCCTTCAAGTGCGTTTTTAGTTACACTCCAAGAAGCCAATAATATCACTTAGAGCGTTAGGTTTTACTTCCAACTGGATCTTGTAATTGGATTTTTGAATCCTATAGTTCGCATTTTAAGATTCATGACTTCTCTATGAAATATGCCGAAGTCTCTGTTTTGTGAATTAAAACTGTGATTGTTTTATTATGGAATATTTCACTTCGTTATGAATTCATATCTCATTTATAACTTCGCTCTATGTTTTCCTTTGTAGTAGTGCCATAGCCTTACAACATAGTTGATAACCGAAATCACATTTAGAATCTTCTGTGTCGATGGCTTGCTTTATATTGTTGGGGACAATATTACGTTCGTAATTTTTCACTACATTTGTAATTCTCTCTCTCTCTCTCTCTCTCTCTCTCTCTCTCTCTGTCCAATTTTTGGATTTTGCAGTACGTATGCTAATTTTAATATACGAAGTTTCACAGCAGGTGTAGTGCGAGTTTCATTTATAATGTCATTCATATAGTTGATGTTGTAATAGTGTAAACAGTTTGTAATCGTTTACGTTACGCCTAATTTATATTAAACCATTCAAATATCTTCCAGTACATTTCCTTCATTTTCAGAAGCTGACAGACAACCTTAAATATTGACTTTATATTGAATTGCATAAAGTTCCACATGCCTCATGTAATTTTGAAAATTTTTATTGGAATCCTGCCGTATCCTTCTTTCCTACATTTACGAAACTTAATTAGAGTTCCTTGAAAATTGCCCATGAATTCATCAACTATTTGTCCCAAAGTGGAAATCTAATCCTTGCAATCCAGAAACGCGTTTTAATCCCAAATAACCAAAACTAGACTTGTTCATATCCCAGTTAATATTTGTAAAATTTTCTCAGCTTCTACTTAATTCTGCTTTCATAAATCCTACCTAATGCTAAGTTGAAAAAAATCATCTATAATTTTTAAATCCGGTTTTATTTATTTTTCACACGAAAAAACTACAACCGCTTATCCACAATTCGACGTTCTGTTCCTTTTTGTTTCTATAAAATTGAAATTCGCAAATATCTAAGCCTCGTCATTATTCCTTACATTCAGCTAAGTAGAATTTAGTACTGACTGATTTTCCCTTTCAGTCGTTTCGACCGCAGGTTACTTTGTAGGCATTGTCTACAAATATTCCTGGTGAGACTTTTTCCGGGTAGTTTACCATTGCTTTCCCCAACACCCCATTTTTTTTTATCCGAGCTCGGGACCGTCGTATGGCTGGGAGGTATTCATGACTGCCCATGTGTGTGTGTTCAAGGGACCAGTTTGCCTATTCTGGGGATGAAAATCGGAAACTGCGGTTTTTTTGTCCCCCAGAAGAGGGAAAAAAACCAATACTGCCGTATGATACCGAGTAACTCACCATTAGCTAAAATAGACAAGATAAAGGTTTCTCACGTCACTGACGGGAATCGAACCAAGGTCTTTCCGACCAAAGAGCTTCGTCTATACGGACTGAGCTACGCAGGCAAGTACCGCTAATTATTCCTTATATTCAGCTAATTAGCATTTATATTTTATATTATATTTTATAAGTAGAATTTAGTAATATGCCCAATATTTTCACACGTTGTAAAAATAATGGAAAGCCAAAAAAAAATAAATTACTTATATTTATTTCGAATAATTCAATACATCATTTTACAATTGCCATACATTAATAATTTGTGCGCTTTGCCTTAAAGTGTACATCTTTGAATATCTTCTAGCACAAAATATTTTCCTTTAAATTGATTTTGATGATAGCTATCTAATTGTTATCAAGAATTAGTAAACTCAATTTTTTTCACATTCCAAACAATAATAATTTGCTGATTTTTGCTTTATAAAATTTAAGTAAAATATCAAATATTATAATGGCTAAAAATTAAGTTAATCTGTTAATTCAATGAAAAACGTTTAATGCAATGGCTGTTGTGAATAATAAATATATATTTTTTTAAATTTAAAATATACCACATTAAAAAAATGAATCTATTCTTCGCTATTTTTTTATTGTAGGACATCCTGTGCGGATCAATTCTAGAAATATTTAAAATACTGCCAATGTTAGAAAAACAAACGAAACACGTATTAAAATTTATAACCGAACGGATTCTATTTGGCATAAATAAGATAGTAAAATGGAGGATATCACATGTCTATTCATATTTTATAACCAAATAAAATTCACCCAATAATTTGATAATAACTTCCGTATACGGACTGAAGGACTAACAAGATCTATTAGATGTTTATAAGTATTTTGTTATACGTCCTTAATATGACAGTATATTGAATTGTTGTAATAATGGCATAGATAAATTAATAAATATACTCTACAGAAACATATGTTTTATGATAGTCACATATCATAGTCTTAGCGCGGTTATATAATTAAATGCAATAAAACACAGATCCTAACATATTTATAAAGTGATAATGCTTCAAGATAGATTTCTACTGAGTACTATTGTTTTGTTCATGATTTGTTCCTGAGCCTGGGCAGTTGTGTTCACTTCCTTGAAACTGGATTAATACCACTATGTAGGTGAGAATAGCACCGAACATCTAAACAAAACAAAAATAAAAAAGACTATACTGCTTATGCATATGAGAACAGTTTGCTTTAAATTGCATGTCAAAATATACTGCTTAATAACTAATTCACTATCCACTTTAATAATAATTAAGGTAGATAGAACATTGTTAGCATTTTAGGAATTAATTACTTACTATCAGGGGAATGTATCACAATCAGTTCATGAATAATTTATATCCTTCTGTATTTATTACAAATAAATTCGGAATGGCGTACTTCTCAATTTTTGGAATGGAATGAATATCATAAAGTAAATAATTAACGAATTTCTGCGAATTATTCTCTTATATTGGCAAGTAATCGTCGAAGTTACGTTAAAAATGTACAAACTGATTTTTAAAGAACAAAATATGTTATTATAATCCGTAAAGTTCAGTTAATAATTACACAAAAGAAAGACATTTCATATATCTTTACAACCCATTATTGTAATAAATTGGAGAAAGATATTTTTTAAAGACAAGTTTTAAAACTTGAAAGAAAAAATGTTATGAAGTGAGAGATTTTAGATAGTTTAGCATACGTTGTTCATAACAGCAGGTGTTTGTTTATGTTATTCGCGCATGTCTGATGTACAACTCAAATTATAATTCCCTGTATGCATTCAACTGATATAAATATAGATAAATAAATAAATAAATACTGACTGTCCTTGTCTCTTTATGTCAGATAAAAAAAAAAACATTAATCGCAGTGCTACTGTATACATTCGGGCCATATAAATATTCAATTGATTTTATTTTTCAACGATAACATGTATATAATTTTCGCTAATACTAACAGACTTTTGGGTAATGAAATACTCCTTTTTCTGTTTAACCACGTGACGGTTTTCTAATGTATTAGAATTACTGACGCGGTGAATAAGAATTAAAATAATTAACAGAGGATTGCAATTTCGCTGTGCGGAAGTTATGAAGCATGCAAGAAACTCGTACTTACACCCAATAAGAAGGAACGATCCACTTTGAAAAACCCTGATCCAGTGAAAGCAGGCTGACAGTTGGCACACGCCGTTTGGAATGTAGAAACCTGTGGAAGATTTTATTGATATAAATTTTTTAAAATAATTCATTTTACTGAAGAACTTTCACATAATATATCCTGAAATTGTTCCGCAAATTATTCTAACCTCCGGGAAAAGGTAAATAGTGGTTCAAATTTTGTGCCCCGTGTGACATTGTCGAATGAAGTGCTTATAGTCGTTTTCCTCTTGTTCTTTTTAAATTATTTCTTACTTTTTCTAAGACAACACCAGAATGTTGATATAATACTCCTAATGGTTTAATTAATTAACGTAAAATTTATTTTAAGCAATGAATTTCACTCGTTGGGGAAACGAAGATATCGAATATGATCCTGTGAAGTTAAGCAGCTTTTGTTACCATGATTTAGTTTGGTTTGTTGGAATTACAACGGCACGAAAAAGGCTCCAAGGCCATATATTGTATGATAATAACATGTTAATTTTTGGCGAGTTTCATTTTTTACTTATTTTTTTCGATGATAAAAAAGCTGACTTTGTTTAAAGGGAAAACCTCAAATTACCACATGAGCACAGATAACTCCTTTCATTGAAAAAGCTGAAATATATTCTGTTCATGCAGAATATTATTCAGGACAATATCTACCAGGAAGGATTATTCTCTGTGAAATATGAACCAGATTGACGTTTAAAACATTGTACGTTACCCCTTTCCTATTAAAAAACAAATAGATATTCGGGATCAAGTTTTTCAAATTAAAATCGAACGAACTAAGCATAAGTTCTTTTCTTTTAAAAGTACTTGTATCATAAGCGATTTCTTCAATTATCACGAAAAATACAGCATATACAACAAAGCCTACCCTTTTGCCTCAAATTTATAGGCCTTTTAGTTGCGATGATAGTTAAACAAAAGGTGATGCGCGAACAATGGATTGCTTTTAAAAAGGTACTAGCCGCCTTACGGTTCGCAAAAAACAATCTTATGGTATGACCAAGGGAACATTGAGTTATTAATTATTTATTAAATAATCATTAACAATAGTAAAAATAAACTTTGGTGATGTGTGATTAGAATAAGACACTCCCATATCTGAGATAAAGAGAGGCACTCGTACCATGTAAGTTTGGACAGTGAAGTAATGCCTCGGAACAATCGCTGAAAAACGTATCATTGCAAATACACGAGTAGTCTTCTTTTTTTTTTTTTTCTTTTTTTTTTTCTGCTGAGCGTCTAGTTTGTCCAAAGTAAGAACGATGACTGTCAAAAGTAACGTAGTAGACAGAACAGATAACCCGAGGAGACTGTCTATCTTTAAAAGACGGACATGATGCTGATAGTTTGATGATAGCAAGAAAAGTAGCAACTAAATTGTATTTCTTAAGAATTCTGGAAATCAGTTCTGAGATGCTGGAAATATAACGGATTTTAACTCTAGGTCCTGTTTCTTTGTCGTTTCAGCAAGGTTTATAGAAATTGACAAGCTGTTGTGTGTCTTTTCAGGGAAGCCATTACTTGCACAGGAGGTTTGATGTTTAAGAGTTCTTCATGTAATAGTTGAACTGTAATAACAACTAGCGTCAGCAACTCTTAATAATGACTAATGGTCAATTTAACGTCCAGTTAAAGTTGGCTTTCGATAAATGGAAGTAATTAAATCATCTGATGATGAGCGGAGGAGTAGATTATCTAAAATTCGTTTATCTATATTAATGAATTATATAAATTTGTTGTCCTTGTCGTTTCCAAAAGTGAATAAATTTCTTGCATGTACGAGTATATTATTTATTTTGGTTAAAAATTATTAATAACGCAATGTTCTCTCAGTTATACTATTGCGTTCTTTTATACATAACATCACGCATCTGTTAGTTCTTTATTAAGTAAGTCCATAGTTCATGTTGTACCTATGTAACTATCTTCGTTACAGTAATAATATCTGTTCACATGGATAACCGTGTGAGACTGGTACTAATAAAACAATTGATTATAATACAAAATGCAAAAGAAACATGACGAGATGAAATCCGTATGCAAAAAAAGGATTCAAAGTGTTGTGGTCAATGTTGCTAATTTATGAATTTTTCATAGTAGTTTTAGTCAACATATTTCTCAACTCTAATAATAATAATAATACTTTTAGTGAATTGGAACGTTATTCATTTTTCTGTCATTATGCAATTCTTTTAATATCATTTAGAATTACAAGCAAAAGAGCCAATGCTATGAAAGAAGTGTATAATGTCTGATAAAGGAATGTGTCCTTCTGGTGATTTTTGCCTCTATGCGAATGAACCACCCGAGTTTTCGGGAATAAAGACCCATCATACACAGTTTCAGACTTTGTAACTCAACGTCCCAAGAAAACCCCAGGTATAACAGGTGTTTAACGTCGTGAAAGAAATTCAAACACCGAAGTTTCCATCAAAATGGAATCCAATGTGCAATCTTCTTGATCTTCTCTATGGTTTTCTGTGCTAAAATTTGTTTTGGATAGAAAATTAAACTGTTTATGTTACTCCAATGCAATTAGAAATCCACATGCACATAATTGGAACAAATCGAATAAATCCACATGGAACAACGGTTTACAAACCTGTTCGCAGTCAGCAGCTGTTAGAGGTTGAAGATTCATTTCTGCAAGCCTGTGTTGAATTTCCTTAACCTGAAAACAGAATTTTGCAAAAAAAGTTAAAAAAAAGCGAATCTTGTTGCCGATTTTATTTTATTATTTATTTGCAATTTTATTATGAAATTTTTAACTTTAGAAGGAAAGAATATCTAGATACCGTTCATGCAAGATAAATTTAAAGCCATTAAAGGGAATTGTTCATGTTCTTCTGCAAGAAGTATTTCAGCTAATAAAGAGTAACAGAAATTCTGGCCAACCTATTCCATCACTAACTGAATCTTTCCCGTGAGATTTCTCGTGAGATAGCTTCCTTTTAATTCTGCTGCTAGCATATGTTGCTGTCTGTTGTGTGTCGGAAATAATATAGAAGATGCCCAGCGAGCTGATCTTAAGAAGAATTTCTAAAACCAAATTTTAAATATTTATAGATATTAATTAAATTCCAATGTTAATTAATCAACTTAAAATTTCTAAAACCACACATAGGAATCAAAATTAAGAATTCTATTTTTGGATAGATTGTATTCAACAACGAATTAAGCCGTGGTTCTCAAAAAAAATATGCCAACTCCATCTTCCCACTCTGCATACACTACTGTTCTTAAACATTTTAAAATAATCATCGCCAAGTCCACATCAGACTTTGAAACAGCCAAATGCTGTAAATTCGCCTCCTACCCAAATAGCAGTCGAGCGTTTTTGTCCCTTGCCAACGCCATTGGACACAACTTATGTCCACCTAGGTTTCGTCACTCTCAGAATCCGATGGTACTGTAATTACCTCACCTAAAGACAATGGCAAATTACTGGCATCACCCTTCTCTTCAAATTCCTGCATAATTAACCTGGGCAAAATTTCGTCCACCTACGAAGAACGAATCCCATCATGTCGTCCATAGTTTTCCGACAAAATGAAATTCGAAGAATCCTTAATAAATTGAACACAAATGAGGTATCTGATAATGGTGGAGTCCTACCTATTGTGTTAAAAATTATGCCCAAGAAATAACACCTATAATGTATCGCCTCTTCAATCTATTTTATTCAGCTGGCATCTGCCATACAACTTGGAAGCAGATTCACATCCATCCTAAAGAAAGGCGATAAAAGTCAACCAACGAACTACAGTCCAATTGATCTCTCACTTCCGTTCTCTCTAAAATTATAGAGAATGTGATCAATAACAGACTATTGACCCACATAGATCATACCAACTAATTAATGACCATCAGTATGAATTCCGCCACTCGCGAACTACAGCTGACCTTCTTACTTTAATCGCCCATCTCTGGATTGAAGCCATGGAGAAATTTCACATTTCAAAGGGATTTGATCGGGTTTGGCGCAGGAGCCCACTTAACTAATTGAAATCCTCTCATCTGCCTTCCTCACTCTGAAACTGGATCACAAACGTTTTCACTGGTCGCTCAATACGTGTCATGGTAAGCGGTTTATTCTCCTGAAATTTCCCAACCAATGCAGGAGTACCCCAGCGATCTGCTCTTTCACCTACTCTCTTCCTCTTGTATATAAACCACTTGCTGTCACAGAGTTCTATTTCTAACCACAGCTTTGCTGACGAGAGTACACACCATTCTTACTTTTCATTTGACAAACCTTGTAGTGGTGAAGTATTAGATTCCTCAAGATCTACCATGACCAGCACCTGAACTCAGATCACCTAGCTATATCCCAATGTGGGATGGAAAACCTTGTAAATTTCAATGGCACAAAACTCAGTCCTGTTCTGATCTCTCGCAGGAAACCGCTCACATCCCTCAGCCCTTACCTTCAATAATACTGAGATATCCCAACACTATCATTTCTATACTTAGACCGAACTGCTACCTCCGATCTTTCCCGGGACAACCACATTTCAACTGTAGCTTCCACAGCTGCCAAAAAACTTGGTGTACTTATTCACCCAAAAACCACTTCTCCCCCTTCAATCTGCTAACTCTATACAAAGCCGAAATCCACCCAGCCACGTAATATTGCTCCCATATTTGGGGTGGTGGTGGTGGTGCATCAAACTTCTCTCTAAGATTGCTCGATTCTGTGCAGAAGTGGGAAAACCGGCTAATTAATGACCCCTCTCTCACATACCCACTTGAATCTCTCTTTTACAGACGTTACGTTTCTGCCTTATGCCTCTTATACAGATATTTTCATGGACAGTGTTCTGCTGAATTGGCCACTGTTATTCATATACACTCTTCCAAAATCATTAATACAAAGCCACTTATAAATAGCATCCTCATCTTAAAACTTACCGGACCAAATTCACTGCATCTTCCATTCTCTCAATTTCTGTCCTTTGGAACAGTCTCCCTGATTCTGCCTTCCCCAAAGATTACAACCCTGAGCTCTTCAAGCAAAATGTGAACAGAGTACTCCTTTCTTGTATTCTTTTTGCCCACACACGGCACTAATGTGCTATAGGTAATGTGGACTTTCGTTTGTTGACTTGATAAATACAAAAATTTATTGCATGGGAGAAATTTTCAATTACTATAATTCCAGTGCATGGAAGTAACACCAGTTCGTCACTCTCAATGCAGCTATGGAAGAGAGTATAGATTATCAGATTTCCAGGCTTAATTCTAAATAATCAAATTAATAACAATGAAAAAAAAACTAGAAACTTTTATAAAAGAGAAATGAAAAAATAAGTCTATATTCATGTGCTAATCTTCAGCTGTCCTTTTTCTACATGCACGGGAGAGTCGAATAGAAACACGTTTCTACGATATTTCTGATGAAATTTGTAGTATACTGTCGCTTATTTATGCTCTGAATTACAGAAGTTAATCAGGCATAGACGGAATATAATTAGATGCAGTTTTCATAGTGCGCCGGTTCGATTTGCCATAATTGCTTTTCTGTTTTGAATTCGAAAATATTCGGTGAGTCATGAATTCAAATAACCTTCAAATTGAAAGTAATTATTGCATTTAGTAAATGATATACTAACCTTAAATGCACCCACATTATCACATTTGTTTATATGCTTGCACAATTCGCTTGTGGTATTGTAATAAAAGAAAATTAACGTACATTTTACTTGGACAGAAGTTAACGGACACCATAGTGTAAGGAACAAACAGCCTTGGGGTTCGCCTTAATAACATGTAGAACATCCTTTCGCTGCCAATAGTGATTGCAGAATCCCACTGGTGTACAGTCCAGAAGAGATACTGACCTGGATAACGATATTAGTGGGCATTTTGAACCATTCTTTCTGTAGGAATGTAATGCTGTCCTAGTCTTACTTCCCTTGACCTCACCAGTAGCTCCAGTTTATCAGACAGATGTTTACCAGGGTTGAGGTCAGGGCTCTGTGGAAACCAGTCAAGTGTGGTGACTTTCATGTTCACAAATTATGCCGTTACAGTAGCAGCCTTATAATAAAGTGTAATAATAAACACTCATCCCACGAAACGCACTGATCACTCTATTATCGGAATGAATTCGCATTCTTCTGCCATGCGCAGAAGTGTCGAGGGGTCTCACATCTGTGATCGAACGGTATAAATTAATAATTTATTTTTAAAATTAAAGTATTACTTTCAATAATAAATAATGTAACAGAGAGAGAGAGAGAGAGAGAGAAGGAATATCCACTGTTCTATTGAGTATAACTAGTATATACACAAAAACAACACCGAAATCGAATGTCTCACTCACCTCTTTTATAGCATTTTCTATTGCGATCACTGGCAGAATCGTTTCCAGTAACGTAACTGAAACAAAAAATAGATATATTACCAGAATTTGAATATTTCGTTTTGCAGTGATGACTTCTCCATATGCCAGAGGTAAGGAAATACAGCACACTACACTTTGCACTCCGTAAAAGACGAATATCGTTGGTGAGAAAACCGAATCAAGTCGATTCACGAGATAGTAGCAATCCATGTAATGCAAACGTAGCGTTTGCATCTGTCGGCAAAAATCGTTAAGAGAAAATGCTTTGTTCTGTAAGTGGATCAAAGAAGAGACCACTGAGTTAAAACAGAAACGAAAGAAAATCGCAAACATCATCATCCATATTGGGATAATAATGTTTGGAATTAAGTTGGAACAGATAAATACTAATGACCGTATACAATGCATCAAAACATCACTGTTGTTAGAAAAATAAATAATATAGAAAGATAAATCAAGGGAAAAGTATGTTACAACAGAAACAATTACGACTAACACTGAAATGGTTTTAAAAACCTTCAGTGAACGACAATATTCCTTTGTGAACTTCAATTCTTGCTCTACGCGACAACAATCTTTGACTAACTGTACGAAATCGGAACCGTGAAAATAGAAATTGACTCTACAGACAACTGCATTTATCATCAAAGATGAGTGCAACATAATTTTTGGAAAGACGTTAATACCAAGGATATTCTCTTTAACAGAATGATGTACTATAATGCTGTATAACGGATATGATATGGACAAGAATACCCAGCATATCATATATCCAGCTAAGAAACCACATTTCTTGAAATGTAAGCAATGTGTTTCGTTAGATTTGAGACCACGAGCTACACAGACTCCAAATACAACGTTCGTGCGAGCAATTGCACGAAATGCGTCAAAAAACGGAGAAGAAGAAATATTCGAATGTATTTTTCCACATGCAATGCGAATATCTCGCCTAAAATTGCTCTTTGAAGCCATCCTGTGCTGCTGCTACTGCCGAGTGTTCACAACCGTAGAATACGACGCTTGCAAGAATCGCTGCTGAACACATCTCCAGAGAGCAGCTGTGTACTTTGACACACCCTTCGTTTAAACTAAGGCATCAGTAAGACTCCCACAACGACGACGTTTTTAATAACGAGATGAAAATCCATACAATAAAACGTGCCTCCTCTCTCTCTCTCTTGTGGAACGATATTTTTTTATCATCAGTAGGAAAATGAGTTGTCTATTGTATAGAATTGTTTACACTGAGGTAAGAGTTTATTAAATTTTCAAAGGCAATGCCAAGTTCTCGATCTATAAGCGTTACTCTCCTTACTGACAATTGGCACATGTGCATTAACTGGCGCAAACCTGCGATACCACCATTGTAACCGACGTGCTCTCGAAATGTATGACGTTGTGGGTTTCTAAATATGTTAGGCAGGACTTTGAAGGATGTCTCTTATTCTGCACCTGAAGCCGAGGGCCTGCGGGATATATAGGACGGAAACCATGTCCCTGTGACCACATATAGCACATGTCACTTGAGCTGTGCTATGTGCCTTGTGCGTCTAGGTCTCAAGTGAAGTAATATAATCCCAAGTTTCGTAAGGAAAAACTCTTAAACTAACATCTCAAACCACCTTTTCCAGCAAATACAAATGGAACAATTAATGAAACGAATTTTACAGGTTTCAGATGGCTAATTCATTTTTTTCTACAAACAACAGATTTCTATGTACTTCTCAAACCGGGAACCGTAAAAGGTGCGTTTGAAAGAAACTGCAAATTTAATAAAAAAAAACATTCTACAAAATAATGTAATTCAATGCAAGTTAGCCTTCATTTAAATATTCCAGAATCACATAGAAATCTCTCGGACACCAGAAATTCTGTATTTTCATTTTTTAATCGCGAAAAAAAATCAATAGGCCAAGTTTTAATTCTAATAATCATAAGCACCAGAAGAAGGTTTAATCCTTCTTCAGGTGATGTTGATTCTTCTCTTTACTGTTAATGAAAAATGCTTATTGTCCCTCTATTTTTAAAGACCACCCAGCCACCTTTTACTTGGTCGATTTCTTCTACACTTCTTTATCCAATTCTTTACTGTTTTGGACATCTCTTTTCCTGCTATCTCTATATATGATTGTGTCATTCTTCTTTGTGTTTTCGGAACTAATCCTTTATTGTTGTAAGTTTATTTTCCACTTGATTAGACTATAATAAAATTAGATTATTTAGTTCAATCCTTTATCCAACTTTGAGTAAATAAAGTGTACGCCTGAAATATCTTCAGGAGTGAGGCAACTCGTAGTAAAGGTGGACCAAGCTCTCATCATTCCTTGTCTCAGTATCTCCCATAATGCAAAGCACATCATCTTGCGGACATCTATAATGCAATGCATTAAGGGTAGGGCCACTAACCAGACCAGTTTCGACGTTTATTGAGGTCTCGTCGGTGGGAACCAGACGCAAAAGTGGTGATACAAAGGCAGAAGCAATGAAGAAGTCATATTTACCTATACGAGTTGCCAAAAGGTGTACCACCTTATTATTAAATTACTCTGGATTTAGAGAAATATGTTGGAAGTTTAGTTTCCAATTGATTAGGCTATAATAAATTTAATTTAATCCTTAATCCAAGTGTGAGCAAACAAAGATTGCGGCTGAAGTGTCTTCTGGACTGAGGCTACTTGTAGTGAAGGTGGACCAAGCTCTCATCACTCCTTGTCTCAGTATCTCCCATAATGCAAAACACATCTCCTTGCTGACATGTATAATACTATGCATTGAGGGAAGGACGACTACCCAGACTGGTTTCGACCTTTATTGAGGTTTCGTTAGTGGGGGCCAGACCCAGAAGTGGTGATACTAAGACAGAAGCAGTGGAGAGGTCATATTTACCTATTAAATTATTCTGGATTTAGAGAAAGATGTTGGAAGTAGTAAGGTGGTATACCTTTTGGCAAAAGTCGTTACTAGTTAAATATGACCTCTCCATTGCATCTGCCTTAGTATCGCCACCTCTGGGTCTGGTTGCCACTGACGAGACCTCAATTACCGTCGAAACATGTATAATACTATGCATTAAGGGAAGAGGCCCTTAATATATATATATATATAGTCAGAGACAGTAGACTCTATTCGTAGAAATAAGTGATGGGGAATATATTTTTCAGAATAAAAAGAATATTACATAGAATAATAGATTAGATGAAAGCCGGCGATTCCACATCCATGGCAGAACCACATCAATGGGAACTGGATCCAGACGAAGAGTAATAAATATATCCAGAAATCACTTAATTTCTATACGAAATATTGAAGTATAACTACCAACAATGTTACTGGCTAGATGGGTGAAACAGATATGCTTTTCATATCTCCTTTGTCTAAGTACGGAAATTTGTGAATTGGATGGTTTTCAGCTTTACGCTCGAACTTTAGGGTTGGTCAGCTGTGTTCAGCTTGGAGTAGAACTTACATGGGTCTTTTGTGCTTGCAGTAAACTGCTTCATTGTAGTTGGAGGCTTGTTTGATTAGTGGGTTTGGGTGCATGCATGCCTTGGTGAAGATCTTTTCAGCTAGATCATGAAGAATGGAGAAGATGCATAGAGTTCTGTTCTCTCGAATGGATCTGGATGTGTCTTATAAACCATGGGCCGTTTAAATCATTCTCAGGCACTTGTTTTGCATTCGCTTCAGTTTTAGAATATCTGATTTTGAGGTATGGCTCCCTGCTCGGAAGGTAAGTAATTACAGGGCGCATCACCATCAGATATAATAGTAACTTGTTTTCTATGTCTAGTTTACTGCTGTGGTTGACAATTGGGTAATATTGAGCTATAGTTTGGATGCCTTGGAACTATTGAGTTTGATGTGGCTGTTAAATCGGAGTTTCTTGTCTAGTTGCACTCCGAGATATTTGGTTTCTGTCTGCCACGGAATATATTCTCCAAACAGCTGGATATCATCTTTAATGGGACTTTCCTTCTGGAAAATAATATGGCTGAACTTTTTGGGGGATTTACTTGACTCCTGCAATCCGAGAACCATATCTCCAGTGAAGGGATACTGTCCTAGAAACGCCCGATTCCCCAATGGGGGCTGAGAGATCGTGTAGTATAGCCGTTTCATCCGCAGATAGGATGAAGTACAGTTTAGTTCTAATTTTAATAGTTCTAATAAGAACTGGACGATGGACTGAGTCCTTGACTCTTTATCCCGTCATCTGAATGAAGGAAATCTGTGTGGATGGGGTGTTATTGAGCTAAACGCTCTAGTCATGGCTGGGTAACGGCAATAGTCGAGCCTCAGTTACAGCTTCATTGGCAACAGCATTGCTATCCGCTACCCTGGAAGTCCTAAAAAGGACTAGATATCTTCACACCCTCCCGGGTGATCTATCCGAAGTACAGTTTAATGTTTTTATTATTTCACATTACAGTAGATTATTTAAGATATTAAAAGGTGTATTAAGTTGTTGTGAAAATACCTTTTAAAACTGAAATATTCAGAAAATTTTTACTTTAGTAAATATTAAACTAAAATTTTCAAGATATTATATTATGAATTAACCTTTTTTTTTTTTCAAGTATAACAAAACAGCAAAATTTGCGAATGCATATTAGTAATTAAAATATTTCAAAAGGATATTTGCTCATTTGCTAAGGCGATGAACAGTAAAAAACAATAAACAGGCTGATATAATGAAATTATATCATTATTTTATATATATATATATATATATATATATATATATATATATATATTCTAAAAATTCATTTTTACTCTGTAGAAAATGTTATAAATTATTTTATATGACTGATACCGAGAGATAAAGAGATGACATCATTTATTTAAAACGATACTATTAGTTTACTAGTTTTGTTGAATGGACCAACTTCTTCAGGTATCGCAATCAAAGAAATATACAAAAAATAACAAAGACTTAGAAATTGCATTAATAGTACTAGTACAAAAGACAGCAGTACATTTTGAAAACAGTAATGCGAGCTTGAGTTCCAAATAAAAGTTGACTATGTGCTGTCACGAGTGTGCCAATACTGAAATGTGGCAAATTGTGAATTAGAAAGATAGAAACTTAGATATGGGAAGAATCTCAGGCAATTTTTCTGGACTGGACAATAATTCTTTCAAGTTCATCATAGAACACATAGATATTACAAGTTTTGGTCCAGTCCGCAATGTGTTGGCGACCTTCATCTGAGTTAACAGGAAAAAGAACCTGGCTAGAGAGAGCGATGTCTCTAGTCCTGTTGTAAGAAATATCTCTACGTGTTGTTCCAGACGAAGAAGGATGGATTTAACAGTTTGGCCGTAGAATGGCTTTCCATAATCACATAAGATCTTGTAGACTCCTGGAAACTGAGTTGGAAGATGTTTCTCTTTAGGTTTCCTAAGTATGGATCGAATTTTGGTAGCATAGTGAAGCAAGTTCTGAACTTAAATGTCTTGAGAATTTTAGCTAGTTTTTGTTGAAACAGAGCTGATGTAAGGCAAAGAAATAAAGGCTCTGGGAGAAGAGGGATCTTCAGAAGCAGTTGAGTGACGGAGAGAAAGAAAATTTTCAATCTTATTAGGAGAGAAACCATTATTGATAAAAGTATTTTTAAGAAAAAGGAGTTCATTTTCAATTTCTGTTTCTTCTGTTAGTAAAGATTTGGCCCTGTGTGCTAAGGTAGAAAGACTACCAAATGTTTGCGGAGGTAATGATGGGAAGAGGCATGAAGGACTCATACTGATAGATGAGTAGAAAATCTACTCATCTATCAGTATGAGTAGATTTTCTAAAAATTGAGATTTTAAAACTTTCAGACCATCTCTTAAGCGAGGACTGCCTCCCGTGCCGATCTAGACACGGGAGGCAGTCCTCGGATTCAAGTTCGAAGCTAAAAGAAACTTTTCCATGAAACTTGTTTAGATGGTCTAAAAATAACTTCAGGTTGTTGACACCGTCTTCCCAGATGAGGAATATATCGTGTATATAACGATACCAAAAGTTTGGTTTAAGGGGGAAGGAGTTAATAGCTCTTTCTTGAAAATCCTTAAGAAATATATCTGCGAGAATCGGAGAGAGTGGGCTGCCCATGGCTAGACCTGAGTTGTGTAAGATGTTATTGTCATGTTTGAAGTAACCTGACTTTGGACAATGGGAGAGTAAAGCAAAGAGTTTTTTTGGATAATTTGTTCTTAAGAAGATTGAGGACTTCTTGAGCAGGAACATTTGTGAAGAGAGAGAGACAATATAGACACTAGTTAGTATATCTTTTTTTTTTTTTTTAAGTTTGATGTCCGTTATGTTTAATACAAAGTCAATACCGGCGCACTCGTCACAGCACGTAGTCAACTTTTATTTGGAACACAAGCTCGCATTACTGTTTTCAAAATATACTACTATTTTTTGGACTAGTACTGTTAATGCAATTTTTAAGTCTCTGTTATTTTTTATACGTTTCTTTGATTGTGTTACCTGAAGTTGATCCATTCAGCGAAACTAGTAAACTAGTAGTATCTTTTAAAATAAATCATGTCATCTCTTTATCTCTCGGTATCAGGCATGTAAAATAATTTATAATATTTTCTATTGACTAAAAATTAATGTTCAGAATATCAATTTTCCTGATGACGAGGAATTAAATTCAGTTATCAAAGAATATCAGAAGAATCTCAGGACCATTGGATTATACATTAACAGACTTGTGTTTCTAAAAAAATGCGAGTGCAATTCCATTATTCCACGCTTCCTTAACTTTAAAGAATCCATAAAAACCGCTAAAGCTGAAATAATTTACTGCAGAGACAAACTGGAACTTTTATCGGAACGCATTTTTGAAACCAAACGTTGTCTTGCCACTTATTTCTCAAAAACGTCCTATTTTGAAATCCGTTTATCTATTCTCTAGACAGTTGATCTTGGAACCATTTATAAGAAATTAGCTCTCTTAAAGCTTCTAAAATTCAGAATTCTAATAAAATTATCCTAAACAGAAAATATGATTCTCTTAAATATGTTCAATACCGCCAAACTTCTCATTTTGATTCTACCTTTTTGAAAAAAGTGTTATCAATAATTTTTTCCACAAACTGTCTTTGGCAGAAGAAAGTATTCTTGCTAACGGCCCTAATTTTGTCACTGCTCCTACCTCCATATCTAAAGAACAACTCTTACCGAAGATAGAAAAGGCGGCATCTTTATTACCAATCAAGGAAGTTAACCTCCTTTTAGAAGCCATTTTCACCATAAATAATGCTAGACCACCTCCAAACAACATCTCTTGCTCTGAAATAGCAGCTAGTAAGTCTTTAAAAAATAATAATGTCATCGTGATTCTACCTGATGAAAAAGGGAATGCGACTGTTATCTTAGACAGGTCTGATTACCATAATAAAATTTAGGAACTTTTAAACAGTGATATTTTTTCTGAACTTAACAGTGATCCTACAATTGAATTACACAATAGGACCAATAATTTATTAAAAACCACCTTGGAGTTACCAAGAAACATCCGTCTTTCACTCACTCCATCCTTTAATCCCTCGATTATATGGGCTCCCCAAGATATACAAGTCAAACATCCCGGTCAGACCAATAGGTGTATGGATACACTCACCTACCTACAACCTTTCTACTTACCTCGCAACCTTTTTAAGAAATCTTTCTGAAATTTACTCTTCTCTGACTAGTTTCGATATTGTTTCTCTCAAAGAAGTGCTCAAGAAGTCCTCGATCTTCTCAAGAACAAATTATCCAAAAAACTCTTTGCTTTACTCTCCCATTGCATAAAGTCAGGATACTTCAAAAATGACAACAAGATCTACTTACAAACCTCAGGTCTACCCATGGGAAGCCCATTCTCTCTGATTCTCGCAGATATATTTCTTGAAGATTTTGAAGAAAAAGCTCTTAACTCCTTCCCCCTTAATCCAAAATTTTTGTATCTATATATACGATATATTCCTCATCTGGGAAGAGGGTGTCAACAACCCAAATTTATTTTTGGACCCCCCCCTCCTAAACAAGTTTCATGAAAAAATCTCTTTTAGCTTCGAACAGGAATCCGATGACTACCCCCATTTTCTAGATCTGAAGCTTACCAGATGTTCTGAAAGTTTCAAAATCTCAATTTTTAGAAAACCTACTCATACTGATAGATACCTTCATGCTTCTTCCGATCATTACCTCCGCAAAAATTTGGTATTATTTCTACCTTAGCACACAGGGCCAAATCTCTACTAACAGAAGAAAGAGAATTTGAAAATGAACTCCTTTTTCTTAAAAATACTTTTATCAATAATGATTTCTCTCCTAATAATATTGAAAATTTTCTTTCTCTCTGTCACACAACTGCTTCTCAAGATCCCTCTTCCCCCAGAGCCTTTATTTCGTTACTTTACATCAGCTCTCTTTCAACAAAAACTAGCTAAAATTCTCAAGACATTTAACTTCAGAACTTGCTTCACTACGCTCCCAAAATTCGATCAATACTTAGTAAACCTAAAGAGAAACATCTTCCAACTCAGTTTCCAGGAGTCTACAAGATCTTATGTGATTATGGAAAGCCATTCTACGGCCAAACTGCTAAATTCATCCTTCTTCGTCTGGAAGAATATCGTAGAGATATTTCCTACAACAGGACTAGAGCCATCGCTCTCTCTAGCCAGGTTCTTTTTTCTGTTAACTCAGATAAAAGCCGCCAACACATTGCGGACTGGACACAAACTTGTAATATCCATGTGTACTATGATGACCGTGAAAGAATTATTGTCCAGTCCAGAAAAATTGCCTTAGATTCTTCCCATATCTAAGTATCTATATCTTTCTAATGCACAATTTGCCACAATTCAGTATTGGCGCACTCGTGACAGCACATAGTCAACTTTTATTTGGAAGTGAAGCTCGCATTACAGTTTTCAAAATGTACTACTGTTTTTTTTTTGTTGTTGTTTTTTTTGGACTAGTCCTGTTAATGCAATTTTGAAGTCTTTGTTATTTTTTTTTTCATATTTCTTTGATTGCGATACATGAAGAAGTTGATCCATTCAACGAAACTAGTAAACTAGTAGTATCTTTTTAAATAAATCATGTCATCTCTTTATCTGTCTGTGTCAGTCATTTAAAATAATTTATATATATATATATATTGCAAATACTCCCGCTAAAGATTTCCCCAATTGTTTGCAGACTTCGCGCGATTCCTAAAATTAAACACAATATACTAATACTTCATTGCCCTTTTCACGAGGATAATGAAACATTAGTGCTTCATGAAGAGTAAACTTTTCCACGTGAAAAATTGGGCCATTCGTGTTAATAGCCTGGGTGTGCTTTCAAAATGCATTCACCTTTGCGCCCTTTGAAAATAAGTAAAGAGGGCGAAGCGGGTCAAATTCTTAGCTCTGTATTTTTAAACCGGTGAGAAGGCGTGGCTAGGTGAGCTAACATTTTGAGCTCACCTAGCACCTAGCGTCTCTGATTGGTTATTTAGTCAACCAATCTAACTGAATGTTGTCACTTGTCATGAGTTGAGCGCGTTTTTTTTGTCTTCTCTTTACTTTCATTTTATTCTAGTTAAAACGCTCCAAGCACTATTCAGAGATTTTCATGCGACTGCGTTTTTTGGTCTGTTGTGAGCAAGTGTGGAACGAATCTTGCGCAATTTTTTTTCGTATGCAAGTCTTCATGCAAAATATATCCTTCACGCTCTTGTGAAATGCCTATAGTCTCATCAATTTCACGTACTTTTACTTGCCGGTCATCCAAACCATATCCTGCACTTGATCAACGATTTGTGGTGCTGTTACACTTTTTGGACGTCCTTCACGTGGAGATCTTCAAGGCTGGTACGGCCAAGTTTAAATTCGGCAGCCCATTTCTTAATTGTCGAAATCGAAGGAGAAGAGTGCCCATAAACTTCTTTTATGAAGTTGGAATGAATTTACTTTTGCGTTATACCATCTTTCTCAAAGGATTTTATAACGTACAGTCTATTTTATCCATTTATATTGTAAAGTCTATTTTATCCATTTCAAGGGATACAGACGACACTTTTGCTTCAGACAGCTGTATAAAAGAAACTCCTTTATAGAATGACTTTCAATTTCACATAGATGCTTATGACAAATTTACTTAGTTAGAAAAAAAATCTTGACGATATGGTTACAATCTATGTTCGAGGATGAGAACTTTTCCGACCACCCTCGTATATACAGCTTGTTTAGTGTTTTGACTAATCTCTTTCTTATTCCATATAAACGTATTTAGTTGAATCCTACCATACCTTCTTTGCTAATTCTGCTGTATTTCTTAATTATTGTTATTATTATTATTATTATTATTATTATTATTATTATTATTATTATTATTATTATTATTATTATTATTATTATTATTAAACAAGACCTCATGGAGTCAAAGACTCATCTAGGAGGTCCTATATCTGAAACATTTTACTTGTTCTATTGATTTTCCATTTAGGACGCATTTGATGTTTTCAATGGTTCTGTCAAATTTCATTGTCTTTGTCTTTTTAATGCTGATTTTTATACCAAGTTTATTATAGTAGTTATTCAACTTAGTATCCAGCCCTCCTCCAGTAGATGCTTCGATTGAAACTTTTGCTTCACATCTCTATTTGAATGAGATTATGTCCCATTTACACCATAACTGTAGCATTTAAAGAGCTTTTCCCTTGTCACCTTGTCATATGCCTTTCTCAGATCTACGAAACGTAAATACTGATCCTTGTTATAATCCGAAGAATTCTCAACTATTTTTCTTAAATTGAATATATGATCCTGACAAAGTCTGTTTGGACTGATCCGAGCTTATTTTTCTCCAACCATCTCTTCCATATTTTTATAGCCTATTCTCAGGAATAGTTACATGAATCTTAGCAGCACCACTGAATAGAGAAATTCCTCTGTAGTTCTCATTTTTCTTTATTCCCTTTTATAGATTGTTATTATGTGTGCTCTACTAAAGTCATCTGGAATTCGATCCTCTTACCAGGCTTTCTGAATTATGCAGTGTAGCAACTGAAAAACGTTTATACCTCCCTATTTTGGCATCGTTTTTGTAGGAATATCATTTACCTCAACTGCCTTCCCACATTGTTATATGTGTGGTAATCATTTCTTACTCTTGAAATAGTGTATTAGCCTTCATGGAACAGATGGGAAGCCACAGTGTCATATTCTTTCTCACTATTCCTGTATTGTGTTTCACAGAACTTGAACTCCGTGCATTTCTGTATTGCTATCAAACGATAGAGCTTTAACGAACTGAACAAACAGACAATTTCTGTTACAGTTTATCTAACTGAAGACGCCTGCTACGACTTCGTGAATATTGCACAAATCACTGAGACAACATTCACAAATTTCAAAATGTTTTCGATGATTTTCAAAATGTTTTCTTTGCATAAAACATATGCCCTGATACTGCTGAAATGGAGAATGTCTTACTGCTTAGTTTTATCTAATAGGCAGAGATTACTTCCCTCAAGATCATATGCCTGTTCCCAAAACATTGGGCGATTTCGAAGGTTGCAGAAACATGGAAGAACATGGTTCGATTAGATACCGAAATTTACAGCACACAATTATCTCTTGAGATCAAACCGAGGCATTCGTGATAGAACCACAATGTAATTATCTGAGGATATTGCAGTCTACACTGTTAGCAATAAAAGAGAAAGCCAATCCGCTCACACATCAAGAGTACGACATTTCCTTTGAGTTAAAGGGAGAAAATATATATATAATGGGAGGAAAACCTAAGAAATTTTCCAACTGGTGTGAGCCTTCCTACAAGAAAAGATCAGACTTTTTGTAATACTATCCACACAAAACGGATCGTTAAAAAGAACCTCATATTGGTGAAAAATATTTTAATAATCTCAAATAAACGAAGGGTGTGTCAAAATATACCGCTCGCTCTCTAGCTGCGTTCATCACGTGAGTCGTGCAGACGTTGTATTGTACGAATGTCAAGGATGGGAATCACACCGGTGTCTTCGATGTAAGGCAAGTCCATCGCAACACAGCTAGCAAAATGATGTCGAATATTTCTACCTCTCCGTTCTTCAACACATTTCGCGCAATTGCCCGCAGTCATGTCGTCTTTGGAACTTATTTATGTAGCGGTATTAGAACATAGACGGATTATATTTCAAGAAATACGGCTTCTTATTCGGATATATAGTATGCTGAGTATCCTTTATACCACATTACAGCAAAATCGTATGTTAAAATGAATTTTCTTGGTACTGAGAATCTTACTCTGATGATCGTCTCTGCTTCTGTGATGATACTTGCAGTAACCTGTAGACTCATGTTCTGTTTCCGCAGTTCTTGCGTTGTACAGTTAATCAAAGACTGTTGTCGGGTAGAACAAGAAATTGAGTTAACAAAAGAATAACAAAAGAATCACTTCAATAATCTCCGTAAATGAATTTGCAATAACATATTTTCCCGTTATTTATTTTAGGTATTTTTTGTTCTTTCTGTAATATTCAGGAAAATTTGTTATATATTGTACATTCCGCAGAATTATTCTGTTCTGATGTAATTTCACAAATTGTCATATGGATGACGGTTTTTGCGAACTTCTTTCGATTCTGTTTGCGTTCAATAGCTCTGCTTTGTTGCAGTTGCATAGTCGAGGATTGCCTTATAGTGAATTCGGTCAACAGGTGCAAACACTTCGGCAGCGTTACATGACCTGTTATAACCTGATGACCAGAGTTCTTTCGATTCTGTCTTCCATGATATTGGGTTTTTACGGAGCGCAAAGTGTTGGATGTTGCACTACATTGCCTATCGCATATAAGAGAGTTCAGGTGTGAAACACGGAACTATTTTAAACTTGTAAAATATATGTTTTTGGTTCAATTAGGTTATTGGAAATGATTCTACCAGAGTTCGCAATTGAGACTGCTGTAAAAGAGGGAAGTATGATATAAAAATACTTGCGTTCAACCTCATAAGCACTTTGAATATTCCATCTAAAGTTAATATACTATTTACGAAATACTATATATAAATATTTGCACAGCTCAAATTAATCATGAAGCCACTGCGTTACCCTTCTATCGCAACACTATAATAAAAATCAACGAAGCTAAATCAAAAACTGCCCTCATTATTTTACTTGCTTCAACCACCAACAAAAACGACATAAAGGTTCTTCCCTTTCTAGACGAGATTAAAATTTGACTTCTTTCCGAAATGATAGACATTAAGAAAACCCCACTTCAAGTTAGGAAGAAAATATACACCCTTGACCCGCTAGTCCGTGCTCTGGCTGTATTGTTTCATAAGTATGAAGATAGGTGTGGGAAAATTGTTATTAAAAACTACTGTTGTGTCTGCAGTAAGACACACACATACAGACAGAGAGAGAGAGAGAAATATTTTCATGACAAAAGTCACGCAATATGTAATATATCCAATTCAGTGTGCATTGTGCAGGTGTAACTCAGTAAAAATGACGTTTTTAATGAGAACGCTAGGCTGCCGGGGAAAAAAATGCTTATAAGCTGGAGTTCTTTTAGATAGACTTTAGATAGATAGAGTTCTTTTAGATAGAGTCGAAATGTTGCAGACTGGATGTCTGCAACATTTCGACGATTCTGTTATGACATAGGAAAACAACCGATACGAATCTATTAAACACTTAGTTGAATGAATGCTAGAGAGAATACAAGCCAATCTGTTGGTTCCTGATCGTTATTAAATGACCTTCTAATAAAGTATCCCGCCGTGTAGTTGCTGCTGCTCCTACCATTTGAGCTCGAATTTCAGGGGGTAGGGAAGGAAGAAATAATAAATTCTTAACAAGGAAAACATTAATTCATCCATGTAAAATTTGGAAGGGGGGGGTTTCCTACCATACAAAATTAGTACACATTTTTACTAATGTCGGGCATTGTGTTAAATACTCCGAAAACACTGAATTTGCAATACAGTGAAATTTCAGCCACTTCATACCTTTAATAAGCATTGCGTTCGTCTCACAGTTAGATTTCAACCTAAGAGTACAATGTTTATATTTTTCAGGATAGGTTGAACAAACATTAGACTACTTATTTTGAGGATTGAATAATGATGAAAGGCAAGTATACGAACTTGCCTTTTATCTTCATTAATTGCATTTCAATAGAATTGTAAAAATTGAACCGAAAGTATAACGTATTCCACATTTTGTCGAAGTGAGGTTAAATGGTACAACAAGTGCGGGTGTCTCTAGAGGAGAAGCCACATCCCAACAACTTATTGTTAATTTAAATTTATTTCAGTTGAAATTTTCAGATAACTGACAGTAAAGCCAGAAAGAAATATCTTTTATCAAAAAATGTAATCAAAAAGCAATCTTTTCTTATATAATCTAATTTTAAATGGACTCTTTTGATCTCTCCATCCATCTCAGCTCGACTAGTCTGAATTTCCCAATTGACACGTAGCAACCACAGAGACAACAAATAAGAAGAGTAAGAACAGATTTTGCCATTTTGAACTAAGCTCAATGTTGTTTTGGTATTTTATTTTATTAATTACATTTGGTTTAAGAATTGGATAAGTACCTCCCATTCGATACTTACAATAAAAGGAGTCATAAACTCATTGTAGTAATTTGGCTAAAAATTCCTCTGCCTTGAGATCTAAATGGAATTAGAGTTTAGTGTTGTAAATACTGTCCATCTAAAAAATGGTATTTTTTTACTGAATCACCAACGTGATGACTGTAGGAATTTTGTAGTAATTGAAGTTGATTATCTTCTGAGAATACTTAAATTCTGGTTTGATATTTTTACTTACTGTTTGCTGTAACTTGTGTTTGTGTGTTTGCTTTTATATTCGATTATAAAATTATCTTATCAGGTTAAGGAAATTCAACAATGGCTTGCAGAAATGAGTCATCAACACCTAACAGCAGCTGAGTGGGAACGACTGAGTAAAAACTATGCTATATTAGGTTTTATATTTTCATTCGTGCAACATTAACAGAGTTCAATGTTTTTTCTAAAACAAATTTTAACATCAGAATATCAGGGTGTTGAAGAAGGTACAATAATGGTTAGTCTGAACACCAATGAGACTGAATTGTATGACATGCTTTTCAATGTTTTAAGATCACTTTAGGACGTTTTATCTTGAGCTGTCTGTTCATAACATATTTGCAATTTAGAATTTTTAAGGGCTTTTCTTATTTGATCAAAAAATCATAAAGCATGACGAGTTGGCTGATTTCACTAAAATGTTTTTGGTCTCAGGTATCCTTGTGGAATAGTTGCTAGCTCCATGCAATAATTACATAAAGAGATACAGGTTTGTGATCTAGTTACAACTACAGAACTGTTTAGGTTATTTGTCACCCGAATATCGAATTAGTCATCCCCTCACACAGCAATACAGGATTTTTCGCTCCAGAAACTGATTTATAACCGCGTATTTCAAGAAAATTAACAAAATGGTGGCTTTTTCCTACCGTACTGTTGTCCTGTTATCTCTAAAATTATGACGACACTGTGATATTAAGCAACTGCCATTTGTGCTCATAAACCCAAATGCTCTTATACTTCTCTTAAATATCGTTCGTTCTAAAGTTAATTTTCTTGGAACTGACCATGTGTGCTGATATTAGAAAATTAGCCCTAAAAGACCTCCACTTCCTGTTCTCGTTTGGAAATAAAAGTTATTAGCAGATTTATTTTAAGTTTTGTTTACTGAAGGCAGGAATTGGTTTGATGTAGTTTCCTATTTGATCTTTAAAGCGCAGTAACCGATTATAGCCAAAAAACAAAAACAAAAAACCTTTTCCCACTCAAAGCACTAAACTTATTATTTCTTCTTATTATGAGAACGGCATTATTGTAAGGGCTACGTTTTAAGGGGTAGCATCCCAGGAGTACCCTGAGGAAAGAATGAAATTTATTTTTACTTCAGAAAAATTCACGCAAAAAGCCCATTCTGGACTCGTTTCTTGAAGGAATTACATCTACATTTATTTCGTATTTCCTTAAAAAAAACATGCATTTAATGGAATCATAGCCTTATTCTCTTCGGAGTATTATAATCAAACAAAACCATATCATTCACATCAAATATCTAAGTTCACTAAGTTGCCCACTATTATTATTTCTTCGATTTTCTTGCACCTTTATATAAATAGAAAATAAATATTAATAAAATCTTTCACAGGTTTCGGCATTCCAGACTGCATGTGACAATTGTCAGGCTGCTTTCGCTGGATCAGGGTTTTTCAAAGTGAATCGTTCCTTCTTATCAGCGGTAAGAATGATCCTTCTGTGTAAATTATTAGATTAAATGCGCCAATGAAACTCACAAACCACTAAGTTGAAACCTTGCAATCCTGAATAATACGTCATTTTAACCTAATATCTATTTGATTATTTACTCAAATACACGATGATGGAAACTGCATAAAGGAACAAATATGGAATGTTCATCAAGTATTAAAAATACCAAGCAATTTTAAACATGGTTTTACTCCATTTCCCAAGTAAGCAAACAGACAAACAGGTCAAGTTTGCGCCTGCAAGTGATGCACGTCTAGCTGATCCTGCGGGTAGTGCAAGACCAAGGCAACTCGTGGTAAAGGTGGCATAAGTTCGGATCACTAATCTTAATATCTACCCTTAATACCAAAACACATCTCCAAGAAGGGGATGTATGATGTTTTGTATTAAAGGCAAGGGGCCACTACCCAGACCGATTTCGACCTTTATTGAGGTCTCATCAGGAGTTGCCTTGGTCTTGCACTACCTGTAGGATCAGCTAGACTTGCATCACTTGCAGGCGCAAACTTGACCTGTTTGTCTGTTTGCTTACTTGGGAAATGGAGTAAAACCAGGTTTAAAATTGCTTGGTATTTTTAACATTTATCATACCCAAGGTAAAATACTTTCTACATATATTAAAGAATAAATATTTAATGACTTAAACCGAGATAAAATCTGAAGTTTTAATGACAATGATACAACTAGTTTCAGCTTTTTACAGCCTTCTTCAGGTATCCACTAAAGGTACAACACAGTAATAAAAATTGAAGTTACAGAAAACTGAAAATTACTGGCAAACAATGCAATTCATAATTGACACAAAAACGTTGTATTTTTCAAGTTCTATCTAACGCGCTATTGATTATTGCATGCGAGCTTGCAAGTTCTTGAACGCCAGTATTGAACAACTGCAGCATGGCTATCAGGGATGTAGTAACTCAAACTGCTGTCCAAATGTTCAGGATTTAGGGAGATTTCCCTGGACTCCACGATTTTCCTTTCAAACTCATCACTGCAACGGAAAATGTTTTTTAGGATTTATCCCAGCAAACTAAGTGACTCTTTCGATCATCATGAGGATTGTTTGAGAAAAGAACATGACTGGATAGGGCAGATGCATGTGATCATTTATAGGAGATGTCTCTCTTATGCTCCTCAATACGAAGTTCAACAGATTTGTTAGTCTGTCCAAAATAAGGAATATTACAATCGCGCCATAACTTGTAGACACCTGTATATTTCAGATGATGAATAGGCTTCGGGTGGCTTATAAGAGAACGGACTTTAGGGAGTGTAGTGAAAAACATCCTAATGTTGTATTTTTTAAGGATTCTAGCTAATTTATTGGAGACTGAACTAATGTAAGGTATTGAGATGCTACCTTTAAAATCAGTAGTTTCCGTAGTACACTGCCTAGAAGGATCCAGAAGAAATTTCTTAATCGTTTTTTCAGAATATCCATTTTGTTTAAAGATAAGAGAAAGGTGATTAATTTCTTTTTTGAGCTCATCTGGTTCTTTTAAAAGAGAGCGTGCTCTGTGTCCTAAGGTAGAAATAGTTCCGAGCTTTTGTGGTGGTAACTGATGAGATTGACAGTGCAGATATCTGTTGGTATGAGTGGGTTTTCTGTATATAGAGATTTTAAATCTATCAGAACATCATGTAAGAAATACATCCAGGAATGGAAGGCAGTAATTTCGATCTAGTTCGGCAGTGAATTTTATATTAGAATGCTGCTTGTTAAGATGATGAATAAAATCCATGAGAGATGTCTGTCCGTGACTCCAGGTGATGAAAATGTCGTCAACTTAACGTCTCCAAAGTTTCGGCTTAAGTGAGAAGGACGATATGGCTTTCGTTTCAAAATCTTCCAGGAAAATGTTTGCCAGATCCGGGCATAAAGGGTTGCCCATTGCTAGGCTTTGGTTTTGTTTGTAAATGGAGTCCCTATATCTGAAGTAGCCAGATTGAATACAATGCTTTAATAAAGCAAATATCTTTTTAGACAATTTTTTTCCTTTAGTAATGTTAATACCTCCTCCGTAGGGACTTTAGTAAATAACAAGATAATGCCAAAACTTGCTATGATATCATTTTCGCTGATTGAAATATTTTTGATATGAGAAACGAAGTCTGTGGTGTTTTGATGAAGGATGAAGATTTATCTGAGAAACACTTGTGGTATTCTGCAAGATGTTTCGAAAGCTTATAAGTAGGACCATCAATTCCTTCCATAATTGGGAGAAGAGGAGTGTTTTTCCTTGTGTATCTTCGGAACTCCATAAATGCGTGGTATAAGAGGGTGCAGAGAGCGAAAAGAAAGGCGAATATTGTGAGGAAGTTCAAATGTAGTCTTTAACAGATTGTTTGTGCGGTTTTGTACTTCCCTTGTTGGGTCATCCTGAAGAATTGAATATGTAATGTTGTCTTCAAGCAATTGAAAAATGTTATTGTGGTAATCTTCAGAAATGAGGATGACTGTGGCACCGCCTTTATCTGCAGGTAAAATAATAATGTCTTTGCTCTTTTTAAGATTATTTAAGGCCTGTCTTTCGGCAGGAGAAAGATTATCTCCTGGAGGTTTAACATTATTGATAACTACGATGGATTCAATAGGGAGAAGTTTTACCAAATGATTAGGAATATGTGAACTGGAATAAATTTAGGTGAAGGAATGAAATTTAGAACTTTGCTTAGAATATCTTTTTCTGCAACTGTTAAAATATGTGACAAATTGTTTACTACCACTTTTTAAATATTATTAATGCATTTTAGAATACAAAAAAGGAACAATTTGTATGAAATTCACTGTAATATATATATGTCGTGTAGGTGCCTTCGGTCGATGATTCTTTGGACTCCTTCGCTGTGTCGCGTAATAATAATATTTTTTTTTTTTTTTACAAAAATAGGAAAACTAGTATTAACTATTATTATTATTACTAATAATAATATTATTAATAATATTTTTTTATTGTTCTTTCAAATATTTACATAAGTACAATGATCATCTATTCAGTATATTATTTTACAAGGTTCAGCACTTTGTGCTACATATAATGAGATTTGAATAGTAATGATGATAACAGTTTTTTTTATATAACAATCATAATAATAATTTACAATTATATTATTCAGAGTTACATAAGTTGTATAATATTACATGGTGTAGTTTACTATTTTTTTTTCAAGTTTGAAAAGGTGGTGATTATACAACAGTATTTACACATATGCAATCTGAATATTATATTTCCTTATTCTCATAAACATACAGAGTAAACTCATAATTTACTTTTAAAATATTTTTTTTTACATTGAATACATTTGTTACAGTTATTATATACATTACATACATTTGTTACAATTATTATATACTTTACATTCATTTGTTTACATATCATACATTACTTACATTTGTTTACATGTGATATTTACATTACTTACATTTGTTTACATGTGATATTTACATTACTTACATTTGTTTACATGTGATATTTACATTACTTACATTTGTTTACATGTGATATTTACATTACGTACATTGGTTTACATATAATACATATATTGGTTTTCTTGTGATACGTACATTACATGCATTTCATTACATATGATACATCTTGGATGAGAACTAATTTTTTTTTTCCTTTCATCCTGTAAGCTTTAATGTAAGCTTATTTGAGGATGACACCAGTTGGTTATTACGTTTTTTTTTTTTTTTTTTTTTGCTGTGTTAGGAATCTATGATTGAGAAATTCGCGCGCGAAGTCACACGCACACGCACGCACGCACACACACGCGCACCCCCCACACACACACGCGCACCCCCCCCCCACACACAATAAATTGGAATGTACTGATGTGTCGCTGAACTGGAAGCCTGAGCGAATATATTGTGTTTCATTAAGTTTGTATGGTATTTTGGGTGCGTTTTTCTTGTTCGTAGTATGTCCTTAGAGCTCTTTTCAGGCTATTGTAGTTTGTAAGGTTTCTGTATTCAAAAGGTAATTTGTTTATCATGTCTGGGATGTAGAAGTTTCGCGTGGCCTTTCCGTAGTGATTATTGTATTTATATGTGATATAATTAGTAGTCTGAGGTCTTGTTATACGATATTTTATTCCTAACTGTCCTGTAGTTGGCATCGAAATAATGTTTTAGCAAGGCTGCATAGTGACATAAATGTTTTGCTGTCAGTATTTTGTGTTCTAACCATTGTAATGTTTATAAGGTCATGATTTTCTCTTTGTTCCCAAAAGATCAGTTTTGTCATTTTGTACTGTAGCGACATTAATCTATTTAATTTGTAGTGTGCACAGAAAGCATACGTTGTTATAGCGTATCTTGGTATATTTTGGCATAGTGCTTTGTATATTAGTGTTTTTAGGAGAATGGGAACTATGTCTTTTAAACTGTAGAGTTTGTCACTTATTGTTCGGAGTTTGTTGTGTGGATGTTTTATATGGCTATTCCAGTTCATATCTGCATCGAGGTAAATTCCAAGGTATCGTATTGTTTCAACCTGAGTGATTGTAGTGGTTTTGCTGTTCTGTGTGTTTTTTGTGTTGGAAAGTGGATGTTGGATGATTATATATTTGTTATCAACTGGTCGAGTCAGTGGATTTCTGAATATCATCAATTTTGTATTTTTTGAGTTTAGGTGTATGGAGTTTTTCGTGAGCCAGTCTATGATCAGATTAATATCATGTTACATATTTGATTGGGCTATGCTTGCGTTATTATGGATCGATATTATTGCTGTATCGTCTGCGTACTGGAATATCTTACCTTTGAGTGGTAACTGATTAATATCGTGCCTGTAAATGTTGAATAGATTTGGGGAAAGTACAGCGTACAGCTCCCTGTGGCACTCCACAGGTTACTGGTAGCTCTCTGCTTTGATTTGATCCGATACGTGTGATATGCTTTCTATTTTGGAGGTAGTTTGTAAACCACCTGTGAAGAGACCCGTCTATTCCAACATGCCTCAGCTTTTCTAACAAGGTTTGATGTGTAAGTGTATCGAATGCTTTAGTTAGATCTATAAAGACTACCATGGCTATTTTGTTTTTGTCAAAGGCGGTATTAATTATTTCTGTAAAGTCTTCCAAGAGAGATGTTGTTCTCTTCTTTTTCTGAAAACCATATTGTGTTTTGCGGATAATATTGAAGATCTCAGTGGATGCTGTGAGTTTCTTCAGTATGATCCGCTCCATAATTTGATTGATAATTGGTAAAGTTGCTATGGGTCTGTAATTGCTGATTAAATATATTTTTCCTTGTTTGTATATGGGTGTAATTATGGCGGTCTTTAGCATACTTGGTATCTGTCCTGTTTTAAATATTTTAGTTATTAGTTTTAGTAGGATAGGGCTTAATGCAAACTAGTTGCATGTTGCTTTATATCTTTAGGTCTGATATCATCTATTCCTGGGCTTTTGTTTGGTTTGATTTGATGTATTGCTGAGAGGAGTTCTGCTTCTTTTATGGTTGGGAACTATAATGTCTGTTTTGATTGCGGTCCAAGTGGAGAGTCTTGTTTTGTGATTGGGGAAATATTTCTGTGTAGTCCTTGGATGGAGTCTGCAAAGTATTGGTTAAAGTCATTTTCTAGTTGTTGGATAGGTTTTGCGTCTTTCATGAAGCTGTGTTTTATGGTTTCGGAGGCGGTGGTGTTGGGAACAAATTCTAGCATCTCATTAATCCGATGCCAGGTTTGGTTCATGTTGTTTTGAGCAGAGGTTAAATTGTCTCTGTAGTAGCTTCTTTTTGCATTTCTGATTTGTGTTGAAAGCCGATTCCTTTTTATCTTTTATTCAGTTTATAAAGTTGTGTTATTTGGATATCGCTTTAATTCTTTCCATAAAGCGTCCTTTCTGTGTATTTCTAGGATTAAGTTTTGTATTATCCAATGACTTTGTGTTGTTTTTGATCGAATTCGGACTTTCTTTGTAGCTTTCCTATATATATATATATCCTCCAGTGTGAGTTTAATGTTGTTGTATAATATATTTGCTGAATCTGATGCCAGGTGTTCCCAGTCTGTTTTTCTTATTTCGTGGTTGACTATTTCTTCATCTATTATTGTTTTCTGTCGTTTTTCTTCTGTGGGACATTGCATGGGTATTGTCTTGGTGTGCAGGTTTAGAGCGGTGAAGTAATGGTCTGCTACTTTGCACTTTATGACTGATGCAGTGTACCTATTTGGTGATGCTCGGACGTTTATATGGTCTATACAGGAGGCAGTGACAATATTTCCGAATATATCTTCTCTAGTATATGATGTTATTGTTGGTATTAGATTGTACATGGATAGTGTGTCTAGGTATTGTACAGTGTTGTTCTGGTTTTCATTTACAATATTTATGTTTATGTCGCCAATTATCATTAGGTGTTCGGTTGAGCATATTTCTTGGCTTGAAAGCCAGCAATTGAGTTCGTGCAAGAATTTTGTCATGTTTAGGTTTGGTGGCCTGTAAATAGCATTTAGTATTATGGGATGCTGTGTATTCGTGGTATTAATGATTTCGAGGCAGAGGGTTTCAGCATGCTCAAACTGATAAGGTATTTCTTTTGCTATTAATTGTTGTTTCATAAATATTAGAATTCCACCCCCTCTTCTTGTTTGGGGGCATGATCTATGTTGTTGGAAGCCTGGAATTTGGAAAGCAGTCGCTTCGTCATTAGTTATGAATACTTCTGTAAGAATCGATATATCAATAATATCAGTGTAATTCCTCAGATAAGCCTGTAATAATAACCAATGTTTTCGGATGCTTCTGATGTTAATATGCAATATTGAGAGACCTCTCGCTTGTACTGTGTTTTGTTTCCATGCATTAAGAGATTCGAAAGTACAATTACTGATGTATTCTGGTGTAATTACATCAATCTGATGTTCACATTCATTTTTGTTGTGTTGAGATCTTCTTATTGAACTAAGTTAGTCTTTTATTAAATGGATAAGAATCCTATTTTGTTATATAGCCAGTAAGTGAAACTCAAGATCGATAACTACAAATTATTTTAATTACAAAATACAAGCACACCTTTATGGCATTCGTATAGTGAAGGTATGTAAGTTCTTTTAACTAAGCTTTGATATTTTCCAGGTCTACCTACTCACTGATTAGACCTCAAAAAAGGTTGAAACTGGTCTGGGTAGTGACCTCCCCTCATAATGTAATGACAGTATTACATCTCCTGGGAGCTGTGTCTTACATTATGAGAGAATATCAAGAATAGTGAGGGACCTTGCTCCACCTTTTCTTCGAATTGCCTTCGCCGATAGTTTTTCGGCATTGAAACACATAGATCGTAGTTACCGATCTTGAGTTTCAATTACTGGCTATATAACAAAATAGGATTCTTATCCATTTAATATCTATTCAATTCCCAGAAAACTAGCCTTTTGGCTTTTTATTTTAATTACAAAATATTAAATTAGTCTTTTGTTTCACTCTGGCAACCTGTCGTTATCTTCCGAGCTTTTTATTTGTATAGACTTTGAAGTCTGTGACTTTCTCAAGAATATTTTGCCGTTTTTGATCCATAAAAATTGATACTTTTTTCCTGTTTTTTCCTTTCTTGCTTGGTACAAAAGATTCTGATTGAAAGGTGTTAAATACTCATATAGAAAGATTGGCGTATTGTCTTGCGATGCATATAAATCCTTGACTACTGGTTTTTTCTGTCTGGTGGCTTTTATGAGATTCTCTTGTAGCCTTGCTTGTCAGACGAACTATGACTGGCGCCGGTCGTGGCGAACCTTGTTTTCTTTTCTTCCTGGGAAACCGATTTATGGTCTGAATATCATTATGCTGTAAGGGGGATGTCAATTGCATGACCTAACTTTACAACTACGTCTCTAAGATTTTCTGTGGATTCGGTTTCTGGAAGACCGTTTATGACAAGGTCTTCTTTATGTTGTTGTTGGTTTAAAACTTCGTATTGTTGTTTCAGGGAGTTAAATTCTTGACGGAGTTCCGATGTGTCTTTTATCAATTTGTGCTGCCTCTCAGTTAATGAGTTAATGCTGGTTTTAATGTCTTTTACCGTTTGTAAGACTTCGACTTTTGAATTATTAAATTTAAAAAACTCTTCATATTTGCTAATTTGTTTTGTTATTTCTTTATTCTGTTTATCAAATAGTTCTTGGAGAAGATCTACCAAGCTGGCTTTTATATTTTCTAAACCTTTTTCTAGTAATAAATTAACGGAACTCAAATTATATGACTCACCGGTGTTTTGTTGTCTGTTCAGTTCATCGTCCGATTCTGCCTCCGGCGTAATCAGTTGCGTCGTGGGTGGTGGCGTTTCTTTGTTCTCGCTACAGTTTAGGCACTTCAATTCTTCTCGTTTGGCATTGGATTTGCGTTGCCAGGTTGTTTCAGAAAGTCCGGAACATATAAAGTGAAGATTCCTATGGCATTTCATGAAGGTTATGTAACATCCGTCGGACGGCAATTCCTTCTGACACTTGTTGCACTTCATGACTTCTTTCTTCCTCTGGACAGCTGCAAAGATGGCGACGTCCTTTGTTCTGTACTCGTTAGCAACCGCGGTGTCGCTTCAATTTTTTTAGCACACTCAGATTTTGGATTCCACTTGGCCGATTTCGATGAATTATATGTCACTGTCTTCAGCGTGACCAGTAGAGTTTCTTTATGACTCTTTTAAATTAAAAACAGGAGTTAGAACCACATTAAAACTATAAAAGCGGGACGAGCGATACGACCATGCAACCGTTCGTATGCCTACACAGCCTATATAATAATAATAATAATAATAATAATAATAATAATAATAATAATAATAATAATAATAATAATAATAATAATAATAATAATAATAATAATAATAATAATAATAATAATAATAATAATATATGTAAATATATGTATATATGTAAATGCTCTGTAAGATGAGAAATAAAATGTTATTACAGAAAATAAAAAAATTATTATTATTATTTAAGTTAAGGGATATTACATCCCATATTGTTCCATAGCCAAAGAAGAAACTCAAAGAGTTTCATGCCGAATATACAAACTATATAAAGTTCGGCGAGTCCAAGCGTAAGCAAATACCTAGATAGTGCAATACATAACCTATTAGGTAGTGCAACACTGAGGCAACTCATAGCAAGGGTGGAGCAAGGTCCAATCACAGTTCTTGGTATTTACTCATTATGTGAAACCTAGCTCCTAGGAGCTGTATTACTGTTCTACATTATGAGAGAAGGGAGAGTAAACTATAACAACGATTAAATCGATTGTTGTTTCAAATTTTGAACGATACAGTTTTGTTTCGTAAGCTTCAAATATGTATATACAAAATATGATAAAAAATTTTTTAAGTTCATATTTAAAGTACAGTACTTCTAAGTACTTCAGCAGGAAATTCATGTGTAGACAGAATTAGAAGGAGCATTGTGGTGATGTAGAGAAACCTTACTAATACGCACTTGCGCCTTTCCAGTTTTGAATCTTTAAAAAATAATGCATACATTTTATTATATATCTGGATTTTCTATGAAGTATAAATCGAAATTTGACGCAGAGCCAAGTTTTTTTTTTTTCTTCTTACAATAATTGTTCTCCGGGATCGGAGGTTTAAGAACGTTATGGCATTTCGATGGTTGCCAAGGGAGCTGATGTCCAACGGACGCTATCAACAGGGCATGATCAGCTAGACCTGGGGTGTCTAAACTTTTAACCTCTATGCGCCAATTTTTTCGTGCATGAGTGCAGATGCATTATACAACTCTTATCCCCTTCAACAGTTCCTGTATTAATATGTTAATATAGACATATTTAATGTAGGCATAATATATTGACAGATGACAATGCAAATACATCATGAGATAGTTCTTCGTTGCGTCTCGTAACTGTTTGATTGTACTGAGCAATTTTATCTGCGATGTTTAGTATTTTTTTTTTACGAAGACATCTTGCAAATATTTAGAGACAAAGTTCAAGGATTTCTTCTCCATAAGATAAAGACCTCCGTTTTTTGGTCAAAACTAAAACAATTTCGTAGACGCTTCTGTCATCTCCAAATTTTCATAACGTCTTTTAACAAACATATTTCGTTTTCTTTGTATTTCTGCTTCTTTCTTAATCATCCAATTACTAGCTTCAGTTTTCCTTCAATTATTATTATTATTATAAAATACCTCCATGGAGTCAGAGACACATCGTGGGAGGTCCACTGTTATATACACAGTTTATCATACCGCGCGTTAAATATATTCACTGTCTCTGCGCTCCCCACACTCTCGGGCAATGCAATTCCAATTCTATTCCATTCTATTTCAGTCTGATGTTGTGTTTCTCATTGACTATTAAGATCATGTCTTTTATTATCAGAGAAAGTGTTTTCACAAACAATGCACAACGATTTTCCTGACGGATTCGCTATCCATGAAAACTTAGTTTCCCACTGTTCATTGAATCCATGCTTACTATCACCTTCTTTGTTTCTTTCGCATTGTGATACTGAATATAACAACAAGGTTTAATATTCGAAAAAGTACAAAGTTGGAATTTTTCATAAAGGACGTAAGAAGAACAACTTCGTAGCGCACGAATATCTATTGTAAGCTGACCAAAAACATTCGACGCACCGCTGTCGCTAACCTTGGCGTCTCAGAATCAAACAGTGAATGTGCAAAATGTGTGCACGAAACAACAAAATCGCTAAAACCAATTTCTAATTAGGTTTATTTTTCTACAAATGGTTTTTAGTTAATGCTTTTACCATAAATATACTTACATTTTTATGGTCCAATGCGCCACTTTTGGTGCATGCACCATAGGTTGGCACATAGTAGCATATCTCCCAGTCTGATCACATTTTTGCTTCTACTAGTTTAAATAACTCAATCGCTGCCCAAGCGGCTCTACATTCATTTTTACGTACAATTTTATACTGATACTTAAACTTGTATAGCTATTGCGTCACTAAACGTAAAAGTATAAAGATTTTTAAAGTAATTTTCTAATTCCTCTATTTTTACTTTTAATATTGGGATAATTCTGCTTCTTCGTTCTTTTGTGTATTAATAAATCTCCACACTTCTTTCTATGTATCATAGAAATCGTGTTCAAGTTCTTTGGTATACGATTCCCAAAATTGATTTTTCCTTTCTATCTCCTTTTGATTAACTTTATTTCTTATTTCTTTATATTCGTTCCAATTACTTGAGATTTTCAATTGTAGATATTTTTGATATTTTCTTTTGTTTGTTTATTTTGTTTCTTTTGTTTTGTTAAAATTTTTATTTCTTCGTTAAACCATCAAGTCGATCTTCCGATTTTCTTTTTCTTTATTTTATCCCCAATACTTCTGTTGCTATTTCAGTTAAATTTGTTTGAAAAATCTTCCACTTATCTTCTACATATTGATCGCTGTTTTAATCTATTGTAATAAAATGTTTTATGCTTTCGTCTTTTAAAAATTCCTCTTTAAATTTTATTTCGGCATTGCGTTGATTTTCTTTAGATTTTATTTTCAGCCATTTCTTTTAAAGTCTTAGTTTACATATTAGCAAATTATTGAATTGACAAACATCTTCTATTTCTGATTAGTATTACTTTGTTACATACAATATAATCTAAATACAAAATTAATAACCGAAAAACTCACTTAAAAAGATTATTCGAATGTTCCTTTATCTGAAAACATTGAATTACTGCAACAGGAATTTCCTTCAGACATTATAAAAATGTTTGATTTTGTAATACATTCTGGTTATTTTTCCTTTAAAAATAAATTGTGTCAACAAACTGAAGGAAGAGCAATGGGCAATCCTCTTTCTCCTGCTATCGCCAACTTCTTTATGGAACATTTTGAACAACGTATCTTTGACAACATTTCTTCCAGACCTATTCATTGGTTCAAATATGTCGTTGACATTTTTTCACTACGAAATGGCTCTTTTGATGAACTTCAACAGTTTCTCTCTAAGTTAAATGCACTTCATCTAAGGATGGGTCCAGTTTACCCTAGAAGTAGAATCAAATAAGCAGTTAGCCTTTTTAGATCTTTTAATTTTAATGCCAACTAGATGGTAACCCACATTTCTCAGTCTATAGAAAGAAGACTCATACAGGCCATTATATCCATGCTGATTCTCATCACCATCCCAGTCAAAAGGCAGAAACTATTAAAACACTGGTTCATCGGACACACTCCTTTTGTTTTTCAGATCATCTATTACAGAAAGAACTGCAATATATTATTTCTTCCTTTCTTTCTATTGGATATAAGAATTACGTCATCAAAAGAGCTTTGAGTTGTTTTAACCACGCTACAGGCCAAGACGTCTATAGACGTGAAGGTTATCATGGATGCGAAGTGCATATTAAAAGTGTAATACCATTGATATTACATTGAAATATATGATGGATACGTAGCGTATGGGGATGCGTATTTGATCCATAATGGATCAAATACGCATGGTCGGTAAGATGGTTAATATGTCTTCCTCTTCAAATAGAGAAGAAATAACGCGCATTTCTATCCTTTGTGTACAAGGCATTAGTGAAAGTATAGCAAGGTTTTTAAACCACTGAATATTTTTGTTGCCTTTCGATCGTTCAGAAAAATCTCCACCTTTCTCACTTATCCTAAGGATAGGCTTCCACATCTTAATTATCTAGGTCTCTATCGGATTCCTTGCTCTTGTGGACCATCTTATTTCGGACAAACAGGAAGATCTGCCTCCATTCGGCTAGAAGAACACCAGTCTTATATTCAATACCTTGAACCTCAACAGTCTGGATTTGCAGAACATGCGATCATCACCAGACATCGAGTGCATCGGAAGAAGACAAGCGTCCTTCACAAAAGTCGGTTCCTCATGGAACGGCTTTATAAAGAAACATAAGACTCTTTACTCTCCTAACTTAAACAGATCTGATGGTTTACGTCTGTACCCTTCATGGGAGATAGTACTTTATAAATCAGCTAATCTTTCCTAACCTTTTATTGTATACATAATTTTTTTTCTTAGTTAGGTAATTATTGACATTTTTAGTTTTCTTACACTAGCTACTTAGGTGGCGCTTTTAGGAATTGCCAGTTATTGTTCAATTTTAGCTTAAAATGTACTGAAGATGCCTGTGACACACAGGCGAAAATTATACCATTAAATAAACATTTTAGGTGAGTTTTTTCGTTATTAATTTTGTATTTATATGTCTAATCACGGTATTCCCTTATTAAAACAAAATATAATATCTTATTGATTCCAGTCCTCTTGTGTTTCCAAAAGTTATTTTAAGCTGTTTTTTTTTTTTGCTGATAAAATGTATTCATTATTTTTAACTTCTTATTTGCAGAGAACTGTATCAATGTTTCTCCATTATTGTTTATTGTTTCTTCATTAAATATTTGCATAACTCCATGTATTGGTATATTTCCTTGCATTTAAGTCACTCATTATAATTAATTTTTCATTTGGTTTTATTTGTTATAGGTCCTCATAACAAACTTTTGTTGTTGTTTTTTTTTCTTCCTTCTTCTGGGGTATATACTGTAAATATATTTATTTTTCCTCTATATGTTTTTATCCTGACTATTAATATTTATGCTTACATATTTATATTCTTCTATATTTTCATTTATCTCTTTATGTATTACTATTCCTACTCCAGCTTCAACTCTATTTTATTTTATTTTTTTACTCCACTGTATATGAATATACAGAATTGCATGCTCATTGTTCGATTTCCTTTTTTTTTTATTTGTTCCTGTTATGCTAAGTATTTTAATGTTTCTTTTAGCTATTTCTTGTATACGTTCTTCCTCTTTTCCATTAATCGCTCTTACATTCCAAGTTAATAGTTTTATCATCCGTATCGTTTTATTTTCCGTTTCCGTTGGATATTCAAATTTTCAATCCGATTCATGTTTTTCCTGCTTTATCGAGCAGCATTGTTTTACGTCCAATGACTGGTGCTAGCCCAATCACCAGACACCTCCCACGTTAGCCGCGAATATTAATGCAACCTTCATGCCTAGGGTGGCCCTAGGCATGAAGGCTACATTAATATTCTAGGGTGGCACTAGTAGGGCCACCCTAGATCAAGCTTCCGATGTACTTTACCTACATTTCCCGTTCACCTCTCCACCCGATGAGGTTTGGGTAGGATTTAGAGAGGCGGAACACTAACAATATTAGGAATTCTTTGTCTCACTTGTTAACATCGCCATAGCAACACCAGAAATGAATGTTATAGTATTTTAGCATTAACTTCTTCTCTCATTATTCATATATTTCGCATTATTGATATAATAATGCGAAACATATGTTTCGCATTATTAAAGAAAAATATGAATACTGTTTGCTGTTTTTAATATATTTTATATTTTATATTTTATAAAATATAACATATTTTATAGTATATTTTAGAAGTAGAATTTTGTAATATGCCCCATATTTTCACATCTTTTAAAAATAATTGAACCAAAAAAAAAATAAATTACTTATATTTATTTCGGGTAACTCAATACATCATTTTACAATTGGCATACATTAACAATTTATGCGCTTTGCCTTCCAGTTTATTTCTCTTTGAATATCTTCCCTTACAAAATGTTTTTCTTTAAATTGACATCGATGTAATATATTTAATTGTTATCAAGAATTATAAAACTCAATTTTTTTTCACATTAGAAACGATAATAATTTGCTGCTTTTTGCTGTATAAAATTATGTAAAATATCAAATATTATAATGGCTAAAAATTAAGTTAATCTGTTAATTCAATTAGAAAAGTTCCGTGTAAAGGCTATAGTGAATAATAAATATTTTTTAATTTCAAATACACCACCTTAAAAAATGAATCTATCCTTCGCATTTTTTTTTTTTTTTTGTAGCACATCCTGAGCGGATCAGTTCTAGAAATATTTAAAATACTGCCAATGTTAGAAAAACAAAAGAAACACGTATCAAAATTTACAACCGAATGGATTCTATTTGGCATAAATAAGATGGTAAAATGGAGGATATCACATGTCTATCCATATTTTCTGACCAAATAAAATTCACCCAATAATTTAATAATAATTTCCATATATATATATACAGACTGAAGGATCAATAAAATATATTAGATGTTTATAAGTATTTTTAGACGTCCTTAATTTGACACTATGTTGAATTATTCTAATAACGGCATAGATAAATTAACAAATATACTATACAGCAACATTTTATGATTATCACATATCATTGTCTATGCACAGTTATTTAATTAAAATGCAATAAAACACAGATTTAACATATTTATAAAGCGATACTGCTTCAAGAGAGATTTTTACTGAGTACTATTGCTGTCATGTTTAGTTCCGAAGTCTGAGCAGTTGTGTTCACTTGCTTGAAACTGGATTAATACCACGATGTAGGTGAGAATAGCACCGAATATCTAAAAAAACAAAAATAAAAAGGACTATACCCTTATGCATATGAGATCAGTTTGCTTTAATATTGCATGTCAAATTACACTGCTTAATAACTAATTCACTATCTACCTTAATAATAATTAAGGTAGATAGTACATTGTTAACGTGTTTTTGAAATTCATTACTTACAATCAGGGGAATGTATCACAATCAGTGTTCTTTATACCCTTCTGCTTTTATTACAAATAAATTTGGAATGGCGTAGTTCTCAATTTTTGGAATTGAATGAATATCATAAAATAATTAATTAATGCCTTTCTGATAATTATTCTCTTATGTTGGCAAGCAATCGTCGAAGTTACGTTAAAAAACGTAGAAACTGATTTTAAAAGAAGAACAAAATGTGTTATGATTACCCATAAAGATCAGTTAATAATAACACAAAAGAAATACTATTCAGATATATTTACAACCCATTATTGTATTAAATTGCAGAAAGCTATTATTTAAAAGAAAAAGTTTTAAAACTCGAAATATAATATGTTATGAAGTGAGAGATTTATGATTGCTTTGTTTGCTTTATTCATAGCAGCAGTTGTTCGTTTATGTTTATTCGCGCATGTATCATGTATAACTCAAATTATAATTCCCTCTATGCATTCAATTGATGAAAATATAAATAAATAAATAAATACTGACTGTTCTTGGCACTTTATGTCTAATAAAGGAACCACTTAATTGCAGTGCTACTGTATGCATAATTCCAGAAGCGTATTTGGGGCCATATACATATTAAATTTATTTTATTTTTCAACGATAACATGTATATAATTTTCACTAATACTAACAGTCACGAGACGGTTTTCTGATGCATTAGAATTACTGTCAGGCGATGAATAAGAACTAAAATTATTAACACAGGATTGCAAGTTCGCTGTACGGAAGTTATGAAGACATGCAAGAAACTCATACTTACACCCAATAGGAAGGAACGATTCACTTTGAAAAACCCTGATCCAGTGAAAGCGGGCTGACAGTTGGCACACGCCGTTTGGAATGCAGAAACCTGTGAAAGATTTTATTGATATCAATTTTTAAAATGAATTCATTTTATTGAAGAACTTCCAAATAAAATATCTTGAAATTGTTTTGCAAATTATTCCAACCTCCGGGAAATAGTAAATAGTGCCCCCGTGTGACATTGTCGAGGAAAGTGCTTATAGTTGTTTTCCTCTCGTTATTTTTAAATTATTTCTTACTTTTTCTAAGACAACACTCGAATATTGATATAATACTCCTAATGGTTTACTTTACTAACGTATAAATTTATTTCACGCAATGAATTTCACTCTTTGGGAAAATGAAGATGTCGAATAGGATCTTGTGAAGTTAAGCAGCTCCCATTATCATGATTCAGTTTGGTTTGTTGTAATAACGAAATCACAAATAGGGCTCCGAGGCCATATGTTGTATGATAATTACATGTTCATTTGTGGCGAGTTTCATTTTTACTTTTTTTTTTCGATGATAAAAAGAGTCGAATTTCTTGAAGAGGAAAAACGTGCAATTACCACACGAGCACAGATAACGTCTTTCATTGAAAAAGCTGAAAATGTTCTGTTCATGCAGAATATTACTAAGGATAATATCTACCAAGAAGAATTATTTTTTGTGAAATATGAAACAGAACGACGTTTAAAACATTGTACGTAACCCCTTTCCTATTAATAAACAAATACATATCCGGGATCATGTATTTCAAATTAAAATCGAACGAACTAAGCAAAAGTTCTTTGCTTCATATTTATAAATTTAGGGACACAAAAACACAAGTGTTGAACAGATTATTTTATTTATTACTAATAAAATAAAACTTGACGTTTCGACCCCTGTATCGAGTCATCATCGGAAGGATACAAGTGTATAAGGAACCAAGCTACATGTTCTATCCCTATATACCGGTAAACTAAATCTACGTACTTGATTAATCCTTTTCCTAGCCTGACCTCTAGTGATAAAAAATATATAATAAATAATAAACATTAATAAATAAATAAGTAAAAAAATAAAATATATATATATATATATATATATATATATATATATATGCATATATATTAAATAAAAAAATATAAATACAACTACAATGAACTGCTAAAATTTTCATGTATTAATACTCTTCTGGATTTGTACAGTTGTGATTGTTATAATATGATTTCTTTCAGTTGTTGAATGTTACAAACACTTCACCAGGTTATCCTCTTGTAGTGGGATTTTTCTGTGGCTAGATTAGGTTGTTGTACAGGTTGTAGATGGTCCTCCACATTCTTGAAATAGTTAGGCCATCATTTTTGTTGAGATTTAGGTTGTGTTTGGGCATTTCACATGACTCTTTAAATTTTCTCTCAAACCAGGTTTTGGTGCGGTGTAGGGATTTGGTATTTTTCCAATCAATTCTGTGGTATGTTTGGAGTGCGTGGTCAGAAAGGCCGGTTTTTCCAAAATTGAGGTATTTAATGTGTCGTTTGTGTTCGTCTTGTCTGATTGGGACAGTTCGCCCTGTTTCTCCTATGTATGGTATATTACATGTGCATTGTATTTTGTATACCCCTGGGTGGGCTAGGTGTGGAAGAGGATCTTTAGAAGAACAAGTAGGTGTCTTATCATATTTGGGGTTTTAAATGTGGTTTTAATATTGTATTTGCGTAGTCTTCTGTCTACTTTTTGAGATGATGAGAGGAAATTCGTATGTAAAAAAAAGGAGTGCAAAGTGTTGTGGTCGATGTTGCTAATTTATGATTTCTTATAATAATTTTAGCTAACATATTGCATAACTCTAATAATAATTTTAGTGCTGGGAATTTGAAAGATAATCACTTATGTGTCATTAAGAAATTCTTATAATATCATTTGGAATTACAACCGAAAGAACCAATACTATGAAGGAAGTGTATTATGTCTGATAATGAATGTTTTCTTCTGGCCTCTTTGTATCTATGCGCACTGAACCTCCCATGTTTTCGGGAATAAAAGCCAACCCTGTACAGTTTCACACTTTGTAACTCAAAGTCCTAGGAAAATCTCCGATGCAAAAGTGTTTTACGTCGTGAAAGAGATTCAACCACCGAAGTTTCCATCATAATGAAATCCAATGTGCAATAGTCTTATTCTTCTGTATGGTATTCTGTGCTAAACTTTTTCACTGGATATAAAATTAAACTGTTTATGTTAATCCAATGCAATTATAAATCTACATGGAATATAATGGTTTACAAACCTGTTCGCAGTCAGCAGCAGTTAGAGGTTGAAGATTCATTTCTGCAAGCCGCTGTTGAATTTCCTTAACCTGAAAACAGAATTTTACAAAAGAACGATAAAAAAAGCGAATCCTGTTAACGATTTTATTTTATTATTTATTTTCTATTTTATTATGAACATTTTAACTTTAAAAGGAAAGAAAATCTAGATACCGTTTTCATGCAAGATAAATTTAAAACCATGAAAGCGCATTGCTCATGTTCTTCTGCAAGAAGTATTTCAGCTAATAAAGAGTAACAGAAATTCTTGCTAACCTATTCCACTAACTGGATGTTTCCCGGGATATTTCCCGTGAGATTGCTTCAGTTTAATTCTGCTGCTAGTAAATGTTGCTGTCTCTTGCATGTCGGAAATTATATACAGGGTGTTCGGGATAAATTTGACATATTTATAATTAATTATATTTTTCCGTAAGTTACATGTATTAACACACACTTGTCTTCATTTAAAAGTTTGGACCCTTCTTCATTCATATACAAGATGTCAGAAAGGATGGATAGCTGGAACCCACCTGAATCATGGAAGAGAATAACTTGTATCATGATGATTCGTGCCCGCCATCAAAATAAGGATATTACGACTGCTGCCCAATGCTCCCTGAATACAGTAAAAACAATCAGGCATGAACTAGAGACTTGCAATGGTGACTACGAGGTTGTAGCAAGAAGAAAGATCCCTGGCAGACGATCTGATTGCGTTCGTACAGCAGAATTCCTCGCAAATCTGCAGGAACAGGTGTTGAAGAACCCTGGCATTGGAATTCGGGCTTTGTTCGTGGAGTTGCTAACTGTAGTCAAGCCCTGGATAACAAGGGTAGGCAATGGTAGGCCGTATGTATGGCAGCAGGATTCGGCCCCTTGCCACACCTCTGGGAAAAGTCAAAAATGGTTGTCTGAAAATTTCTACGACTTCACCAGTCCAAATGTTTGGCCTCCAAACTCCCCAGACCTTAACCCCATGGATTATTTTGTATGGGGCGCAGTTGAAAAAGACACCAATCGCACTTCCAGTAATACAAAAGCCCAGTTAATGGATAAAATTAAAACAGTTTTTGCGGCCCTTCCCAGGGAGACTGTAGCATCAGCTTGTTCGAGGTTCCGAAGCAGAATTGAAGCTGTGATCGATGCTAATGGTGGTTATTTTGAGTAAATCTTGTTGATAGTATTGTAATTAACTCTGCCTGTAATGTTTTTTTGTCAATTCATTAAATTTAATAGATACAAAGAAGATTTTCTTTTTCCTTACGAAACTGCAAATTTATCCCGAACACCCTGTATATATATATATATGTGTGTGTGTGTGTGTGTGTGTGTGTGTGTGTGTGTGTGTGTGTGTGTGTGTGTGTGTGTGTGTGTGTGTGTGTGTGTGTGTGTGTGTGTGTGTGTGTGTGTGTGTGTGTGTGTGTGTGTGTGTGTTTCAGATAAGGAACAAGAACTCTCCAGAAAAATTATCGAGCAAATGAACAGCAACCAGGAACAAGTTAGGCTTCCTGTATTGAGACAAGTACCTCAACAAAAACTGAAGGAACTCCTACAAGAGGCCAATAAAGCTGCAAGAGATATTCCTACTGGAACTATTGGGCAAAGGAATCAACTTATGTACTCAATAGCCTACGTCGTAACATCTGAATTAGGATATAAGATTAGTGAACCCAAAAGCAGTAAAGCTCAGGAACCAAAATGGAAGCATCGACTGGAGAATAAAATTCTTAAACTCAGAGTGGATGTGAGCAATTTGAAAAACCTTAAGGAAAAGAAGCTGAAAAACACAAAAATCCGAAATAACTTCATGAAGAGATATAATACTGGAACACGACCTATTGATGAAGTATCAGAGGAAGTGAAGCAAACAATAGTTGCAGTTGTAGCTAAAATAAGAAGATACAGTGCACATATTGAACAGTACAAGCAAAATTCGATGTTTCGTGCAAATCAGCACCAATTTTACAAGAAAATTGATTCCTGCAGGAATGATAACCTTAAAGAAAATATAAATATAAATACCAGAGACAAAGAAAATACACTCAAATTTTGGAAAAACCTATGGGAGAACCCTAAGAGGCACAATAACAAGGCAAAATGGATTGAACAAATTACGAACGAATCTCAAGAACGAAAAATGGACCAACTGAAAATAACAACTGAAATGGTTCAAAAGCAAGCTAAAAAAAATAAAAAATTGGTCAACACCCGGGAAGGATGAATTACATGGCTACTGGTTGAAATATCTAACAGGCTTACATGAAAGACTTGCTAACCAATTTTATGATGTTTTAGAAAGAAAAAGGAAAGAAGAGTGGCTCACAGCAGGGAAAACGTTTTTGATCACAAAGGATAAAGAAAAAGATCCAAACCCAGAAACCTTCTGACCAATAACCTGCCTGCCAACAAGTTTTAAGCTACTCACAGGCAGACTAGCTGATAAATATACAGCTATCTTAAAGTAAATTCTCTTCTCCCAATTGAACAAAAAGGTAATAGCAAAATTTCAAGAGGCACAAAAGACTAATTGCTGATTGATAAAAGGATTCTTAAAAATTGCAAACGTAGAAAAACCAATCTTCATATGGCTGGGATAGATTATAAAAAAGCGATTGATTCTGTGCCTAATAGTTGGATTTTAAAATGCACAGAACTATTCGGTATTAGTGAAAACGTCCAACAATTTTTGCAATCCTGCATGAAAAACTGGAAAACAACGTTGGTTATAAATAGAGAAGAAATTGGAGAGGTAAACATAAAAAGGGCATATTTTCAAGGAGACTCATCATCTCCTCTATTGTTATATTGTCATTGATCCCCTTAACTAGGATTTTAATTAAAACTGCTCATGGTTATAAAACTGCACAAAAGAGTGCAAAGATATCTCACCTTTTATACATGGACGATCTGAAGTTGTATGCAAAATCAGAGAATGAACTCGGATCGTTGCTTAACACTGTGCATATATTCAGTCAAGATATATCAATGGATTTTGGCTTAGACAAATGTGCAATTGCTGGAATAACAAGAGGAAACTTTGAAGATATGAACGAAATCGCGCTGCATAATTGTGAAATAATAAAGGCAATAAAATTCGAAGACAGCTACAAATATTTGGGAATTTTAGTAGCATCACAAAATCTGCACAATAAGATCAAAGAAAGAACGAGAGCAGAATGCATAAGACGATTAAGAAAACTCCTCAAGTCAATGCTTAATGCTGGAAATTTGATAAAAACAATTAATACCTGGGCCACACCTGTTCTGAGATATTCAGCAGGCATTGTTGAATGGACCCAGCTAGAGATGGAAGATTTAGATCGAAAAACTCGAAAATTAATAGCAATGCACCATGCCCTCAATCCTCGCAGTTACATTGATAGGCTATATCTATCACGCAGAAAAGGAGGTAGAGGATTATTACAAGTGAAGCAAGTTATTGCTTCACTTGTAATAATCCCTGTAATACGAAAAACGAAATTTGAATGATTATCTTCAGCAAACAATGGAAAATTTTCTAACTGAGGTATGGAAAGAGGGTTTATTTAAACCCATGGTGACAAAATTGGAATACAAAACCAACGAAGTAAAAGTGAGAACTGAAAGATGGAAAAAATAAGGCATTGCATGGAAAACACCTTCACAGCATAGAGGACAGCACTGACAACAACTTGACCTGGCAATGGTTGAGAAATAGAGCACTAAAGAAAGAAATAGAATCGATAATTTTTGCAGCACAAGAACAGGCCATTAAAACCAACGTTATGAATGCAAAAATACAAAAAATTCAAGAAGACAGTAAATGTCGATTGCGCAAAGAAAAGGAAGAAACGGTAGACCACATTATAAGTGGATGCAGAAAAATCGCACAAACTGAGTACCGTAAAAGGCATGATAACGTAGCTAAGATAATGCACTGGCATTTATGTAAAAAGTATGGGTTTGAAGTATCTAATTACTATTGGAAGCATAAAGTTCACCAGAAAGTGGTTGAGAATGAAAAAGCTAAAATACTCTGGGATTTCAAAATCAAGACTGACAACGCTTAGAATGTAATACACCTGATATAACAGTGGTTGCAAAAAGTGAAAACAAAGGTGTTCAGTTTATTGAAATATCAGTTCCAGGAGATGTTGGAATTGATGTCGGATTGTTGACAAAGAAATTGAAAACATTACAAAATATCGCGATTTGCAAATCGAAGTTGAACGAATCTGGCAAAAGAAAACGAAAGTTGTTCTCATAATAATAGGTGCTTTAGGCGCCATCCCTAAAACATTGAAAAAACATCTAGAAGCACTCGAGTTAGATGGATTAAAAATTGGGCAACTGCAAAAGGCCGCTTTGTTCGGCAGCTTTCATTTTCAGAAAGTATTTTCACAACTCATAGGCCCTTGAGTAGTGCTCGAATTAGTGTAATATAATCAGCCTTTTCTTAAGACTGAGGAAGCAAATCAAGCTTTGATGAATATTATATATATATATATATATATATATATCTTTAACATATGGTATCTTTAACATATATATATATATATATATATATATATATATATATATATATATATATATATATATATGTGTGTGTGTGTGTGTGTGTGTTAAAGATACCAATTGTTAGATCCTAAATGAAGGAATCTTGGATAGAAAACATTCATTTAGGGTCAACATACACAATAGGTACAGCGTAACGCTGGCGAGTATAGCTTACTCGGAAAATCACGTAACCATGTATTCCATGAATCCTAGTATATCAGCGTCGTAGAAATGAAGGATAAGCCAAAGGGTGAAATTAGTAAAGATCGTGTGCAAAAAAGGGGCTCTGAAAAAGAGGGCGCTCTAGAGGAGTATAAAAGGGGTTGAGCCCGGAACACAAGCCTTTTTCTGGAATATCTTGTGGTATCGTTTTCCTGTTGGGTGGTTCGCAAGTTGGAGGGCAGTTTCGCGTAAGGGTGGGAGTCTGTGATGTCGGGCAGAGAGCGTTCATAAAGAAATGAAGATGGATTCTGTGCAAAGCTGAAGGTAAAAAATTCCAGTCCTAGCAGAATCAGGCCGTCGCTGAAAAGCCCCATCGAGTTGTTCCTGGAACGCAAAGATTTTGAGTTCGTTTCCGGCAGAAAGAATGAAGATAGCGTAACCCCTACATATATCATATAGACAGCCAAAATAGATGAGAAATATCCAGACAAACACGTGGTTCAGAACGACGCGAAAAAAAGTCAGTAAGGTGCAATTGCTCTAAGTTTTGTGTGAATGTTCATTAGAAGAAAGATTGTTTACGATTGTGAATTTTAGAACTTTATTCTAAGGAACTCTGTGAACAGTTTCTACTTAGAAAGTTAACCTCGTTTCTGAGTAAGAAGTATTGTTTAGAAGAGATTTTTTGTAATTTGTATGTGATAGAATTAACTTAACGCGATAAGAAAAGTAGAATTTGGTATCTCAGTAACATTTGAATGGTTGTTAGCTTTGTTCTTACGAGTAATACTACTGAAGGGAATTTGCTTAACTTAATATCATTTACTTTATATCCCAATGTGTAATTACTGTGTTTAGCTTGCCTTGTAATATTTAATTAGTTTGAATGTGTTAATCTCTTAGTTCGAGTTTTATTTAGTATTGAACATAATTAAGTGTATGAGTTTTTATTGTGTATTAGATATTCCAATAAACATGTCATATTTACCTGAAGATGTATCTCGATTCCAAATTACCACTTATAAAAAATAGAACCTATTTTGGCGGGTAGGATTTAGTGAGTGAATATAAATATAGATTTAGGTCACGACTGCAATAATCTGAATCTATACGGCAATTAAGTAAGAAGTTTCGTAAGTAATCTTCATACTCTAGTATTGTCTCCCTGAGCAAGGATCTTTTCTGCTATAGGATACTGGCTGGCGCAGCATAAAATAAATTTGCCATATCCGAAGAGGAAACAATCCTAGATATAATAGTAGATATAACAATAAGATTAAAGTAAGAGAATAAAGAGAAAATAACGAAAGATAAATATATAACAAAGCCACATCCGGTAGGATTTTGATTGAATAAAGTTTTAAGTAAGAAAGGATACATTTAAGTAAACGACTAAATTATGAATAAATCATATAGAAACATCGATATAACGCCATGCTATTTTAAACCTGGATTTTACTCCATTTCCAAAGTAAGCAAACAGACAAATAAGTCAAGTTTGCGCCTGCACGTAATGCAATTCTAAGTGAGCCACAAGGTAGGGCAAGTCTAGGCAACTCGTGGTAAAGGTGGAATAAGCTCTGTTCTCTATTCTTAATATTTACCCTTAATGCAAAGCCCATCTCCTTGAGGAGATGTATGATGCTATGCACTAAAGGCAAGGGGCCACTACCCAGACCGGTTTCGACCTTTATTGAGGTCTCATCAGTGTGAGCCAGGCTTAGAAATACCAAGGTTAAGTAATACAGAGCTTATAAGTATTTTACCAAAACAAGTTATCAAAAGGTGCTTTGACCTTATTAAATAAAATTCTCAGGATGAGAGATAGATGTAGAATGTTTTTTTTTTACCTTGGGTATAATACATATTAAAGATACCAATATATATATATATATATATGTACTTAAAACACAAATACGCTTCCTAGGAATCTAGATCTCTTATAGTTCCAGAAAAATTAGATTACAAACAAACAAGCAAAACATTCATTTGAAATTATTATTATTATTATTATTATTATTATTATTATTATTATTATTATTATTATTATTATTATTATTATTAAGACAGACCTCCAGGGAGACAGGGACTCATCGAGGGAGGCCACATACAATACGCACCAGCTATCAGACTTATTCTTGATTTAATTCACACTGCTTGCACTCACAACATTCAGTTGCAATCCCTTCCAATCAAGCACCACTCTATGAGAGAAAAATCTAGCCCTCTCCCACTTCTTAGTGGTATTCATTCTCTCTGCCCTCTTGTTCTTTCTACACCCTCCATAAATTGAAAACTCCATCAACTGAAATCCTGTACAGCCCTTACAGAAGGTTGTAAGTCTCAATCTTATCAACTCTCTTTCTCCTGTTTGCTACAGTCAGCAGTTTACAAATTATCAATCTCTCTTCATAACCAGCTTTACACAATACTGGTATCATTATCGCACTCCTTTTCACTGTTTCCACTATATCAAAACCACGGCGGAAATTAGGAGACCAGACCTGCTCACCATCGTGCAGGTGAGGTTGTCTTCTCAGACCTTTTAAAGATGCGAAATGGCATTCTTATTTTACATGTGAGAGTTCGTTTTAGCATTTCAATTATCTTTTGAGTTGTATTTGCCATCTTTGCTACATGTCCACTAATTTTCAACTTCCTATCTACTAACATTCCAACATCCCTAGCCGTATCAGTTTCTTCTAGCATAATCCCACCAACATAATACAACATTGGATATCTAATCATACCAAATTGCATAACTTTGTGTTTACTGACATTGAGGTGACATCCATTTTCCCATGCCCATAGTTTCAGCCTATTCAAATCATTTTGCAAGCACTGCACATCAGCAGCATTCCTGATTACCTTACCTATTTTTGTGTCATCAGCAAATAGCTGTATGTTGCTTCTCAAATCCTTTCAATATCATTAATGTACAGATTGAATAACAGTGGACCAAGGACTGATTCTTGTGGTACACCACTAGTTCCCTTAAATCTTGCCACACACATCCCCCGTATACCACATTTTAATATCTGTGTGGCAATCATCCTCATGTCTGTGTTAATATTTTATAATCCAAATCCGCATTATCCAATTTATGCAACAGTCTTCTATGCTGTATTTTGTCAGAAGCTTTAAAAAAATCTAAACCTATATTTCAATGGTAACTTTATTATAGAATATAAGCCAGTTGCTAAAACATGACCTTCTCTTAGTAAACCCATGTTGTTCATTGCAAAGTAGAGATTCACTGTCAACCCATTTCTGAATGCGAGCCCTAACCAATTTTCCAAAATCTTCACCACCGTTCCTGAGATACTAATCTGTTGATAGTTGGATACATCGGTCTTTTCACTACTCTTGTGCAATGGAATTACCATACATTCTTTCCATTCCGGCGGAATCTTCCCTGTTCTGAGACTCAAATTATATGGCCTGGTCAAAAGAATAGCCAGTTAGGCTCATTACTCTTTTCGCATCAGTGCTGCAATCCCATCAGTTCTTATGGCAGAATTCCTATTCAGTTTGTGCAACAACTCTAGCCTTTTCTCCTCATATGGTAGCGGTGAGCTCAGTGTTATATATGCCAGGCTGATAGCTTTGATGAAAAATTCTTTCAAATTTATTCTTTATTTCACTTGCAGTACAATGATACAATTGTTTTGGGATGTCTTTAACTTGCAGAGCCAGTTTCGTTTCATACTCAGACGTAGCTTTCCGTACATTTGTGACTCTTCTGTCCTGCTGCTTATAATTATCATAACTGACATCATCCTTTTGCACACGATATTCCTTTCACATCATCTTTTTCTTACTAATCCGTTGCTTAGATTACACATTCATTTGAATCCTACTCTATATATTCTTCGAACTCTAGGACCACATTCTGATATTGCATTCTTTATGTATTTTTTAAACACTTGTCCACGCACCCTCGATATCCTTCCCATACAATATCTGATACTATGGCTCGGATCATTTTTCATTATTTCCTCAGGTCAACATAATTTCCTGCTTTTCAGTTCAGCATGTAACCTTGTCTGCATAGAAGATTCAAAACTTAGCCACTTTCCAAGTGAGTACCGCATGATGACTGTCACCAACTGAGGGCAGAACAGTAACATCATTAATTGAAACCTCTTCGGACACCATCATAGATCTGACGCTCTTTGACTAGAAGATCCTTCTGTCACATACTACTTGAGGTAGTGGTCTTGGAATAGCCGAATACATTCAGGTTCATTCTTTTCATGCGAGAATATTATTATTTTATACCTCTGAAGTAGTATTACTTCTGATATATCCATAACTGAATAGGAGCATTATGATTCTTAAACATATTTTTTTTTATTATGAAAAAAATATAAAATTAAAAGAGAACTTTAAATATCTATTAAGAGGAATATTCTGACTAAATGAGAAAACTAATGGTTGGAGGAACATTTTAATTGCTTGAGTTTAATCGGCGAGCCTCAGTAGCTCAGCCGATATAGACGAATCCCTTTGGCCGGAAGGACCTGAGTTCGATTCCCGTCAGTGATGTAAGAAACCTTTATTTGGTCTTTTTCTACGTAAGGTGAGTTAGCAGAGCTCATTCCGGTTTTTTTCACCGGATACTCGGGTTTTTCATCCCACAAAAGGCAAACCAGCCCCCCGTGAACACACGCATCTTCAGCCTTCGGACACACCGTACGACACAGGGCTGACCAGCTTATACTCGAGTTATGGTTGGTTTAATATTGGAAGAAAAAAAAAAAACTCGACACCGTAAAAGATAGAAAAGGAAAGATTAAGAAGATGAAGAAGACAGGAGTTTTATAGGCAAAAAAAAAACGTTTACTAACTTAAAAAAAATTAAACATTTGCAAACTTGTGTTTGCCGAAATTAGGCAGCATTAGCTACGTATTTGAAAGGTGCGAAGACGCACGTTCACACACACGCAAACGCAAATAGATAATTAAATGCAGATAATAAGCATAGTGAAGTGCTTGAAGACAGAGAGAAGAGTTGGCTCCTTTTGAATATATGTATTCTGGTAAAGACTTCCTGTATTTAATTGTTCTCGGTGTTATTAAAATTTCCTCCGGGATTGTTGTTTGCGAAATGCAGAAAACTATATGACATATATTATTTTACCTTTAGATTTTCCCAAAATGAAACACAAAAACAAAGGCGAAAAATAATTATAACCCAAATTGTTTAGAACTTGCAATTGTTATTATTTAGTGAGTTCTTAAGTTCCTTGATATGAAAGTCGATGTTGCCTTTCGCGCGGAGATTAAATGCGTGATCTACATAGACTAGTAGAAAAATGCACTAATTAATTCTAATTTCATATTAATCGAATACAGTACTTTTGTTAGCCCAGTGTGCATTGTATGGATGCACAATGAGCGATGAAATTCATCTACTACCTGTACTCCATCATAATTATCCAAATATCATTCGTTTCAGTGCGGATAGACTAACGAATCTGCAACAGGCCCACAGTTTTATATGAACAACTCCAATGGGAATTATTAATAAAAATTGCAGGAATATCATCCTTTTTTTTCATAAGAGGAAACTGGAAGTTGACTAAAAGATATTTGTATATCACCAAACAGCCTCTTGATTATTCTTTTCGAGAAGTAAGAAGACATATAATTCTCGACAATATAAAAGAACACCGCCCTGAAATTATTTTTCTTGTAACAGATGGAAATAAATCTAGTTAAATTTTTATGATCCATTATACCAACTAAGGTACTGATTAACAGAAATAAACTTATTTTCTGCTTCAGAAGTAACCGATTTTCTTACCACGGCAAGAACTGCTTCCAACTGGATTGCTAACAACGTCATTTTCAAGACTGAAGTTAAAATTAAAATCAAATAAATCACTGCATTTAAAAAAAGAATTGTTCTTTTTTTTTAATTCCAGAGATGAGAACATTAGTGAAATGTAACACAAAAACTGTATCATTGGAGAAAGAATCAACTCAGCTTCGTTCATCAGATAATAGAAGGTCATGAATCGAAAGCGAAGTGTTTGAAGATGTCGACCTCAATCGGCAGCATTTGAAACTTCACTTTATAGGGCAGACAAGGCAGACGTAATTAAGCGAAAACAGAAAGGAAAGAAAACATCGAAAATCACCATCCACGTAAGTATCGCAATTTTGGGAACAAAAATCGAACAATAAATTAGTACAGAGGCAAAAGAAATAACAAGGGGATGAAATATTTCCGAACTATCGGGACTAATAAAGAAAGTCAACGGAACACTAAAGAAGATAACCGCTAAACCAACCACAGTTATTACTGAAACGACCTTAACAGCCTTTAGAGAACAACGATATCCTTCAGTAAACTCCACCTGCTATTCTAATACAGAAGAGTCTTTGATTAATTTGACGAAGCGTGAACCACGTAAGTACGAAGTAAATCTATACACAATTGAAGGTGCTACTGGAAAATGAATTTCGCACTGATCACCAGAAGATGATCAGTGGTAAAGTGTTAATATTCAAAAAATTATTTTTGAGAAATGAGTCTTGGATGATAGAGATCAGAATGTGGAGGATACAATGAGCCTCAGGACCAAATAGATCATCATCAAACTACACTTCTTGAAATTAACTCTATTTGCGTCTTTGTCTATCAAATCACAATAGAAAGATGTCCCAAATATAAGATGCACTCTCGATTTTGTTTCTCGATGTTTCTCTACACGAAAAGTGTAGAGAAACACGTTAGTAGAAATATTGTGAGTCATTGTATCTGTTCTAACTTTATGTCACCTTACGGTAGTTACATTTGAGAGTAGTGGCACTCTGATGAGACCCAGCTCGAATGAATAAAATGGTGAGGAGAAATTATGTTGAAGGAAAGGCTTGTTGAAAATAAACCGCCTGGAAGATTCTGAAAAGCGATCTGAAAGGTTTTCGGCCTAACCATGTAAAAACGAATGTATAATTTCAAAATATTTTGATTTTTCAACATAATCTCTCTTAAGACTAATACACTTATTCCATTATCCAGTCCCTGTAGTGGTTCTCAGTAAGATCTGCAAAATATCCCTCTACAACTGGAATCAGATTCGAAGAAAAAGAAGAACTAAACCTCTTTCTCGCTGACTAGCGAGGAAGAGTTTAAGTTTTGGTAAGAGATACAAGTCAGAGGGAGCCAAATTTGGGGAATACGGTGGATGGTCCAAAAATTCATAGTGCAGATTCCTTAATTTTCTCATTGACAAAACACCTTTGTGGGCAGATGCATTGTCATGATGAAAGATGACTTTTCTTCTGCAAACTGGGTATTTTCTGACGAATTTTTTTCTTCTAGTCTGGATAAAAGATCGGAATAACATTCCGTTATTTGTTTAACATTTACAAGGTAATTAATAAACAAAATGCCTTTAGCATCTCAAACACCCATGCCATGACCTTTCCTGCTGAAGAAATCGACTTTGTCTACTTTGGCGCTGAACAACTGGCTTCTGTCCACTTATTTTACTGCTGTTTTTATTCTACTGTGTAATGGTGAATCCACGTCTCATCCATAGTAAAAATTCGACGCACAAAATCAGTTTTAATCTTGTTAAAATGCTCCAAACACTGTTCAAAGATTTTCATGTGAGTGCGTTTTCAACCTCTACCCGTCGAGGTGGATGAAATAGTGAAACCAACTTGCACTTCTTGTCCATGTTATTCAATAGATATTACAGAATTGTATCCAGATTTATCTGGACGTATATATACGTCCAGATAAATGGCCGATTGGCCAGTTGGGGTGTGTGTTTTAATCTGGTGTGAGCAACCGTTTTAATCTCGTGTGAGCACTCATCTTGCGCAAAGCTTTTTCATATGCAATTCTTCTGGCAAAAGATATGATACATGTTCTTTTGAAATGCCTTTAGTGTCTCAGCAGTTTCACGAACATTGACTGGCCTGTCATCCAAAACCATATCGTGCACTTGATCAATGACTTCAGGTGTTATTAAAGCTTTTTGACGTGCTTCATATGCATCGTCTGCAAGGCTGGTATGACCATGTTTAAACTCGGCAGTACATTTCAAAATTGTCGAAAACGAAGGAGACGAGAGCCCACAAGCTTTTATGATCTTCTTTTCGAATTAAACTTTCTTTTACAAAGAATTTTATAACTGCACGATACTGAATTTTATCCATTTCAAGGGATACAGACAACACTTTTGCATTAGACAACTGTGTATAAAACAAACTACTTCATAGAATGATTTGCAATTTCATATCGATTCTTAAGACAGATATATCAACTTTAAAAAAAAATCTATTGAAAATGTTCCAAATGTAGTCGAGGACGAGACCATTTCAGACCACCCTCGTATATATATATATTATGGTTTCCAAGTAATTTTATAAGCTTGGTTATTTAACTCCTAATCCCAAGTATGCAAACAATTAAGTTTGTGCCTGAAACGTAGTTCAAGTCTAAAAATGATACAACACCAGGGCGACTCATTGTAAAGGTGGGTAAAGATATGATCACTATTCTTTTTATTATTATTATTATTATATTAATATTTATATATATATATAAACCATTATATATATATATATATATATATATATATATATATATATATATATATATATATATATATATATATATATATATATATATATATATATATATATATATATATATATTAAGTGTTTGTTTAGGTACAGTTGAGTGCTACATTTTTCATAATACATCCAGTTTAATTTAAACCATGTAAGTAAATTAATTAAACACTAAAATGTCTCGTAGATGAATCATAAATCTTCCATTAAATATTTAATGTATGTCTCTCAGTTATACATTTAACGAGATCGTCATAATGACGTTATTAAATTGACCATAATTTTTGTTTTTACAATCCTTAATGTAAATTAAAATAAATAAATAAATAAAGGAGAACTTTAGTGGATAGAATTCGAGTCTCCGTACCATTCTGGAGACTCGAGGAAGTAAGTTTAAACAAACATTTGGGGTGGGGGGATACGATTTTTGTTAGGACCCTTTTGCTATTTATAAACATTTAATTTTTGTAAGACTAAGAAAAATTGATGACAGTCACAGCTTGAAACTGTACCTCATTTAATAACACTGGCCAACAAAAAAAAAAAATTTCTGCTGATTATGATCTGACACTTGGTTTTTACTAATTTGGGTGCGATGATTTCAAATATCAAACCCATTTTTCTCTATAACGTCAGAGTTTTTCCTCTATGGCATTTTCTTTTTGCTAATTTGTAAGTTTTTGATAGTTTTAAGGAGGCAGTACTATTTAGAGGATCAAAAAATCGATTTTTAATATTATTTTCTGAAAGTATGTACTTTTAAAAATCTGTTCCTAACTTTTTATCAAGAAATTCGAAAAATTCCCGAAGATATAGCTTATTATTCAAAGCGGTGCACAGATCAGAATCGGACCGCTCACCGCTCTCGCTTGTTAGTAAACGAATAAATGCGTAAGAACCTGCAACGGCACGTACTGGCGCTTTGAATGCGAGAGAGGCCGATAACCGACCTAATACATTTAGGTGATGAAAAGTAGGCGATGACAACTGCCTAAAACAAATGAATGATATATGCGTCATAGCGGACAAAGAACGATCGTAATCAGTCAATTGTTAATCGATCGTGAAAGTATGATGAGCGCTTATAACGTTTCAATAAAGTCTCTGTTTTTTTTTTTTTTCTTGTTAATTGCATGTTAGTCGGCAGTCAAGAAAATACATCATGTCTACTACACGAAATTGTGTCAATAGTGTAGATTCCTTCTGCTACATTTGTGGCAGATTTACTGTTCCCAGTCAAAGGACAAATATCGCTGATTTCGTTAAGAAAGTGTACTTTGCATACTTTGACGTAAACATTGCAGATCAGGAACAAGTCATGGGCTCCAAATAAAGTGTGTAAGTAATGTTTAGAAAATTTACGACAGTGAACCAAGGGAAAACGCCAAAAATTAGCGTTTGGCATTCTAATGATTTGCCGTGAACCGAAAAATCACCTAGATGATTACTATTTTTGTTTAGTTCAGACTTCTGGTTATAATAAGAAGATTAAGAAAAAAATTGTGCATCCAAATCTCGACTTAGCAATTCGGCCAGTTGCTCATTCCAATGAAATAGCCGTGCCAGTTTATAAAGGACGTTTACTAACAAGCGAGAGCAGTGAGCGCTCCGATTCTGATCTGCGCACCGCTTTGAATAATAGGCTATATCTTCGGGAATTTTTCGAATTTCTTGATAAAAAGTTAGGAACAGATTTTTAAGAGTACATGCTTTCAGAAAATAATATTAAAAAATCGATTTTTTTTGATCCTCTAAATAGTACTGCCTCCTTAAAACTATCAAAAACTTACAAATTAGCAAAACGAAAATGCCATAGAGGAAAAACCTGACGTGATAGAAAAAAATTGGTTTGATATTTGAAATCAGCGCACCCAAATTAGTAAAAAACAAGTCTCATATAAGAGTCAGCAAAAATTGTGTTGGCCAGTGTAATTGTTAAACACAATATGTTCTTGTGATTTTGAAATTAATAAATAATATAAATCGCCATACATTTATTTGTCTTTATTTCTCATTTATTTTTGAATAATTTATTTAATTAATACACCATAAATTAGTATATTTAAAACTATTTCATATGAAAAATGCAGATTAATCCATATAAATGAAAGTTTCTCCAATTGGGAATAATAAAATTCCTTTATCTCTAATAGCATTTGTCATTTGCAACATACAGAAAAGCAAATTATTAGCATTCGGATTTATGTTTCAACTCGGACGTTTTCAAATTGCATCCTTCTTGATTTAGCGATTCGCATTCCGGTAAAACTTTGTTAAAATGTATCGGAATGGAATAAGTAAAATTATGTAAACAGGAAATAGAACACTTTCTTTATCTCGTACTAAAGACTTTAATGGGTAATTTTGGTTTAGGTGGTTTAAAATGTATGACTAATTTACAAAATTATTCTTGTATAAAGATTGTGTTCGAAAGTGATGTAATACTTACAAAGCTTAGTATTTGAAACATCGCTGTAGTACATTCTTCGGTAAATGGAAATTTTAACTGAAATACTTGTATTAAATTAAATGTCACTCAAAAAATGAGAAGAAGAGAGAGAGAACTTTTATGCTGCATAGAATATTATCTTCGGATACACAATGCAACACTACTCATATGTTGCAAATTATGCTCCTAGATTTGTTAATTCTCCTTTACTATGTTTCCCCTTAGGGAGTCGCACATAATTTGCAAAATGAACTATTAAACTGTGCATATCTTAACTGCATATTGATTAAGGAGTGTTAAGATATACAAATTAATTGCAATTACTAAAGAAATAGAATCTACAGTTGATTCCACCTTAATATTACTAACAGGTTTCTTTATTCTGAATTGGAAGTTATATTGAATTTCGTTTAAATCCAGTAATTAAGACAATATTTAATTCAAACAATTAGATTTGTTGCTACCCAGAAATGAACCGCTTGTAGGAAAGTTAATTTCGTTGCGAGAATTCCCATTTTCCGATGTTCATAATCTCGCAATGATATCCAATGATATCTGCAGAAACCTGATTTTTGGTTTCATCGGTATATCGTCTGAAGTAATCACCCTCATTAGTACTTCACAGGAGATAACTCCACATATGATAAAAAGACGGCTTAAAAATGATTTCACAAGTCAGCTCTAGAACTGCATATGCATCGGTGTCTTGAGCAATGGAAAACTTCTCTTTGTGACAAGTTATCCATTAAGATCACTGTTTCTAATTGTGAACTTTAACTTTTAAATTTTACAAATTTTTAACTTTTCAGGGTATTGAAAATGAAATATGCATAGACAAAATCTATGTTACCATTACATTATATTACATTATTTTGTAATATTAAATAAGCAATATTTATAATACGCAATGGCGAAATAATGAATATATTATTTTAAAAATTAATTTATACGAAATAAATTAATGCATATTGTTTCTTCAGTCAGAAAATTACAATAATTTGAGGAATGCAAAATGAAGCGAACGTAAAACGAATTCATAGGGAGATTTAAGAATTTTCCTCTGATAAAAAATTCTCCATTTTGGTAGCTGGAAAAGTCATTTTCAGTTTGCCTATAAAAGAATAAAACAGATAAACATTCACTTTCTGCACATTGATCAGTAGAAACAATCCAGAAACTGAATTAACTTCGTTCTGCAGGAGATATTAGTTCAAGTACTCAATACGCCCCGTTCGAAGTTGTTCAATGATTTAAACTTACGCTTTGAATGAATTAGATAAAATTGTATTGAACGAAAGCAAAGAGAAAGGGGAATAAAATTCTAAAATTAATGTCTAAAGGATTTCGGAAACTGAATAGTCAGTGACAGACAAACCTCCGAATCAAAAAATTGGAATAATCAAAGAAAAGGTGTTGAATGATTCGCTCGCAATTCCAATTTTGTGAATTTTTTCAAATAATGGATTTCTTATAATTTATGTTACATTTTTAGGTGTTTAAATGTCTATATAATCTACAACATACGTAGATTCACATTAGTTTAATTCATATTTGGTAATAATTATTTTCTATGCAATAAATTAGACGTAAATCATCCAACACATTTTATTTGATGATTCTGATTTTTTGATTCGGAGGCGTACAATAAGACAATGGCACAAAAGGGAAACAACAGCAAACCCAAATACAAGAGCATCTAAAACCATTTTGACAATCTTCATTGAACGGTGATATTATATCACGAAATTCAACTTCTGTTCGAACTGACAGTAGTCTATGATTGGTTCACCAACCGAGGACTGCGAAATACCGAAATACACGATGGGCCTGCAAGGGACTGCATTTGGCATCAGGGGAGAATCGTTCAAATATATTAGGAACATTGATAATACTCATTAATTCCCTTGTGTGTTTGTTTGTTTTTTTTTAAAAAAAATTGGATTACGATTGACATAACGATCCAACATACGACACATAAATTGAATAAACCCATTTCTTGTATCCGAAGCTCGCTAGATCGTTGTTTCTCAGGCTTCAAGTGAAATAAGCTCGGGGCTTAAGGAAAGAGCCAAAAATGCATAAATTGTATCGATAAACGCATAAATAAAAGCACTTGGACGCACAGTTACAGATGATATTTTATGTCTTCTTTATTAAGTTAGGAGTCTTTACACTTCACACACATATACGATATACAAATATACAAAAACGTAAAACAAGTTAATATCGGAAACTGCGTCAGAGTGACAGACACACCTCTGAATCCGTTTAAAATGCGTTAAAAAAATGTGTAATATTCCGAACTTTAACCACAACTTAAAACGAAAACGATAATACACTAATTATCAGTGTATTATACACTAATATATACCAATAATATATATATACTAATTATAGTTTTATCAGCGTTGTTCGGGTCCAAAATATGATTGCTGAAACGAACATTTTGTCTTATAAATGCGTTGTGGCTTCTCTTGAAGGAAACAGTTTCTTTATTCCTTTGGTAGAAAACGTTATTGGAAATAACAGTCGATTTCCTATTTTAGTGATACGAAAAGGTCAGTTGGATTGCAGAATCCTCGGTTATCGAACACTGTCCAGCGTTACTCTGAAAAAACAATAGCGAGAGAGAGAGAGATAGAGAGAGAGAGAGAAAGCTTGAATTCGCACAATGAGGAAACTATCAACATTAATAATCCCTGTCCAAGTTATCCCCATATAAGAAACGTGAATGTACAGACAGAATTTCCTGCGACAGTAAACATGCACCACATTTTGGTTCTGTCTTTCTTGCTTGCGTGGACCAACACCATATTCGCGATAGAACCAAAATAAAATCATCTGAAGATATCGAAGTCTACACTGTTATTAACACAAGGGAACGCCCACCCGTTCATACAACTCGAGTGCGACATCGCCTTTGAGTTAATGGGACTTAATAGATATAATGCGAGGAAAACCTAACAAACTTTTCAATTACTATGAAACTTTCTACAAGAAAAGGCTCCGTACGTTTTAAAGATAAAAATAAAAGAATGCACACAAAAGGGAAGATTTCAATTCACAGAGTATCGATTTTAATCACGGGTTACAAAGAACCTCATCTTTTGTAAAGAACCTTTCAATAGTCTCGTTTAAACGAAGGGCGTGTCAAAATTTATCGCTCACTCTATAGGGTGCGTTGATCACGTGAGTCGCGCAGATGTATTGTACGGATGTGACGGGTCTGAATCACACCGATGTCTTCAATGAACCATATCAGGCACGTGGATCGCAACACTGCTGGAAAAATGACCTCGAATACTTCTTATTCTCCGTTCTTCGATGCATTTCGTGCAATTGCTCGCAGTCATATCTTCTTTGGAGTTTATTTATGTCGCGGTCTCAAATCTCACAACATAAATGGCTTATATTTCAAGAAATGCGGCTTTTTAGTGGGATATATGGTATGCTGGGTATTTGGGTCTGTGGCTTATCCTTTATGCCGCATTACAGTGCATTCTTCTGCTCCCAAGACTTTTCGTGGTATTAAAAACTTTTCTCAGATAATTGTGTACTGTTCAGCGATGATACTTGCAGTGACTTGTAGACTCACTTTCTATTTTCACGGTTCCCACTTCGTACAGTTAATCAAAGACTGCTGTCTTATAGAACAAGAAATGGAATTAACGAAAGAATACCGTCGGTCTATGAAGGTTTTTAAAATCATTTCAATAATCCTTCTAATCTGTTATGCTGTAGCATACTTGTCAATTTGTGTATCGTTTGGTCTTGTTTATTCTTTCTATAATATTGAGGATGTTTTCCTGTATACTGTATTTCCCGCAATATTCTTCTGCTCCGATTTAATTCCACAAATTGTTATTCCAATATGGATGACGTTTTTTGCGATCTTCTTTCGTTTCTGTTTTCGTTCAATAGCTTCGGCTTTGTTGCAGTTGCATAGTCGAGGATTGCCTATTAAGAAATTCAGTCAACAAGTGCAGACGATGCGGCAGCGTTATATGACTTGTTATAATCTGATGACCAGAGTTGATTCGATTCTATCCCCCATGATATTGTTTTTTTACGGAGCGCAAAGTGCTGGATGTTGCTCTACATTTCCTATTACATATAGAGCGCTCAGGCATGAAACATGGGACGTTTTCAAACTTGTAAAATATATATTTGCTATTTCGATTACATTATTGGAAATGATTTTACCGGCGATCGCAATTGAAACTGCTGTGAAAGAGGTAAGTGAGACATACGAATTCTTATCGTGTACTTATTATCACTTTAAATACTTTAAACATCTAGAGTTAATATTCAATTTACCTAATAATACAAATACATATTTGCATAACAAAAATTATTCGTGAGGCCACTGCATTACTCTTTTACAGCAATTGCATCAATCAACTAATCTGATAATGAAAACTGGCTTCATTGCTTTTCTGCCATAAATCTCAAACCAAACCAAAAAAGAACTGATGAAGGTTCTTCACTTTCTAGACTAGGTTCAAATTGACTTTTTTCCAGCCATGAATAATATCAATACCGACTGAGATACATCTCAGGAACATCCAGTCCAAGGCTTGAAAGAAAATGTGCCTTCTTTTCCCGGTAATTCGTACTCAGGTTGTATTGCTTTTGAAATGTGGAGATGTATGCGAAATAATTACAATTATTTTCCATACATCTTGTGTTCTTGTGTTAACGTGTTTATAATTCGTAATTGTAATTATAGACAACTGATGTGTCCGCATTATATAATATTTAATATTTAACATACCGTAATTTCAATAAAAAGTGACGCTTGCATTAAGAGGGCTAGACTGTTCAAAAAGAACGTATGTTTTTTGAGAACATTTTAGAAGCGTTTTTTTTTTAAGTTCTTCAGTTTGTTTGTAAATGTCTAGCACCAGAAACTTGGATTTTTAAGATCGCTTCTTATGAAAACTGCTCATGGAACTTCCACTTTTACAGACAGTAATATGCGTGTGAAATTAGGGCTGTGAAATTACTGCCCTTATATGCGTATGCCCTCTCCATCCCAAAAAAGCTTCAATGCTTAACACGTGAGGCTTACTCTCAGAAAGTGCTTGACACCTAGAGGTCCTTTAGGTACAGCTGAAGTGTCATCATCATCATCAGCAGCAAAATTTCACCATCCGATCTACAACATTTCGGTTATTCCATTGTGACAGCATGGGTTCACAATCCAGACCAAAGTTTTAGACACTTATTTGAATCAATACCCTAGAGAATACAAATAACAACTGTGGGTAACTTTCGTTATTAAATGCTGCTATAATAAAGTGGACACTCAATGTAGTTGCTTCTGCTACTATTCCATAGCTCCAATTTTCTGGGTAAGGGAGAATTGATACAAACAAGGAAAGCAATAATTAATGCATCTAATTTCGTTTTGAGTTCCCACCAAAAAAATTAGTACACGATAGTACTATGGGTGGGCAATGGGATATATATATATATATATATATATATATATATATATATATATATATATATATATATATATATATATATATATATATATATATATATATATATATATATATATATATATATATATATATATATATATATATATAATTGTTGTATATATATAAAGGTTGTAAGTACAACCCTCCAAAAACGTGGTATTTTTGATATTGAATCACACACATGGTTGTAGAAATTTTGTAGAAATGGAAATTGATTATAATCTAAGAATATTAAATTTTATTTTGATAACTTTTCAGTAACTGTTTTCTGTTATTTGTGTTTGTGTATTTGCTTTTATATTCGATTATAAAATTATCATTTCAGGTTAAGGAAATTCAACTACGGATTGCAGAAATGAATCTTGAACACGTCACAGCTGTTGACCGCGACCAAGTGAGTAAACAAGTCAGCTATTTTAGGATTTATATTCTAATGAGTGCAACATTACTGGAGTTTACTTTTCTTCCTAAGATAAATTTTAATATCAAAAGACCAGGGAGTAAAGTTGCTTCCAGCGCTAAAATTGGTGTGTTTGAATTCAAATAAGGTAGAATTACATTCATTCCTCAGCTGAAAGAGCCATAGCTGGCAGAATGCCAAGAAACGTCAATTCATGTTGAAGGGGAGAAAGGAATAAGGCGATGTATGAATTTGTCAACAACACGCGAAATCACGTGCTTTATAGATGTTACGTTTATTGTTATGTCCAAACATAACAATAATATCAATTTTCCAACTGTAATACAAGCAAAATTGTTACCTTTCCAAAGACTAGAATGTTCGTAAACGAACGGCTAATTTTCCAGCGTGTAATAATAAACACTCATCCCACAAAACGATTTGTCCGCCATGTGAAGTGTCTAGGGTTCATCTGTGATCGGACTGTACGTGGAATTCTTTTCTATTGTTTTAATACAATATATTTATGATATTTTTAGCTTGAGTTCTATGATCGCAACATATTTGCAATTTAAAAGTTTGATGGCTTATTCTTTTTGTAATCGAAAATATCATAAAGCATGGCGTCATGAAATATTTATAATTTCGTATTTCAAGAAAGTTAGCAAACTGATGGCTGTTTCCTACCGCAGTCTTGTCTTGCTAGCGCTCAAATCCTGGCCACAAACTGAAAACGAACAGCTGTCTTTTTGTGATCTCAAATCCCTGACGCTCTTATTCTTTTCAGAAAAAACCTGCGATCTATAGTTAACATCCTTGGCACTTGCCATGTGACATCATCATCATCATGATCATGCGTATCAAGGATTTAGGCGTAGCATGGCCTGAATGTTTAGAAGTCAGCTTTGAATCGTTTAAGAGGACGTCCTGGTTTTATTTTTCTTAATGGCTCGTACTTTGAGGCTTGTTTTGGTAATCTTTCTCTTTTCATTCTTTGTACGTGTTCCGTGCATTTATGTTTATATTTTTTTAATTTTTTCTATTCCTGGTTCTTGGTTTAATTCTTTCATAATTTCTTCGTTTCTTTTGTCATCAAATAGGGTATAATTTGCAGTTTTTCTCATGAACTTCATTTCTGCTGTTGTTAATCTTTGTTTGTCTTTTTGTTTTATTCTCCAGACTTCTCTTCCATACATTAAGACTGGTATGGCTAATGTATTGTATACTTTTATTCTGGTTTGTTTTTGAACTAGATTTGGTTTAAATATAGAGTTAATTACACCTGTTATTTTTAAATATTTTGCAATTTTTACGTTTACATCTTTTTCATTTTCATATGTGATACATCCTAGGTAGTTAAATGAATTCACCTGTTCTAAGATCTTGTTATCTATTACTATTTTAGTTCTTGTTGGATCTTTTCCTTTAAACGCCACAATTTTTGATTTTTCTGTTGATATTATCATACCATAATCTTTAGATACCTCATTTAGATCTAAAATAGCTTTCTGTAAGTTATCTTCAGAATTTGTAATTATTATTTGGTCATCGGCAAAGAGGAGAGTGTTTAAGTTTACTATGGGAGAAAGTTTAATTCCTTGATGTAAATTTTTATTCCATTTTATTATTATTTCATTTGAGTAGATATTAAAAAGTGTTGCTGAGAGATGACATCCCTGTCAGACCCCTTGGTTTTTCTCTCTCGTATATGATAGCTCGTGATTTAATCTTATTTGTATTAGATTATTTTCATGTATACTTGTGTTAGCTTTTAGGATATTATTTGGAATTTGTCTTTCTTTTAATATGTTAAATAATATGTTTCTCTTAACTTTGTAAAATGCTTTTTCAAAGTCAATAAATGCAATGTGTGTTTCTAAATTGTATTCTCTCCTTTTCTTTATTATTAATTTTAGCAAAAGGCGGGAATTGGTCTGACGTAGTTTCATATTTGATCTCTAAAAGCACAGTAACCGATTTCAGCAGGAAAAAAAATGACTTTTCCCACTCAGAGAGCTAAAACTATTATTATTTCAGCCTTCTACCAGGAAACCCAACTCCATGTAGATAGGGAACTTCGTTATTATAAGATCACGTTTTCAGATGGAAATGGAACGCCTCCTGAGGAAACAATGAGATTTATTTTTTGCATCAGGCAAAAATTCCATCCGGGCTAACCGAATGGTTAGCATATCCGCTCTCCAGCCAAAGGGCTGCGGGTTCGAATCCCGCCGTGAGCATGGATGTTTGTGATTGTCTGTGGAAATAGTAGTGGTGGTGATAGGTGGCGTAGGTTTAGTTGCGGAGTTGGTGGATTGAGTGGTGGAGACAGAGCTGTAGAGCAGGTGCCATCCCTCAATGTCCTTAGACTCCCTGGAGGTGTCAAATAATAATAAATCACATTGCAGACTAGTTTCTTGAAGGAATTACATTTACATTTATAGCGGATTCCTCCAAAAACAGCAAACATTCTATTAATGCGCAGCTAATAGCACCATAGCAATATCTCTTCGCGTATTCCAACGAACCAAATCATGCTCATCAAAGCTGTAAGTTCACTAGGGGCCTATTCCACGTGTTTATTTTCCGTATGAGTCATATTGCTCGCTGATATTATTTTTCGCTTTTCTTACAGCTTTACATACGAGGGAATTAAATATTAATAAAATATTTTGCAGGTTTCGACATTTCAGACTGTGTGCGCCAATTGCCAGCCTGCTTTCTCTGGATCAGGGTTTTTCAAAGTGAATCGTACCTTCTTATTGGGTGTAAGTATGATCCTTCTGTGCATATTAATAGCTTACGTTCGTCACAGAAACATACAAATCACTTAGTTGAAAACTTGCAAACTTGAAGCAAATTGCAAAAAGGAGCAAATTAGAAATATTAAGCATCTGCAGTTATATATATATAACTGTAATTTGTGTTACGTATATAACTTGCGCAAACTTTATGCTGTTATTGCAAAAATATTGCAGTATTTCCCTTTTTCGTACATATTTTATTTCATACTTTAAAATGTTTTCTTTTATTGTTTTTATTATTATTATTTTTTTTTGTATAACCTACGTGTGCTCAAAACCGTAAATGAAATATATTATTGTAAAGAAATGTTAATGTATTTTTTTTTTCTTTATTCCGTTTTTCTTGGTAAATAGTTATGTTTACAAATTTTGTTAGCTTTAAATGTATTTGTATGTTTGCTAAACTAAACATTCCTCGAATAATTGTCCAAAAAAAAAAGAGTAATTAGCTGGAATGTGTTATTATTTAATTTCGTATATTCTGTACAATCCAAAATTGAGAAGTATGTCAATTTGTGTATGTGCGTGATAAATACTGAATGATGTAAATCTTTCATAAACTGGCAGAGATAACATTTCTCTAATGGTATGTCTGCATTCCCAAAATGGATACAATATATAAACCTTAATAGTACTCCGTATGATTTAATAATTAGTTCATTTTGATGTACTAAAATAAAGCACACAATTATCCTGTATTTGAATAAAATATTTTTTTTTGCATTTAATTAGATGTTCGGAGCCATTCTCACCTACTTAGTTGTATTAATTCAATTTGAAGCAAGCGAGATCATCTCAGATGAAAGAACAAAACTTTCCATTATTAATAATAATAATAATACTAGTAATTCTTTATAAAAGTTGCTAGTTCAGAATAAGTATGAAAAAATGTCAGTTTTATTGCATCATAGAATAAATAATCGTGATAAGATAGTCATCTGTGATAATCATAAAAAATCTGTTTCTCTGTGTCATCCTTGATCGCCAAAACTGAATTCAATGCCACAATAAAGAAGTCCAACAAAATGCCAACGCACTCAAGTGTTTTTCTCAGTTATCCATCCGTTCGTCAGCTGACGCAGGATAGAACAACAGTGTTAAGGACATCCAACCTACCAAGCAGTTCTCAATATGGACATTCAGGATGTTGCACTTGTTAGAAGATGAAATTCATATTTACAAAACTGGATATATTAATCAATTAAATTCACTTAACTGCACAATATTTATCCATTCGTTTGGAAGAAAGAGATTCCTATCAATAGATGAAATCTCAATTTATCTGTTATTTGAGCCATTCCTAGTCATTACGGTGTTTATAATCTTTCAAAATATGTGTAAAACAGCAACTCAGAAAACAATTATCAATAGTAAAATGACAAAAATTATAATTACTAATTTGTGATCACCGATTAAATGACGCATCATGGTAAATTAAAAAATAAAACGTTGTATTAGTGAAGGTGTTTAGTGATGCACAGTGCAAAGCCCACAAACTGTTAATGTATGTCAAATGAAAACTGATGTACGAAGTAGCCGAAAATAAACATAATTAATTTCTTGTTTGTTCAATTATTTGTAATAAACTGCACTGACTGATTGATGACGTCATGTCTCCTGAAAATAGAATTGTAAAATTATTCAGATAAACTGAAATAAGAGCATACATATACACTAATTCTTTTCAAATATAAACAAGATAAACATTTTAAAGCGCAATGCGTATTTGGAAGGTTATTGTATATTATAGGAAATAGTTTTTGTTATAGCAATAAGCATGGATGATTATTCATTATAGTTTCATGACCTAAAGTAATTTAAAATATTTTAGTTTTCATTATTATTAGTAGCAGTAGTCAAAATCCAAATCTATCACGTTGTATTCTTTTCCTCGTATAATTCAAGCGCCATATTATTATAAAATGGGAGCAAGTTACTGAAAAATGATTTTTTCTTAGTCAACCCACAGTAAACCCAAATATTTCAAATTATAATTTTCTTTTTACAAATTACTCTATATGCGATCGCAACCTTTCCAATATCTGGACGACTGCTACATAGCTACTGACATCTTCATAATTTAACACATATTTCTTTCCAGGACCTCTGTGCTCTAGCATTATCTTACATTGTTTCCTCTACTATGGAACCTTCCCTATAATTGGACTAAAATTATATACTTCATCAAAACCACAGCCATATCAGCTGAACACCCTTATAGCATCCACAGTGATATCCCATCCGCTGCTGTTTCTGAATACTTTTCAGTTTATAAAACAGCTCCAATCCACGCATGTTGATTATTTTTATTTATTTTGTAAGTAGCATCGAGTTCTACATTTCATGCAACAATTTTGATTCCTTTTAACAAAATGGGCACTCATTAATCGAACAATGTCATTCGCATCTGACATCGTCTGCATTCAGTATGTTTATTATTTCACATTCATTCTTTTACTTGCAAATTGCTTGTAGCTTTCTGTTTTATTTCTTCCATTATATTTCATCTTTTATTTTATGCAGTGATGTCCTTCGACCCCTTGGGTATGGGATAATAAATAAAGGAAACATAAAATTAAAGAAAAAAAAAGTTGAGACTGTGTAGCTCAGTGGTTGTGGCGTTTGCACGTAATAGCGCTTGACCGCACAAAGGAAGACATGCTTTCGAATCTAATGGGCGACTAGATGAACCTTTTTTTGACCGGTTCCAGACTAAGTCGATCTCTGTCACAGGCAAGTGGGTTTATTTCTCCCGGAAACTCTGGTTTTTCGTACCGTAAACTCAAGAAAATCGACCATAGAATCCACACTATTTCAGACATTAAACATATTGTGTTAGGGTTAGGGACCACGAGATGGCGGCAATTGTTGAGCCGTCTTTCTTCATTGCGTGCTGCTTAATTATTGATAGCCTTTGGCCAGTTATCTCTGATTGAGTACCAGTGGAGATTGAACTGCCCACTCAGTCTCCAAAAGTTAGATAGGGCTATAACGGTCTCGCCTACTCCCTATACGAGAATAAAATGGCGTTAGATGTTTTTTTTAATAAAAATAAAGAATAGAATGCTTTTGGGTAGTCTTTAGTTTGCTGATCCAGTTTCTTTTCTTTACATTTCACTTTCCGTGTAATATCAACGATTGTTGTTCTGGCATGCACCTTATAATTTACACCATCCTTCTGCCCATGATATATCTTCCACATCATCCTTTCTTCAGACTCGCTTGCTTAATATGTATCACGATACTTTCATTCCTACCTGATTTATTGTTCGAATTTTAGGGACTGATTCTGCTAATGCATTAGCGATAGATTTTTAATACTTCCATGCACTGCAGATATTGAGATATTGTTCATAATTAGCAACCGATAATACCCTGGAAAGAACTCAATATTGTTCAGTAGCAAGAGTAGATGATTAGTGATCAATGAGCAATGATCTCTCATGGGTTTTTTTAATTCCCCAGTTCAGTTATAATCCAGTCTTAAAATGCGCAAAATGTGCACAGTACATACTTGCTCTAATGCGATGGATTAAATGAAACGGATCAAAAACAAATATATTTTTATCTCGTGATCTTCTGGAAAGTATTGAATAATGGTAATCTTGTATAAATTCTTCTCGTCAGAATGGTCCATAAACGTACCATAAACCAATGATACGTTCAGTTCCTTGAATGAGCTACTAGGGAATGCCAGCCAATAAACGTCTCCAGTGTGAAAACGGTTATGATGTAACGCTGGAGAAAAAAAATCGTCTACTATAAATGTTTTTAAAAAAAGCATCCATTAAACAAACGGATTCGGACGTGAGTTTGTTGGTTCGAGAACTTTGGCCCTATCCCTCTTTTCCAAAAGATTAGTAATTTACTCACCCATCGTCAATTAGAAGTATCGAACACTTATGCTCAAATAATGCGAACATCTTGAGTGTGTCGCTAAGAAATATGAGAAAGTTCGATGTAAATATGAATAAGAATTACTTTGCTTCAAGTGAAACAAATCCATTCTTAGTCTTATTTACTTTCTAGACATCAACGGAATATCAGTTTTTCACTCCTATTTAGTATATTCTGTCACGGCTGGACGTTTCTTTCCTATTATAGACTTATAGAAATAACAAATGTAAGAATTATTAGGGGTCATAAATTCTCAATATTTTGCTTCCTTATGTGGTTGAAATTTCTTAGTAGAAATGCAAAAAATATACTTTTTCATAGAACAAATTCTAGAATGAATCCATCATTAAACCTTCCGTTTCTCTTTAGCAAACACCAAATTTATTTGATTTCTAATTTGTGCAATTTAATTTATACAATTTTATATATTTGTTATTTTTGTTATTTTATGTTATTAAATGTTTGTTATTTTTCACAGCAGATTATTGCTACACAACGGCCAGATTGCACTGCATTTTAGGAAAGCGGATAGTGGATTGGGAACATTGAGACAGCTTTTCATAGAATAGAAAAGAGTCACTATATCAATATGCCCTCAAAAGCATTCGAGAATTTCATTTCATGATGAAAACAATATTATAGCATAAAATATTAAAGTGGAATGCAAGCGGGAGTACAAAACAATATTTCAGTTACCAAAAATGGAAATGTCGAAAGTCAAATTCAATACTTTTAACTTATTTACCCTCTTCCTGCTTCATGGTACATAAAGCCCAGATCTGTTTCTTCCGGACGCCTCTGTCCTGAGCAACCAGTCTAATTTATCTTCAGCTTTGTCAGCCGTACATTCTTCTTTCCTCTTCTGTCATTCTCTTCCAAGATAATTTATGCCTTCTTCATTCTTCTGGTTTCCTTCTGGAATCCATCTCAAAGCCACTCTAGGAATTTCTCTGCAGTCCATTTTCAATACTTGTTAAATCCATTTCGACGTGACTTTTTTATTTCATCGGTGATGTTTTTTTTTTGCTTAGTCAGTTTATATAAGAGGTCTGTTATATGTATCAGATGCAGCAATTTATACCTTCATATTTGAATAGTAATTTAGATTTATTTAACCCAGTCAATTTCAATCGTCAAAATTTAACTAGGTTAAATTTTGACGATTGAAATAAAACTCTCACAGCATACAATTTTATAAAAGAGAAATAAAACTGGATTTTAAAATTGCAGTCGAATTTGGCTAACAGATGTTCAACAAATAGATTTGAAACAAACTACCCAAACACTTAAAAAAATATAAGAGTATTCCCTATTCGCTTTGGGGGAATAAATAGTTGAAGAGAATTTAAATACTTATCTATATTATTCTGAATAGCAAACAACATAAAATCTAAATGCCATGCAAATTCAGGGCATAAATATAACTGACCAGAAAACCAATTTAATTTCCTATAGAGAAAATTAAAAGTACAATCGGATGTTGTTTCAGTTCGTCAAAGACACATTTTTGTTTAATTCGTTCCATATATATAAAAGATATGATCAGAACATTTTCAATCTTAACTTTTCAAGTGCAGTACTTATAAGTTATTTTTAAGAAACGTGATGCCAGCTAGTATCCTTGCCTAAAATGTGAAGAGGAGTTTTTAAATGTCTCAAAAGAGGATGAAGGACAATTATCCTTTGCCGATTTGAGCAAGAAATTCATGTGCAGACAGAATTAGCAGGAGCATTGTTTTGGTGGTGAAGTCATTACTGATATGCACTTCCGCAATTCCACTTTTAAACCCTAAAGAATCTGACGTAAACATTTTATTTTAGATCTTCATTTTCCATGAAGTATATCTCACAAAGATTTGTCGCATCTGCTTACAATAGTCCTCGATTATCAAAGGTGTAGAAATGTTATGCCATTAGGTACTTGCCAAGGTACTGATGTCCAAAGCGCGCTATCGACCTCATATTTCACCACGTATCAAAATTGTTATACTAAAAAACAAAGTGCATATGTACTAATTACCGAGGGCTCCAATAAATCTAGGTATGCCACTGAAAAAACAAAAAAACGCCAACTAAAGTGCCGAATTACACATCAGCCTGTGCTGTGCTGTCCCATCGGACATCGGTAATCTTTATACGTACTGCTATCTGTGATTAATCCAACTTTTTTTTTTATAATATGGCCCACAGATTACTTATAAGGACAATGAATTTGTCCTTGTAAGGACTGGCTTAAAGGGGCGAAGCAAGAATGCTTTTCATCTTCCGCGTTATCTGTAACGGACAGTGTTGGGATAAGGTGATATTGAGCTATTAAATCTCAGATCATGGCAAGAGGGTAAAAGCAATAGCCGAGCCTCAGTTAGGACTTCATTGGCTACAGAATTGCCATTCATTACCCTCCAAGGGTATTAATCACCCCATCTCACGGTCGATCCTTCAAACCTAACCACTTCCCCTAAGACACAATTTTAACTATTAACATTAACATTACTGACAGGATGGGTGAAGCACTAGTGCTTTTCATATTCCCCTTTATCTGTGCTGAGATTTGTTTGGGTATGGGATGTTTGTGAGCAGTTAAGCTCGCCCTCTGAGGGCAGTTGTGTTAGTTATGATCGGTTGAGAGAAGAATAGCCTTCGGTCTTTTGTGTTTGTAGTAGTCAGTCTCATTGTAATTGACATCTTGTACGATTAGTGGGTTTGAATGTGAACTTGACTTAAAGAAGAATTTTTCTGCAAGACTACGAAGAAAGGAGGAGATGTATGGAGTGCCGGTTTCTCAGTGAATTTGTGAATTTCTGATGAACCACGTTGCATCCAGAATCATCCTAAGGCATTTGTTTTGGATTCTCTGTAATTTTGAAATGTTTGATCTTGAAGTGTGACTCCATGCTAGTGAGGCGTAGGTAATGACTGGACGTATTACCATCCGGTAAAGAAGCAATTTATTATGTAGGTTCAATTTGCTCTTGCGGTCGATCAATGGGTAGAGCTGTGGTTTGGAAGATTTGGAGCAAAGGAGATTCATGTGTTTGTTAAAAAGGAGTTTCTTATCCATCAATACCCCAAGATATTTTGTCTCTGATTGCCATGGGATCTTATGAGCAGAGAGCAGGATGTCCTCTTTGTTGCAGATCTTTCTTCTTGAAAACACCATGGCTGAGCTTTTGAGGGTGTTCACTTGAATCCTCCAGTTGGTGAACCAGTTTGCAAGCTCATTGATACTTCCTTGGAGTCTTGTGATTGCTAAGCGAGGGCGGAGTGATCTAGCTGGAATAGAGGTGTCGTCGGCATAAAGGGCCGTTGTAGTTGTTCTTGAAATGAGAGGAATATCTGCCATGTAAGTTGTAAAAAGTATGGGGACCAGAAGAGAACCCTGAGGTAATCCCGCCAGGATTTTGCGCCTTGATGACACAATTCCGTTGAGTTTTACTTGTATGTATCTTTCATTAATATATGAATATATGAGTTTCACTAGTTTAATTGGAATATTGTTTTCAATTGGTTTGAAGATAAGGCCTTGATGCCAGACCTTATCAAAGGCCTTGGCAACATCCAAAAATACAGCAGCAGTGGGAAGGTGCCAGTTAAAACCATGAGTGATATGTTCTGTTAGTCGGTGAATTTGTTGCACCGTGTTGTGAACTTTGCGAAACCCAAATTGCTCATCTGCGATTATTTTCTGTTGATCCACTGCTGATTGTAGTCCTGATAGGATGACCTTTTCTATTACTTTGCCGACTAATACACAATGATATACTTCGTTATCTTAAGTATTTCTTAGATTTTCAAATTAAATTGGTGTACTAACTAAATTTCAAATATTTTAAAGACAATAGCTTGATTTCTAAATCTACTAAATTATTACCCGGATATCATTATTTTATTGCAAGTTATTAATATAATAAAATAATAAAGAAATAAATAATATGAATTTTATCATGCAAAATCGATAAATTTCATAAATAAATAGTGCTGAGTATGAAAACAACAGATACATATGTACTGCACATACTAGCCACTGAATTACAAAATTTTGTTTAATACCGTCTTCAACCAAACGTTTTACCCGAATTACATCATATGTGTGATTTGGCAAAGATTCCACGAGGTGTTAGGTTATTTCTGTGTCTACAACATATTAGGCGTTCACCATACAGTTCTTTAACTGACTCAGATATCACGAAAAGGACTTCGCTCTCGGATCTGTTTTCTAACATGTTCCGTACATTCTAATCGGGGTTCAGATCCGGACTTTGTGGTGGTGAGTGAAGATGGTGGAAGTTGCTGTTATGCTCACTGCACCACTGCTGATCAATTCGTGTGTGATGGATAGTGGCATTGTGTTCCAAGAATCAATCGTCATCCGCTGGATAAAATGTGAACATTACAGGATATCCTTGATCGGCAACAATATTCTGACATGCCGTGGAGGATATCCGAACCTATAGTATTGTGTAGCTATAAAATGGAAACATCTCCAAGAAAACGTTCAAAATTAAGTACTCTTTCTGAGCACACATTCAAAATTAAAAGACAAATTGCCAATGAGTGTGGATTGGGTGGTGTTAATGCGATTTTAATAGGTTTTGGAAGACAGGAATCTTTTCTCCTGAAAGAAAAGGAAACTTTGGGCGAAAAAAGGAAAACTATATTTAATCAAGATTGTTTACTAGTTAAAAAAAGCAAATTAAAACCAAGATTATCTGCTGTAGAATGAAATACAGACGGTAGCTTGCAGATTTAATGTTTCTGAAATTGCAGTCTGTCGAAAATTGTTGGACATAGGCAGGACTGCCCACAGAACAAAAAAGGAAGCCACTGCTCACGAAGGCTATGCAGAAAAATAGGCTCCATTGGGCAAACGTATACAGAGATTGGACTGTTGAGAAGTGGAAGGAGATCATATTCTCAATAAGAGACATTGCTTGGTCCAAGGAGAGCGAGTGCAATATGTTTGCAAATCGGTGACTGAAAAGACTTCTCCAGCCCATATTCAACAAGCTCCTTAACACGCAAGTACGAATATATTCTGGAGTTGTTTTATATATGACAGTGAAGCATCACTTTTGCCTGTTGAGAATATGATGAAAAGTGACAAATACATAAAAATATTGCTGAAAAGAGTGTTTCGCATAGATTTGAAAAGACAAAAAACTCATGCTTCAACAGGATCTTGGTCCATGCCACACTTCAAATAAAGGTGAAAGAGTTTCTCAAAAAATTTCATTGGCCAGGTATTAAGCAGCAGACATTAAGCGAATATAAAATTAGGGGGACAAAGGGAAAATGACGCTTGGGAAATTAAATTGTGATACAAAGAATAACTTTATCCAATGCAATCAATAAAAGTATGATCTCGAAAAGCAGAAATAAGAAAAATGTGTTCTGCGTTGGTAGAGTCCATGTCTAGAAACTTGTCTGACTATGTTCAAAAAGACTGTAGTTATCTCGAGCGTGAAACGTCTCAAATGGTAAATTATTATTAGTCCTGACACCTCCAAGGAGTTCGAAGACTCGATGTGTTATTCTTCAAGACCATCTTAAATAAAGGCGACTATTACAAATTAGCAAATGTATACAATGGCTTAAAATTGTTGTACGACATGTTTATTGCAAACATGTCATACAACAATTTTCATGTCTTAAAACCTGGTGTTTTAAGACATGAATACATTAAACATAAAATCAGACCTGATTATATGTTAAAGCTTGGTAAGTGAATTACTTTATTCTCGAAACGAAACTATACGCTCTTCACACTTATTTTATCTTACTTTTTTCAAGCAATCAAAAAGAAAAAAAAAGAATTGGACAGGTCAAGCGTCCATATCATACATTGCACAATTGGTTTGAAGAGTACAACGCTATACGTTATGGGAAAAATAGTGATTGCTATTTTTTTTTCAGTATTAAATCAGTTGATATTTATCATTAAGAGTGCAAGTATTTAAAATTAACATTTATGATTAAGCAGTTGTGAAAATCATTTACAAAATACTAATTAAATAGATTTTTGCAACAAGACAGTAAAAAACTTAGAGTTGTATGTAAAACAAAAACAGCAGTGTTCTGTTTCAATTTACAAATAATTATTGGGTGTTTAATTAATAATTATTATTATAACAGTTTAAAATGAACTATTTCGGATATTTTAATTAAATTTAATATTTATTATAATTATCAAAAATTGTATTATTTTTAACAACTTGCATATAGAGATATCGACCACAAATGAAGAGTGAAACTTGGTTATGACGATATTTCATAACTAAGTCGTGATGATATTTAAATTACTCATTTCTGTTCGCCCTCGTTTGGGAAAATAAGAATGTAAGAATATAATATGCTTTCCTTTCAAGTAGGAAAAATAAATAAATATTTGCGTTATTTTGTGTTAGTCTTATCACGATATTATTAAAGTTATTTTTTTTAATTGCAACATCTGCTTATTTTATTATTTATTATTTATCAATATATTATTATTATTATTTGATCATAGTTAATTAAAAGATATGTTATTATTATATGATTGAATTCTTATTTGCCCAATTTTGGTGTTTATGGAATTTATTTCACTTCTGTCCAAGAGAGATTTAGTAATCATTCTGTTGAGGCCAAACATAATAATAATAATTATTATTATTAAATGTATCTCAGAAATATTTTCATATATACAATAATCACCTTGAGTAACATTCCAACATGTTATTTTACAAATTACAGCAACCATGCTGCAGATTATGGTTCATTTTCTAAATTAGTATTCTATAAAAATAAACACTTTACGAATAATTTTTTTATCATTTTGTAAAATTATTTTTATTATTAAAATTATTTTTATTATTAAAATTATGATTATATATTACGTGTTTATAAGTATCGATTTAATGTATTTAGGTGCTAAAGTTGTAATTAATGAATTTTGTTGTCTTTGTTTTCTTCTCGGTTGAGATATGTGTCAGTTTAAATTCTCGAAGGTTTTCATTAAGCTTATCTGAGAATTACAAATAATAATAATAATAATAATAATAATAATAATAATAATAATAATAATAATAATAATAATAATAATAATAATAATGAATTTATATTTATAGCTTCAATATACAAAAATCATTCCTAACATCATCGGAAAGGTGGTCTTTTGTATCATAGTTCTATCAGAAAGTTATCATGTAATCGTTACTTGTGATTGTAAATTGTTTGGTAATCATATAGCATTTTTCGTTGCATAAAATATCAAAAATAATATTCTCATAATCAGGATTATAAATAATGGTCGTTAGGTAATGAATGAGAATTTTCATTACCTAACGTATTCATTGAAGTAATTTCCAGAGTTCCCCATCTATTTATAATTTTCGTAAAAGGAACCCACCTGGTATTCTTAAAGTTTCGATAGCTAAAAATCATTTGCTAGTTCTACTAGCAGTGTATTATCCAAAAAAAACTATAGTAAAGGTACAATAAAGTAATTTTTTACGTCCCTTCCACACGTGTTATTGTAGAGGTTGAACATGCATTCACATCAGTGTTGAATGATGAATGACGTAAGGTGAATCTTGCGTTGCTCTACTCTATGTTTTTCATTAGAGTAGTGCCATAGCCTTACCATGTAACGTGTTAAAGAAAGAAATATTTAGAATCTTCTGTGTCGAGAGATTGCTTTTTATTGCTGTGCAGCGTTGTTTCCATCGGTTTCTCTCTCTGTTTCTCTATCTTTTTCTCTCTCTCTCTCTCAAGTTATCCAATTTCCGCATTTTGTAATACGTATACTAATTTTGATATTTCCAGTTTCCTAACAGAGGTGTGCCATTTTCTTTTATATTTGTCTTTTAAAGTTGTCTGTGTTATAAAGACTGCAGACAACAGTATACACAAAATCATGCATGTAGATTATTATGTCTAAATATACATTATTAGTATCAGAAACATAGTGCGAGAGTTTGTTACTTTGGTCAATATGTTAGGACCTCAGATTGTAGACATTATTGAGATCTGGCTATCAGAATCAGACATACTAACTGCTATCGTGTGTCATGAGTACAGTATTTTTAGGAAGGATAGAGAGGATAAGAGAGAAGTAGGCGTGCTGCTAATGATATCTGATGCCTTGAATCCATTTAGAGTTCAGACCTATGGTTGTTGTACTACTACTAACTTTATTTCACATGGCAGTGAATTAGAAGCCATCTGGTGTGAGGTTTATCCACAGTCCTGGTGGATGGATTGCTAGTGATGAAAAAATGCATTACCAAGTTGAAAAGATGAGCGCGAAGAGATTCATAATGAGGGATTATAATGAGGGATGAAAATTATCCAATATTGCTCGGGTAGTAGTAGAATCTCATGAGAAGAATGAAAATTAATTTACTGAGCTGTTGCGGGACAACATCTTCAAGCAGAATATGATAGAAGGTACGTTGATCAAAGAGTGATAGATTTGATAATAGTGTCAGAGGGCGTTTCAGTAAAAGACGGAAGAATTCTGCCTCCGGTTGGTGACAATAATCATGCGGTACTCAGTTGAAATTGGCTATGTTTATGAATTTTCAATTCCGGAAAGGTTACATGGTGAACTACAAGGCAGGATATCATGACAAACCAAAGAGACAATGAGTTCAGTGGAATGGAATCGGCTGCTGGATGGGAAGAATATCCACAGTGCATGGGAATCATTTAAACATTGCTTAAATTATGCCATATTAGAATGTGTCCCTAGTGAAACGGATGCATCTTATTAAGCAAGAGATTTGTAAGAAAAGGATGGTGTGGAAGTAATACTGTGTGCATAAGGATGATGTGCGTTATGAAAATTATAAGCAGGAGACTAGAATTATCAGAACTGTTGTCACATGGGAAGCAAAGTCTAAGTAAAAAAAGAAACTGACTGAGCGTGCTAAAGGTATATCCCGCAAAAATTCTATCGCTATGCTGCAAGAAAAAGAAAGAATGAATGTGAAAGAATAACTCTTCTAAATGCAAATGACGCGAGGGTAACAGATGCCGAAGAGATTGTTCAATTAATGAGTGCCCATTTTGTTAAGAGCGATTAACCTGGTGTATACAGCATTGAGCTCACTGCTACCTCATCATTGGATGAAGAAACTCAGGTGTATGAGAAAGATGTATAAGAGTTGTTGCACAAACTGAATAAGAATTCAGCAATAGGAACTGATGGAATATCAACACGTATGCTAAAAGAGTATTTAGCTTAACTGGCTATTCCTTTGACCAGGCCATATAATTTGGGTCTTAGAACAGGGAATATTCAGCAGGAATGGAAAGAATTTATGGTAATCCAATTGTACGAAGAGTGTGAGTGCCAAAGGTTTTTCTCATAGGGTGGTTCGTGATTGGAATTGATTGTCATTGGTTATTGTGACAGTAAGCAGTGTGAATGAATTCAATATGATAACTGTGTATTTAGTATGTGCCATCTCTTGATACGTCCCTGACTCCCTGGCATTGTCTCTTAATAATGATGGTGATGATGATGATGATGTGATTCACATAGGGGATGTTATAAGAATGAAGACTATGTGCAACTGTTTGCTTTACGCCTGATTTATTTTACACCATTCAGATATCTTAGAGTAACCATCCTTCACTTTTAAATGCTGATACATTCAAATATAAACTTTATATTGATTTGCATAAGCTTGAACTTACCTCATGTAATTCTGAAAAAAAAAATTATCAGCTCGCTGCCACATGCTTTTTACCACAAATAAAAAACTTAATCATTCATCCTTTTATATTTCAATGAATAATTTATCAAGCATGTATCGTAAAGTCAAAACTAATCCTAACAATCTACAAATATGTGTTTATCTAAAAGGGGTTAAAATAGGCTTCTTCATCTCCAAGTTAATAGTTGAAAACTTGGTAAATCATTTGTATACATCTTACATGAAATACTAAATAAAAAATCATCTAGAATTCCCAAATCATGGTTTCTTTTTTTTACATGCATATGCAATACAACCGAGCTGTTCCAGTTATCCACATTTCCAGAGTCTTATTGGATTTGTTATTCTAGGATTATGAAATTCGTGAATAGGTAAGTAGCGCGTGATTGTAACTACGTAATGTTCAACGCAGTTAAGTACAATTTAGTAACATGTCTAATATTTTCACATGTTGTATAAATAATTGAATAAACAAAAACAAATTACGTATATTTATTTCAGGTAACTGAATACATCATTTTGACATACATTAAAAATTTGTGCAGTTTCCATGGTACATCCCTGAATATCTTCTCGGACAAAATATTTTTCTTTAAACACACTTCATACGTCATCAAAAAGTTGTATTTTCGTTCACAATTTATCATAGAAACACAATTTGTTTTTGATCTTCTGTATGATAAAGATTTGGTAATTTCTGTTTTATAAAAGGTATGTATCAAATATCGTAATGGCTAGAAAAGAAGGAAATTTTTCAAATGTCAGCTAAAGAGATCGATTGAGATTTCATCGACTGTTAGAAATCTTCTTAATCCTAAAGAATTGAATTGATATGAACTGACCAATTAAATGAAGTTAATTTGTTAATGTATTAATTTAAAAAGTGAGACGCGAAGGATATAGCGAAAAATGAAAATCTTGCTCCCACTCACGAGACCTCAACAAAGGTCGCATCCGGTCTCGGTAGTGATCCCCCCCCTCCCATTATGAATAGCATTATACATGTCTGCAAGGAGATGTGCTTTGCATTATGGAGAATACCAAGGAAAGTGATAAAAACTTACTCCACCTTGACCACGAGTTGCCCCTATCCTGAAAGGTTGCTTACGCTTAGATCAGCCGAAACTTTTATAGTTTCTATATTCGGCACGAAACTCTTGTAGTTTCTATATATTCAGTTTTGAAATAATGGTGGATACAATATCCACTTAATTTGTGGAATATTTGTAATTTAAAATCTACCTATCAATTCTAGAAATATTTAAAACAGCACAAATGTTAGAAAACAACTAAAACAAATATTAAAATATATAGTAGAATGGATTCTATTTGGCATAAGAAAGATTGTAAAATAGAGGATACCATAGATTTCCTCCACTTTACCATCTTTCTTTACCGACTTGTAAATCCACTAATTTGGGACACATTTCGGTATACTGACAAAGGACCAAGAAAATCTGTTAGATGTTTAAGCATTTTGTCAGACGTGTTTAATATGACACTGTATTGAATTGCTATAATAATAGCATCGCTAAATTAAAAAATATGCTCTATAGAAACATTTGACTTATGATTATCACATATCATTGTTTTGGCATTGTTATTTACATTACAATGCAATGCAATGAAACACATATTTTATGATATTTTTAAAGTGATGCATGAAAAACGACTTTTACGCTGTAATATTGCTGTCATGTTTTGTTCCTGAGCATGGGTAGTTGTGTTCACTTTCTTGAAACTGAAGTAATACCACTATATAGGTGAGAATAGCACCGAACATCTAAACGAAAAAAATAAAATAAAATAAAAAAACTGCTATACTACTTATGCATTAGATAACAGTATGCTTTATTATTGCATAACAATATATATACTCTGCTTAATAACCACTTTTTAAATGAGGTAGATAGATACTTAATTACGGTAGATAATATATTGTTAAAGTTTTTTTGGAATTTATTTGACTTATTATACTTACTATCAGGAAATGCATCATAACTTTTTCATGGATTAATTTTTACAAATAAATTCGGCATAGTGTACTTCTGCATTTTTTGGATTGGAAGGCTTATAAGAAGTTAATTAACTTATGCTTTCTGCTTATTGTTCTAGTTAGTTGGCAAGTAGTGGTCGAAATTCCATTCGTAACTTTATTATGCATAGAGAGGGATTTAAAAAACAAAATAAATCTTTACAGCACAATATTGTATTAAATTGCTGAAAGCTTGAACTGTCCACTTAGTCTCCAAAAGTTAGATAGGGCTAAAAAAAACGGCCTCGCCTACTCCCTTACGGGAACAAAAAAGACGTTAGCTGATTTTTTAAAAAACGAAGTGGCGTTTGCACTCTATAGCGCTTGACCGCACGATGAAAGGCGTTCGAATCTAGTCACTGACTATGGGAATTTTTTCAAAGCCTTTTCTTGAATAATTAAATCCATATTTCCTTGAATCCATAATATATCTTATGCAAGAACTCTTTTACAAACAGAGCGAACAAATAATAACAAAATCTAGCGAATATGAAGATTTGGCAAACGTAATAATTTAGCAGTGTTGCAAACTGCAAAAAACATTAAAATTCGCATTAACGCCCTAAATGACAGGCGACATAATTTGATGAAAGAGACATCCGAATTCCGTCACGAACTAAATTCTCTAAAACAACAATATGAATGTTTAAATCAGCAACAACACAAAGAAGATCTTGTTATAAACGGTCTTCCTAAATCTGCACCTATAGAAAACCTCAGAGACGTAGTTTTAAAATTGGGTCACGCAATTGATATTGCCTACAGATTAACGATATTCAGACCACAAATCGGATTCCTAAGAAGAGCAAAAAACAAGGCTTGCCACGATTTGCACCAGTCATAGTTCGTCTTACAAGCAAGTCCACAAGAGACAATCTCATAATAGGCAGCAGACAGAAAAAAACGGTTGAAAAGGACTTGAATGCATTGCAAGACAATACACTAATCTTTCTATCCGAACACCATTGAACCATAGAATCTGTTGTACCAAGCAAGAAAAGCAAAAACAGACACAAAAATACCAATTTTGTGGATCAGAGATGCTAAAATATTCTTGACGAAGTCATAAACTTCAAAGCATATAGAAATTAAAAGCTCAGAAGACATAAAAAGGCTGCCACAGTAAAAAAAAAAGAAAACAAAAGTCTCCTAATTATTTCAAAAAGAAGACTACAATAAAAATGAATGTGAAGCATCAAAACAGATGGAACAACACCAGAATATACCGGTAATTTCACTTTGATCAGACCTTTCAGATCATGCATTTGACCTCCCAAACATTAGTCTACTTCCAACCCAGCAATCAAATGAATAAAAAAGATATCTAACCGGTGTCATCCTCAGATCAGCTTATTAAAATGCTTCTAGGATGCAAGCTGAGACATTATATCTCAACCGAGATCAACAGAAAGAAAAAAAAATTTCATTACATTCACATGATGTAGTCACAGAGGTTAAAAATATTAAATGCAAAAATTGTAAAATATATACAACTTACCGTTATACTATAAATGCAGTTAAAAAAATGTAACCTTATCAAATTGTAAACTATAAATTACCATCTATAGTAACTAATAAATAATATAAGCGCGTAAAAACAAGAAAGATATTTAATTAACCAAATATTTTGGTCTGGAAATAGCAGTCCATCTTCAGTGGCACTACAAGAATAGTTTTAAAACAATACAAGGTGGAATACTAACAATAGATTATTTAAAAATAGAACAAGCAGCGTGATGTTATATCACTAAGTATTAAAGGGAATATTTTTAAGCAGAGACATGATTGAAATAAAGATATTAATTAATAATATTAAATAACATAAAATTAATATGAATTAATGAGTTTTCCTGATTAGACTTTCCCAGATTTTTGATATAGATATACAGTCATTCCGATTCAGATTAGGACGATGCAGTGAGGCCTGTATGCTTTCTTTCAATAAACGTTCAAATTTATAATGGGATCTATGTAAGAGGCGAGTTTTTGACCAAAGGATGTTGTTGTTAGTTTCAATCCCGTGCTGAGCCAATCCAGATTTTTCAGGTTTGTTGTAATGAATGAAGGATTGATGTACTTGGATTCTTTTTTCAAAAGAGCGTCCAGTTTGTCCAAAATAGGAGAGATTATAGTAACAATTATTAACACATTGCCAAAAAAACGGAAACACTTGTAACAATTACATACTAAAATAGTATATAATTTTTAAATTTTGTAATTTCTGTAATTTTATGATGTAATTATTATATGTATGCAAGACATAATAAAGTGAAAAAAAAAAATTTATTTTCAGAGAGACCTCTACGGAGTCAGGAACTCATCGAGGGTGGCCACACTATTCGCACCATTTTTCATAGCTGTTCTTGAATTTATTCACGCTTCTTTGACGCCTAACTTCCATCTATTCCAATCGCTCACCAATGTATGATAGAGAAATCTAGCATTCACCCTTCTACATAGCATTCATTCCTATGTAGAAGGATGAAAACGTCCAAACTGCCCTCGGATCCCTTACACACCTTCCATAAATTGAAAAATTCCATTTACTGAAATTTTGTATAATCTTTTTCAGATATTTCTAACTCTCAATCATATCATCCCTCTTTCACACCAATTTTTAACAGCTGTTTCATGAAATCATATTTACAGCCAATAAGAAGGAACGATTCACTTTGAAAAACCCTGATCCAGTGAAAGCAGGCTGACAGTTGGCACACGCCGACTGGAATGCAGAAACCTGGAAAGATTTGACTGCTATTAATTTTTAAGAATAATATATTTTACTGAATACCTTCGACATAAAATATCGGGAAAAAGTTTGGAAAGTTATCCGACCATCCTGGAAAATGCAAATAGCGTTCAAATTTTATAACACTGTGTGACAATAATAGGAAAGTGTTTAAATTTTTTCACACTCTTTGTTTTCTTCTATTTCTTTTTAAATTATTTCTAATTTTTCTAATACACAGCAGAGTATCGAATACAATAGAATACTTTTAATATTTGATTTTATTTATGTTAACGTTCGGCTATTGCTTTTAAAAATAATCCACTGTTCGTGTTTTACTTCGTATGTAACTATTGTCGCCAATTATCGGAATTTATGGCTTTAATTAAAATATTATTGTATAGTACCCTGTTTATTCGTATTAAACATAACAAATTCGTTCAGTTTTTCTGTGAATTCTAAAATTTGCATTAACTGTACTACGGATTGAAGGTGGTTTCTGAGAAACCAGTAATTGATTTACGTGAGAACTTGCTTTCATTAAATGCACAGACGAAATGCAAAGAGTTGTGCACTCGGTTGCTAATTTACGATGTTTCCGTATTATTATTAGCAAATATATGGAAGAACTTTAATCATAATCATTTTAGTGCCGTGAGTGGGAAAGGTAATCATTTGTAGACCAATAAGTAGCTGTTAATATTGCCCTTTAGAATTAGCCGAAACATTCAAATCTAAGAAGCAAGACTACAAAGTGTGGTAATTGCTTGTGCTGTTATGTCCTCTTTGCTTATCTGAGCACTAAACCACCCTATTTCGGTGAATACTCGTAAAGACTTATCCTGCACAGATTCAGACCTGCCAACTCATCCTCAGTGTGAAAGCGCCCTGTAAAGGTTCTGCTCTCTCTAGCGGACACTGTGTGTGTGTGTGTGTGTGTGTGGTATGAGGAAATCAAGTAATCTAGAACCAACTGAAAAACACCCTAGAACTAGAATAAATTTCTTTAATTAGCAACCAGAAAAAACGAACATATAATTGTCTTTCTTCAATCAATATAGTATGGTACAAGGTTTCCTACAGGGGTACACAGGTATGACAAATATATCTTAAATAATCAGTAAAGATATATTTGCTTCTAGTTCTTATGACTTTTTTCGATGATCTGAAAGATATAAATTACAAACATGCTATGAATAAATAGAAGAAGAAAAAACTTCGCAGTGGCACTTCGAACTAAAACGAGATACGAAATACGTAAATTAAAACCAACTAAAACCCACCCATTTCTACTTGATTAGTATTCAAAGAAATGGATTACGCATGTGCATTCGTCGTCTTCGTGGTTTTCTAAAGCTAAAATTTGTTTATGATAGAAAATTAAACTGTTTACGACTATGTTACTCCTGCACTGGCATTTTAAGTGCATGAGTAACATCGTTGTTTACTCACCTGTTCACACTCAGCAGCTGTTAGACGTTGAAGATTCATTTCTGCAAGCTTCAGTTGAATTTCCTTAACCTGAAAACAGAATATTAAATGTGAACGTTATAAAAGCGACTCATATCATAGAAATGATATAAAGTCACCAGAATGCTATACATAATTTGGAATATAAGCTATTTTAAAGGGAAGGAAAATACAGATACCGTTCATACAAAATACGAATTACTGAATTTCCAGTCCATATAAGTATTACCAGTTCGTCACTTTTACTCAACAGAACTATGGAAGAGGGTTTTGGTTAAAAGATTTCCAGCTTTAACCGAAATAATCGAATCAATAAAAAACACTGGAAACTTTTGGAAAGTAGATAAATGCCAAACAAAATCTATTTTCTTGCCTTCATCTGCAGCTGTCTCCTTGTTTGTTCGTATACAGTCGCCCAGAAAAGCTTTCTGTGATATTTTTGATATAATGTGGAATATATTGTGCTTGGAGTTATCTGCAAAATCAGCGTAATCGGTATTCAGTGAAAGGTAAGTAGCTGGTGTGAGGTTTCGTCTCTACAAACACAAGCATATGTGATATTGCACCTACATTTTACGATTCAAAATAGAATAGGGTAACATTTAATCAAGTCGATGTATACAGCTTACAGGATAATTAACATCGCGTATATATATGGGGAAAAAGTAATAGATTTTAGTTTAAGGGGGAAAAAGTAACTTTATGCATTTGTGGAATAAATAGCTTATAAGATGTGTATACCACATTGATGGGAATATACTTCAGGAAATAGATAACGCTGGAGATTTAACGGTGGTGTTAGATATAGAGTTGAATTGTAGAGGACATATTGTTAAGGTAGCTTATACGATTTCTTGGCTATTAAAGAACACAATGATAAACAGAGATAATGTATTTGTTATTCCTCTTCATAAGGCCTTTATATATCCGCATGTGGATTACTAGGCTCCAATGGGGGTCTCCTGGGTTTCTTGGTAGTGAGGATACAGATTAAAAATCAAACAGTCGTAGCATCATGAATTCAGATACCCTTCAAAATGAATATTGAATATTAAATGTAATTGCACCTAAATTATCGAATGTGCTTTTATATTTAAAGCATTTTGTGGTAGTGTCTTCCAAAAAAGAATGTTCAATTATTGGGAAACGTCAACGGACTGCATAGTGTGAGGAACAAGTATTTGGCGCCCATCTTAATAAGATGTAGAACGTCTTTCAGCATATGGCGATAACTGCATTATCCTACGATCGTACAGAAGTATAAGATCAATATGAATTTTGAACTATTCTTCCTGTTGGCATGTAATGAGGTCCAGGTGTGTTGTTGGGTTATCGTCTTGACCCCACCAGACACTCCAGTTCATCTCAGAGAGGTTCAACCGGTTGAGGTCACGGATCTCTGGAGGCCACTCAAATGTGTCGAGGTTAATGTCCCCTAACTACGTAGTTACAACAACCTTTATGCATTGTCTTCCAGAAAGAGGCCATTGTCAGTTACGTAGAAACGCCCCTAAGTACGAAGCATTGTTGTATTGTTCAGAATGTTCAGATACATGTAAGATTGAAGTGTTCATTGCACCATAAACAGAGGTCTGAGGCCAAACTATGAAAAACAGTACTATATCATCACAGCGCCATCTACGAATTTCATACTTGCGGTTGCGTACACTGGTTAATCGTGTTCACCGGCCATCCGTAACACCAACGCCGTCCGTGTACTTGAATAGAGTTTAGGGTGATTCGTTCCTCCATACCCACATTTTAAGATTCCACTTCTTCAGTGATGAAAATGTACATCACTGAAGACGACGCAGCTTGTTTGTTCGGGTTATGTAGAGTTGAAAATTCTTGTCCTGCCACGAAAACTCATGTTGGGAGCGTTTGTTCTGAATGCTTTTTTGGCAGATTCGTGTTCCTGTCGATGCCCGGAATTCTACTTTCAACGTGTCGGATGAAAACTTGGGGTTGTTACTTATCATCTATCATAGCACCATACGTTCATGTTTGGCGAATATCTTTGATCGGTCACTGCTGGAAGCACTTGCAGTTGACTGCATTTCCATTACAGCATGGTATCACCGATTGTTAACCTGGGATCAAGGAGTTTATCAATAATTTTCCGATAAGGTAGACCTGCAACAACTGTTACAAACTCTATGACTTCCCTGTTCGCAGCCATTTCACCAGGGCGCCATTGCGGTGAATTAGGAGCATCATTTTCCCTCCAAATGATACCAGCTACAAATACGTGACTTGTTTCATTGCACGATTCTCCTTGCCTATGGATGCGTCCGTTGACATCCTTCCAAGCAGCATATATAATTTATAGTTCTTTAAACTCTAAAATATTTTCTGCTCTTTTTATGGATCATATAACTGTGGAGGGTTTCTTTCGAAGAGAAAATGTCTAAAGGAGGTAATTTAAGTATCATTCAGATAAGTTATTATTTGACATGAAAACTATCATGATTATTTCTGTTATTATGAGTATTCAATTAATAATTTATTTAAAAGAATAAAAGAAAAACATTGGTTCCAATTTTAAATAATGTAACAAAGGGGGGGAGTAATTTTCACTGGTGTTTTAAGAATAACTAGTTCATACAAAACAACACTGAAATCGAATGTATCACTTACCTCCATCACAGCATTTTCTATTGTGATCGCCGGCAGAATCATTTCCAGTACCGTAACTAAACCACAAACGAGATACGTTACTACCAAAAGAATGTTTGATTTTTCACTAGTGACGTTTATATATATAATAGGTAATGTAATACAGCATCCTACACATTGTGCTCCGTAAAAAACGAATATCATTGGTGAGAAAATCAAATTAAGTCGGTTCACGAGATTGTAGCAAGTTATGTAAAGTAAGCGTAGGGTTTGCATCTGTTGGCAAAAATCGTTAATAGAAAAGCCGCGAATCTGCAAGTGGATCAAAACAGAGACTATTGAGCGAAAACAGAAACGAAAGAAGATCGCAAATATCGTAATCCATATTGGGATGAACATTTGTGTAATAAAGTTGGAACAGAAAAAGAAAAACCTGTTTATAAAACGTATCAAGACATCAGTGGTATTAGAGAAAGAATAAATAAGACTGAAATATAAATATAGGGAAAAGTATGTTATAAAGAATCCAATAAACATGATTATTGAAATTATTTTAAAATTCTTCATAGAACGACGATATTCTTTTGTAAACTTCATTTCTTGTTCTATGCGACAACAATCTTTGGCTAACTGTACAAACTCGGAACCATGAAAATAAAAAGTGAGTCTGCAGACAACTGCAATTATCACCATAGAAGACTGAAGCATGATTTTCTGAAGGGTGTTTATCCCAAGGAAATCCGTTTTAACGGAAAGCTCTCCGTAAATGCTGTATAACGAATATGCTATGGACAAGAAAATCCAGCATATCATATATCCCACTAAAATACCACATTTCTTGAAATGTAAGTTACGTATATCATTAGATCTGAGACCACGAGCTAAATAAACTCCAAAGACAACATGCGTGCGAGAAATTGTACGAAATGCATCGAAGAACGGAGAAGAAGAAATATTCGCTTTTATTTCTCCAGATGCAACGCGAATATCTCGAGTAAAATTGCTCGTTGAAGACATCGTGTGCTGCTACCAAGTGATCACAACCGTAGAATACGATGCTTGAAAGAATCTCCTGCTGAACAGATCCAGAGAACGGAGCTGTGTACTTTGGCACACCCTTCGTTTCAAGCAATTCATCGGGAAGTCTCCTTCAACGATGACGTTTTTAATAACAGGAGATGAAATTATACACAATAAAACGTGTCTCCACCCTTCTCTCTCTTTTGTGTGGATATTTTTCATCATCTGCAACAAAGTGAGTCGTCTTTTCTGTAGAATGTTTTACACCGCAGGAAGAGTTTATGAAATTTTCAAAGGCAGTGACAACCTCCTGATCTATAAGTGTTACTCCCGTTACTGCCAGTTGGCATCTGTGCACTAACTGGCGACCAGCATGAGGCATCACCGTTATAACCGATGTACTCTCGAAATGTATGAGGTTATACGTCTCTAAATATGTTTGGCAGGACCTTGAAGGGTATCACTCACACTGCACGTAAAAGTGACGGAAGGAAAACAGGAATCGCTGCTCTGGACACCAGATATAGCCTATGTCACTTCATGTCTGCATATGAAACAAAACGTTTTCCTGAAGAAAAAACTCTGGTATCATCCTATCAAATCAAACACCGCAAAAAAATTATAGCATGTAGGAAAGAAATGCATAGGCAAGAAATTCCATGGTTCTGGAATTTAATACAGAAAATTCGGAATGATCTTGCGGCAAATTTAAATACTCCAGTCCTACTGCTTATAATTATAATAACTGATATCATGCTTTTTCACACGATATTCCTTTCACATCATCTTTGTCTTACTAATCCGTTGCTTAAATTACACATCCATTTAAATCCTACCCTATATATTCTTCGAACTCTAGCGGCACATTCTGATATTGCATTCTTTATGTATTTTTTAAACACTTGTCCACGCACCCTCGATATCCTTCCCATACAATATCTGATACTATGGCTCGGATCATATTTCATAATTTCATCAGGTCAACTTAATTTCCTGCTTTTCAGTTCAACATGTAACATTTTCTGCATGGAAGATTCAATACTTAGCCACTTTCCAAGTGAGTCCCGCATGATGACTGTCACCAACTGAGGGCAGAATAGTAACATCATTAATTGAAACCTCTTCGGACACTATAATTAGATCTGACGCTCTTTGAACAGAAGATCCTTCTGTCACATACTGCTTGAGGCAGTGGTCTTGCATTAGCTCAATAATTTCAGTTTCATTATTTTCATGCGAGAATATGATTATGATTATTTTATACCTCTGACTAGTATTAATTCTGTTATATCCATAAATGAATATGGGCGTTATGATTCTTAAACATATTTTTTGATTATGAAAAAAATATAAAATTAAAAGAGAACTTTAAATATCTATTAAGAGGAATATTCTGACTTAATCAGGAAACTAATGGTTGGAGGAACATTTTAATTGCTTGAGTTTAATCGGCTAGCCTCAGTAGCTCAGTCGATATGGACGAATCCCTCTGCCCGGAAAGACCTGAGTTCGATTCCCGTCAGTGATGTGAGAAACCTTTATCTGGTCTTTTTCTACGTCAGGTGAGTTAGCAGGGCTCATTCCGGTTTTTTCCACAGGATACTCGGGTTTTTCGTCCCACAGAACAGGCAAACCGGTCCCCGTGAACACACGCATCTTCAGGCATCGGACACACGAGGAAGGAAGAAGAAGAGGAAGAAGAAGACAGGACTTTTATAGGCAAAAAAACGTTTACTAACTTAACAAAATTAAATATTTGCAAACTTATGTTTGCCGGAATTAGGCAGCATTAGCTACGCATTTGAAAGGTGCGAACACGCACGCTCACACACACGCACACGTAAATAGATAATTAAATACACAGAATAAGAATAGTGATGGGCTTGAAGACAGAGAGAAGAGTTGGCTCCTTTTGAATATATGTATTCTGGTAAAGACTTCCTGTGTTTAATTGTTCTCGGTGTTATTAAAATTTCCTCCGGGATTGTTGTTTGCGAAATGCAGAACAAATATATGACAAAAATTATTTTACCTTTAGATTTTCCCAAAACGAAACATAAACATACGCGAAAAATAATTATTACCCAAATTGTTTAGAATTTACAAATGTTATTATTTAGTGAGTTCTTAAGTTCCTTGATATGAACGTCGATGTTGCCTTTCGCGCGGGGATTGAAGGGATGATCTACGTAGACTAGTAGACAAATGCACTAATTAATTCTAATTTCATATTAATCGAATATAGTACTTTTGTTAGCCCAGTGTGCATTGCATGGATGCACAATGAGCGATGAAATTCATCTACTACCTGTACTCCATAATAATTCTCCAAATATTATTCGTTTCAGTGCGGATAGACTAACCAATCTGCAACAGGCCCACAGTTTTATATGAACAACTCCAATGGGAATTATTAATAAAAATTGCAGAATATCAGTCTATTTTTTTTCATAAGAGGAACCTGGAAGTTGACCTAAAGATATTTGTATATCATCAAACAGCCTCTTGATTATTCTTTTCGAGAAGTAAGAAGACATATAATTCTCGACAATATAAAAGAACACCGCCTTAAAATGATTTTTCTTGTAACAGATGGAAATAAATCTAGTTAAATTTTTATTATCCATTATACCAACTAATGTACTGATTAACAGAAATAAACTTATTTTCTGCTTTAGAAGAAAGCAATTTTCTTACCTCGGCAAGAACTGTTTCCAACTGGATCGCTGACAACGTCATTTTCAAGACTGACGTTAAAATTAAAATCAAATAAATCACTGCATTTAAAAAAAGAATTGGTCTTTTTTTTTTCAATTCCACAGATGCGAACATTATTGAATTGCAACACATTACTCGTTCATTTGAATAAAAAACTGTATCGTTGGAGAAAGAATCAACTCAGCTTCGTTCATCAAATAATAGAAGGTCATGAAACGAAAGGGAAATGTTTGAAGATTTCGACCTCAATCGGTAGCATTTGAAACTTCACTTTATAGGACAGACATGGCAGACGTAATTAAGCGAAAACAGAAACGAAAGAAAATAGCGAAAATCACCATCCGTAGTAATAAATCGACGCACACAAAATCAGTTTTAATCTTGTTAAAACTCTCCAAACACTGTTCAGAGATTTTTATGCGAGTGGGTTTTTAACCTCTACCCGTCGAGGTGGATGAAATAGTGAGACCAACTTGCACTACTTTTCCATGTTAGTCAAGAGATATTACAGAATTTTATCCAGATTTATCTGGACGTATATATACGTCCAGATAAATGGCCGGTTGGGGTGTGTGTTTTAAACTGGTATGATCAACCATTTTAATCTGGTGTGAGCATTCATCTTGCGCAAATGTTTTTCATATGCAATTCTTCGTGCAAAATATATCATACACGTTCTTTCGAAATGCATTTAGTGTCTCAGCAATTTCACACACTTTGATTCGCCGGTCATTCAATACCATATCGTGCTTGATCGATGATTTCTGGTGGATCGTCTGCAAGGCTGGTATGGCCATGTTTAAACTCGGCAGCGAATATGATTTTTGTTTGGATCCTTTCGCTATTTATAAACATTTAATTGTTAAAAGACTAAGAAAAATCGATGACAGTCACAGCTTGAAACTATACCTCATTTAATAATTGTTAAACACAATATGCTATTCTTGTGATTTTGAAATTAATAAATAATGTAAATCGCCGTACATTTATTTGTCTTTATTTCTCATTTATTTTTGAATAATTTATTTAATTAATACACCATAAATTAATATATTTTAAAACTATTTCATATGAAGAATGAAGATTAAATCATATAAATGAATGTTTCTCCAATTGGGAATAATAAAATTCCTTTATCTCTAATAGCATTTGTCATTTGCAACATACAGAAAAGCAAATTATTAGCATTCGGATTTATGTTTCAACTCGGGCGTTTTCAAATTGCATCCTTCTTGATTTAGCCAATCGCATTCTGGTAAAACTTTGTTAAAATGTATCGGAATGGAACAAGTAAAATTATGTAAACAGGAAATAGAACACTTTCTTTATCTCGAACTGAAGACTTTAATGGGTAATTTTGGTTTAGGTAATTTAAAATGTATGACTAATTTACAAAATTATTCTTGTGTAGAGATTGTGTTCGAAAGAGATGTAATACTTACGAAGCGTAGCATTTGAAACATCGCTGTAGTACATTATTCGGTAAATGGAAATATTAACGGAAATATTTGTATTAAATTAAATATCACTCAAAAAAATGGGGAGAGAGAGAGAGAGAGAAACCTTTTATGCTGCATACAATATTATCTTCGGATAAACAATGCAACACTACTCATACGTTCCAAATTATGCTCTTAGATTTGTTAATTCTCCTTTACTATTTTTCCCCTTAGGGTGTCGCACGTAATTTGCAAAATAAACTATTAAACTGTGCATATCTTAACTGCATATTGATTAAAGAGTGTTAAGATATCCAAATTAATTGCAATTACTAAAGAAATAGAATCTACAGTTGATTCACCTTAATATCACTAAGAGGTTTCTTTATTCTGAATTGGAAGGTACATTGAATTTCGTTTAAATCCAGTAATTAAGACAATATTTAATTCAAACGATTGGATTTGTTGCTACCCAGAAATGAACCGCTTGTGGGAAAGTTGATTTTCGTTACGAGAATTCCCACTTTCTGATGTTCATAATCTCGCAGTGATATCCAATGATATCTGCAGAAACCTGATTTTTGGTTTCATCTGTATATCGTCTGAGGTAGTCACCCTCATTAGTACTTCACAGGAGATAACTCCACATATGATAAAAAGACGGCTTAAAAATGATTTCACAAGTCAGCTCAGAACTGCATATGCATCAGTGTCTTGAGCAAATGGACAACTTATCTTTGTGACAAGTTATCCATTAAGATCACTGTTTCTATTTGTGAACTTTAACTTTTAAATTTTACAAATTTTTAACTTTTCGGGATATTGAAAACGAAATATGTACAGACAGAATCTATGTTACCATTACATTATATTACATTGTTTGGTAATATTAAATAAACAATATTTATAATACGCAATGACTAAATAATGAATATATTATTTTAAAAATTAATATATACGAAATAAATTAATGCATATTGTTTCTTCAGTCAGAAAATTACAATAATTTGAGGAACGCAAAATGAAACGAACGTAAAACGAATTCATAGGGAGGTTTAAGACTTTTCCTCTGATAAACAAATTCTCCATTTTGGGAGCTGGAAAATTCATTTTCATTCTGCCTATAAAAGAAAAACAGATAAATACTCACTTTCTGTACATTGATCAGTAGAAACAATCCAGAAACTGAATTAACTTCGTTCTCCAAGCGATATTAATTCAAGTACTCAATACGCCTCGTTCGAAGTTGTTCAATGATTTAAACTTACGCTTTGAATGAATTAGACAAAATTGTATTGAACAAAAGCAAAAAGAACGGGAGAAAAATCCTAAAATTAATGTCTAAATGATTATGGAAACTGTATAGTCAGTGACAATCAAACCTCCGAATCAAAAAAATTAGAATAATCAAAGAAAAGGTGTTGAATGATTCGCAATTCTAATTTTGTGAATTTTTTTAAATAATGGATTTCTTATAACTGATGTTACATTTTTAGGTGTTTAAATATCTATATAATCTATAACGTATGTGGATTCACGTTATTTTAATTCATATTTGGTAATAAATAGTTGGTAATAATAACTATGCAATAAATTAGACTTGTAAATCATTCAACACATTTTATTTGATGATTCTGATTTTTTGATTCGGAGGCGTACAATAAGACAATGGCACAAAAGAGAAACAGCAAACCCAAATACAAGAGCATCTAAAGCCATTTTGACAAACTTCATTGGAATGCAAGGGACTGCATTTGACATCGGAGGAGAATCCTTCAAATATATATGAGGAACGTTGATAATACTCACTAAATCCCTTGTTTGTTTGTTTTTAACGAAAAGGACTGGATTATCGATTGACATAACGACAACATGCCATATGTAACTCCCATAAACCCATTTCGTGTATCCGAAGCTCGCTAGATCGTTGACTCTCAGGCTTGAAAAGAAATAAGCTCGGGACTTAAGCTCGGGACTTAAGGAAAGAGCCACAAAGTGCACAAAATGTATCAATAAACGCATAAATAAAAGCACTTGGACGTATAGTTACAGGTGATATTTACACTTTACACATATACAATATACAAATATACAAAAACGTAAAACAAGTTAATTACGGAAACTGCGTCAGAGTGATAGACACACCTCCGAATCCGTTTTAAATGCGATAACGAAATTTGTAATATTCCGAACTTTAAAACTAAAACGATAATACACTAATTATCAGTGTATTAAACACTAATATAATAATAATAATAGATATATACACTAATTATAGTTTTATCAGCGTTGTTCGGGTCCAAAATATGATTGCTGAAACGAACATTTTGTCTCATAACTGCGTTGTGGCCTCTCTTGAAGGAAACAGTTCCTTTATTCCTTTGGTAGAAAACGTTATTATCCAAAAAAAAAAAAAAAAAAACTTTATCTTGGAAATAACAGTCAGTTGGATAGCAGAATCTCGATTTTCGAACACTGTCCAGCGTTACTCTAAAAAAGCACTAGAGAGAGAGAGAGAGAGAGAGAGAGAGAGAGAGAGAGAGAGAGAGAGAAAGCTTGAATTCGCACAGTTATGAAACTATCAACACAAATTGTCCCTGTCCCAGTTATCCCCATATAAGAAACGTGAATGTACAGGTAGAATTTCCTGCGACAGTAAACATGCACCACATTTTGGTTCTCTCGAGAATTTCTTGTTTGTGTGGACCAACAAGATATTTGCGATAGAAACAAAATAAAATCATCTGAAGATATCGAAGTCTACACTGTTATTAACACAAGGGAACGCCCACCCGTTCACACAACTCAAGTGCGTCATCGCCTTTGAGTTAATGGGACTTAAAAGATATAATGCGAGGAAAACCTAACAAACTTTTTCAATTACTGTGAAATTTTCTACAAGAAACGGCTCCGTAAAGAACGATAAAAATAAAAGAATGCACACAAAAAGGAAGACTACAATTTCACAGAGTATGGATTTTAATCTAGGGTTACAAAGAACCTCATCTTTTGTAAAGAATCTTTCAATAGTCTCGTTTAAACTAAGGGTGTGTCAAAATTTATCACTCGCTTTCTAGGTGCGTTGATCACGTGAGTCGTGCAGACGTTGTATTATACGGATGTGAAGGGTCTGAATCATATCGGTGTCTTCAATGCACAATATCAGGCACGTGGATCGCAACACTGCTGGCAAAATGACCTCGAATACTTCTTATTCTCCGTTCTTCGATGCATTTCGCGCAATTGCTCGCAGTCATATCTTCTTTGGAGTTTATTTATGTCGCGGTCTCAAATCTCACAATATAAATGGCTTATATTTTAAGAAATGCGGCTTTTTAGTGGGATATATGTTATGCTGGGTGTTTGTGTCTGTAGCTTATCCTTTATGCCGCATTACAGTGCATTCTTCTGCTCCCAAGACTTTTCGTGGTATTAAAAACTTTTCTCAGATAATTGTGTACTGTTCAGCGATGATACTTGCAGTGACTTGTAGACTCACTTTCTATTTTCACGGTTCCCACTTCGTACAGTTAATCAAAGACTGCTGTCTTATAGAACAAGAAATGGAATTAACAAAAGAATACCGTCGGTCTATGAAGGTTTTTAAAATCATTTCAATAATCCTTCTAATCTGTTATGCTGTAGCATACTTGTCAATTTGTGTATCGTTCGGTCTTGTTTATTCTTTCTTTAATATTGAGGATGTTTTCCTGTATACTGTATTTCCCGCAATATTCTTCTGCTCCGATTTAATTCCGCAAATTGTTATTCCAATATGGATGACGATTTTTGCGATCTTCTTTCGTTTCTGTTTTCGTTCAATAGCATCGGCTTTGTTGCAGTTGCATAGTCGAGGATTGCCTATTAAGAAATTCAGTCAACAGGTGCAGACGCTTCGGCAGCGTTATATGACTTGTTATAATCTGATGACCAGAGTTGATTCGATTCTATCCCCCATGATATTGTTTTTTTACGGAGCGCAAAGTGCTGGATGTTGCTCTACATTTCCTATTACATATAGAACGCTCAGGCGTGAAACATGGGACGTTTTCAAACTTGTAAAATATATATTTGGAATTTCGATTACATTATTGGAAATGATTTTACCGGCGATCGCAACTGAAACTGCTGTGAAAGAGGTAAGTGAGACATACGAATTCTTATCGTGTACTTATTATCACTTTAAATACTTTAAATATCTAGAGTTAATATTAAATTTACCTAATAATACAAATACATATTTGCATAACAAAAATTATTCGTGAGGCCACTGCATTACTCTTTTACAGCAATTGCATCAATCAACTAATCTGATAATGAAAACTGGCTTCATTGCTTTTCTGCCATAAATCTCAAACCAAACCAAAAAAGAACTGATGAAGGTTCTTCACTTTCTAGACTAGGTTCAAATTGACTTTTTTCCAGCCATGAATAAAATCAATACCGACTGAGATACATCTCAGGAACATCCAATCCAAGGCTTGAAAGAAAATGTGCCTTCTTTTCCCGGTAATTCGTACTCGGGTTGTATTGCTTTTGAAATGTGGAGATGTATGCGAAATAATTACAATTATTCTCCATACATCTTGTGTTCTTTTGTTAACGTGTTTATAATTCTTAATTGTAATTATAGACAACTGGTGTGTCCGCATTATATAATATTTAATATTTAACATACCGTAATCTCAATAAAAAGTGACGCTTGCATTAAGAGGGCTAGACTGCTCAAAAAAAAACTTATGTTTTTAGAGAACATTTTAGAAGCGTTTTTTTTTTAAGTTCTTCAGTTTGTTTGTAAATGTCTAGCACCAGAAAGCAGGTTTCATTCTCCCAGAAACTTGGCTTTTTGAGATCGCTTGTTATGAAAACTGCTCATGGAACTTCCACTTTTACAGACAGTAATATGCGTGTGAAATTAGGGCTGTGAAATTACTGCCCTTATCTGCGTATGCCCTCTCCATCCCAAAAAAGCTTCAATGCTTAACACGTAGGGCTTACTCTCAGAAAGTGCTTGACACCTAGAGGTCCTTTAGGTAGAGCTGAAGTGTCATCGTCATCAGCAGCAAAGTTTCACCATCCGATCTACAACATTTCGGTTATTCCATTGTGACAGCATGGGTTCACAATCCAGAGGAAAGTTTTAGACACTTATTTGAATCATGCCCCAGAGAATACAAATAACAACTGTGGGTAACTTTCGTTATTAAATGCTGCTATAATAAAGTGGACACTCAATGTAGTTGCTTCTGCTAATATTCCATAGCTCCAATTTTCTGGGTAAGGGAGAATTGATACAAACAAGGAAAGCAATAATTAATGCATCTAAATTCGTTTTGAGTTCCCACCAAACAAATTAGTACACGATAGTACTATAGGTGGGCAATGGGATATATATATATATATATATATATATATATATATATATATATATATATATATATATATATATATATATATATATAATTGTTGTATATATATATAAAGGTTGTAAATACAACCCTCCAAAAACGTGGTATTTTTGATATTGAATCACACACATGGTTGTAGAAATTTTGTAGAAATGGAAATTGATTATAATCTAAGAATATTAAATTTTATTTTGATAACTTTTCAGTAACTGTTTTCTGTTATTTGTGTTTGTGTATTTGCTTTTATATTCGATTATAAAATTATCGTTTCAGGTTAAGGAAATTCAACTACGGATTGCAGAAATGAATCTTGAACACCTAACAGCTGTTGACCGCGACCAAGTGAGTAAACAAGTCAGCTATTTTAGGATTTATATTCTAATGAGTGCAACATTACTGGAGTTTACTTTTCTTCCTAAGATAAATTTTAATATCAAAAGACCAGGGAGTAAAGTTGCTTCCAGCCCTAAAATTGGTGTGTTTGAATTCAAATAAGGTAGAATTACATTCATTATGCAGCTGAGAGAGCCATAGCTGACAGAATGCCAAGAAACGTGAATGGAGAAAGGAATAAGGCGATGTATGAATTTGTCAACAACACGCGAAATCACGTGCTTTATAGGTGTTAAGTTTATTGTTATGTCCAAACATAACAATAATATCAATTTTCCAACTGTAATGCAAGCAAAATTGTTACCTTTCCAAAGACTAGCATGTTCGTAAACGAACGGCTAATTTTCCAGCGTGTAATAATAAACACTCATCCCACAAAACGATTTGTCCGCCATGTGACGGGTCTAGGGTTCATCTGTGGTCGGACTGTACGTGGAATGCTTTTCTATTGTTTTAATACAATAAATTTATGATTTTTTAGCTTGAGTTCTCTGATCGCAACATATTTACAATTTACAAGTTTGATGGCTTATTCTTTTTGTAATCGAAAATATCATAAAGCATGGCCTCATGAAATATTTATAATTTAGTATTTCAAGAAAGTTAGCAAACTGGTGGCTGTTTCCTACCGCAGTCTTGTCTTGCTAGCGCTCAAATCCTGGCCACAAACAGAAAACGAACAGCTGTCTTTTTGTGATCTCAAATCCCTGACGCTCTTATTCTTTTCAGAAAAAACCTGCGATCCACAGTTAACATCCTTGGCACTTGCCATGTGACATCATCATCATCATGCGTATCAAGGATTTAGGCCTAGCATGGCCTGAATGTTTAGAAGTCAGCGTTGAATCGTTTAAGAGGACGTTCTAATTTTATTTTTCCTAATGGCTCGTACTTTGAGGCTTGTTTTGGTAATCTTTCTCTTTGCATTCTTTGAACGTGTTCCATCCATGTATGTTTATATTTTTTTTTTATAATACTGATTCTTGGTTTAATTCTTTCATAATTTCTTCATTTCTTTTGTGATCGAATAGGGTATACTTTGCGGTTTTTCTCATAAACTTCATATCCGCTGTTGTTAATCTTTGTTTGTCTTTTTATTTTATTGTCCAGATTTCGCTTCCATACATTAAGACTGTTAGGGCTAATGTATTGCATACTTTTAGTCTGGTTTGTTTTTGAAGTAGGTTTGGTTTAAATATAGAGTTAATTAAACCTGTTATTTTTAAATATTTTGCAATTTTTACATTTATATCGTTTTCATTTTCATATGTGATCATACATCCTAGGTAGTTAAATGAATTCACCTGTTCTAAGATCTTGTTATCTATTACTATTTTAGTTCTTGTTGGATCTTGTCCTTTAAAGGCCATAGTTTTTGATTTTTCTGTTGATATTATCATACCATAATCTTTGGATATCTCCAAATTTTGGATAGCATAAGGGTCATAAAATAAGAAGAGTTGGCTGATAAGGCCTTATAGGAAAGCTTAAAGTAAGTGGATCTTCCTCAAAGTAGAAGGAGAGGATAGATCCAGCTAGGGGTACAAGAGTGCCGCCTCCCTTACAATCAAGATGATTTCCCCTTATGGTCCTATTGGTCCAAGGTTACTTATTCAGTATATTCGGACCACCCCACCACACACACACACACACATGGTGGGATCCCCTATCCGCCACCCAGGGAATGCGCTCTCTAGGGGTCCCCCGAGAGTGACGATTTCAAAAATATAACCCTTAAGGACCTCCTTCTAATAGTACGTTAGCAGATTTATTTCATTTTTATTCACTGAAGGCGGGAATTGGTCTGACGTAGTTTCATATTTGATCTCTAAAAGCACAGTAACCGATTTCAGCAGAAAAAAAAATGACTTTTCCCACTCAGAGAGCTAAAACTATTATTATTTCAGCCTTCTAACAGGAATCCCAATTCCATGTAGATAGGGAACTTTGTTATTATAAGAGATACGTTTTCAGATGGAAATGGAACGCCTCCTGAGGAAAGAATGATATTTATTTTTTGCATCAGGCAAATATTCCGGCCTGGCTAACCGAGTGGTTAGCATATCCGCTCTCCAGACAAAGGGCTGCGGGTTCGAATCCGGCCGTGGGCATCGATGTTTGTGATTGTCTGTGGAAATAGTAGTGGTGGTGATAGGTGGCGTTGGTGTAATTCCGGAGTTGGTGGATTGACTGGTGGAGAGAGAGCTGTACAGCAGGTGCCATCCCTCGATGTCCTTAGACTCCCTGCAGGTGTCAAATAATAATAAATCACATTGTAGACTAGTTTCTTGAAGCAATTACATTTACATTTATAGTGGATTTCTCCAAAAAGAACAAACATTCTATTAATGTGCAGCTAATAGCAACATAGCCATATCTGGTCGCGTATTCCAACCAACCAAATCATTCTCATCAAAGCTGTAAGTTCACTAGAGGCCTATTCCACGTCTTTATTTTCCGCATGAGTCATATTGCTCGCTGATATTATTTCTTCGCTTTTCTGACAGCTTTACATACGAGGGAATTAAATATTAATAAAATATTTTGCAGGTTTCGGCATTCCAGACTGCATGTGCCAACTGTCAGCCAGCTTTTACTGGATCAGGGTTTTTCAAAGTGAATCGTACCTTCGTATTGGGTGTAAGTATGATCCATCTGTGTATATTAATAGCTTAAGTTCGTCACAGAAACTTACAAACCACTTAGTTGAAAACTTGCAAACCTGAATATTTTTCAGATTTTTGTTAGGCTTACCTAATATTTATTTCCTTCTTTTGTCAAATTCAAGAAGATGGAAATAACATAAACGAGGAAATTAGAAATATTAAGCATCTGCAATTATATATATATAGAACTGTAATTTGTGTTACGTATATGACTTGCGCAAATTTATGCTGCTATTGTAAAAATATCGCAGTATTTCACTTTTTCGTACATATTTTATTTCAAACTTTAAAATGTTTTCTTTTATTTTTTTGTATAACCTACGTGTGCCCAAAACCGTAAATGAAATACATTATTGTAATGTTTTTTTTTTCTTTATTCCGTTTTCTTGGTAAATAGTTATGTTTGCAAATTTTGTTAGCTTTAAATGTATTTGTATGATTGCTAAACTAAACATTCCTCGAATAATTGTCAAAAAAAAGAGTAATTAGCTGGAATGTGTTATTATTTAATTTCATATATTCTGTACGATTCAAAATTGAGAAGTAGGACAATTTGTGTATGTGAGTGATAAATACTGAATAATGTAAATCTTTCATAAACTGGCAGAGATAACATTCCTCTGATGGTATGTCTGCATTCCGAAAATTACAATATATAAAGCTTAAGAGTACTAAGAATGATTTAATAATTAGTTCATTTTGATTTACTAAAATAGAGCACACAATTATCCTGTACTTGAATAAAATATATTTTTTTTTGCATTTAATTAGATGTTTGGAGCCATTCTCACCTACTTAGTTGTATTAATTCAATTTGAAGCAAGCGAGAGCATCTCGGATGAAGGAACAAAACTTTCTATTATTAATAATAAGAATACTAGTAATTCTTTATAAAAGTTGCTAGTTCAGAATAAGTATGAAAAAATGTCAGTTTTATTGCATCATAGAACAAATAATCGTGATAAGATAGTCATCTATGATAATCATCAAAAATCTGTTTCTCTGTGTCATCCTTGATCGCTAAAACTGCATACAATGCCGCAATAAAGACGTCTAACAAAATGCCAACGTACTCAAGAGTTTTTCTTAGTTGTCCATCCGTTCATCAGCTGACGCAGGGTAGAGCAACAGTGTTAAGGACATCCAACCATCCATATTGAGAACCAAGCAGTTCTCAATATGGACATTCAGGATAAATGTTGCACTTTCTAGAAGATGAAATTCATATTTACAAAACTGGATATATTAATCGATTAAATTCACTTAACTGCACAATATTTATCCAATCATTTGGAAGAACGAGATTCCTATCAATAGATGAAATCTCAATCCATCTGTTAATTTAAGCCATTCCTATCATTATGGTGTTCATAATCTTTCAAAATATGTGTAAAACAGCAACTCACAAAACAATTATCAATTGTAAAATTACAAAAATTATAATTACTAATTTGGGATCACCAATTATATCATGCATCATGGTAAATTAAAAAATAAAGCGTTGTATTAGAGAAGGTGTTTATAATTGCACATTATAAATACCTTTAAATATAATTGTTTAGTGATGCACAGTGCAAAGCGCACATACTGTTAATGTATGTCAAATGAAAACTGATGTATTAAGTAGCCGAAAATAAACATAATTAATTTTTTGGTTGTTCAATTATTTGTAATAAACTACACTCACTGATTGATGACGTCATGTCTCCTGAAAATAAAATTGTAAAATTATTCAGATAAACTGAAATAAGAGCATACATATACATTAATTCTTTTCAAATATAAACAAGATAAACATTTTAAAAAGCGCACTGCGTATTTGGAAGGTTATTGTATATTATAGGAAATAGTATTTGTTATAGCAATAAGCATGGATGATTATTCATTATAGTTTCATGAGCAAAAGTAGTTTAAAATATTTTAGTTTTCATTATTATTAGTAGCAGTAGTCAAAATCCAAATTTATCACATTGTATGCTTTTCCTCGTATAATTCAAGCGCCATATTAGTATAAAATGTGAGCAAGTTACTGAAAAATGATTTTTTTTAGTCAACCCACAGTAAACTCAAATATGTCAAAATATAATTTTCTTTTTACAAATTACGCTATGTGCGATCGCAACCTTTCCAATATCTGGACGACTGCTACAGAGCTACAGACATCTTCATAATTTAACACATATTTCTTTCCAGGACCTCTGTGCTCTAGCATTATCTTGCATTGTTTCTACTACTATAGAATCTTCCCTGTAATTATACTAAAATTATATACTTGATTAAACCCACAGCCATATCAGCTGAACACCCTTATAACATCCACATTGTATCCCATCCGCTGCTGTTTCTGAATACTTTTCACTTTATGCAGCAGCTACAATCCATACATGTCGCTTTGCTTTATTTACGTAATAGGTAGCATCGAGTTCTACATTTCATGCAACAGGTTTGATTCCTTTTAACAAAATCGGCACTCATTAATCGAGCAATGCCTTTTGCATCTGACATCATCTGAATTCAGTATAGTTATTATTTCACATTCATTCTTTTATTTTCAAATTGCTTCTGGCTTTCTCTTTTATTTCTTCCATTATATTTCATCTTTTATTTCATGCAGTGATGTCCCTCTACCCCTTGGGTATGGGATAATAAATAAAGGAAACTTAAAAATAAAAAAGTTGAGTCTGTGTAGCTCAGTGGATATGACGTTTGCACGCCCTTGTCCGCACAAAGGAACATATGCTTTCGAATCTAGTCGGCGAATAGAGGATCTTTTTTCGACCGGTTCCAGACTTAGTCAATCTCTGGCACGGGCAAGTGGGATTGTTCTCCCGGAAACTCGGGTTTTTCGTACCGTAAATTCAAGAAAATCGACCATAGAACCCACACTATTTCAGACATTAAATATATTATGTTAGGATTAGGGACCACGAGATGGCGGCACATGTTGAACCGTCTCTCTTCATTGCGTGCTGCTTAATTAGTGATAGCCTTTGGCCAGTTATCTCTGATTGAGTGCCAGTGGAGATTGAACTGCCGACTCATTCTCAAAAATTTAGATATGGCTAAAACGGCTTCGCCTATACGGGAATAAAAAGGCGTTAGCTGTTTTTTTTTTTTTAATAAAAATAAAGAATGGAATTCTTTTGGGTAGTCTTTAGTTTGCGGATCCAGTTTCTTTCTTATTTCGTTTTCACATTTCGTTTTCCATGTAATAGCAACGATTGTTTTTCTGGCATTCACCTTATAATTTACATAACTGGCACCATCCTTCTGCCCATGATATACCTTCCACATCATCCTTTCTTCAGACTCGCTTGCTTAAAAAGTATCACGGTACTTTCATTCCTACCTGATTTATTGTTCGACTTTTAGGGACAGATTCTACTAATGCATTAGCGAGAGATTTGAATACTTCCACGCACTGCAGATATTGTTCATAATAACCATGGAAACGAACTGGGTATTGCTCACTAGCAAGAGTAGATGATCAATTATCGATGAGCAATCATCTCTCATGGGTTTGTTTAATTCTACGGTTCGGTTATAATCCAGTCGTATAATGCGCAATATGTGCACAGTGATTACTTGTTCTAATGCGATGGATTAAATGAAACTGATCAAAAACCAAATATTTTTTTATCTCGTGATCTTCTGGAAGGTATTGAATAATGGTAATCTTGTATAAAATCTCCTCGCCGGATTGGCCCATAAAAGTTGTAAACCAGTCCTGAATGAGCTACCGGGGAATGCGAGCCAATAAATGCCTCCAGTGTGAAAACGGTTATGATGTAACGCTGGAGAGAAAAAATCGTCTACTACGTAAATCCATGAAACAAACGGATTCGGACGTGAGTTTGTTGGTTCGAGAACTTTGGCCCTATCACTCTTTTCCAAAAGATTAGTAATTTACCCACCCATCGTCAATTAGAAGTATCGAACACTTATGCTCAAATAATGCGAACATCTTGAGTGTGTCGCTAAGAAATATGAGAAAGTTCCATGTGAATATGAATAAGAATTACTTTGCTTCAATAAACAAGTCCATTCTTAGACTTATTTACTATAGATAAATGTGTTACACTTTCTAGTCAACAACGGATGTCTCCTCTTTAGTATAGTCTATCACGGCTAGACATTTCGTTCCTATTATAGCCTTGTAGAAATTACAAATGTAGGGATTATTAAGGGCTCATAAATTCTAAATATTGTTCTTCCTTATGTGGTTGAAATTTCTTAGAAGAAATGCAAAAAATATACCTTTTCATAGAACAAATTCTAGGATGAATCCATCATTAAACCTTCCGTGTCTCTTTAGCAATCACCAAAAAGTATGACCAAATTTATTTGATTTCTAACTTATGCAATTTAATTTGTAAAATTTAAATTTTTTTATTTTTATTTTTCACAGCTGATTATTACTACAGAACGGCCAGATTTCACTGCATTATAGGAAAGCGGATACTGGATTGGGAACAATGGGACAGCTTTTCACAGAATAGAAAAGAGTGACTATTCCAATATGCCCTCAAAAGCATTCGGGGATATGTTTTCATGATGAAAACAATTGTATTGCATAAAATATTAAAGTGGAATGCAAATCAGTTACCAAAAATGGAAATGTCGAAAGTCAAATACAATACTTAATACTTATTTACCCTCTTACTGCTTTATGGTACATAAAGCTCAGATCTGTTTCTTCCGGACACCTCTGTCCCGAGCAACCAGTCTAGCTTATCTTAAGCTTTGTCAGCGGTACATTCTTCTTTCCTCTTCTGTCATTCTCTTCCAAGATAATTTATGCCTTCTTCATTCTTCTGGTTTCCTTCTGGAATCCATGTCAAAGCCACTCTAAGATTCTCTCTGCTGTCCATTTTCAATGCTTGTTTCGACCTGATGTTTTTTTTTTGCTTAGTCAGCTTATATAAGACGTCTGTTATATGTATCAGATGCAACAATTTATACCTTCATATTTGATTAGTAATTTAGATTTATTTAACTCAGTCAATTTCAATCGTCAAAATTTAACCGAGTTAAATTTTGACGATTGAAAATGTTAAATTGTTAAGTGGAGTTTTTAAATGTCTCAAAAAAGGATGGAGGATAATCATCCTTTGCAGATTTCGCAAGAAATTCATGTGCAGACAGAATTAGCAGGAGCATTGTTTTGGTGGTGAAGTCATTACTAATACGCACTTCCGCAATTCCACTTTTAAACCGTAAAGAATCTGATGTAAACATTTTACTTTAGATCTGCCTTTTCCATGAAGTATATCTCACAAAGATTTGTCGCAGCTGTTTACAATAATCCTTCTCGAGAATCAAAGGTAAAGAAATGTTATGCCATTAGGTACTTGCCAAGGTACTGATGTCCGAAGCGCGATATCGACCTCATATTTCACCACGTATCAAAATTGTTATACTAAAAAACAAAGTGCATATCTACTAATTACCGAGGGCTCCAATAAACGTAGGTATGCAACTGAAAAAAAAAAAAAAAACGCAAACTAAAGTGCCGAATTACACATCGGCTTGTGCTGTGCTGACCCATCGGACATCAGTAATCTTTATACGTACTGTGATTAATCCAATTTTTTTTATTATATGGCCCACAGATAATAAAACAAAAGACTTCTAACCATATACAGAATTTGAATTTTAGGTTTTCTTAATATATTTAGCTTTATCATTATTAATTTAAATTTTATTTGTTAAATTTTGGTAACACTCCTGATATTTATTGCAAAAGATTTAATGAATTTTTTCAAGTTTAGTTGCTTTTTATTTTTTCTGACATATTTCTGATTAGATTACTTTAAATACCCCACTATCAATCCAAATCTTACAGGAAGATTTGTATTGATTGAAACAATATAAACAAAAAATGAATATAAGTTAAACGAGTTGCATGAGAACTGTAAAAAAAAAACACATATTACCCAGCAAAAAAATAACTAAAATATTTTAAAAAGAATTAAAAATAAAATCAATAGAATAAAACCAAAAAACACACAAACAAAATTTGATAGAATATTTAAATCGAATGGCCAACAGTCGATATCCTAAATAATCAATAAAACATAAACCAAGAATAAGCTGAATGGACTGTAAAATAAGCAATTAGAATGAGACCGAAACATACAACAACATGTCCATGTGTAACGTTATGATGAAAATATTGAAATAAATAAAAATAACTTTTAACTATAAACGCTATGGAATAAAATTAAAGTACGAGGGAATAATACGTATTTGGAGATCCAATCATCCACACATGCTTCTAATTCGAACATTTTGTGCACTTTCCTTCCCGTCATTTCGGCAGCTCATAAGTGCTGTACACTTACTTAGAAACAATTAACTCTCTGTACTGTAACACATTAAATAACGCAACATAAAATAAAACACAATGTTTAACGTCCATCCGCGTCAATTTCTGTCCCAGTCAATCGTAATTATTACAATCAATACATTCTAAGATCTAAGACACAATAGTCCTTATAAGGACTGGCTTAAAGGGGCGAAGCAAGAATGCTTTTCATCTTCCCCTTTATCTGTAGAGGACAGTGTAGGGATAAGGTGTTATTGAGCTATTAAAGCTCTGATCGTGGCAGGAGGGTAACAGCAATAGCCGAGCCTCAGAACTTCACTGGCTAGAGCATTGCCATCCATTACCCTCCAAGGGTATTGGACTGAATGAATCAATCACCGCATCTCACGGTCGATTGATTCCAACCATCCTCAACCCTAAGACACAATGATAAACTTCCTTATCTTAATTATTAATAAGATTTTCAAATTAAATTGGTGTATTAACTAAATTTCAAATATTTTAAAGATAATAGCTTAATTTCTAAATCTACTTAATTATTACACAGATATCATTATTTTATTGCAAGTTATTAATATAATAAAATAATAAAGAAATCAATAATATTAATTTCATCATGCAAAAAGCGATAAATTTCATAAACAAATAGTGCTGAGTATGAAAACAACAGATACATATGTACTGCACATACCGGCCATTGAATTAGAAAATTTTGTTTATTACCGTCTTCAACCTCCCGAATTACATCATATATGTGATTTGACAAAGTTTCCACGAGGTGTTAGGTTATATCTGCGTCTGCAACATATTAGGCGTTCACCATACGCTTATTTAACTGACTCAGATATCAGGAAAAGGACTTAGCTCTCGGATCTGTTTTTCTAACATGTCCCGTACATTCTCAACAGGGTTCAGATCCGGGCTTTGTGTTGGCGAGTGAAGATGGTAGAAGTTGTTGTTATGCTCACTGCACCACTGCTGATCAATTTGTGAACGATGAATAGTGGCATTGTGTTCCAAGAATCAATCGTCACCCGCTGGATAAAATGTGAACATTACAGGATAGACATGATCGGCAACAATATGCTGATAGTCTGTGGAGGATATTCGAACCTTCCAATCATATCACAGGACCTGTTATATACTAAACGAATATGTCGCACATCATGACACCACTTCCAGAACCTTGAGTTATGTTTACACGGCCACAGTAGCGAACAAATTAATCCAAACAAGCCGTTTGGTTTCAATTCACAATAATTTCAGTTTTGGTTTTTGTTTTGGTTCAGTTTTCACTATTTCAGTTGAATGGTGTGTATTAACTGTCTCTACGATGTTTGTTGTAGTGTTATGCGTTCTAGTAGTGTAAACGAGTTGACATTTGTCATTTTGTGTAGCTATAACATGGAAACATCTCCAAGAAAACGTTCAAAATTACGTACTCTTTCTGAGCACACATCCATGATTTAAAGACAAATTGCCAATGAATGTGGTTTGGGTGGTGTTAATGCGATTTTAATAGGTTTAGGAAGACAGGAACCTTTTCTCCTGAAAGAAAAGGAAAATATGGGCGAAAAAAGGAAAACTATATTTAATCAAGATTGTTTACTAGTTAGGAAAAGCAAAATAAATCCAAGATTGTCTGCTGTAGAATGAAATACAGAAGGTAGCTTGCAGATTTAATGTTTCTGAAATTGCAGTCGGTCGAAAATTGTTGGACGTAGGGAGCACAGCTCACAAAACAAAAACGGAAACCACTACTGACAAAGGCTATGCAGAAAAATAGGCTCAATTGGACAAACGTATACAGAGATTGGACTGTTGAGAAGTGGAAGGAGATTATATTCTCAATAAGAGCCATTGCTTGTTCCGAGGAGAGCGAGTGCCCTATGTTCGCAAATCGGTGGCTGAGAAAACTTCTTTCGCGTATATTCACCAAGCTCCTTAACATCCAGGTATGAATATATTCTGGGGTTGTTTTATATATGACAGCCCAGCATCACTTGTGTCTCTTCAGAATATGATGAAAAGTGACAAATACATAAAAATATTGGAGATAAGAGTGTTTCCCATAGATTTGAAAAGACAAAGAACTCATGCTTCAACAAGATCTCGCTCCATGCCACACTTCAAAAAAAAAAGGTGAAAGAGTTGCTCAAAAAAACCACAACGTCCAATTGCTTCAGTGGCCAGGTATTAAGCTCCAGACATTAATACAAAAATTAGGGGACCAAAGGGAAAATGACGCTTGGGAATTTAAATTGTGATACAAAGAATAACTTAATCCAATCCAATCAATAAAAGTATGGTTTCGAAATGCGGAAATAAGAAATATGCGTTCTGTGTTGGTAGAGTCCATGTCTAGTAACTTGTCTGAATAGGTTCAATAAGACTGTAGTTATCTCGAGTGTTAAATTCTCAAATTGCAAATTATAGGAATCCTATACTTTGACATCCAAAATGAAGTCATAGATGTGTTATTCTTCAAGACCATCTTAAAGAAAGTCGACTGTTACAAATTAGCAAATGTGTACAATGACCTAATATATATAATGGAATAATGTATACAATGGCTTAATGTATACAGTGGCTTAAATTGTTGTAAGATATGTTTAATGCAAGCATGTCTTAAAACCTGGTGTTTTACGACATGTTTCATTAAACATAAAATCAGACCTTGATTATATGTTATAGCTTGGTAAGTGAATTACATTATTCTCGAAACGAAATTATACCTCTTCACACTTATTTTATCTTACTTTTTTCAAGCAAACAAAAAGAAAAAAAAAAGAATTGGACAGGTCAAGTGTCCTGATATCATACATTGCACAATTGGTTTGAAGAGTACAACGCTATACGTTATGGGAAGAATAGTGATTGCTATCTTTTTTTTTTTCAATGTTAATTCAGTTGATATTTATCATTAAGAGTGCAGGTATTTAAAATGAACATTTGTGAATAAGCAGTTGTGAAATATCATTTACAAAATACTAATTAAATAGATTTTTGCAACAAGACAGTAGAAAATTTTGAGTTGCATGTCCTTATCCTTATAAGGACTGGCTTAAAGGGGCGAAGCAAGAATGCTTTTCATCTTCCCCGTTATGTGTAGAGTACAGTGTATGGATAAGGTGTTATTGAGCAATTAAGCTCTGATCGTGGCAGGAGGGTAACAGCAATAGCCGAGCCTCAGTTAGAACTTCATTGGCTACAGCATTGCCATCCATTACCCTCCAAGGGTATTGGATTGAATGCAATGAATCAATCACCGCATCTCACGGTCGATTGATCCCATCTCTGGAGTTGCATGTAAAAAAAAACATCAGCGTCATATTTCTATTTACAAATAATTATTTGGTGTGTTTAATTAATAATAATTATTATAACAGTTTAAAATGAACTATTGTCAGATATTTTAATTAAATTTAATATTTATTATAATTAACAAAAATTGTATTATTTTTAACAACTTGCTTATATCAATATCGACTACACACATGAAGTGTGCAACTTGGTTATGACGATATTTCATAACTAAATCGTGATGATATTTAAAGTGCTCATTTCTGTTCGCCCTCGTTTGGGAAAATGGGAAAATAAGAATGTAAGAAAATAATATGCTTTCCTTTCAAGTAGGAAAAATAAATAAATATATGCTTTATTTGGTGTTAGTCTTACCACGATACTATTAAAGTTATTTTTTTTAATTGTGACATCTGCTTATTTTATTATTTATTATTTATCAATTTATTATTATTATTATTTGATCATAAATTAATTAAAAGATGTTTTATTATTATATGATTGTATTCTTATTTGCCCAATTTTGCTGTTCATGAATTCATTTTACTTCTGTCCAAGAGAGATTTAGTAATCATTCTGTTGAGGCCAAACATAATAATAATAAAATTATTTTTTAAATTTATCTCAGAAATATGCACCTAATCTGGAGTCAGAATACTTCGTCTTCCTAGAGGAAGTGGATGCTGCTTTTGACAGGGTGGCAGACATGGAATCAATTTTGCTAAGGGGTGAATTCAATGCACATGTTGGAACAGATGACCACACATGGAGGAGTGTGGTTGGGAGGAACGGCGCCCCTGACCTTAACGCGAATGGGTTGAAATTATTGGACTTCTGCTGTACTAACTGCTTGTCCATAATGAATGCCTTCTTCCAGCACCGAGAAGTCCATAACTATACCTGGTACAGGGATACACTAGAACAAAGGTCTCTGATTGACTTCTTTATAGTCTCAGCAGACTTATTTTCCTCAGTGTTAGACGTTCGTCTTAGAAGAGGGGCAGAACTGTCAACTGACCAACACTTTGTTGTGTGCACTCTGAGGCTTCAGAAACCAGATGCTACCATCAACGCTGGTAAACCTAAGCAGCTATACCGCATGAAATGGGAGACATTGGAAAACGAGGCTGTGAGGAAGACTTTTGCAGATAACATTTCCTCTAGGTTCAAAGAGATTCCCAAGCATACTGCAGATGTTGAGGAGGAGTGGAAGCTGTTCAAAACAGCTGTCACTGCCTCTGCACTCTCATGCTGTCACGGTATGCTGACGCACGAAAAGCTGCTGCTGAGGCAGTAAAGACAACAAAGCAGAAGGCTTAGTAATCCTTTGGAGAAAGATTAGACTCATCGTATGCAAATGCAAACAAAGTATTCTGGAAGACCATCCGCCACCTTCGAGGGAGGAAATCGTGCACAGCAAAGGCAATTAAGGTCTCTGATGGTACACTTTTAACAACCGAGAAGGATATCCTCCACAGATGGAGGGAATACTTTGAGAGTCTTCTTAACCCGGGTGGCCCAGCAGTTGTGGACATCCAAGAGGTGCAGATCGTGGCAATGACTAGTCTCTCAGCAGAAGAGGTCCATTTAGCAATAAAATCGCTAAAATCGGGCAAGGCTGCTGGCGATGATGAAATTCGGCCCGAAATGATAAAAGCCTTAAATCGAGACGGTGTTCTCTGGCTGACTCGAGTGTGTCAGGCTGCTTGAATATCTGGGCGAGCACCATAGCAATGGCAGACAGGCATAATAATACCAGTGTTCAAGAAGGGAGACCAGAAGGATTGCAGTAACTATCGTGGCATCTCTCTGCTCAGCCTTCCTAGGAAAGTATATGCTAGGTGCTTGGAAAGACGCTGCAGAAGCATAGTTGAGTAAAAGTTACAGGTAGAACAATGTGACTTTCGTCCTGATAGAAGCACAACTGACCAAATTTTCACTTTAAGGCAAGTCTTTGAGAAATCTTGGGAATATGCCAAGAATATCTACACATGTTTTGTGGACTTGGAGAAGGCATATGACCGGGTTCCTCGGGATAAGCTTTGGCAAGTAGTACAGGAGTATGGAGTGGATGGCCAACTATTAGCTGCCATCAAGTCCCTGTATAAATGCCCAGAGTTTTGTGTCAGGGTAAACAGCACAAAGTCTGAACCTTTCGCAGGGTCCGTTGGTATCCGTCAAGGGTGTGTTCTGTCACCCCTCCTTTTCATAATATTTATGGACTGGATTGTTAGGCACAGCCGAGGCAGTGAGCCTGTCAGAATTTGAAGATGTAGCATCGGACGTCTGCTTTTTGCAGATGACCTAGTTCTTCTTAGCTCTTTAACAGATGACCTCCAGCGGACTCTGGATAGGTTTGTAGCTGTTTGTGCAGACGTCGGAATGAAGATCAGTGTGGCCAAATCTGAAACATTTGTGGACTCTACATCTAAGTGGAGTCCCAATGAGGCAGGTGGAGAAGTTTAAATACCTTGTATCGATATTCACGAATGATGGAAAATGGGACGTAGAGCTAAATACTCGAATTGGCTTAGCAAGCTCAATATTGCCGGAGCTTGGCCATTCGGTAGTATTGAAGCGGGAGTTAAGCCAGAAGGTAACGCTGGCTGTCTTCAATACAGTTTATGTCCCCATCCTCACCTATGGTCATGAGGGTTGGGTAATGATCGAAAGAATGCGGACACGAATCCAAGCGGCTGAAATGAGGTTCCTTCGAGGGGTTGCGGGGCTGACACGACTCGACAGAGTTAGAAGCTCTGCAATTCGGGAAATCCTCAATACTCAACCGCTGCTTCTCCGTGTTGAGAGATCACAGTTACTTTGGTACGGGCACCTGGTCAGAATGCCACAAGAGAGGCTCCCTCAGCAGGCCCTCTTTGCCCAGCCAGAGGGTGGGAGGCCAAGGACTCGCTGGATAGATTATATCCAAAACCTTGGGTGGACTCGATTGGGAATCCCAGCAGAACACCTGAGCTTGGTGGCAGAGGAACGTGATCATTGAAAGTTCCTCTTGCAGCTGTTTCCCCCACAACCCGATTAGGAAAGGTGGGCCTTGAAGATGTATGTATGTATGTATCTCAGAAATATTTTCATACATACAATAATCATCTTGAGTGACATTCCAACATGTTATTTTACAAATTACAGCAACCATGCTGCAGATTATGGTTCATTTTCTAAATTAGATTTCTATAAAAATAAACAATTTACGAATAATTTTATTATCATTTTGTAAAATTATTTTTATTATTAAAATTATGATTATATGTTATGTGTTTATAAGTATCGATTTAATGTATTTAGGTGCTGAAGTTGTAATTAATGGATTTTTTTGTCTTTGTGTTGATCTCGGTTGAGATATGTCTCAGTTTAAATTCTCGAAGGTTTTTATTAAGCTTATCTGAGAATTACAAATAATAATAATAATAATGATGAAATTTTAGAATTGCAATATATAAGACAGCTAACGAGGTTATCCCAAAAATTAAATACAATAAGAAAAAACCCTGGATGAATGAATCAATAATAGAACTTATGAATGGAAGACAAAAAAAGAAAAGTACACAACAGTATAGAATACTCAGTAAAATTATAAAAAATGAATGCAAGAAGGCTAAAGACAAGTGGCTAAATTAAAAATGTAAAGAAATATAGGAATTGGACAAAAAACACAATAGTAAAGAAATGCATAAATCAACCCAAGCCCTGACAAATAAAAAATAAAATTTTCAACCATCATCATTGTATAAAAGATCAAAATGGAAAAATGCTACTAGAGACACAATATATCATCAAAAGATGGAAAGAATATGGAAAAGAACTGTTTGAGTTTGATCGCACAGACGCACCAGATATACAAAATATGGATGGTGAACCAATTACATATTAAGAAATAGAATACGCTCTAAGTCAAATGAAAACAGCTAAAACACCAGGCCCTGATCAGATCCCTATTAAATTGTTAAAGAAAGAAAATGAAAACACACTTAATGACCTAACGGTTATTTTAATAACATCTATGATTCAGGATACATCCCTGATGATCTAAGGAAATCCATCTTCGTCACTATTCCCAATGTTCCAAGAACTTTTGAATGAACAGAATACAGACTAATAAGTTTAACAAGTCATGTTACAAAATTACTACTGAGAATAATCCTAGAAAGAATAAAAGGCACTTTGTCAGTAGAAATAGAGAACACTCAATCAGGTTTTCAAAAAGACAAAGGTACGAGAGAAGGAATCTTCAATTTGAAAACATTATGTAAAAGAAGCCTTGACAACCAGAAAAGCATATATCTTTGTTTTATTGATTACACCAAAGCATTTGATTCAATACATCACAAGAAATTAATACATATCCTACAGAATAATGGATTAATAGGAAAACATTTACGTATAATTACAAATATATACTGGAATCAAATGGCCTCAATAAGATATAAAAATACATATTCTGGCAACTTTGAAATCAAAAGTTGCCAGAATAAGGCACGGATGTGTCTTATCACACTTACTGTACAATATATATAGTGAGCAAGGTTTTAAAAATATTTCCGAACTGAAGGGTGTTAAAAGTCGGAGGTAGGAACTTCAACAACTTCAGCTATGCAGATGACACAGTTCTTGTAGCTGAATCTGAAGATGATCTTTAAAATTTAATCAGAGAAATTTACAACAGAAGCTTAGACATGAGATTAGTTATTAACCTAGAGAAAACAAAGTGCATGATTATATCAAAAGAACCAATAAATAAGAAACTGAACATAACTGTTAACAAAAAGATAATTGAACGGGTTCAGTCTTTTATATATTTGTAATAAATTTTTTATGGGAATTTCCTCTGTCTGTTTACAGACAGAGGAAATTCCCTTTAAAAAAATAAAAAGAAGATTAGAGATATCAAGAAAAGCCTTTACTGATATGAAAACTGTTCTAACCTACAGAGACATTAATATATAGCACAAGAAAAAGATGAATAAAATGCTATATCTGGTCAAGCCTTCTCTACAACAGTGAAACTTGGACTCTAAATAAGGAAGCAGAGAAAAAATTAGAAGCTTTCGAAATGTGGACCATCAGAAGAATGCTGAAAATACCATGGACAGAGAAAATGAAAAACGAAGATGTTTTAAAGAAAGCAAAAATGAAAAGAACATTAATGAAAATAATTAAAGATCGAAAACTTAAATATTTTGGACATCTAACTAGACAAGAAGGCATTCAGAAATTAATATTAGAAAGGAAATTGGATGGAAAAAGAGGGAGATGTAGACCCAGGAGAATGTAGTTTGAAGACATTAAGGACTGGACTGGCTTGAATTATCATAAATGTTCCAGAGAAGCGAAAGAAAGAAAAAGGTTCCGTGACATGGTTGCCAACCTCCTTCTAGGGGATGACACTTGAATAATAATAATAATAATAATAATAATAATAATAATAATAATAATAATAATAATAATAATAATAATAAATGTAAATTTAGAGCTTCAATATACAAAACTCATTCCTAACATCATCGGAAAGGAGAGCTTTTGTATCGTGGTTATATCAGAAAGTTATTATGTAATCGTTACTTGTGACTGTAAATTGTTTGGTAATCGTATCGCATTTTTCGTTGCATAAAATATCAAAAATAATGTTCTCATAATCACGATTATAAATAATGGTCTCTAAGTTAAGTGATGACTTTTAAAAAGTAAATGAGAATTTTCATTACCTAACGTAGTTCTTGAAGTAATTTCCAGAGTTCCCTATCTATTTATAATTTCTGTAAAAAGAACCACCTGGTATTCTTAAAGTTTCGATAGCTAGAAATCATTTGCTAGATCTACTAGTAGTGTATTATCCAAAAAAATAATAAAGTTACAATAAAGTAGTTATTTACTGCCCTGCCAGACGTGTTAATATAGAGGTTGAAAATGTATTCGCATCAATGTTGAATGATGAATGACTTAAAGTGAATCTTGCGTTGCTCTACTGTGTTTTTCATTGGAGTAGTGCCATAGCCTTACCATATAATGTGTTAAAGAAAGGAATATTTAGAATCAACTATGTCGAGAGATTGTTTTTTATTGTTGTGCAGCGCTGTTACATTTTCCATCAGTTTCTATCTAAGTCTCTCTCTTTCTCTCTCTCTCTCTCTCTTTCTCTCTCTCTCTCTCTCTCTGTCAAGTTATCCAATTTCTGCATTTTGTAGCACATATACTAATTTTGATATCTCCAGTTTCATAACAGGTGTGTGCCATTTTCTTTTATATTTTTCTTTAAAGTTGTCTGTGTCATGAAGACTGCAGACAAGAGTATACACAAAAACATGCATGTATATTATTATGTCTAAACATGCATGTACATTATTATGGCTAAACATGCATGGCATTAGTATCAGAAACATAGTAGTGCTAGCGTTTGTTGCCTTGGTCAATATGTTAGGACCTCAGATTGTAGGAATTATTGAGACCTGGCTATCAGAATCAGACATACTAACTGCTATCGAGTGTCCTGAGTACAGTATTTTTAGGAAGGATAGAGACGATAAGAGAGAAGTGAGCGTGCTGCTAATGATATCTCATGCCTTGAATCCATTTAGAGTTGAGACCTATGCTTGTTCTACCACTAACTGTATTTCATTTGGCAGTGAATTTGAACCATCTGGTGTGAGGTGTATCCACAGTCCTGGTGGATGAATTGCTAGTGATGAAAAAATGCATCGCCAAGTGGAAACGATGAGCGCGAAGAGAGTGATAATGAGGGAGTATAATGAAGGATGATAATTATCCAATATTGTTCGGGTAGCAGTAGAATCTCATGAGAAGAATGAAAAAAATTAATTTACTTAACTGTTCCGGGACAACGTCTTCAAGCAGAATATGACAGAAATAACGCGATATCAAAGAGTGATAGATTTGATTATAGTGTCAGAGGGCGTTTTAGTAAAAGACGGAAGAATGCTGCCTCCGGTTGGTGACAGTGATCATGCGGTACTCAGTTGGAAGTGGCTATGTTTATGAATTTTCCATTCCTGAAAGGTTACATGCTGAACTACAAAGCAGGAAATCATGACAAACCAAGGAGTACACTGAATTCAGTGGAATGGGATCGGTTGCTGGCTGGGAAGAATATCCACAGTGCATGGGAAGTATTTAAACATTACTTAAATGATGCGATATCAGAACGCGTCCCTAGAATTAGAAGTATACTTAGGGTAGGAGTGAAACGGATGTGTATTATTAAGCAAACGATTCGTAAGAAAATGATGATGGGGAAGGAATACTGTGTGCATAAAGATGATGTGCGTAATGAAAATTATAAGCAGGGGGCTACAATTATCACAACTGTTGTCACATGGAAAGCAAAGTCTAAGTAAAAAAAGAAACTGGCTGTGCTTGCTAAAGGAATCTTGTAAATATTCTATCGCTATGCTGCAAGTAAAAGAAAGAATGTATGTGAAAGAATAACTCTTCGAAATGGTGCCGAAGCGGTTGTTCAATTAATGAGTTCCCATTTTGTTAAGAGCTATTAACTTGGTGTACACAGCATTGAGCTCACTGCTGCCTCTTCATTGGATGAAGAACCTTAGGTGTATGAGAAAGAGGTATAAGAACTTTTGCAAAAACTGAATAAAAATTCAGCAATACGAACAGATGGAATAGCAACACATATGCTAAAAGAGTGTTCAGCTGAAATGGCTATTCCTTTGACCACGCCATATAATTTGGGTCTCAGAACCGGGAAAATTCAGCAGGAATGGAAAGAATGTATGGTAATCCCATTGCACAAAGGTGGTGCAAAGATGATATATCCAACTATCGACCAATTAGTATCTCAAAATTGGTGATAATGATTTTGGAAAAATTGGTTAGGACTCGCATTCAGAAATGGGTTGAGAGTGAATCTCTACTTTCCAATGAGCAACATGGGTTTACAAAGGAATGCCATGTTTTAGCAACTTGCGCACACTCTATAACAATGTTACCATTTTGCTAGACAAGAGGATTGGATATACCAATATACCATGATACTTTTGCCTTTTGCTAAGGTTTTTGCGAATACAGAATTGTAGACTGTTGCATAAATTAGAGAGTATGGGATTGGGTTATAGAATATTAGCATGATAAGAGGATGGCTGACTGACAGATATCAAAAAGTGGTATAGGAGGGATGTGAGTCTAAAAGGTTTAAAGTAATAAGTGATGTGTACCACAAGGGGACCTTAGTCCACTGTTATTCAATCTGTACATTAATGATAGTTGGGAATGATTTGACATACAGATATTTGCTGTCGATGAAAAGATAGGAAGAGTAATCAGGAGTTCTGCACATGTCAGGGTGATTTGAACAGGTTGGAGTTGTATGTGAAAATGATTATCAGTTAAGTCTTTAAAGATGTGAGGTCATGCAGTTTTGTATGATTAGATATTCAATATCGTGCTAGTTTGATAGGATTACGGTAGAAGAAACTGAACGGGCTAGGGATCTTGGAGCGTTCGTAGATAGGAAATTGAAGTTCAGGAGCCATGTAGCTTAGATTGCAAATAGAATGTAAAAGATAATTGCAATGCTGAAACTAACGTTGACATGTAAAGATAAGGATGTCATTTTGCCTCAATACAAGGCCTGGTCTCCTTGTTTCCGTTGTGATTCAGTGGAGAGAGTGCAAAGGCAAAAATGATATCAGGATTGTGGAATACGAAGACAGATTGAGAATTTGTAGAATGCAGACACTAGCAAACAGGAGAAAGAGGACTGATAAGATTGAGACCTACAAACTTCTGAAAGAGTCACACTGGATTTCACTTAATGGAATGTTTCAATTTATGAATGGTGGTGAAAGGACGGGGGGTCATCCTTGGAAGCTGAGAGCTGAGAATAAATGCCGCTAAGAAGAGTGTGAGGGCCAAATTTTTTTCTCATAGGGTGGTTCGTGATTAGAATGGATTGTCATTGGGTATTGTGAGAGTAAGCAGTGTGAATGAATTCAAGATGATAACTGGTGTATTTAGTATGTGCCCACTCTCTTAATACATCCCTGACACCCTGGCGATATCTCTTAATAATGATGATGATGATGTGTTTCACATAGGGATGTTATAAGAATGAAGACTAGGTGCAACGGTTTGCTTTACGCGTGATTTATTTTAAACTATTTAGGTATCTTAGAATAACCTTCCTACGGTTTTAAATGCTGATACATTCAAATATAAACTTTATATCGATTTGCATAAGCTAGAATTGACCTCATGTAATTTTGAAAAAAAAATTATCAGCTCCCGGCAACATGCCTTTTACCACAAATAAAAAAAACTTAATCATTCATCCTTGTTATATTTCAATGAATAATTTATCAAGTATTTATCGTAAAGTGGAAACTAATCCTAACTATCTACAAATATGTGTTTATCTAAAAGGGATTAAACTAGGCTTCTTCATCTTCGAGTTAATAGTTGAAAACTTTTCTCAGCTTGGTAAGTGTGTTTGTATACATCTTACCTGAAATACGAAGTAAAAAAGCATCTATAATTTCAGAATCCCGGTTTCTTTTATAAATATATATATATATATATATATATATATAGGTGATGTTATAAGAATGAATACTACGTGCAACCGTTTGCCTTACGCGTGATTTATTTTAAACCATTCAGATATCTTAGAATAACCTTCCTACGGTTTTAAATGCTGATACATTCAAATATATATATATATATATATATATATATATTTGAATGTATATATATATATATATATATATATATATATATATATATATATATATTTATATATATATGAACTACAAGAGAGCTATTCCAGTTATCCACAATTCCAGTCTTGTCGGATTTTTTTCCTAGGAATATGAAATTCGTGAATAGGCAAGTAGCGCGTGATTGTTACTACGTAATGTTCAACGCAGTTAAGTACAATTTAGTAACATGTCTAATATTTTCACATGTTGTATAAATAATTGAATAAACAAAAACAAATTACGTATATTTATTTCATGTAACTGAATACATCATTTTGACATACATTAACAATTTGTGCAGTTTCCATAGTACATCCCTGAATATCTTCTCGGACAAAATATTTTTCTTCAACCACACTTCATATGTCATCAAAAAGTAGTATTTTCGTTCAAAATTTATCACAGAAACACAATTTGGTTTTGAACTTCAGTATGACAAAGATTTGGTAATTTCTGCTTTATAAAAGGTATGTATCAAATATCGTAATGGCTAGAAAAGAAGGAAATTTTTCAAATGTCAGATCGATTCTAAATGAAATCTAAATCGATCTAAAGAGATCGATTTAGATTTCATCGACTGTTAGAAATCTTCTTAATCCTAAAGAATTTAATTGATATGAACTGAGCAATTAAATGAAGTTAATTTGTTATTGTATTAATTTAAAAAGTGAGATGCGAAGGATAAAGCGAAAAATAAAAATCTTGCTGCCACTGACGAGACCTCAACAAAGGTCGAAACCGGTCTCGATAGTGATCCCCCCCCTCCCATTATGCATAGCATCATACATGTCTGCAAGGAGATGTGCTTTGCATTATGGAGAATACTAAGGAAAGTGATGAGAACTTACTCCACATTTACCACGAGTTGCCCCTATCCTGAATGGTTGCTTACGCTTGGATCCGCCGAAACTTTTATAGTTTCTATATTCGGCACAAAACTCTTGTAGTTTCTATATATTAAGCTTTGAAATAATGTTGGATACAATATCCACTTAACTTGTAGAATATCTGTAATTTAAAATCTACCGATCAATTCTAGAAATATTTAAAACAGCACAAACGTTAGAAAACAACTAAAATAAATATTATAATATACAGTCGAATGGATTCTATTTGGCATACGAGAGATGGTGAAATGGAGGATATCATAGATACATCCATGTTTTCGAACCAAATAAAATTCGCCCAATAATTTGAAAAAAATTTTGGTACACGGACAAAGGTCGAAGAAAGTCTGTTGGATGTTTAAGCATTTTGTCAGACGTGTTTAATATCACACTGTATTGAATTGCTATAATAATGGCATCGCTAAATTTAAAAATATACTATATAGAAACATTTGACATATGATTATCACATATCATTATTTTGGCATTGTTATTTACATTACAATGCAATGAAACACATATTTTATCACATTTATAAAGTGATGCATGAAAAATGACTTTTACGCTGTAGTTTTGTCATGTTTTGTTCCTGAGCATGGGCAGTTGTGTTCACTTCCTTGAAACTGAAGTAATACCACTATATAAGTGAGAATAGCACCGAACATCTAAAAAAAGACACAAATAAAAAACTACTATACTACTTATGCATTAGATAACAGTATGCTTTATTATTGCATAATAAAATATACTCTGGTTAATAAATAATTTTTAAATGGGATAGATAGATACTTAATTACGGTAGATAATATATTGTTAAAGTTTTTTGGAATTTATTTGACTTATTTTACTTATTATCAGGGGATGCTTCACAACTTTTTCATGGATTACTTAAATCATTCTGAAATTTTTACAAATAAATTCGGCTTAGTGTACTTCTCCATTTTTTGGATTGAAAGGTGTATAAGAAATTAAATAACTTCTGCTTTCTGTTTATTATTCTAGTTAGTTGGCAAGTAGTGATCGAAATTACATTCGTAATTTTATAATGCATAGAAAGGGATTTAAAAAACAAAATATATCTTTACAACACAATATTGTATTAAAGTGCTGAAAGCTTGAACTGCCCACTCACTCTCCAAAAGTTAGATAGGGCTAATAAAAACGGCCTCGTTTACTCCCTATACAGGAACAAATAAAAGGCGTTAGCTGATTTTTTAAAAAAGAGAGCCTGTTTACCTCAGTAGAAGTGGCGTTTGTACTCTACAACGCTTGACCGCCCGATGTGAGGCGTTCGAATCTAGTCTCCGACTAGAGGAACTTTTCTTAAGCCTTTTCTCGACCGTTTCCAGAGTTAGTGGATCTCTGGCATGGGCTAGCGGGTTTTTCTACCGAAAACTCGGGTTTTTCGTCCCGTAAACTCAAGAAAATCGGCCGTAGAACCCACACTATTAACAGACATTAAAACTATTGTGTTAGGGTTAGGGAAGGGACAACCAGATGGCGGCACTTACTAGCTGCCTTCTTCAATGCATGCCAATTAATTAGTGATAGCCTTGGGCCAGCTATCTCTGAGTGGCTACCATTAGAGATTGAACTGCCCACTGAGTTTCCAAAAGTTAGATAGGGCTAAAAAAAGGGCCTCGCGTACTCCCTATACGGGAACAAAAAAGGCGTTAGCTGATTTTTTTTAGCTCTTTTTTATAGAAAACATTTTAAGACCCGAAATAAGATAAGCTATGAAATGAGAGATGGGATTTTTTTTCATACGTTGTTCATAGAATGTGTTCGTTATTTTATTCACGCATGTCTGATACGCAGCCCAAATTAGACTTCATTCAATGCTCGCAACTGATTTAAAAATAAATACTGACTGCTATTGGTTCCTTATAGCTGATGAAACAAGGAACGATTTAATCGTGGCATTGCAGTGTACATAACGACAGAAGTGCATTTGGGGCAATATATTTTTATATTATTATTATTATTATTATTATTATTATTATTATTATTATTATTATTATTATTATTATTATTATGAGAAGAAAGAGGACGCTGTGTAGACATACGAACGGTTGCATGGTCGTATCGCTGGTCTCGTTTTTATAGTTTTAATTTGGTTCTAACTCCTGTTTTTAATTTAAAAGTGTCATAAAGTAACTCTACTTGTCACGCTGAAGACAGTGACATATAATTCCTCGAAATCGGCCAAGTGGAATCCAAAATCAGAGGGTGCTAAAATTGAATCGTACACCGCGGTTGCTAACGAGTACAGAACAAAGGACGTCGCCATCTTTGCAGCTGTCCAAAGGAAGAAAGGAGAGTCATGAAGTGCAACAAGTGTCAGAAGGAATTGCCGTCCGACGGATGTTATATAACCTGCAGAAAATGCCATAGGAATCTTCACTTTACATGTTCCAGACTTGCAGAAACAACCTGGCAACGCAAATCCAATGCCAAATGAGAAGAATGGAAGTGCCTAAACTGTAGAGAGAACAAAGAAACGCCACCACCCACGACGCAACTGATTAAGCCGGAGGCAGAATCGGACGATGAACTGAATAGACAACAAAACACCAGTGAGTCTTATAATTTGAGTTCCGTTAATTTATTACTAGAAAAAGGTTTAGAAAATATAAAAGCCAGCTTGGTAGATCTTGTCCAAGAACTATTTGATAAACAGAACTAAGAAATAACAAAAAAAAAAATTAAAGAATATGAAGAGATTGTTCAATTTAATAATTCAAAAGTCGAAGAAGTCTTACAAACGGTAAAAGACATTAAAACCAGCATTAACTGAGAGGCAGCACAAATTGATAAAAGACACATCGGAACTCCGTCAAGAATTTAATTCCCTGAAACTACAATACGAAGTTTTAACCAACAACAACATAAATAAGCCCTTGTCATGAACGGTCTTCCAGAAACCGAATCAACAGAAAATCTCAGAGACGTAGTTCTAAAGTTAGGCCATGCAATTCACATCCCCCTACAGCATAATGATATTCAGACCATAAATCGGGAAGAACAGAAAACAAGGCTCGCCACTTACCGGCAAGAACAGAAAACAAGGCTCGCCACTTACAGGCACTAGTCATAGTTCGTCTGACAAGCAAGGCTACAAGAGACAATCTCATAAAAGCCAGTAGACTGAAAAAACCAATAGTCAATGATTTAAATGCATCGCAAGCCAATACGCCAATCTTTCTATCTGAGTATTTAACACCTTTCAATCAGAATCTATTGTACCAAGCAAGAAAAGAAAACACAGAAAAAAAGTGTCAATTCTTATGGATCAAAGACTGAAAATTTTCTTGAGACAGTCACAGACTTCAAATGTCTATACAAATAAAAAGCTGGGAAGATATAGACAGGTTGCCAGAGTGAAACAAAAGACTCCAACTTAGTTCAATAAGATTTCAACACAACAAAAATGAATGTGAACCATCAGATAGATGTAAGTACACTAGAATACATCAGTAATTATACTTTCGAATCTCCTGATGCATGGAAACAAAACACAGTACAAGCGAGAGGTCTCTGAATCTTGCATATGAACATCAGAATCATCCAAACACATTGGTTATTATTACAGGCTTATCTGAGGAATTACACTGATATTATTGATATAATGGTTATTACAGAAGTATCCATAACTAATGACGAAGCGACTGCTTTCCAAATTCCAGGCTTCCAACAATATAGATCATGCCGCCAAACAAGAAGAGGGGTGAAATAATAATATTTATGAAACAAAAATTAATAGCAAAAGAAACGGCCTATCAGTTTGAGCATGTTGAAACCCTCTGCCTCGAAATCAGTAATACCACGAACACACAGCATCCCATAATACTAAATGCTATTTACAGACCACCAAATCTAAACATGATAAAATTCTTACACGAACTCAATTTCTGGCTTTCAAGCCAAGAAATATTCTCAACCGAACACCTAATGATAATTGGCGACATAAACATAAATATTGCAAATGAAAACCAGAACAACACTGTACAATACCTAGACACACTATCCATGTACAATCTAATACCAACAATAACATCATGTACTAGAGAAAAAATTTTCGGAAATACTATCACTGCCTCCTGTCTAGATGATATAAACATCCGAGCACCACCAAATAGTTACACTGCATTAGTCATAAAGTGCAAAGTAGCAGACCATTACTTCACCGCTCTAAACCTGCACACCAAGACAATATCCATGCAATGTCCCACAGAAGAAAAGCGGCAGAAAACAATAATAGACGAAGAAATAATCAACCACGAAATAAGAAAAACACTGGGAACACCTGGCATCAGATTCAGCAGATATCTTATACAACAACATTAAACTCACACTAGAGAAAATATATAAGAAAGCTACAAAGAAAGTTAGAATTCGTTCAAAAACAACACAAAATCCTTGGATAACACAAAACTTAATCCTAGAAATACACAGAAATGACACTTTGTGGAAAGAATTAAAGCGATATCCAAATAACACCGCTTTAAAAACTGAATATAAGATAACAAGGAATCGGCTTACAACACAAATCAGAAATGCAAAAAGAAGCTACTACAGAGACAAACTAAGCTCTGCACAAAACAACATGAAAGAAACCTGGCATCTGATCAATGAGATGATAGATTTAGTTCCCAACACCACCATCTCCGAAACCATAAAACACAGCTTCATGAAAGACGCAAAACCTATCCAACAACTAGCAAATGACTTTAACCAATACGTTGCAGACGCAATCCAAGAACTGCATAGAAGTATTCCCCAATCACAAAACGAGACCTTCCACTTGGACCACAATAAAAACAGACATTATGGTTCTCAACCATAAAAGAAGCAGAACTTCTCTCAGCAATACATCAAATCAAATCAAACAAAGGCCCAAGAATAGATGGTATCAGACCTATAGATAAAAAGCAACATGCAACTAGTTTAAGTCCAATCCTACTAAAACTAATAAATAAAATATTTAAAACAGGACACATACCAAGTATGCTAATGACTGCCATAATCACACCCATAAACAAGGAAAAAGAAATTTAATCACCAATTACAGACCCATAGCAACATTACCAATTATCAATCAATAATGGAGCGGATCATACTGAAGAAACTCACAGCATACACTGAGATCTTTCATATTATCCCCAAAACACAATATGGTTTTCAGAAAAATAAGAGAACAACATCTCTTGGAAGACTTTAGAGAACTAATTAATACCGCCTTAGACAAAAACAAAATTGCCATGGTAGTCTTTATAGATCTAACTAAAGCATTCGATACACTTACACATCAAACCTTGTTAGAAAAGCTGAAGCATGTTGGAATAGACGGGCCTCTTCACAGATGGTTTATAACTACCTCCAAAATAGAAAGCGTATCACACGTATCGGATCAAACCGAAGCAGAGCGCTACCAGTAATCTGTGGAGTGCCACAGGGAGCTGTACTCTCCCCAAATCTATTCAACATTTACACGCACAATATTAATCATTTAAAACTAAAATTTAAGATATTCCAATACGCAGACGATACAGCAATAATATCCATCCATAATAACGCAAGCATAGCCCAAACAAATATGCTACATGATATAAATCTGATCATAGACTGGCTCACGAAAAACCCCATACACTAAACTCAGAAAAGACAAAATTAATGATATTCAGAAATCCACTGACTCGCCCAGTTGATAATAAATATATAACCATCCAACATCCACTTTCGAACACAAACAATACACAGAACAGCAAAACCACTACAATCACTCAGGTTGAAACCATACCATACCTTGGAATTTATTTCAATGCACATATGAACTGGAATAGCCACATAAACCATGTACACAACAAACTCCGAACAATAACTGGCAAACACTACAGGTTAAAAGTCATAGTTCCCATACGCCTAAAAATACTAATATACAAAGCGCTAGGCTAAAATATACTAAGATACACTATAACAACGTATGCTTTCTTTGCACCCTACAAATTATATAGATTAATGTACAAAATGACAAAACTGATCTTTTTGGAACAAAGAGAAAATCACGAACTTATAAACATTGCAATGGCAGAACACAAAATACTGACGGCAGAACACAAAATACTGACAGCAAAACATTTATGTCACTATGCAGCCTTGCTAATATATGCCAACTACAGGACAGTTAGAAATACATACCGTATAACAAGACCTCAGACTACTAATTATATCGCATATAAATGCAATAATCACTACGGAAAGGCCACGCGAAACTTCTACATCCCAGACATGATAAACAAATAACCTTCTGAATAGAGAAACCTTACAAACTACAATAGCCTGAAAGGAGCTCTAAGGACATACTATGAACAAGAAACACGCACCCAAATTACCATACAAACTTAATGAAACAAAATATATTCGCTCAGGCTTCCAGTTCAGCGACGGATCAATATATTCCAAGTTTTTTTTTGTGTGTGTGTGTGTGTGTGTGTGTGTGTGTGTGTGTGTGTGTGTGTGTGTGTGTGTGTGTGTGTGTGTGTGTGTGTGTGTGTGTGTGTGTGTGTGTGTGTGTGTGTGTGTGTGTGTGTGTGTGTGTGTGTGCATGCGCGTGCGTGCGAGCGTGCGTGCGCCTGCGAGAATTTCTCTATCATAGATTTCGTAGCATCCCGACACAGCAAAAAAAAAAAAAAAACAATACATAATAACCAACTGGTGTCATCCTCAGATAAGCTTACATTTAAGCTTCGAGAATGAAAGCAAAAAAAAATTAGTTCTCATCCAAGATGTATCATGTACGTATCACATGAAAACCAATTTATGTAACGTATGTATTATAAGTAAACCAATGTACGTAATGTAAATATCACATGTAAACAAATGTAATTAATGTATCATACGTGAACAAATGAAAGTAATGTCTATAGTAATTGTAACAAATACAGGGTGTTCGGGATAAATTTGACAGTTTCGTAAGGAAAAAGAAAATCTTCTTTGTATCTATTAAATTTAATGAATTGACAAAAAACCATTACAGGCAGAGTTAATTACAATACTATCAACAAGATTTACTCAAAATAACCACCATTAGCATCGATCACAGCTTCAATTCTGCTTCGGAACCTCGAACAAGCTGATGCCACAGTCTCCCTGGGAAGGGCCGCAAAAACTGTTTTAATTTTATCCATTAACTGGGCTTTTGTATTACTGGAAGTGCGATTGGTGTCTTTTTTCAACTGCGCCCCATACAAAATAATCCATGGGGTTAAGGTCTGGGGAGTTTGGAGGCCAAACATTTGGACTGGTGAAGTCGTAGAAATTTTCAGACAACCATTTTTGACTTTTCCCAGAGGTGTGGCAAGGGGCCGAATCCTGCTGCCATACATACGGCCTACCATAGCCTACCCTTGTTATCCAGGGCTTGACTACAGTTAGCAACTCCACGAACAAAGCCCGAATTCCAATGCCAGGGTTCTTCAACACCTGTTCCTGCAGATTTGCGAGGAATTCTGCTGTACGAACGCAATCAGATCGTCTGCTAGGGATCTTTCTTCTTGCTACATCCTCGTAGTCACCATTGCAAGTCTCTAGTTCATGCTTGATTGTTTTTACTGTATTCAGGGAGCATTGGGCAGCAGTCGTAATATCCTTATTTTGATGGCGGGCACGAATCATCATGATACAAGTTATTCTCTTCCATGATTCAGGTGGGTTCCAGCTATCCATCCTTTCTGACATCTTGTATATGAATGAAGAAGGGTACAAACTTTTAAATGAAGAGAAGTGTGTGTTAATACATGTAACTTACGGAAAAATATAATTAATTATAAATATGTCAAATTTATCCCGAACACCCTGTATATGTTATGTATATAATAACTGTAACAAATGTATGCAATGTAAAAAAAAAATCTTTTAAAAGTAAATCATGAGTTTACACCGTATGTTTGTGAAAATAAGGAAACCAAATTTTGAAGTTCTGAGAAGTGAACAGAGAAGACCGCGGTCAAAAACGAGCGAAGAAGAAGAAGGACGTCGCCATCTTTACAATCACACTACACTTCGTCAAAGAAAGAAAGGTGGGTCATGAAGTGCATCAAATGCTTCAAAGTATTGTTTTCCGACGAAAATCATATAACCTGTAGGAAATTCAGTAGGTTTCTACACTTGACTTCTGCCTTTCGGAAACAACCTGGCAGTGTTAATCCAATGCAACACGCGAGGAATGGAAGTGCCTACCCTGCAGGGAGAACAAAGAAACGTATCTACGATGCAGCCGATTATACCGGAGGCAAATTCAGACGACCAACTGAACCGACAAAAAAATGCAGGTGAGTCGTACAATTTCAACTCTTTAAATATACTAATAGAAAACGGTTTAGAAACTATAAAAGCCAACTTAATAGATCTTGTGCAAAAACTCCTTGACAAACAGAACGAACAAATAACAACAAACTGTAGCGAATATGAAGATTTGGTCAAACATAATAATTTAGCCGTGACAGAAGTGTTGCAAATGGCAAAAGATATTAAAATCAGCATTAACATGTTCATTGCCAAACACGCGATATCGCACAATGCGAGTTCTCACCAAACTGCCGATCACGCGTTATCGCGTAAACGTCGCTAACTAAATAAAAAATATATAAAAAAATTGGCAACCACGCGAAATTCCAATTTTCAGCTTGGCAATGAAAGCGTTAACGCACTATATGACAGGCAACATAATCTGATGAAAGTGACATCCGAATCCCGTCATGAACTTCATTCTCTAAAACTACAATACGAATGTTTAAATCAGCAACAACACAAAGAAGATCTTGTTATAAACGGTCTTTCTAAAACTGCACCTACAGAAAACCTCAGAGACGTAGTTTTAAAATTAGGCCACGCAATTGATATTACCTACAGATTAACGACATTCAGCTCACAAATCGGATTCCTAGGAAGAACAAAAAACAAGACTTGCACCAGTCATAGTTCGTCTTACAAGCAAGTCCACAAGAGCAATCTCATAATAGGCAGCAGACAGAAAAAACGGTTGCCAAGGACCTGAATGCATTGCAAGACAATACACTAATCTTTCTATCCGAATATTTAACGCCATTCAACCAGAATCTGTTGTACCAAGCAAGAAAAGCAAAAATAGACACAAAAATACCACTTTTGTGGATCAGAGATGCTAAACTATTCTTGAGGAAGTCATAAACTTCAAATCATATACAAATTAAAAGCTCAGAAGCCATAGAAAGGCTGCCAAAGTGGAAAAAAAAGGGAAAAAAAGTCTCCTAATTAGTTCAAAATTGTAAAATATGTATAACTTACTGTTATACTATAAATGCTATTAAAAATGTAATCTTATCCAATTACAAATTATAAATTACCACCTATAGTAACTATATTAACATTATCAAAAAAAACGGAAAAACTTGTATGAAATTCACTGTACAAAAAAAAAAAAAAAACTTAGAACAACATATTTCAGTAAATGCATAATATGCAATCATAACTTTCATAAAAAAAAACGAATTGAATTTAAAAAATTACTATTATCTAATATAATTTTATACTTATATTTAATATAATTACATACTAAAATAGTATGTAATTTTAAAATTTTGTAATTTCTATAATTTTATAATGTAATTATTATATGTATGCAAGACATAATAAAGTGGAAAAAAAAAGTATTATTATTATTAAGGAGACCTCTACGGAATCAGAAACTCATCGAGGGCGGCCACATTAATAGCACTATTTTTCACAGATGTTCTTGAATTTATTCACGCTTCTTTGGCGCCTAACTGCCATCTATTCTAATCGCTCACCAATGTATAATAGAGAAATCGAGCATTCACCCTTCTACATAGCATTCATTCCTAACTTCCAAACTGCCCTCGGATCCTTTACACACCTTCCATAAATTGAAAAATTCCATTTATTAAAATTCTGTATAATCTTTTTCAGATATTTCTAACTCTCAATCATATCATCCACCTTTCACACTATTTTTTTCACAGCGCTTTCATGAAATCATACTTACAGCCAATAAGAAGGAACGATTCACTTTGAAAAACCCTGATCCAGTGAAAGCAGGCTGACAGTTGGCACACGCTATCTGGAATGCAGAAACCTATAAAAGATTTGACTGCTATTAATTTTAAGTATAATATATTTTACTGAAGACCTACGACATCAAATAGCGGTAAACAGTTCCAAAAGTTATCCGACCGTCCTGGAAAATGCAAATAGGGTTCAAATTTTATGGCGCTGTGTGACAATAATAGGGAAGTGTTTAAATTTTTTCACACTGTTTGTTTTCTTCTATTTATTTTTAAATTATTTCTAATTTTTCTAATATAGCACACCAGAGTATCGAAATACAATAGAATACTTATAATATTTGATTTTACCTATGTACGTTTCCGCTATTAATTTTTCAAATAATCCACTGTTCGCGTTTTACTTCGTATGTAACTATTGTCGTCAAAGATGATGGCCTATAATATTTAATCGGAATTTATGGCTTTAATTAAATAAATATTATTATTTAGTACCTTGTTTATTCGTATTAAACATAAGAACTTCGTTAAATGTTTGCTGTCAATTCTAAAATTTGCATGAATAGTACTACGGATTGAAAGTGGTTTCTGAGAAATCAGTAATTGATTTACGTCAGAACTTGCTTTCATTAAATGCACAGAAGAACTGCAAAGTGTTGTGGACAATTTTGCTAATTTACGATTTTTCCGTATTAATATTAGCAAACATGCGGCAGATCTTTAATTATAATAATTTCAGTGCTGTGAGTGGGAAAGGTAATCATTTTTGATCAATAAGCAGCTGTCCTTTAGAATTACAGCCAAAATATTCAAGGCTAAGAAGCAAGTGTTTGTTGTGTGTGTGTGTGTGTGTCATGAGGAATCAAGTAATCGAGAACCAATTGAAAAATATCCTAGAATAAGTTTCTTTAATCAGCAACTAGAAACGAACCTATAATTGTCTTTCTTCAATCAATCTAGTATCAAACCTTCTTATGGTACAAGAAGGTTTAATACCTTCTTGTACCATACAGGGGTACAGTGGTGTGAAAATTATTTTAAATAATCAGTTGTGCTTCTAGTTCTTATGACTTTTTTCGATTATCTAAAAGATATAAATTACAAACATGCTATGAATAAATAGAAGAAGAAAAAACTTCGCCCTGGCAGTTCGAAACAAAACGAGATACGTAAATTGAAACCAACTAAAAACCACACATTGCTACTTGATTAGTATTCAAAGAAATTGATTACGCATGTGCAATCGTCGTCTTCTTCTGCGTGTTTTTCTAAAGCTAAAATTTGTTTATGATAGAAAATTAAACTGTTTACGACTATGTTACTCCTGCAGTGGAGTTTTAAGTGCAGTCGTAACATAGTTGTTCACTCACCTGTTCACACTCAGCAGCTGTTAGACGTTGAAGATTCATTTCTGCAAGCCGCTGTTGAATTTCCTTAACCTGAAAATAGAATATTAAAAGTGAACGTTATAAAAGCTACTCGTATCACAGAAATGATATAAAGTCACCAAAATGCTAGACATATTTAGAATATAAGCTACTTTAAAGGGAAGGAAAATACAGATACCGTTCATACCAAATACGAATTATTGAATTTCCAGTGCATAGAAGTATTACCAGTTTTTCACTTTTACTCAACAACTACGGAAGAAGGTTTGGGTTACAAGATTTCCAGCGTTAACCGAAATAATCGAATCAATGAAAAACACTGGAAACTTTTGGAAAGTAGATCAATGCCAAATATATATATATATTCTTGTCTTCATCTGCAGCTGTCTCCTTGTTTGTTCGTATAAAGTCGTCCAAGAAAAGCTTTCTATGATATTTTTGATATAATGTGGAATAGATTGTGCTTGGAGTTATCTGGAAAATCAGAGTAATCGGTATTCAGTGAAAGGTAAGTAGCTGGTGTGAGGTTTCTTCTCTACAAACACAAGCATATGTAATATTGCACCTGCTTTTTACGATTCAAAATAGAATAGGATAACATTTAATCAAGTCGCTGTGTAAAACTTACAGGATGATTTACATCGTGTATATGTATGGAAAAAAAGTAATAGATTTTAGTTTAATGGGGGGAAGTAAATTTATGCATTTGTGGAATAAATAGCTTATAAGATGTGTATACCACATTGAAGGGAATGTACTTCAGGAAATAGATGACGCTGGGGATTTTGCGGTGGTGTTAGATAGAGAGTTGAATTTTAGAGGACATAGTGTTAAGGTAGCTTATACGACTTCTTGGCTATTAAAGAACACAATGATTATTAGAGATAATGGATTTGTTATTCCTCTTTATAAGGCCTTTATATATCCCATGTTGATTACTAGGCTCTGTTGTGGTCTCCTGGGTTTCTTGCTGTTGAGGATGCAGAAACGAATGACCAAGATGGCGACTGGTCAGTGGAATGCGTTGTATGAGAATACATACGGCACATTTCACACGTCATAGGCGAAAAATAGTGAACAAAATAGGGAAGTGACAGAACAAGAAGTCATCCCTGTAAGTTGAGTAAAACTGTTGTTAATTGAGTTGTTAGAAAGATTTCTCCTTTAAAGAGTTGTAAATGGATGGAGTGGGGGTGATCAGAGACAATTCTCTGAGTTGCTTTTTTTTTTAGTGGGTTCAGGAAAAGGTATGACAGACTGTGTGGATAATTAAGGTTATCCACACAGTCTGTCATACCTCTTCATACCTAAATTATCGAATGTGCTTTTATATTTAAAGCATTTTGTGGTAGTGTCTTACAAAAAAGAATGTTCAATTATAGGAAAACATCAACGGACAGCATAATGTGAGGAACAAGCATTTGGTGCCCATGTTAATAAGATGTAGAACGTCCTTCCGCAGCCTGCGATGAGCGCGGTATCCTAAGATCGTAGAGAAGCATAAGATCAATGGGAATTTTGAACTATTCTTCCTGTTGGCATATAATGAAGTCCTGGAGTGTTGTGAGGTAGTCGTGTCTTGCACTTACCAGACACTCCAGTTCATCCCAGAGAGATTCAACCGGTTGAGGTCACTGCTCTCTGGAGGTCACTCAAATGTGTCAACGTTCATGTCCCCAATCCACGTAGTTACAGCAGCCTTATGACACTGTACACTGTCTTGCTGAAAGTGTCCATTGTCATTTATGTAGAAACGCCCCTAAGCACGAAGCATTGCATTGTTCAGAATGTTCAAATACATGTAACATTGAAGTGTTCATTGCACCATAAACAGATGTCTGAGGCCAAACTATGAAAAACAGTACCATATCATCACAGCCCATTTTCGAATTCCATACTCGCGGTTACGTACACTGGTTAATCACATTCACCGGGCACGTGTTCATGTACTCGGATAGAGTGTAGTGTGATTCTTTGCTCCATACCCACATTTTAAGCTTCCACGTCTTCAGTAATGAAAATATACACCACTGAAGATGACGCACCTTGTTTGTTCGGGTTATGCAGAGTTGAAAATTCTGGTCCTGCCATGAAACTCATGTTGTGAGTGTTTGTTCTGAATGCTTTTTGGCAGATTCGTGTTCCTATCGATGCCCGGAATTCTGCCTTCATCGTGTCGGATGACAAATTGCGATTGTTACTTATTATTCATCATAGCACCATACGTTCATGTTTGGCGAGTATCGTTGATCGGCCACTGCTAGCAGCACTTGCAGTTGACTGCACTTCCATCTCAGCATGGTATCACCGATTGTTGACCTGGGATCAAGGAGTTTATCAATAATTTTCCGATAAAGAAGACCTGTAACAGCTGATACAAACTCTGTGACTTCCCTGCTCGCAGCCATTTCACCAGGGCCCCATTGCAGTGACTTAGGAGCATCATTTTCCCTCCAAATGATACCAGCTACAAATACGTGACTTGTTTCATGGCACGATTCCCCTTGCCTGTGGATGAGTCCGTTGACAAACCACCCAAGCAGCATATATAATTTATAGATCTTTATACTCTAGAATATTTTCTGCTCTTTTTATGGATCTTATAACTGTGGACCGTTTCTTTCGAAGAGAAAAAGTCTAAAGAAGGTAATATAAGTAACATTCAGATAAGTTATTATTTGACATGAAAACTGTCATTATTATTTCTGTTACCATGAGTATCCAATTTATAATTTATTTAAAACAATAAAACAAAACCATTGGTTTCAATATTAAATAATGTAACAACACCGAAATCGAATGTATCACTTACCTCTATCACAGCATTTTCTATTGTGATCGCCGGCAGTATCATTTCCAGTACCAAAACTAAAACATAGACGAGGTACCATACTAGCAAAAGAATGTTTGTTTTTTCACTAATGACTTCTCCATATACAATGGGTAATGTAATACAGCATCCTACACTTTGTGCTCCGTAAAAAACAAATATCATTGGTGAGAAAATCAAATTAAGTCGGTTCACGAGATTGTAGCAAGTTATGTAACGTAAGCGTAGAGTTTGCATCTGTTGGCAAAAATCGTTAATAGAAAAGCCGCAAGTCTGCAAGTGGATCAAAGCAGAGACTATTGAGCGAAAACAGAAACGAAAGAAGATCGCAAATATCGTAATCCATATTGGGATGAACATTTGTGTAATCAAGTTGGAACAGAAATAGAAAACCCTGTGTATAAAACGTATCAAGACATCAGTGGTATTAGAGAAAGAATAAATAAGACTGAAACATAAATATAAGGAAAAGTATGTTATAAAGAATCCAATAACGATGATTATTGAAATTATTTTAAAATTCTTCATAGAACGACGATATTCTCTTGTGAACTTCATTTCTTGTTCTATGCGACAACAATCTTTGGCTAACTGTACAAAATCGGAACCATGAAAATAGAAAGTGAGTCTGCAGACAGCTGCAATTATCACCTCAGAAGAGTGAAGCATGATTTTCTGAAAGGCGTTTATCCCAAGAAAATCCGTTTTAACGGAAGGATATCTGGAAATGCGGTATAACGGATTCGATATGGACAAGAAAATCCAACATATCATATATCCTACTAATAAGCCACATTTCTTGAAATGTAAGTTATGCGCTTCGTTAGATCTGAGCCCACGAGCTAAATAAACTCCAAAGACAACTTGCGTGCGAGCAATTGCACGAAATGTATCGAAGAACGGAGAAGAAGAAATATTCGCTTTTATTTCTCCAGACGCAACGCGAATATCTCGCTTAAAATTACTCGTTGAAGACATCGTGTGCTGCTGCTGCCGAGTGTTCACAACCGTGGAATACGACTATTGCAAGAATCTCCTGCCGAGCAGATCCAGAGACCGGAACTGTGTACTTTGGCACACCCTTCGTTTCCAGCAATTCATCGGGAGGTCTCCTACAACGATGACGTTTTTAATAACACGAGAATGAAAATATACACAATACCCTTTCTCTCTCACTTTTGTGTGGATATGTTTCATCATCTGCAACAACGTGAGTCGTCTTTTCTGTAGAATGTTTTACACCGCGGGAAGAGTTTATTAAATTTTCAAAGGCATTGACAACCTCCTGATCAATAAGTGTTACTCTCGTTACTTCCCAGTTGGCGTCTGTGCACTAACTGGCGACCAGCATGAGGCATCACCGTTATAACCGATGTACTCTTGAAATGTATGTGGTCTCTAAATATGTTTGGTAGGAGCTTGAAGGGTATCACTCACACTGAACGGAAGTTCAGTGTGAGTGATACCCTTCAAGTGACGGAAGAAAAACAGGAATCCCTCATCTGGTCATCAGATATAGTCTACGTCACTCCATGTCTGCATATGAAACAAAAAGGTTTCCTGAAGGATAAATTCTGGTATCATCGTATCAAATCAAACACCGCAAAAAAAATTATAGCCTGTAAGAAAGAAATGCATAGGCAAGAAATTCCATGGTTGTGGAATTTAATACAGATCGCAGAACACGATCAACTCAGATTTATTGTTTTTTATCGCTGAAAAAAGCAATAGGCTAAATTTTTATCCCAATAATGAGCAGGGTCTTATCCTTTTTTCTTCTTTTCACTATTAAGCAAAAATGCTTGTATTTCATCCGTTTTAAAAGAGCATCCCATCATCTTTTTTCTTGATCGATTTCTTCTTCCCTTGGGTATCCAGTTCTTTAATTTTTTTTGCCGATTTGTTATCCTGTTTTCTTTATACGTGAATTTTTTTCATTATTCTTTGTGATTTGTGGTCTAATCTTTTATTGGCTTTATTTTATAAATTTCTCTTATGTATAAGTTCCGGAATTTATTTATTATTGTTGCATTTGTCATTATTTTAATGTTTTATTTCATCTTTACTCATTTCTGTTTTATTTTATTTCCCTCTGTATTTTCTGTTATAATTTCATCATTCGCTAAATTCAATTAAACCGAACGTAATCAAGCAGCTTGTCTAATTTCTTTGCTTTTTTTAATTTCTTCATTCTGTGTTTATTAAATAACTGTCAGATGCCTTGGCAAAGTTGAACGTTATCATGGTGTAGCCATTACCTTAAACCAAATCAGCATTTTTTTTTAAAAATAATACGAATATTTTAATAAGACATGTTATACCCATTACAAAGTCATGCTGCTTACTATAGAGTATCGCATCCCTATCCACCCTCTGTTGTATTTTAGTTTTCATCAACCTTTCCAATACTTTGACAACCACTCTCGATATAATAATTGGGCAGTAGTTTGTTACATTCTGTTTTGAAGATGGTATGCCATTCAATCTCACCGCTGTGTTCACACTCATATTTTTAATATTCTGAACATCTCCTGTTCTTCACCTCAATGATGATATACATCTCCGTTACAATTGTAAAATCACCACCTGGGTAATACACCTTTGCAAATGGATCACTCAGGAACTGAATTATTTCTTTTGATACAGTCACCTTCCGAACATGAGCACTGTTTAAAGTAATTCTACCACAGTCATTTTCGTGTTTACTTTTCGTGTTTAGTATCTTGGACTCAGGGGTCAAAGATAACTCCTAAGTCTCTGATAATCACCAGCCTCATAGCTGTATACAAACCCCTTCTTGACAGAGAACTCCAAGTGTTAGGCAACTTCCCCAGAACAACACAGCATGGTCACTATTCGAAATTGGAGGCACAGTGTCTACCTTTTTCATGGATACGTCTTCAGATGCTATTATCAGATCAACTCCCTCAACCCCCATGTCCCCTCTATAACATGTTCTTTCATGTAATTATTCCTGAATAATTGTATAAATCCCACATGCTTCTTGCCTTGTATGCCTCATTTCCTTCCTCCAATCGATGTCCCCATAGATAAAGTCTCCCGGAATAAGTGCTCTGCCTATACTCATTGTCTAATTTTCCGATACCTAGCATCTACATATTCCTGTGGACCCGCTTGTCTATATCAGCATCCAACAATGTATACCAGAAGTGTATTTCGTCGTATGAAGAAATAGGACGAAATATACCAGTGATGTATTTTTTTCTATTTTCCTCTATCCCACACTAGAAATCTCAAATGAACCATCTCCCTCAGACCTAATATCCTCTTTAACTTCTAATTTTGTTGGATATTATTCTGTAGCCCTCCTGTCAAGTTCCTTCTATCCTCCCAGATAATACAATATCCTTTGTCATTTATTCTGTTCCTCTAACTATATCCTTTTCAGTAAAACCAGGTTTCACTGATGCCAGTAGATTTTGGCCCACTTGTGAAATCTCATTCAGCATTACATAATCATAACTGCGCCCATGGTCATTTATTGCAGGGGTGGCCAGATATATACTTGACTTCATCCTCCGAAATATCTGTAGTTTCTCTGATTTTGCACTGCCACGCTCTCTATAAACATCACTTTCTACAAAAATATAACTCCAAAACCATTTCGCTGTAGTCCGTCAGGAATATGTAAGTCCTTTCGTCTATGAAATTCACTCTATATATAAAAAAAACTGCACCATTCCTCCTGCACAATCTTCTCATTGGTAATTATCTTTCTTCTTACTTCTGTCCTATCATACCTAGGCAGCAGACTCACAGTCTTCACTTGCTTACTTTTCATTTTCGCTTCCCCTAGCGACTCTTTCATAACTTCTCTCATTGCATATTTCTCACCTTATAAATCGATTGTGGCAGCCAATACAATCAACTCATTAGTTCCATTCTTCTGCCTACTTACAGCCTCACTAATAACCTTTATATTCGCACTTGGAAAACATATTTTCGTCACTTTCTCATTAAGTACACCGCTTGTCATCGAATCCCCATTAATTACTGTCTATTTTCTTCCACTCAATTCTATTTTTATGCTTTACCCATTCATTCTTTTTTCATGCTCTATCCTTCTCAACCACAAGATAATCGTTTCTCCAGTCGAATACTGCAGAAAACAATAAATATTTTAAGAGGTTTATGTTGATTAAATTATTTCCTATTGCTGCTGTTATATGAATATTGAATCTATTTTTCCTTAAACATTCTGCCTCATTCTTTTGAATTAATTTTTATATCCAATTATTTCGTGCATAATTTTAATAAATATACCGCCTAGCACTTCTTTGGATATTCTTGTCTCCTTTCTTGTACAGTAGATGTTCAAGAAAACCCATAAAAGGATTTTATACGGAATGTAGTCTACTGCCTTCAGAAAAATCATATCTATGATGGTATTCGATTCCAGAATTTCGCTGTTAGCAAGGTTTAGCATATTGCTAATTGCCAGGAATATTTTAAAATTTCTCATATGAAAAGAAAGTGGTGTATTCAGTATTCTTATATTTTCTAATACTCTAAAAAACAGAGGGGGTATGTGGTTTCTTCCGAACATTAAAAGTATATTATATTTTACAAGAAATTGTATAAACAAAATTATTATTTACTTCAAAATTTTAACCTAAACCTGGAATAAACACTCCTTTCAAACACGTTTCTTTCCGATCTCCCCTTGCACAGAGTGTAGCTAATTTCGTATTTGATATGCTCGTTCTGATATTCTCATAATTTCACACTTCGCAACAAATTTTTCTCTCATACTTTAACAAACTGCACTAGATAAATCTGCTATTAATATTGTAATTAAATTTTATACATTTCATATTCTTTCATAATTTCCGTTATGAAAGAATATGAAATGTATAAAATTAAATTTTATATATTTTTGAAAATGAATCAGTTTTTTTTTTTTTCAAAATGTTTGAAAATAAAAATTACCATCACAATAGTTATTTCCGTCTAACCTTATTTCCGCCATAACCGGTTCAGATGTGGCTTTACAAGATTTTTTTTTAATTTCCCTTGCCTCTCTCGTAGTCTTTAATTTTTATATTCTATAAACGTTTATAACAAGAGCATTATATTAAGATGAAACTTGTAATTTCCCATACGTAGAGTGTCACTGATAAAATTTCGATTGGAAGCACCTCCTCGAACTGTATGAGTGTTAAACTATTTAAATCACTACATTATTTAAGGGACAGTATTAGCAATTTGAAATTTCTAGATTCACACCTTGCACTGTGTTGTGATTTCTCAAGAGAAACAGAATAAATGAATTGCATTCACACCAGACATAATAAGTTGAACTCAGTTACATTCACATACCTTTAACTAATAGCCATTGAAATATACTACGTAACGGATAAACCATTGAATATTGCAATCAAAATTTAGCTTTCAAGCGAAGAACCTTTATTTATTTATTTGATTTGCTGTTTTGTGGGCAGCTGGCTTCAACTTTTATTATGAAAAACAACTGAGCTTGAAACTATCGATGAATCAACACTTTCAAGGAAGGTGTTCCGCCCACAAGATGGCGGCACTTGTTTTCCATGACAGTGTTGCTTGATTAACTAGAGTTAAGAGAGACAAGTTTTGCTATCTTGTGGTATTAAACTCTATTTTCTACATATTTTCTTGTAAAAAAAAATGTCTTGTTAAAAAAAAAAAAAAAATCAGCTAACGCTTTTTTTATTCCCGTATACGGGGAGCAGGCGAGGCCATTTAGCCCAATCTAACTTTTGGAGACTGAGTGGGCAGTTCAATCTCCACTGGTACCAATCAGAGATAGATGGCCCAAGGCTATCACTAATTAAGCGGTACTCAGTGAAGAGAGACGGCTCAAATGTGCCGCCATCTCGTGGTCCATAACCCTAACACAATATATTTTTTAATGTCTGAAATAATGTGGGTTCTACGGTCGATTTTCTTGAGTTTACAGGACGAAAAACCCGAGTTTCCGGGAGGAAAAACCTGCTTGCCCGTGCCCAAGATCGACTAACTCGGGAACCGGTCGAAAAAAGGCTTAGAAAAATTTCCTCTAGTCGCCGACTAGACTCGAAACCAAGTCTTCCTTCGTGCGGCAAAGCGCCGTGGTTGGCAAACGCAACATCCACTGAGCTACACAGGCTTATGTCTTGTTAAAGATCTACTAAATCCACAAATGTCCAAAAAAAGCTGTAAAAAATTTTTTCTAGTCATTGACTAGAATGTAACTTACTGTAGTTGTCCAAAAAATATTCGAAAATGTTAGTGATATTAGAAATGTGGTTTCGTTATGAATTGAAAACGTGCTATTTATGAAAACTTGATATCTTATATCAAGATGAAATTTATAATTTCCGACATTGCAAAAATTGTAAAAATACTATTTTTTCAACTGTACAAATACTATTTTCTGTATTCCCTAAATTTTGCCTCCCCCCCCTTCGCAATCACATGAAGGGTACTCATAACTTTTAACCTTTCGTAAGATGCTAAAAAAGCAGACGAATGGATATTGCTTTTAAAGGTTGTATCTGCAATCTCTAATTTTGATTACCTCTTTGGGTTTGGCCCACTAAAGGCAGCTCTACACAAATTATTTACAAATTATCTACACAAACTACACAAATCTCGGAATTATTTATAACAAATCGTAATAAATAAATAAAATCGAAGTTCTATAACGAAATAGGTAGGGGACAGTCTCAGCTATTATTTTTGATCAATAGTTTATTAATCATAACTTAGAATACATATCTCACTTACTCTACTTCGATTGATGGCAATATGATTTACAGTATTGTAATTGAAGAAGAATACTTTTAGAAGAACAGAAAAAAATAATACTTGACTGCCCAAGAAGGAAAACGACAACAAAATAAGGGCAATTGAGCGAAAGCGAAAACGAAAACTGCTTCCAAAACAGCGAACAGTAAAAGATGATTTTAGCTACAGTATTGATCCCTTGGAAATCTTTTGGAGCTGAAGACTCGGCTGGAATGCAATATAATGGGAATGCTACAGACAAGAAAGCCAAGATTCTGTATGAAACGATAATGAGCCACATTTCTTGAAATCATATTCCATACGGCGGATAAAATGAACTCTAAGGGCAATTACTGTGCGGATAGTTGTACGAAAAGGGTTAAAGAAAGCAGAACAGGAAAGATTCAATGCCAGTTTTCTATTTACAAGGTTATGTAGACTCATTTTTCTATTTACAAGGTTATATAGACTCATTTTTCTATTTACAAGGTATAGACTCATTTTTCTATTTACAAGGTTATATAGACTCATTTTTCTATTTACAAGGTTATGTAGACTCATTTTTCTATTTACAAAGTTATATAGACTCATTTTTCTATTTACAAGGTTATGTAGACTCATTTTTCTATTTATAAGGTTATGTAGACTCATTTTTCTATTTACAGGTTTGTATAGTTTAATTGCTCACGGAAAAGGTTTGTGCTTCTGTGTTTTGAAGTAGCAGATTGCAGAATTCAACTGCATATTAAAGCAAGCAATATTTAGATACGAGCTTCGTTAATAATATATTTAAAAAAGACCCGAAAAGTTGAGGTACTTTGTATTACGCGTTCTGAAAATTCCTACAATTTGAAGCCTCTTTTATGTACACAGATTTTCGTCACCCTCTCGTCTTTGTGTCACATTTTATACAGAAGTATAGGAAAGCGGATAGTGGATTGGGAATAATGAGACAGCTTTCACAGAATAGAAAAGAGTGACTATACCAATATGCCCTCAAACGCAATGGGGGATTTGTTTTTATGATGAAACCAGTATTATAGCATAAAATATTATTAAAGTGGAATGCAAGCTGGAGTACAAAATAATCCTTCAGTTATCAAAAATGGAAATGTCGAAAGTCAAATACAATACTTATTACTTATTTACCCTCTTCCTGCTTCATGGTACATAAAGCTCAGATCTATTTCTTCCGGACACCTCTGTCCTGAGCAACCGGTCTAGCTTTTCTTCAGCTCTGCCAGCCAGATATTCTCCTTTCCTCTTCTGTCATTCGCTTCCAAGCTAATTTATGCCTTCTCCATTCTTCTGGTTTCCTTCTGGAATCCATGTCAAAGCCACTCTAGGAATCTCTCTGCTGTCCATTTTCAATGCTTGTTAACTCCATTTCGACGTGACTTTTTTTTTATTTCATCGGTGATGTTTTTTTTTTTTTGCATAGTCAGCTTTTATAAGAAGTCTGTTATACGTATCAGATGCAACAATTTATACCTTCCTATTTGAATAGTAATTTAGATTTATTTAACCCAGTCAATTTCAATCGTCAAAATTTACCCTAGTTAAATTTTGACGATTGAAATAAAACTCTCATAACAAGCAATTTTATAAATGATTTTAGAATTTTAGAATTTTAGACTGGATTTTAGAATTGGAGTCGAATTTTTCAAATGGATGTTCAACAAATAGATTGGAAACAAATTACCCAAACACTTTAAAAAATATAAGAGTACTCCTTACTCGCTTTGGGGGAATAAAAATTTGAAGAAAATTTAAATACTTATCTATATTATTCTGAACAATAACAACGACAACATAAAATTTAAATGCCATGCAAATTCAGGGCATAAATATAATTGACCAGTAAACCAATTTAATTTCCTATAGAGAAAATTAAAAATAAAATCGCTTTTGGTTTCAAATCATTAAAGATAGTTTTGTCTAATAAGTTTCATATATGTATATAAATTATGATCATAAATTTCGGCTATTGCTGTTACCCTCCTGCCATGATAAGGGCTCATAGCACAATAGCCGAGCCTCAGTTAGAACGTCATTGGCTTCAGCATTCTCACCCATTACTCTCCCTGGGTACTCATTTTAGTCGCCTCAAATGAGCTGACATTTATCATTTTATGTACGACATGCCTGGATACAGTGGGAAAATTCTTATCCCAGTCACCGCACGGTCTTTTCTTATCCCGGGATAAGAAAAGTGACTATTCTTATCCTGGTATCCTTAACACGTAGGTATGAAGATGTTCTGGGGTTGTTTTATATATGAAAATCCAGCATCACTTGTGCCTGTTGAGAATACACTTCATACTTATCTTACGCAGATTTCTAAGATAGTCAAATTAAATTGGTGTATTAATTAAATTTCAAATATTTTAAAGACAATAGCTTGATTTCTAAATCTACTAAATCCGAAATCATTATTTCTTTACAAGTTATTAATATAATAAAATAATAAAGAAATCAATAATATTAATGTCATCATGCAAAAATCAATAAATTTCATAAATAAGTAGTGCTGTGTATGAAAACAACAGATACATATGTACTGCACATTCCGGCCACTGAATTAGAAAAAAGTTTTAATACCGTCTTCATCCACCCTTTAGCCAGAATTATATCATATACGATGTGATTTGGCGCAGATTCCACTAGGCGGGGTTGAATCTTCGTCTACAACACATCAGGCTTTCACCAGACAGCCATTTAACTGACTCAGATATCATGAAAAGGACTTCGCTCCCGGATCTGTTTTTCTAACATGTCCCGTACATTCCCATCTTGTTCAGATCCGGGCTTTGCAGTGGCGAGTGAAGATGGTGGAGGTTGTTGTTATTCTCACTGTGCCGCTGCTCATCAATTCGTGCACTATGGATAGTAGCATTGTGTTCCAAGAGTGAATCGTCACCTGTTGGATAAAATGTGAACATTACAGGATGGACTTGATCGGCAGCAATATATAATATCCCGTGGAGGATATCCGAACCGTACAGTCATTTCACAGAACGTGTTAAGTACCAAACAATCATGTCGCACATCATGACATCACTTCCAGACCCCTTCAGTTGTGTTTTACATGGCTACATTACAGAACAAATTAATCCAAATGAGCCGAAGTTTCTTCAAGTTTTTGGTTTCAATTCACAATAATTCAGTTTTGGTTTTTGTTCACAATTTTAGTTGACTGGTGTGTATTACCTGTCTCCACGATGTTTGTTTTGTAGTGTAAACGAGTTGACATTTGTCATTTTGTGTAGATATAAAATTGATACATCTCCAAGAAAACGTTCAAAATTAGGTACTCTTTCTAAGTACCCATCCAGATTTGAAGACAAATTGTCAAAGAAAGTGGTTTGGGTGGTGTTAATGCGATTTTAATAAGTTCAGGAAGATAAGTATCTTTTATCCTGAAAGAAAAGGAAAATATGGGCGAAAAAAGGAAAACTACACTTATTAAAGATTGTTTACGAGTTAGAAAAAGCAGAATGAATCCATTGTCTGCTGAAGAATGAAATAGATTCGGTAGCTTGCATGTTTAAATTTCTAAAATTGCAGTCTGTCGAAAATTGTTGGACGTATTGAGGACAGGCCACAAACCAAAAAAGTAAACCACTGCTGACAAAGGCTATGCAGAAAAATAGGCTCCATTGGGCAAACGTATACAAAGATTGGACTGTTGAGAAGTGGAAGGAGATCATATTCTCAGATGAGAGCCATTGCTTGGTCCAAGGAGAGTGAGTGCCCTATGTTCGCAAATCGGTGGCTGAGAAGACTTCTTCCGCCTACATTCAACAAGCTCTTTAACACGCAGGTATGAAGATGTTCTGCGGTTGTTTTATATATAAGAGCACAGCATCACTTGTGCCTGTTCAGAATATGATGGAAAGTGAAAAATACATAAAAGTTTGGAGAGAAAGTGTTTCGCGCAGATTTGAAAAGACAAAGAACTCATTCTCCAACAGGATCTCTCTCTATGCCACACTTCAAGGAAGAAAAAAAAAATGAGAGTTTCTCAAAATATCACAACGTCCAAATGGCTCAGTGTCCAGGGTACTCACCCAGATATTAAGCCAATATAAAATTGGGGGCCAACGGGGAAAGGACACTTGGAAAATTAATTTGTGATAGAAAGAATAACTAAATCCAATCCAATTTTTATTAAATTACTCTGGATTTAGAGAAACATATTGAAAGTTTATTTTTCACTTGGTTAGAGTATAATAAATTTAGTTTAATCCTTTATCCAAGTGTGAACAAACAAAGTTTGCACCTGAAGTACCTTCAGAACTTGGGTAAGGTGGTACCACACCAGGAAAGTCGTTGCAAAGGTGGAGCAAGCTAACATCACTCCTATCTCAGTATCTCCCATAATGCAAAACACAGCTCCTTGTGAATGTTATGCATTAAGGGAAGGGCCACTACCCGTTTGCAACGAGTTGCCCGGTGTTGTACCACATTAACTCAGTCCTGAAGATACTTTCAGGTGCAAACATTTGTTTGCTCACACTTGGATAAGGATTAAACTAAATTTATTATAAACTTACCAAGTGAAAAATAAACTTTCAACATCTTTCTCTAAATTTATAGTAATTTATTAAAAAGGTGGCACAACGTTTGTTAACTCCTGTAGGTAGAGATGATCTTGCTAATGCTTCTGCCTGGTATCTCCAGGGAGAAAGAATGAAATGCGGTGATTAACACCCTTGGAGGGTAACGGATGGCAATGCTCTAGCCAATGAAGTTCTAAATGAGGCTCAGCTATTGCTGTTACCCTCCTGCCATGATCAGAGCCTCAATAGCTCAATAACACCTTATCCCTACACTGGCATCTCCACTTCGGCCTGGCTCCCATTGAAGATACCTCAATAAAGGTCGAACCTAGTCTGGGTAGTGGCCCTTCTCTTAATTCATAACATTATACATATCCACAAGGAGATGTGCTTTGCATTATGGGAAATACTGAGATAGGAATGATGTTAGCTTGCTCCACCTTTGTAACGATTGCTCGGTGTTGTACCACCTTATCCCAGTCCTGAAGATACTTTCAGGTGCAAACTTTGTTTGCTCACACTTGGATAACGGATTAAACTAAATTTATTATTAATTCAATCCAATAAATAAAAATATGGTTTCGAAATGCAGAAATAAGAAAAATGTGTTCTACATTGTTAAAGGTCATTTCTAGCAAATTGTCTCAGTATGTTCAATAAGACTGTAGTTATCTCGAGGGTTAAACCTCTCAAATTGGAAATTTTAAAAATTCTATTAGCTGCCATCCAAAATAAAGTCACAGATTCTGTTATTCTTCAAGACCATCTTAAAAAAAGGCGACTGTTACAAATTAGCAAACGTATACAATGGCTTAGTGTGTTTTAAGACATGTTTGCATTAAACATAAAATCAGATCTTCATTATATGTTATAGCTTGGTAACTGAATTACATTATTCTCGAAACGAAATTATACGCTCTTCAAACTTATTATGTGAAGAGCTTATAATTTGATTGAATTAATGAAGAGCGTACAAGCAAACAAAAAGAAAAAAAAGAATTGGACAGGTCAAGTGTCCTGATATCATATGTTGCACATTTGTTTTGAAGATAACAATGCTATACGTTATGGGAAGAATAGTGATTGCTATCTTTTTTTTTCAATGTTAAGTCAGTTGATATTTATCATTAAGAGTGCAATTGTTTAAAATTAACATTTGCGATTCAACAGTTCTGAAATATCATTAACAAAATACTAATTAAATAGATTTTTGCAACAAGACCAGTAGAAAATTTGGAGTTGTATGTAAAAAAAACAACACCGGTATATTTCAATTTACAATAATTATTTGGTGTTATATAGTATGATTATTATTATAACAGAAAATTATAATTTTAATTGTGATATCTGCCTATTTTATTATTTTTTATTTATCAATTTATTATTATTATTATTATTATTTGATCATAAATTAATTAAAAGGTATTTTATTATTATATGATTGAATTCCTATTTGCGCAAAGTTGGTGTTCATGCAATTCATTTTACTTCCGTCCAAGAGAGATTAAGTAATCATTCTGTTGCGGCCAAACATAATAATAATAATAATTAAATAATACTTTTTAAATTTATCTCAGAAATATTTTCATACATACAATAATCATCTTGAGTGACATTCTAACATGTTATTTTACAAATTACAGCAACCATGCTGCAGATTATGGTTCATTTTCTAAATTAGATTTGTATAAAAACAAACAATTTACTAATAATTTTTATTATCATTTTATAAAATAATAAAAAAATAATTTTATTATTAAAATTATAATATAAGTAATGTTGTTATAAAATCGATTTAATGTATTTAGGTGCTGTAGTGTAATAAATGGATTTTTTTGTCTTTGTGTTCATTTCGGTTGACTTATAATATCTCAAAATAAATCCTCGAAGGTTTTCATTAAGCTTATCTGAGAATGACAAATATTAATAATAATATTTTTTATTGTTCTTTCAAATATTTACATATGCACAACGATCATCTATTCAGTATATTATTTTACAAGGTTCAGGATTTTTTGTGCTACATATAATAAGATTTAAATAGTAATGATGATAACAGTTTTTTTTGTATATAACAATCATAATAATAATTTACAATTATATTGTTCAGAGTTACATGAGTTGTATAATATTACATGTTGTGGTTTATTATTATTATTTTTTTTAGTTTGGAAAGGTGTGATTATACAACAGTATCTGCACATATGCAAACATTTGCATATGTGCAGATACTGAGAATAATAGTCCTTATAAGGACTGGCTTAAAGGGGCGAAGCAAGAATGCTTTTCATATTCCCCGTTATCTGTAGAGGACAGTGTAGGGATAAGGTGTTATTGAGCAATTAAAGCTCTGATCATGGCAGGAGGGTAACAGCAATAGCCGAACCTCAGAACTTCATTGGCTACAGCATTGCCATCCATTACCCTCCAAGGGTATTGGATTGAATGAATCAATCACCACATCTCACGGTCGATTGATTCATTCTATCTCATCACCACTGAGAATAAGGACACATAATATCTAAATATTATGTTTCCTTATTCTTAAAAACATATGGTGTAAACTCATGATTTACTTTTAAAAGATTTTTTTACATTGCATACATTTGTTACAGTTATTATATACATTACATACATTTGTTTACATATGATACATTACTTACATTTGTTTACATATGATACATTACTTACATTTGTTTACATCTGATATTTACATTACATACATTGGTTTTCATGTGATACGTACATTACATACATCTGGTTACATATGATACATCTTGGATGAGAACTAATTTCTTTGCTTTCATCCTCGAAGCTTATATGTAAGCTTATCTGAGGATAACACCAGTTGGTTATTATGGGGTTTTTTTTTGTTTTTTTTTTTGTTTTGGGAAGCTACGAAATCTATGATTGAGAAATTCGCGCGCGCGTACTCACACGCACACGCGCACGCACTCATACGCACACGCGCACGCAGGCACGCAGGCACGCACGCACGCACCCACCCACCCACACACACACACACACGCGCGCGCACGCGCACGCACACACGTACACACACACACATACACACACACACGCACACGCACACACGCACACACACACAAACACACACACACACACGCACGCACGCACACACACAATAACTTGGAATATATTGAGGCATCGCTGAACTGGACGCCTGAGCGAATATATTGTGTTTCATTAAGTTTGTATGGTATTTTGGGTGAGTGTTTCTTGTTCGTAGTATGTCCTGAGAGCTCTTTTCAGGCTATTGTAGTTTGTAAGGTCTCTGTATTCAAAAGGTAATTTGTTTATCATGTCTGGGTTGTAGATTTTCGCGTGGCATTTCCGTAGTGATTATTGTATTTATATGCGATATAATTAGTAGTCTGAGGTCTTGTTATACGGTATGTATTTCTAACTGTCCTGCAGTTTGCATCGAAATAATGTTTTAGCAAGGCTGCATAGTGACATAAATTGTTGCTGTCAGTATTTTGTGTTCTCACATTGCCATGTTTATAAGGTCGTGATTTTCTCTTTGTTCCCAAAAGATCAGTTTTGTCATTTTGTACTGTAGCGACATTAATCTATTTAATTTGTAGGGTGCACAGAAAGCATACGTTGTTATAGCGCATCTTAGTATATTTTGGCACAGTGCTTTGTATATATGTGTTTTTAAATCAATATCATTAATTTTGTCTTTTCTGAGTTTCTGAGTATGGAGTTTTTCGTGAGCCAGTCTATGATCAGATTTATATCATGTTGCATATTTGTTTGGGCTATGCTTGCGTTATAATGGATGAATATTATTGCTGTATCGTCTGAGTATTGGAATATCTTACCTTTGAGTGGTAACTGATTAAAATCGTGCGTGTAAATGTTGAATAGGGTTGGAGAGATTACAGCTCCCTGTGGCACTCCACAGGTTACTGGTTTCTCTGCTTCGGTTTGATCCGATACGTGTGATATGCTTTCTATTTTGGAGGTACGTTTTAAATCACCTGTGAAGAGGCCCGTCTATTCCAACATCCTCAGCTTTTCTAACAAGGTTTGTTGTTTAAATGTATCGAATGCTTTAGTAAGATCTATAAAGACTACCATGGCAATTTTTTTTTGTCTAAGGCAGTGTTAATTACGTCTGGGAAGTCTTCCAAGAGAGATGTTGTTCCCTTATTTTTCTGAAAACCATATTGTGTTTTGGGGATAATATGAAAGATCTCAGTGTATGCTGTGAGTTTCTTCAGTATCATTCGCTCCATAATATGATTGATAATTGGTAATGTTGCTATGGGTCTGTAATTGCTGATTAAATTTCTTTTTCCTTGTTTGTATATGGGTGTGATTATGGCGGTTTTTAGCATACTTGGTATCTATCCTGTTTTAAATATTTTAGTTATTAGTTTTAGTAGGATAGGACTTAAACTAGTTGCATGTTGCTTTATATCTTTAGGTCTGATACCATCTATTCCTGGGCTTTTGTTTGGTTTGATTTGATGTATTGCTTAGAGAAGTTCAGCTTCTTTTATAGTTGGGAATCATAATGTCTGTTTTAATTGCGGTCCAAGTGGAGGGTCTCGTTTTGTGATTGGGGGAATATTTCTGTGCAGTCCTTGGATGGAGTCTACAAAGTATTGGTTAAAGTCATTTGCTAGTTGTTTGATAGGTTTTGCGTCTTTCCTGAAGCTGTGTTTTATGGTTTCGGAGGCGGTGGTGTTTGGAACAAATTCTAGCATCTCATTAATCCGATGCCAGGTTTGTTTCATGTTGTTTTGTGCGGAGGTTAGTTTGTCTCTGTAGTAGCTTCTTTTTGCATTTCTGATTTGTGTTGTAGATCGATTCCTTGTTATTTTATATTCAGTTTTTAAAGCTGTGTTATTTGGATATCGCTTTAATTCTTTCCGTAAAGCGTCCTTTCTGTGTATTTCTAGGATTTAGTTTTGTATTATCCAAGGATTTTGTGTTGTTTTTGATCGAATTCGGACTTTCTTTGTAGCTTTCTTATATATATATTCCAGTGTGAGTTTAATGTTGTTGTATACGATATCTGCTGAATCTGATTCCAGGTGTTCCCAGTCTGTTTTTTTTATTTCGTGGTTGACTATTTCTTCGTCTGTTATTATTTTCTGTCACTTTTCTTCTGTGGGACATTGCATGGATATTGTCATGGTGTGCAGGTTTAGAGCGGTGAAATAATGGTCTGCTACTTTTGCAATTTATGTCTGATGCAGTGTAACTATTTGGTGGTGCTCGGACGTTTATATGATCTAGACAGGAGGCAGTGATAGTATTTCCGAAAATTTTTTCTCTAGTACATGATGTTATTGTTGGTATTAGATAATTCATGGATAGCGTGTATAGGTATTGTACAGTGTTGTTCTGGTTTTCATTTGCAATATTTATGTTTATGTCGCCAGTTATCATTAGGTGTTCGGTTTAGCATATTTCTTGGCTTGAAAGCCAGCAACTGAGTTCGTGCAAGAATTTTATCATGTTTAGGTTTGGTGGCCTGTAAATAGCATTTAGTATTATGGGATGATGTGTATTCGTGGTATTAATTATTTCGAGGCAGATTGTTTCAGCAAGCTCAATAAATAATAATAATAATAATAATAATAATAATAATAATAATAATAATAATAATAATAATAATAATAATAATAATAATAATAATAATAATTTTATATATATAATAATAATAAATTTATATTTACAGCTTCATTATACAAAACTCATTCCTAACATCATCGGAAAGGAGAGCTTTTGTATCGTGGTTATATCAGAAAGTTGTTATGTAATTGATACTTGTGACTGTTTTCGTTGCATAAAATATCAGAAATAATGTTCTCATAATGACGATTATAAATAATGATCTCTAAGTTAAGTGATGAGTTTTAAAAAGTAAATGAGAATTTTCATCACCTAACGAATTTCGTGAAGTAATTTCCAGTGTTCCTCATCTATTTATAATTTTTGTAAAAAGAACCCACCTGGTATTTTTAATGTTTCGATAGCCAGAAATTATTTGCTAGATCTACTAGCTGTGTATTATCAAAAAAAAAAAAATAGTAAAGGTACAATAAAGTAGTTTTTTACTGCCCTGCCATACGTGTTATTGTAGAGGTTGAAGCATTCGCATCAGTGTTGAATGATGAATGACTTAAGATGAATCTTGCGTTGCTCTACTGCACGTTTATCATTGGAGTAGTCAGCAGTGCGCCAGTAGTGTCCGGCGTCTGTGTGCAACACTTTAATTTGCGCCCCTAAATCCTTCCCCGAATAAAAAAACAAAAACACTTTTTAAAGCATATTTTTAAAGTCAGTATCATTAGCTACACGTCGCGTGTGTTCCGATATAAAAGGATCAAACTTTGTTAACATCTTAATGCATTTTAAAAAACTGCCATTGTTGCGATCGTAAAGTTTATTACTTTTACCACGAAGAGCTAGATTTTGTTTGCCTAAAAACTGTACTACAAAACTTATTCTTTTTATAACTTCATGCCAACGTTTCCTTTCATTAACTAAAACTGTTTGCAAATGATCAATACAAGTTTTTTTTTAAGGATGTAATTAATTCTGTCCATTTTATGTAATTGTTCAAATGATTTAAATTTTTCTCATGACGATTCAAGTACAATGCAAGATGTTGCCTATATTCTGCTGATAACAGCAGAATATAGAATAAAGTTGAAAACTGCAGCAGATTTTCTTATATATGTTTAGAGCAAATGCGAGTTTGAACAAGATTAAACAAATTCAAACGCATGTCATCATGTAAACTCACCCAAGTTCAAGTTTTTAATTGTTTACGCTAAACTACTTGTTAGAACTAGGATCAGAATAAAATAAGAACTTAAGGAATAATAACAAATAGTGATTATAAATAATTTGTTTAAGACACATCTATAAAATATAATTAAAATTTCAACAAAAATGTAATTTATTTTGATATAATTAATGAATAATATTTTTTTTTCAGAATTTCCTCCTCGCCTGAAATCTTTTGGCGCCTTTACTATCCTGGCTCCTGTGTGAATCGCACACATTGCACATTTTGCAATTGCACATAGCCTTACCATATAATGTGTTAAAGGAAGGAATGTTTAGAATCTTCTCTGCCCAGAGATTGCTTTTTATTGTTTTTTATTTTTTAATTTTTTTTTATTTTTTTTATTTTTATTCAAATCCATAGGATTAGAGTTTGTTGCCTTAGTCAACATGTTGGGAACTCAGATTGTATTGTGTGTAAAATTACAGTATCTTTAGTCAGGATAAGAGAGACGTAGGCGTGCTACTTATGATATCGGATGCCTTGACTCCATTTAGAGTTGAGACCTATGATTGTTGTACTACTAACTGTATTTCATATCGCAGTGAATTTGAAGCCATCTAGTGTGAGGTGTATCCAAAGTCCTGGTGGATGAAAAAATGATGAAAATGATAGTGATGAAAAAATGCATCACCAAGTGGAAAAGATGTGCGCGCAGAGAGTCACAATGAGGGATTATAATGAGGGATGATAATTATCCAATATTGTTCGGTTAACAATAGAATCTCATCAGAAGAATGAAAATTAATTTACTGGGCTATTGCGAGACAACGTCTTCAAGCAGAATATGACAGAAAGAACGCGAGATCAAACAGTGATAAATTGATTATAGTGTCAGAGGGCGTTTCAGTAAAAGAGGGAAGAATTGTGCCTCCGGTTGGTGACAGTGATCATGCGGAGCTCAGTTGGAAGTTGCTATGTTTATGAATTTTCCATTCCGGAAAGGTTACATGCTGAACAACAAAGCAGGAAATCATGACAAATCAAGGAGTACACTGAGTTCAGTGGAATGGGTACGGCTGCTGGATGGGAAGAATATCGACAGTGCATGAGAAGCATTTAAACATTACTTAAATGATGCGATATCAGAATGTCTCCTAGAATTAGAAGAATACATAGGGTAGGAGTGAAATGGATGAATCTTTTCAAACAAGAGATTTGTAAGAAAAGGATGGTGTGGAAGTAATACTGTGTGCATAAGGATGATGTGAGTTATGAAAATTATAAGCAGGCTTCTAGAATTATCACAAATGTTGTCACATGGGAAGCAAATTCTAACTAAAGAAAAGAAACTGGCTGTGAGTGCTAAAGCTATATCTCGCAAAACTTCTATCGCTATACTGCAAGCAAAAGAAACAATTAATATGAAAGAGTAACTCTTCTCAATGCAAATGGCATTAGGGTAACAGATGCCGAAGAGGTTGTTAATGGCAATTAACAACTCATTAATTGGCCGAAGGCAATTAATGAGTGCCTATTTTGTTAAGAGCTATTAACCTGGTGTACGCAGCATTGAGCTCACTGCATTGAGCTCTTCACTCGATGAAGAAACTCAGGTGTATGAGAAAGAGGTATTACAGCTGTTGCATAAACAGAATAAGAATTCAGCAATAGGAACTGATGGAATATCAACACGCATGCTAAAAGAGTGTTCAGCTGAAATGGCTATTCCTTTGACCAGGCCATATAATTTGGGTCTCAGAACAGGGGAGATTCAGCAGGAATGATAAGAATGTATGGTTATCCCATTGCACAAAGGAGGTGCAAAGACCAATATATCCAACTATCGACCAATTAGTATCTCAGGAGTGTTTGGCGAAGATTTTGGAAAAATTGGTTAGGGCTCGCATTCAGAAATGTGTTGAGAGTGAATCTCTACTTTTCAATGAGCAACATGGGTTTACTAAGGGAATGTTATGTTTTAGCAACTTTCGCACATTCTATTACTATGTTACCATTTTTCTAGACAAGAGGACTCGATACGTCATGACACTTTTGGATTTTGCTAAGGCTTTTGACAGAATACAGCGTTGTAGACTGTTGCATAAATTGGAGAATGTGGGATTGGGTTATAGATTACTAGCATGGATAAGAGGATGGTTGACTGACAGATATCAAAAAAGTATTATATGGGGATGTGAGTCTAGAAGGTTTAAGGTAACAAGTGGTGTAGTCCAAGGATCAGTCCGTAGTCCACTGTTATTCAATCTGTACATTATTGATTTTGGGAAGGATTTGACATACAGCATACAGCTATTTGCTGCTGATGAAAAGATAGGAAGAGTAATCAGCGGTTCTGCTCATATCAGGATGATTTGAATAGGCTGAAATTGTATGTGAAAATGACTATCAGTTCATTCTTAAAAGATGTGAGGTCATGCACGTTTGTGTGATTTGATATTCAATGTCGTGTTAGGTTGGTGGGATTACGGTGGAGGCAACTGATCAGAGTAGGGATCTTGGAGTGTTCATAGATAAGCAATTGAAGTTTAGAAGCCATGTAGCAGAGATTGCAAATACAACTCAAACGATAATTGCAATATCTAAACTAACTTTGACATGTAAAGATAAAGATGTCATTCTGCTTCTCTACAAGGCCTTGACAAGTGTGCAGGTCTCCTTGTTTCCGTTGTGATTAATGGAGAGAGTAAAAGGCAAAAATGATATTAGGATTGTGGAATACGAAGACAAATTGAGGATTTGTAGACTGCAAACACTAGCAAACAGGAGAAAGAGGGCTGATAAGATTGAGACCTACAAACTTCTGAAAGAGTCATATAGGATTTTACTTGATGGAATTTTTCAATTTATGGATGGTGATGGGGTGGGCATCCTTGGAAGTTGAGAATGAATGCCTCCAAGAAGGATGCGAGGGCCAAATTGTTTTCTCATAGGATGGCGCGTGATTGGAATGGATTGCCATTGGTTATTGTGAGAGTAAGCAGTGTAAAGTGTGTTTGGAAAGTGTGTTTGTATACATCTGACCTAAAATACTAAGTAAAAAATCATCTAGAATTCCTAAATGCAGGTTTCTTTACTTTTTTATATAAGCACTAGAATAGAGCTGGTCCAGTTATCCACAATTCCACAGTCTTGTCGGATTTTTTCTAGGAACATGAAATTCTTGAATAGGTAAGTAGCGCGTGATTGTTACAAAGTAATGTTCAACGCAGTTAAGTATAATTTAGTAACATGTTTAATATTTTTACATGTTGTATAACTAATTGAATAAACAAAAACAAATTACGTATATTTATTTCAGGTAATTGAATACATCATTTTGCCATACATTAACAATTTGTGCACTTTTCACAGTCCATACCTGACTATCTTCTCGCACAAGACGTTTTTCTTTAAACACACTCCATATGTCATCAAAACGTAGTATTTTCGTTCAAAATTTATCACAGAAACACAATTTTGTTTTCTAATTCTATGTGATAAAGATTTGGTAATTTCTGCTCTATAAAAGCGATGTAAGTTATCAAATAATATAATGGCTAGTAAAGAAGGAAATTATTCAACTGTCAGCTAAAGAGATCGATTGAGATTTCATCGTCGGTTACAAATCTCCTTAATCCTAATGAATTGAATTGATATGAACTGAGCAATTAAATGAAGTTAATTTGTTAATGTATTAATTTAAAAAGTGAGATGCGAAGGATATAGCGAAAAAAGAAAACCTTGCTCCCACTGACGAGACCTCAACAAAGGTCGAAACCGGTTTCGGTAGTGAACCTCCCCCCTCCCATTATTCATAGCATTATACATGTCTGCAAGGAGATGTGCTTTGCATTAATGAGAATACTAAGGAAAGTGATCGGAATTTACTCCACCTTTACCATGAGTTTGCCCTGTCCCCAAATGTTGCTTATCCTTTTATCCGCCAAACGTTTATAGTTTCTATATTCAGCACGAAACCCTTGTTGTTTCTATATATTCAGCTTTGAAATAATGTTGCATTCAATATTCACTTAATTTGTAGAATAGTTTTAATTTAAAATCTACTTATCAAATCTAGAAATATTTCAAACAGCACAAATGTTAGAAAACAACTAAAGTAAATATTAAAATATAAAGTCGAATGGATTCTATTTGGCATACGAAAGATGTGAAAAGGAGGATATCATAGATTCCTCCATGTTTTCTAACCAAATTCGCCCAATAATTTGAGAAAAATTTCGGTATACGGACAAAGGACCAAGAAAATCTGTTAGATATTTAAGAATTTTGTCAGAGGTGTTTAATATGACACCGTATTGAATTGCTATAATAATGGCATCAATAAATTACAAAATATGCTATATAGAACCGTTTGACTTATGATTATCACATGTCATTGTTTTCGCATTGTTTTTTACACTACAATTCACTGAAACACATATTTCATTATATTTATAAATTAATGCATGAAAAGTAACTTTTACGCTGTAATATTGCTGTCATGTTTTATTCCTGAGCATGGGCAGCTGTGTTCACTTCCTTGAAACTGGATTAATACCACTATGTAGGTGAGAATAGCACCAAACATCTAAAAAACACAAATAAAAAACGACTATACTACTTATTCATGAGGTAACAGTATGCTTTATTATTGCATAACAAAATATACGATGCTTAATAACTACTTTTTAAATGGAATAGATAGATACTTAATTACGCTAGATAATATACTGTTAAATTTTTTTGGAATTGCTTTAACTTATTTTTCTTACTATCAGGGGATGTATCATAACTTTTTCATAGATACATAAATTCTTCTGCATTGTTTACAAAAATATCCGGCATAGTGTACTTCTCCAATTTTTGAATTGAAAGACTTAAAAGAAATTAATTAATTTCTGCTTACTATTCTCGTTTTTGGCAAGTAGTGGTCGAAATTCGATTCGTAACTTTATTTTGCGTAGAAAGGGATTTAAAAAACAAAATATATCTTTACAACACAATATTGTATTAAATTGCTGAAAACTTTTATTTAAAGAAAACATTTTACAACCCGAAATAAGATAAGCTATGAAATGAGAGATTTGTGATTTTTTTTTTCATACGTTGTTCTTAGCACGCGTTCGTTATTGCATTCGCGAATGTCTGAAAAGCAGCTCAAATTATACTTCATTCTATGCTCGCAACAGATTTCAAAATAAACACTGACTGCTCTCAACTCTTTATAACTGATAAGACAACTAACTTAATCGTGGCGCTGCGGTGTACATAATGCCAGAAGTGCATTTGGGACAGTTTATTATTATTATTATTATTATTATTATTATTATTATTATTATTATTATTATTATTATTATTATTATAGAGAGAGGGCGCTGTGTAGGCTTACGAACGGCGCACTGTGATATTGCTGCTCTCGTTTTTTATAGTTTTAAAGTGGTTCCAACGCCGGATTTTAATTTGAAAGTGTCTCCAAGTAACTCTTCTTGTCACGCCGAAGACAGTGATATAAAATTAGCGTAAATCGGATAAGAAGAAACCAAATTATGAAGTGCTGAAAAGTGAACAGATAAGTCCGCGGTCAACACCGAGCGAAGAACAAAGGACGTCGCCATCTTTACAATCACACTACACTTCCTCAAAGGAAGAAAGGTGAATCGTGAGGTGCATCAAATTCCTGAAGGATTTATCGTCCGACGGAAATCATTTAACCTGTAGGAAATGCAGTAGGATTCTACACGTTTCTCGTGTCTGCCTTTCGGAAACAACCTGGCAGTGTAAATCCAATGCAACACGGGAGGAATGGAAGTGCCTACTCCGCAGGGAGAAAAAAGAAAGCAGCCGATTATACCGTAGGCAAAATCAGACGACCAACTCAACAGACAAAAAAATGCAAGTGAGTCCCATAATTTCAACTCTTTAAATATACTAATAGAAAACGGTCTAGAGACTATAAAAGCCAGCTTAGTAGATCTTAAACAAGAACTCTTTGATAAACAGAACGAATAATAACAAGAAATATAGCGAATATGAATGTTTGGTCAAACATAATAATTTGGCAGTTATAGATGTGTTGAACAGTAAAAGACATTAAAATCAGCATTAACGCACTAAATGACAGGCAACACAATTTGATGAAATAGCGATCCGAACTCCGTCAAGAACTTCATTTCTAAAACTACAATACGAACGTTTAAATCAGCAACAACACAAAGAAGATCTTATTATAAACAGTCTTCCTAAAACTGCACCAAAAGAAAACCTCACAAACGTAGTATTAAAATTAAGCCGCGCAATTGATATCCGCCTTCAGCTTAACGACATTCAGACCACAAATCGGATTCCTAGGAAGATCAAAAAACAAGGCTTGCCACGACCTGCGCCAGTCAGTTCGTCTTACGAGCAAGTCCAGAAGAAACAACCTCATAAAAGCCAGCAGATAGGAAAAAAAAAAACTGTTGCCAAGGTTTTGAACACATTGCGAGACAATATACTAATCTTTCTATCCAAATATTTAACACCATTCAACCAGAATCTGTTTATACCAAGGAAGAAAAGTAAAAACAGACAAAAAAATACCAATATTGTGTATCAGAGATGCTAAAATATTCTTGAGGAAGTTACAAACTTCAAAACCGATACAAATTAAAGAAGACATAGAAAGGCTGCCACAGTGGAAAAAACATCTCCTAATTAATTGAAAAAGAAGACCACAATAAAAATTAATGTGAACCATCAAGCAGATTCAATAACACCAGAATATAACGGCAATTTCATAAGACCTTTCAGATCATTTATTTGACTTCCCAAACATTACCCAATTCCAACGCAGCAATCAAATAACCTGTGTCATCCTCAGATAAGCGTATTAAAAAGCTTCTAGAATGTAAGCTGAGACACTCCATCTCAACCGAGATCAATAGAAAGGGAAAAAAAAAAAAGAATTATTCATTACATTGAAATGCTGTAGTTAGAGCGGTTAAAAACATCAAAAGCAAAAATGGTAAAATATATCCAACTTACTGTTATACTATAAATGGTGTTAAAAATATAATCTTATCCAATTGCAAATTGTAAATTACTATCCAAAGAAACAAATATAACATTATCAAAAAAAACGGAAAAAATTGTATGAAATTCACTTAAGAAAAAAAATAATAATAATAACTAGAACAACATGTTTCAGTAAATGCATAATATGCAATCATGACTGTCATAAAAAAACCTTTTTGATTTAAAAAAATACTATTATCTAATATAATTTTATTATATTAGATAATAAAATTATATTAGATAATTTTACATACTAAAATAGTATGTAATTTTTAAATTTTAAATGTAATTTTAAATATACAATTTTTAAAGTATTGTAACTTCTATAATTTTATAATGTAATTATTATATGTATGCAAGACATAATAAAGTGAAAAAAAAAATTATTTTGTTTAAGGAGACCTCTACGGAATCAGGAACTCATCAAGGGTGGCCACACTATTCGCACCATTTTTCATAGCTGTTATTGAATTTATTCACGCTTATTTGACCCCTATCTCCCATCGATTCCTATCTCCCATCTACCAGTATATGATAGAGAAATCAATCATTCACCACTTTTGCATAGCATTCATTCCTGACTTTCAAATTGCCCTCGGATCCTTTACACCCCTTCTATAAATTGAAAAATTCCATTTACTGAATTTCTATATAAACTTTTACAGATATTTCTAACTCTCAATCATGTCATCCCCCTTTCACACCAATTTTTTCACAGCTCTTTCATGAAATCATACTTACAGCCAATAAGAAGGAACGATTCACTTTGAAAAACCCTGATCCAGTGAAAGCAGGCTGACAATTGGCACACGCCGTCTGGAAAGCAGAAACCTATAAAAGATTTGACTGCTATTAATTTTTAAGAATAAAATATTTTACTGAACACCTTCAACATAAAATATCGGGAAAAATTTCCGAAAGTTATCCGACGGTCCTGGAAAATGCAAATAGGGTTCAAATTTTATGACGCTGTGATATAATAATAGGAAAGTGTTTAAATTTTTTGACACTGTTTGTTTTCTTCTATTTCTTTTGAAATTATTTCTATTTTTTCTAATACAGCACACTAGAGTATCGAGTACAATAAAATACTTATAATATTTGATTTTACTTATGTAAGTTTCCACTATTAATTTTTCAAGTCATCCACTGTTCGTGTTTTACTTCGTATGTAACTATTTTCGCCAATTATGATGGCCTATAATATTTAATCGGAATTTATAGCTTTAATTAAAATATTAATATTTAGTAACTTGTTTATTCCTATTAAACATGAGAAATTCGTTAAATTTTTCTGTGAATTTAAAATTTGCATGAATTGTACTACGGATTGAAAGTGGTTTCTGAGAATTCAGTAATTGATTTACGTGAGGACTTGGTTTCACTAAAGGCACAGAAGAACTGCAAAGTGTTGTGGACAAGGTTGCTAATTTACGATGTTTCCGTATTTGTATTAGAAAATATATGGAAGAACTTTAACAATAATCATTTTACTGCCGTGAGTGGGAAAGATAATCATTTGTCGACCAATAAGCAGCTGTTAATATTGTCCTATAGAATTAGCCGAAACATTCAAGTCTAAGAAGTAAGAGTACAAAGTTTGATAATTGCTTGTGCTGTTATGTCCTCTTTGTCTGTCTGAGGACTAAACCACCCTATTTCTGTGAACACGCGTAAAGACTTATCCAGCACAGATTCAGACCTGTCAATTCACCTTCAGTATGAAAGCACCCTACAAAGGTTCTACTCTCCCTAGCGGCCACGTGTGCGGATTAATTCTCTCTCTCTCTCTCTCTCTCTCTCTCTCTCTCTCTATCTCTCTGTGTGTGTGTGTGTGTGTGTGTGTGTGTGTGTGTGTGTGTGTGTGTGTGTGTGTGTGTGTGTGTGTGTGTGTGTGTGTGTGTGTGTGTGTGTGTGTGTGTGTGTGTGTGTGTGTGTGTGTGTGTGTGTGTGTGTGTGTGTGTGTGTGTGTGTGTGTGTGTGGGAATGAGGAAATCAAGTAATCGAGAACCAACTGAAAGATGCCCTAGAATAAGTTTCTTTAATCAGCAACCAGAAAAAACGAACTTATAATTGTCTTTCTTCGATCAATATAGCATTACGGTACAAGGTTTCCTACAGGGGAACACAGGCACGACAAATATTTTAAATAATAAGTTACTTGTCTAGTTCTTATGACTTTTTTCGATGATCAAAAAGATCTAAATTACAAACGTGCTATAAATAAATAGCAGAAGAAAAGACTTCGCCCTGGCACTTTGAAATTAAACAAGTTATGTAAATTAAAACCAAATAAAATCATTCATTTCTACTTAATTAGTATTCAAAGAAATGGATTACGCATGTGCAATCGTCGCTTCTTTTGCGTGGCTTTCTAAATCTAAAATTTGTTTATGATTGAAAATTAAACTCTTTACGACTCTTTTACTCCTGGACTGGAATTTTAAGTGCAGGAGTAACATAGTTGTTCACTCACCTGTTCGCACTCAGCAGCTGTTAGACGTTGAAGATTCATTTCTGCAAGCTTCTGTTGAATTTCCTTAACCTGAAAATAGAATATTAAAAGTGAACGTTATAAAAGCGACTCGTATCTCAGAAACGATATAAAGTCACCAGAATGCTATACATATTTGGAATATAAGCTACTTTAAAGGGAAGGAAAATACAGATAACATTCATACAAAATACGAATTACTGAATTTCGAGAGCATAGATGTTCTGGAAACTTTTACTCAACATAACTATAGAGGAGGGTTTTGCTTACAAGATTTCCAGCGTTAATCGAAATAATCGAATAAATAAAAAATACTGGAAACTTTTCAAAAGTAGATAAATGCCACACAGAATCTATATTCTTGTCTTCATCTGCAGTTGTCTCTCTGTTTGGTCGTATACAATCGTCTAGAAAAGCTTTCTATGGTATATCTGATATAATGTGGAATATATTGCGCTTGGATTTAACTGGAAAATCAGCGTAATCGTTAATCAATGGAAGGTAAGTGGCTGATGCGAGGTTTCCTCTCTACAAACACAAACATATGTAATATTGCACCTACTTTTTATGATTCAAAACAGAATAGGGTAACATTTAATCAATTTGAGGTTATCATTTAATTAAGTAGAAGAAATCATCCTGTAAAGCTTACAGGATGATTTACAATCGCGTATATGGTAAAAAAGTAATAGATTTCGTTTTAAGGGGTAAGAAAGTAAATTTATGCATTTTTGGAATGAATAGCTTATAAGATAGGTATACCACATTGATGGGAATGTATTTCAGAAAATAGATGACGCTGGAGATTTAGCAGTGGTGTTAGATAGGGAGTTGAATTTTAGAGGACATATTGTTAAGGTCCTCTAAATAATTTGTTCAGAGGACCTTAACAATATAATAATAAGAAGAAAGAGAAGTAGAACAAGGTAAATTCGGCAGACTCTTTTCTCCTCTGACTTCTTTCTGCACGGTTTCGTGTAAAAATATATTTGCTGTATTAAACCAACGGAAAGCAAAGGAGCTTTGGGAATGGAGCAACCATATATCACAACTAGGTTGAGCAGAGAGAACAAAGCCAGTTAAAGATATCATAACACACACATGCTCCACAACAGAAAAAACTCCTCAACAAATTGAACAGTTCAGTCAGATTCTTTATCCATGGGGTAAAAATAAAATGAAACTACTGTAACATTTTTCTAATTTAAATATTAATTCTTGATTTTCATTTTTGTAATTTCACACTCTTCAAGTTCTTTCTTATGTCTTATTATGCATTTGTAGTTATCAGTTTTGTTATTTTGTGTGCTTGATTAAAGATTATTAAATTGATATACGTGCATGAATTTTTCAATCCAAAGGCTGAATATTACTCGATACAGGACTTAATCAGAACATAGAAGTTGTATAATTAGATGCCGTTGTGATTATTAAATGCAGTTAGCTGAAGGTGTCTGCTCCATTGGCTAAAATTGCTTTTCCGTTTCGTATTAAAAATGAAATAGTTGTAGCATCATGAATTCAGATAACGTTAAACTGAATGCATTTTAACGTTATTTAATTAAATAACGTTATTTATATTTAAAACATTTTGTGAAAGTGTCTTACAAAAAAGAATGTCAATTATTGGAAAGCATCAAAGGACAGCGTAATGGGAGGAACAAGCATTTGGACCCCATCTTAATAATATTAAGAACCTCCTTCTGCAGCCTGCAATGAGTGCAGTATCCTACGATCGTACAGAAGCGTAAGATCAAAGGGAATATTGAACTATTCTTTCTGTAGGCATGTAATGAGGTCCTGGAGTGTTGTGGGGTAGTCGTGTCTTGACATCACCAGGCACTCCAGTTCATCCCAGAGAGTTTCAACTGGATAAAGGTCACGGCTCTCTGGAGGCCACTTAAATGTCTCGACGATCATGTACGCAAATCACGTAGTTACACCAGCCTTATGACACGGCGCATTGTTTTCTGAAAGAGGCCATTGTCAGTTACATAGAAAAGCCCCTAAGTACGAAGCATTGCATTGTTCAGAATGTTCAGCTACACATAACATTGAAGTGTTCATTACACCGTAAACAGAGGTCTGAAGCCAAACTATGGAAGAACAGTACCATCGCAGCGACATCTCTGAATTTCATACTTGTGGTTACGTACACTCGTTAAACACGTTCACCAGACATCCGCAACACCCACACCGTCTATCTGCTTGGAGAGACTGTAGCGTGATTATCTCCATAACCCACATTTTAAGCTTCCAAGTCGCAGTGTAATCACTGAAGACAACGCTGCTTGTTTGTTCGGGTTATGTGGAATTGAAACGTCTGGGCCTGCCATGAAAACGCATGTTGTGTGTGTGTTAGTTCTGTATGCTTTTTAGTAGATTCGTGTAATATCAATGTCCGGAATTCCACTTTCAACGTGTCGGATCACAAATTACTTATTATCCATCATAACACCATACGCTCATGATTGACGAGTATGGTTGATCGGCCACTGCTGGCAGCGCTCGCAGTTGACTGCACTTCCATCTCAGCATGGTATCATCGATTTTTGACCTGGGATCAAGGAGTTTATCAATAATTTTCCGATAAGGTAGGTTTACAACAGCTGTTGCAAACTCTGTGACCTTCCTGCTAGTAGCCATTTCACCAGGGCGCCATTGCAATGACTTAGGAGCACCATTTTCCCTCCTATTGATAACAGCAACAAATACGTGACTTGTTGCATAGCAAGATGCCCCTTCCCTATGGATGCGTCCGTTGACATCCTTCCAAGCAGTGTATATAATTTATGGTTCTTTATATTCTAGAATATTTTTTGCTCTTTTTATAGATCATAGAAATGTGGACAGTTTTTTTTTTCGAAGAGAAGTCTAAAGGAGATAATTTACGTATCATTCAGATAAGTTATCTGGTATAATTTATTATGAGTATGCAATTTATAATTTATTTAAAAGATTAAAAGAACACCATTGATTTCAATATTAAATAATGCAACACAGAGAGGAGTAATTCCCATTGGTGTTTTAAGATAACTAGTACATAGAACAGCAACACCGAAATCGAATGTCTAACTTACCTCCATCACAGCATTTTCTATTGTGATCGCCGGCAGAATCATTTCCAGTATAGTGATTAAACCGTAAACGAGATACCTTACTAACATATGAATGTTTGGTTTTTCACTAGTGACGTCTCCATATACAATAGGCAATATTATACAGCATCCTACACTTTGTGCTCCGTAAAATACGAATACCATTGGTGAGAAAACCAAATTTAGTCGGTTCAGGAGATTGTAGCAAGTTATATAACGTAAGCGTAGGGTTTGCATCTGTTGACAAAAATCGTGAAGAGAAAATACTCGTTTCTGCAACTGCATCAAAGCAGAGACTATTGAGCGAAAACAGAAACGAAAGAAGATCGCAAATATCGTCATCCATATTGAGATGAACATTTGTGTACAAAGGTTGGAACAGAAAAAGAAAAAAGTGATTATAAAACTCATCAAGACATGAGTGGTATTATAGAAAGTATGAATAAGATTGAAATATAAACATAAGGAAAAGTATGTTATAAAGGATCCAATAAACATGATTATTGAAATTATTTTAAAATTCTTCATAGAACGGCGATATTCTCTTGTGAACTTCATTTCTTGTTCTATGCGAAAACAATCTTTGGCTAACTGTACAAAATCGGAACCATGAAAATAGAAAGTGAGTCTGCAGACAACTGCAATTATCACCACAGAAGAGTGAAACATGATTTTCTGAAGAGTGTTTATCCCAGGGAAATTCGTTTTAACGGAAGGCTCTCCAGAAATGCGGAATAATGGATACGCCGTGGACAAGAAAATCCAGCATATCATATATCCCACTAATAAGCCACATTTCTTGAAATGTAAGTTACGTGTATCATTAGATCTCAGACCACGAGCTAAATAAACTCCAAAGACAACTTGCGTGCGAGAAATTGTACGAAATGTATCGAAGAAGGGAGAAGAAGAAATATTCGCTTTTATTTCTCCAGACGCAACGCGAATATCTCGCTTAAAATTACTCGTTGAAGACATTGTGTGCTGCTGCTGCCGAGTGTTCACAAGCGTGGAATACGACTATTGCAAAAATCTCCTGCCGAGCAGTTCCAGAGAGCGGAACTGTGTACTTTGGCACACCCTTCGTTTCAAGCAATTAATCGGGAAGTCTCCTCTAACAATGACGTTTTTAATAACGAAAATATACACAATAAAAGATGTCCCCACCCTTCTCTCACTGCCTTTTGTGTGGATATTTTTCATCATCTGGAACAAAATAAGTCGTCTTTTCTGTAGAATGTTTTACACCGCGTAAAGAGTTTATTAAATTTTCAAAGGAGAGACATCCTCCTGATCAATAAGGGTTACTCTCGTTACTGCCAGTTGGCGTCTGTGCAGAAACTGACGTCCAGCATGAGGCACCACCGTTGTAACCGATGTACTCTCAAAAGGTATGAGGTTATAGGTCTCTAAATATGTCTGACAGGACCTTGAAGGGTATCACTCACACTGCACGTGAAAGTGACGGAAGGAAAACAGGAATCCCTGCTTTGGATACCAGATATATCCTAAGTCACTTCAAGTCTGCATACGAGAAATACCGGTTTCCTGAAGGAAAAATTCTGGTATCATCATATCAAATCAAATATAACAAAAAAAAAATAATATATATATATATATATATATATATATAAATTCGGAATGATCTTGCAGCAAACTTAAATATTCCATTTTCACAAGACGATCGCAGACTACTATCAACTCAGACTTTTTGTTTTTTATCGCCGAAAAAAGCAATAGGCCAAATTTTAATCCCAATAATGAGCAGGCTCTTATCCTTTTTCTTCTTTTCACTATTAAGCAGAAATGCTTGTTATGCATCCGTTTTAAAAGATCATCCCATCATCTTTTTTTCTTGATCGATTTCTTCTTCCATTGGGTATCCAGTTCTTTACTTTTTTTTGGCGATTTGTTATCCTGTTTTCTTTATACGTGAATTTTTTTCATTATTCTTTGTGATTTGTGATCTAATCTTTTATTGGCTTTATTTTATAAATTTCTCTTATTTATAAGTTCCGGAATTTATTTATTATTATTGCATTTGACATTTTTTAATGTTTTATCTTCTTTACTCATTTCTGTTTTATTTTAATTCCCTCTGTATTTTCTGTTATAATTTCATCATTCGCTAAATTCAATTAATGCGAATGTAATCAAGCAGCTTGTCTAATTTCTTTGCTTTTTTTAATTTCTTCATTCTGTGTTTATTAAATAACTATCAGATGCCTTGCCAAAGTTGAATGTTATCATGGTGTAGCCATTACCTTAAACGAAATCAGCATTTTATTTTAAAATATAATAAGAATATTTTACTAAGACATGTTATACCCATTACAAAGTCATGCTGCTCACTATAGAGTATCGCATCCCTATCCACCCTGTGTTGTATTTTAGGTTTCATCAACCTTTCCAATACTTTGACAACCACTCTCGATATATAATAATTGGTCAGTAGTTTGTTTCATTCTGTTTTGAAGTTGATACGCCATTCAATCCCACCGCTCTGTTCACACTCATATTTTTAATATTCTGAACATCTCCTGTTCATCGCCTCAATGATGATATACATCTCCGTTACATCAGCAATTGTAAAATCGCCATCTGGATAATACACCTTTTCAAAATGGATCACTCAGGAACTGGATTATTTCTTTTGATTCAGTCTCCTTCTAACATGAGTACTGTTTAAATTAATTCTACCACAGTCATTTTCGTGTTTACTTACTACGTAACGAAAATCTTCTTTTGGGTTTACTTTGGGCTGTTTGGATTATTCTCTTTTATATTCTGATTCGGGCTTCCGCACCATTCTAGTCATCCTCTTGCTCCCACTTTCCGCAGCTCATGATTTGCTGATCATTTTTTCTTTATATTTCCACCATAAGGTTTACTATTTTTGCAGCTCTTGTTTTAAATCTGTACTCATTCTCTTAATTCCAACTAGCTTTTTCCTCCTGGCCTTGGGTATGCAGTCTGATACTGCTACTCTCATGCAATCTCTGACCTCTTGCCATACATTACCGACATTCTTTCCTTGTAGCTTCTGAAGTCGTAGCACTGATCCAAGATGACTCCTGAGTCTCTAATAATCACCAGCCTCCTGGCTGAATATAAACCCCTTCTTGACAGAGAACTCCAAGTGTTAGGCAACATCCCCAGAACAAGACAGCATGGTCACTCTTCGAAACTGGAGGCAGAGTTTCTAGCTTTTTCATGGATACGTCTTCAGATGCTATTATTAGATCAACTCCCTCAAACCCCGTGTCCCCTCTATAACATGTTCTTTCATGTAATTATTTCTAAATAATTGTATACATGACACTTCCTTCTGCCTTGCCATGCCCCATTTTCTTCCTCCAATCAATCTCCCCATAGATAAAGTATCCCAGAATAATTGCTCTGCCTATACTCATTGTCTAATTTTTCGATTCATGGCATCCACATAGTCCTGTGGTCCCGCTTGTCTATAGCAGCATCAGACAATGCACACCAGAAGTGTATTTTGTCGTATGAAGAACAAAATACACCAGTGATGTATTTTGTTCTATTTTCCTCTATCCCACACCAGAAGTCTCAAATGAGCCATCTCCCTCGCACTTAATATCCTATTTAACTTATAATTTTGTTGGTTTTTATTCTGTAGTCCTCCTGTCCTCTTCCTTCTATCGTCCCAGATAATACAATATCCTTTGTCCTTTATTCTGTTCCTGTAACTATATCCTTTTCAGTCAACCAGTTTTCGCTGATGCCTGTAGATTTTGGCCCACTCGAGATTCTCAATGCCTAAAACTCCTTACTCTTATTCCTGATATTTCTTGCATTCGTGTATATGTATTTCAACGTCCCTTTGTATCCATAGTTAGCCTGGTATGATGTCATTACCAACCCATACAAATTTTTAAACCTCTGACATCTCATTTAGCATTACATAATCATAACTGCGCCCATGCTCATTTATTTCAGGGGTGGTCAGAGATATGTTTGATTTCATCCTCCGAAATGTCTCTAATTTCCATGGTTTTGCACTGCCACGCTCTCTCTAAACAAGACTTTCTCCAAAAATCTGACTCCAAAACCATTTCACTGTAGTCCGTCAGGAATATGTAAGTCCTTTCGTCCATCAAATTCACTCCATATATAAAAAAACTGCACGATTCCTCCTGCACAATCTTCTGATTGGTAATTAACCTTCTTCTTACTTCTGTCCTATCATACCTAGGCAGGAGACTCACAGTCTTCATTTTCGCTTCTCCTAGCAACTCTTTTATATCTTCTCTCATTGCATATTTCTCACCTTACAAATCGTTTATGGCAGCCAATACAATCAACTCATTAGTTCAATTCTTCTGCCTACTTAGAGCCTCACTAATATCCTTTATATTCGCACTTGGAAAACATACTTTCGTCACTTTCTCATTAAGCACACCGCTTGTCATCGAATCCCCATTAAATACTGTCTATTTCCTGCCCGTCTCTCCAACTTTTATGCTTTACTCATTCACTCTTTCTTTCATGCTCCATCCTTCGGTACCACAAGACAATCGTTTGTCCAGTCGAGTTCTGGAGAAAACAATAAATACTTTAAGTGGTTTATGTTGTTTAAATGATTTCCTATTGCTGCTTTTATATAAACATTGAATCTATTTTTCCTTAAACATTCTTCCTCATTCTTTTGAATTATTTATTATATCCAACGTTCGTGCATACTTTTAATAAATAAACTGCACAGCATCTCTTTGGGTATTCTTGTCTCCTTTCTTGTACAGTATATGTTCAAGAAAACCCATAAAAGAAATTTATTCTGAATGTAGTCTACTGCCTTCAGAAAAATCCATATCTATGATAGTATTCGATTCTAGAATTTCACTGTTAACAAGGATTAGCATATTGCTAATTGCCAGAAGGATCATTAGTTTTCGTATACTATAATTATATATACTTTAATATTTATCGAAAATAGAAAATATATCACGAAAAGAAAGTGGTGTATCCCAATTCTTATATTTTCTAATACTCTAAAAAACAGAGGAGGTTTGTGGTTCCTTCTGAACTTTAAAATTATATTATATTTGACAAGAAATTATATAAATCAAATTATTATTTACTTTAAAATTTTAACCTAAACCTGGAATAAACACTCATTTCAAACAAGTTTCTTTCCGATCTCTCCTTCTACAGAGTATAGCTAATTTCATATTTGATATGCTCGTTCTGATATTCTCATAATTTCGCACTTCAATGTTAGTATTTTTTACAAGATTGGCATCGTTTCAATTTAAGTGAAGAAATATTAATATATCAAAGAATATTCAAACTCACTGTTTGTGTACGAATACACTGATCTGTCTCTAAGGAAATAAAAGGATATAAATATACAGAAATGGTATTTCAATCATGTTGCATCATATGTGTGAGAAATACCTACTTGATTGTAAGCGGGACAACAATTTGGGTTGAACTCCCGTAACTAATCAGGCAGTAATATCCAGGCTTAGCTTTATTAAATAGTTTACTGAGCGTTTTCACTTTTAATTTAATATTTGTCTGTTTCATTTGTGTTGATTATGTTCTTCTATCATATGCATATGCTAATAGCGGTAGAACTAATGATTTATAATAATAATAATAATAATAATAATAATAATAATAATAATAATAATAATAATTATTATTATTATTATTATTATTATTATTATTATTATTATGCAGTGAAAATAGTCTGAAAACAGCGTATCGCTAGCTTCGTTATTTTGAGCTTGCATTTAGGCTATCGTTCATCTCGGCCAATATCGTTATCACAGAATTTCACTTTTCTTAACTGAAACTCACGAACAGCGAGAAAGAATACGACAGTGTCGTTGTGGTTTGTTCCAGCACAAGAGATATATCGGTAATTTGACAACAAAAAAAAGTTCAAATTTTCATATTTCCAACAGGAAAAGTAATCTTTCAATCTTAACCATCCACTTCTACTAATTCCTGTATGGAATATTTTGCTCATTGTTGTCCATTTTTAGCTAGTTTTCATTCAATACAGTAGCACTCATTAAGTACTTACACGCATCGATTTATTAACACATTCATAAATGTGCCAACGGCATCATCTATCATTTCATTATCACAGTAATGTAACATAATGAAGACTGTTAGTTTTTTTTTTAAGTTTTTTTATTTATTTTTTTTTAATGTAATGTATTGCTCGCGTTTCTTGTTTCTAGTAATTCTCCTGTTAAGTAACTGATACGACAGGTTTCAAAGATGGGAATAAATTAGAATGGGGATTTATGTTGATGCATTTCCCTAATTGTGAATTCATCCCCCACCCCGCTCCGTTCTGTTTTAGCAATAATAATTGCATATATCATCACGTGGTCTAAAAGTAAATAAATCGATGTACTTCTGTCAATTCTCCCCTTCATAAAGCAACAATTTATATATGTTGCATCTGATACAACAACAACAGTTGTATCAGATGCAACAATTTATACCTTCATATTTGATTAGTAATTTAGAACAGCGCTTCCCAAACTGTGGGCCGCGGCCCCCTTGGGGGCCATGAAATAATGAAAACAAATTTAAAATGTTTTAAGACTAAGTAGATTTTTTTATTTTAAAATTTTAAAAGAAACGTATTTAACTTTTATTATTTCATTTTTGTTATTTTTTATATTTTAATGGAAAAATTCACACATTGGTGTTGGTTCAAAAACTTTGCTTCCTGCGTATTTCGGCGCTTAATGAATATTAATAAATATTGCTTATTCATATAAGTTTCATTTCAAAGCAGTGGTTAATTGTATTTTCTTCGAATGCTCTCCAGTGAAGCTCCAAATCTTCCTGTCCCTTTCATCATGCGTTCGTAATCAGGCACTGTTCATATTGACCTTATATACATATCAAAACTCGTTTGATATTATCATTGTCATCCGAGCTAGTTTTCTGTTACCAATAAAATAAAAGTTACGCATATATTTTACACATGAAAAAAAGTTTAAACAAGTTCATGTGGGGAGATAGTAACTCCCGTGCAGTGGTAAACAACATGCCTTCCCTAACAGCCACTATACTGCAGAGGCAATAAAAACAAGTACTTTTATTATGCCAGTGAATTAGGTATGAGGAGTCTGTGTAATATATTTCTCAACAAATAGTGCAATTAGAGAAAACTGGGATAAAAACACACTAATTAATGAATCACATGTCCCCTCATACAGAAACAATTCTGTATAGACTGAAACAAAACCATATGTTGCATCGGCAAACACAGTATCTAACTAAAAACTATTGTTATTAATTAGATGTGTGTGAGTTCGATTTCCCAAGTTAGCAATAAAATTCAACCGAACGTGTTAAAATTAAGTAATATATATATATATATATATATATATATATATATATATACATATATATATATATATATATATAAAATGAATATTATGGCAGTTTCACATATGGAATTCGGTTGAAGAGAGTTAGCATTTCAACTCAATTGTCAGCTATGCTTTTATCATTCGGTTGCGCGATCTTTTGTTAATACCGCACCAATCATATGCACGTTTTAATAACCTACCTTTGCTATTTGTTTTGCGATTTGTTGCATGTGTGTGTGTGTGTGTGTGTGTGTTTGTTGCATGTGTATTCATGTGTGTGTGTGCTTTAGTAGTATGTCCTGTGGGCTCTTTTCGAGTTATTGTGTGCGTGCGAGCGCACGCACGCACACAATAACTTGGAATGTATTGATGCATCGCTGAAAAGGAAGCCTGAGCGAATATATTGTGTTTCATTAAGTTTGTATGGTATTTTGGGTGCTTGTTTCTTGTTCGTAGTATGTCCTGAGAGCTATTTTCAGGCTATTGTAGTTTGTAAGGTTTCTGTATTCAAAAGGTAATTTGTTTATCATGTCTGGGATGTAGAAGTTTCGCGTGGCCTTTAGTGATTATTGTATTTATATGTGATATAATTAGTAGTCTGAGGTCTTGTTATACGGTATGTATTTCTACCTGTCCTGTAGATGGCATCGAAATAATGTTTTATTAAGGCTGCATAGTGACATAAATGTTTTGATGTCGATATTTTGTGTTCTGACATTGCAATGTTTATAAAATCGTGATTTTCTCTTTGTTCCCAAAAGATCAGTCTTGTCATTTTGTACTGTAACGACATTAATCTATTTAATTTGTAGGGTGGACAGACAGCATACATTGTTATAGCGTATCTTAGTATATTTTGGCAAGTTTTTAGGCGTATGGGAACTATGTCTTTTAATCTGTAGAGTTTGCCACTTATTGTTCGGAGTTTGTTGTGTAGGTGGTTCATGTGGCTATTCCAGTTCATATCTGCATCGAAGTAAATTCCAAGGTATCGTATTGTTTCAACCTGAGTGATTGTAGTGGTTTTGCTGTTCTGTGTGATTTTTATCTTGGAAAGTGGATGTTGGATGGTTATATATTTGTTATCAACTGGTCGAGTCAGTGGATTTCTGAATATCAATAATTTTGTCTTTTCTGAGTTTTGGTGTATGGTGTTTTTCGTGAGCCAGTCTATGATCAGATTTATATCATGTTACATATTTGTTTGGGCTATACTTGCGTTATTATGGATGGATATTATTCCTGTATCGTCTGCGTATTGGAATATCTTACCTTTGAGTGGTAACTGATTAATATTGTGCGTGTAAATGTTGAATAGAGTTGGAGAGAGTACGGCTCCCTGTGGCACTCCACAGGTTACTGGTAGCTCTATGGTTAGATCTATAAAGACTAACATGGCAATTTTGTTTTTGTCTAAGGCGGTATTAATTACGTCTGTAAAGTCTTCCAAGAGAGATGTTGTTCCCTTATATTTCTGAAAACCATATTGTGTTTTGGGGATAATATGAAAGATCTCAGTGTATGCTGTGAGTTTCTTCAGTATGATCCGCTCCATAATTTGATTGATAATTGGTAATGTTGCTATGGGTCTGTAATTGCTGATTAAATTTCTTTTTCCTTGTTTGTATATGGGTGTGATTATGGAAGTCTTTAGCATACTTGGTACCTATCCTATTTTAAATATTTTAGTTATTAGTTTCAGTAGGATAGGACTTAAACTAGTTGCATGTTGCTCTATATCTTTATGTCTTATACTATCAATTCCTAGGTCTTTGTTTGGTTTGATTTGATATATTGCTGAGAGAAGTTCTGCTTCTTTTATGGTTTTAAACCATAATGTCTGTTTTGATTGTGGTCCAAGTGGAGGGTCACGTTTTGTGATTGAGGGATATTTCTGTACAGTCCTTGCATGGAGTCTGCAAAAAACAATTCCTTGTTATCTTATATTCCGTTTTTAAAGCTGTGTTATTTGGATATCGCTTTAATTCTTTCCATAAAGCGTCTTTTCTGTGTATTTCTGGGATTACGTTTTGTATTATCCAAGGATTTTGTGTTGTTTTTGATCGAATTCGGACTTTCTTTGTAGCTTTCTTATATATATCCTCCAGTGTGAGTTTAATGTTGTTGTATAAGATATTTGCTGAATCTCATGCCAGGTGTTCCCAGTCTGTTTTTCTTATTTCGTGGTTGACTATTTCTTCGTCTATTATTGTTTTCTCTCACTTTTCTTCTGTGGGACATTGCATGGATATTGTCTTGGCGTTCAGGTTTTGAGCGGTGAAGTAATGGTGTCCTACTTTGTACTTTATGACTGATGCAGTGTAACTGTTTGGTGTTGCTCGGAAGTTTATATGATCTAGACAGGAGGCAGTGATAGTATATCCGAATATTTCTTCTCTAGTACATGATGTTATTGTTGGTATTAGATTATACATGGATAGTGTGTCTAGCTATTGTACAGTGTTTTTGTGGTTTTCATTTGCAATATTTATGTTTGTGTCGCCCGTTTTCATTAGGTGTTCGGTTGAGCATATTTCGTGGCTTGAAAGCCAGCAATTGAGTTCGTGCAAGAATTTTATCATGTTTAGGTTTGGTGGCCTGTAAATAGCATTTAGTATTATGGGATGCCGTGTATTTGTGGTATTAATTATTTCGAGGTAGAGGGTTTTAGCATGCTCAATAAATAATAAAAATAATAATAGTTTTTATAATAATAATAATAATAATAATAAATTTATATTTACAGCTTCAGTATACAAAACTCATTCCTAACATCATTGGAAAGGAGAGCTTTATGTCGTGGTTATATCAGAAAGTTATTATGTAATCGTTACTTGTGACTGTAAATTGTTTGGTAATCGTATCGCAGTTTTCGTTGCATAAAATATCGAAAATATTGTTCTCTTAATCACGATTATAAATAATGGTCTCTAAATTAAGTGATGAGTTTTAAAAAGTAAATGAGTATTTTCATCACCTAACGTATTTCTTGAAGTAATTTCCAGAGTTCCCAATTTATTTATAATTTCCGTAAAAAGAACCCACCTGGTATTTTTAAAGTTTCGATAGCTAGAAATTATTTGCTAGATCTACTAGCAGTGTATTATCCAAAACAAAAATAGTAAAGGAACAATAAAGGTAGTTTTTACTGCAATATGATTGTTATACTACTAACTTTATTTCATATCGCAGTGAATTTGAAGCCATCTGGTGTGGGGTGTACCCACAGTCCTGGTGGACGAAAAAATGATGAAAATGCTAGTGATGAAAAAATGCATCACCAAGTGGAAAAGATGAGAGCGAAGAGAGTCATAATGAGGGATTATAATGAGGGATGATAATTATCCAATATTGTTCGGTTAACAGTAGAATCTCATTAGAAGAATGAAAATTAATTTACTGGGCTATTGCGAGACAACGTCTTCAAGCAGAATATGACAGAAAGAACGCGAGATCAAACAGTGATAAATTTGATTATAGTGTCAGAGGGCGTTTCTCTAAAATACGGAAGAATTGTGCCTCCGGTCGGTGACAGAGAACATGCGGAACTCAGTCAGAAGTTGCTATGTTTATGAATTTTCCATTCCGGAAAGGTTTCATGCTGAACAACAAAGCAGGAAATCATGACAAATAAAGGAGTACACTGAGTTCAGTGGAATGGGATCGGCTGCTGGATAGGAAGATATCGACAGTGGGTGAGAAGCAATTAAACATTATTTAAATGATGCGATATCAGATTGCGTCCCTAGAATTAGAAGAATACATAGGGTAGGATTGAAAAGGATGCATCTTATTAAGCAAGAGATTTGTAAGAAAATGACGGTGTGGAAGTAATACTGTGTACATAAGGATGATGTGCGTTATGAAAATTATAAGCAGGCGGCTAGAATTATCACAAATGTTGTCACATGGGAAGCAAAGTCCAAGTAAAGAAAAGAAACAGGCTGTGTGTGCTAAAGTTATATCTCTCAAAAATTCTATTGCTATAGTTCAAGCAAAAGAAACAATTAATATGAAGGAATAACTCTTCTCAATGCAAATGGGGCTAGGGTAACAGATGTTGAAGAGGTTGTTAATGGCAATTAACAACTCATTAATTGGCCGAAGGCAATTAATGAGTGCCTATTTTGTTAAGAGCTATTAACCTGGTGTACACAGCCTTGAGCTCAATGCTACCTCTTCACTCGAGGAAGAAACTCAGGTGTATGAGAAAGAGGTATTACAGCTGTTGCAGAAACAGATTAAGAATTCAGCAATAGGAACTGATGGAATATCAACACGTATGCTAAAATAGTGTTCAGCTGAAATCGCTATTCCTTTGACCAGGCCATATAATTTGGGTCCCAGAACAGGGAAGATTCAGAAGGAATGGGAAGAATGCATGGTTATCCCATTGCACAAAGGTGGTGCAAAGACCAATATATCCAAGTATCGAACAATTAGTATCTCAGGAGTGTTTGGCGAAGATTTTGGAAAAATTGGTTACGGCTCGCATTCAGAAATGTGTTGAGAGTGAATCTGTACTTTTCAATCAGCAACATGGGTTTACTAAGGGAATGTTATGTTTTAGCAACTTTCGCACATTCTATTACTATGTTACCATTTTTCTAGACAAGGGGACTGGATGTGTCATGATACTTTTGGAGTTTGCTAAGGCTTTTGACAGAATACAGCGTTATAGACTGTTGCATAAATTGGAGAATATGGGATTGGGTTATAGATTATTAGCATGGATAAGAGGATGGTTGAATGACAGATATCAAAAACGTATTATATGGGATGTGAGTCTAGAGGTTTAAGGTAACAAGTGGTGTGGTCCAAGGATCAGTCCGTAATCCACTGTACATTACTTATCTTGGGAAGGATTTGACATACAGCATACAGCTATTTGCTGCTGATTAAAAGGTAGGAAGAGTAATCAGGAGTTCTGCTCATATCAGGATTATTTGAATAGGCTGGAATTGTAGGTGAAAATGACAATCAGTTCATTCTTAAAAGATGTCAGGTTATGCAGGTTTGTGCGATTTGATATTCAATGTCGTGTTAGGTTGTTGGGATTACGGTGGAGGAATCTGATCAGAGTAGGGATCTTGGAGTGTTCGTATATAAGCAATTGAAGTTCGGGAGCCATGTAGCATAGATTGCAAATACAACTCAAAAAATAATTGCATTACCGTAACTAACTTTGACATGTAAAGATAACGATGTCATTTTGCTTCTCTACAAGGCCTTGACAAGTGTGCAGGTCTCCTTGTTTCCTTTGTGATCAATGGAGAGAGTGCAAAGGCAAAACTTATATCAGGATTGTGGAATATGCAGACATATTGAGAATTTGTAGACTGCATACACTAGCAAACAGGAGAAAGAGGGCTGATAAGATTAAGACCTACAAACTTCTGAAAGCCTCATATAGGATTTTATTTCATGGAATTTTTCAATTTATGGATGGTGAAGAAATGACGGGGTTGGCATCCTTGGCAGTTGAGAATGAATGCCTCCAAGAAGGATGTAAGGGCCAAATTTTTTTCTCATAGGGTGGCGCGTGATCGGAGTGGATTGCCATTGGTTATTGTGAGAGTAAGCAGTGTAAAGTGTGTTTGGTAAGTATACATCTGTCCTGAAATACTAAGTTAAAAATCAACTAGAATTCCAAAATGCTGGTTTCTTTCTTTTTTTATATAAGCACTGCAACAGAGCTGTTCCAGTTATCCACAATTCCACAGTCTTGTCGGATTTTTTCTAGAAATATGAAATTCGTGAATAGGTAAGTAGCGCGTGATTGTTACTACGTAATGATCAACGCAGTTAAGTACAATTTAGTAAAATGTTTAATCTTTTTACATGTTGTATAAATAATTGAATAAACAAAAATAAATTACGTATATTTATTTCAGGTAATTGAATACATCATTTTGCCATACATTAACAATTTGTGCACTTTTCACAGTCCATACCTGACTATCTTCTCGCACAAGATGTTTTTCTTTAAACACACTTCATATGTCATCAAAACGTGGTATTTTCGTTCAAAATTTATCACAGAAAAACAATTTGGTTTTTTAATTCTAGGTGATAAAGATTTGGTAATTTCTTCTTTATAAAAGATATGTACTTTATCAAATAATATAATGGCTAGTAAAGAAGGAAATTATTCAAATGTAAGCTAAAAATATCGATTGAGATTTCATCCACTGTTAGAAATCTCCTTAATCCTAAAGAATTGAATTGATATGAACTGAGCAATTTAATGAAGTTAATTTGTTAGTGTATTAATTTAAAAAGTGAGATGCGAAGGATAAACCGAAAAATGAAAATCTTGCTCCCACTGACGAGACCTCAACAAAGGTCGAAACCGGTCTCTGTAGTGATACCCCCCTCCCATTATTCATAGCATTATACATGTCTGCAAGGAGATGTGATTTGCATTATGGAGAATACTAAGGAAAGTGATCAGAACTTACTCCACCTTTACCACGAGTTTGCCCTGTCCTCAAAGGTTGTTTATGCTTGGATCCGCCAAAACGTTTATAGTTTTTATATTCGGCACGAAACCCTTGTAGTTTCTAGATATTCAGCTTTGAAATAATGTTGCGTTCAATATTCACTTAATTTGTAGAATAGTTTTAATTTAAAATCTACTTATCAAATCTAGAAATATTTAATACAGCACAAACGTTAGAAAACAACTAAAATAAATATAAAAATATACAGTCGAATGGATTCTATTTGGCATGCGAAAGATGGTGAAAAGGAGGATATCATTGATACATCCATGTTTTCTAACGAAATAAAATTCGCCCAATAATTTGAGAAAAATTTCGGTATACGGACAAAGGTCGAAGAAAATCTGTTAGATGTTTAAGTATTTTGTCAGATGTGTTTAATATGACACCGTATTGAATTGCTATAATAATGGCATCGATAAATTACAAAATATGCTATATAGAAACGTTTGACTTATGATTATCACATAACATTGTTTTCGCATTGTTTTTTACACTACAATACAATGAAACACATATTTCATAATATTTATAAAGTAATGCATGAAAAGTGACTTTTACGCTGTACTATTGCTGTCATGTTTTGTTCCTGAGCATTGGCAGTTGTGTTCACTTCCTTGAAATTGGATTAATACCACTATGTAGGTGAGAATAGCACCAAACATCTAAAAAAACACAAATAAAAAACTACTATACTACTTATTCATGAGGTAACAGTATGCTTTATTATTGAATAACAAAATATATTCCGCTTAATAACTATATTTTAAATTTAATAGATAGATACTTACGGTAGATAATATAGTGTTAAATTTTTTGGAATTGATTTAACTTATTTTGCTTACAATCAAGGGATGTATCATAACTTTTTCATATATTACATAAATTCGTCTGCATTTTTTACAAAAAAATGTCCTGCATAGTGTACTTCTCCATTATTTTTTTGAATTGGAAGGCTTATAAGAAATTAATTAATTTTTTCTTTCTGCTTATTGTTCTCGTTTTTGGCAAGTAGTGGTCGAAATTCTATTCGTAACTTTATTATGCGTATTAAGGGATTTAAAAAACAAAATACATCTTTACAACACAATATTGTATTAAATTGCTGAAAACTTTTTATTTAAAGAAAACATTTTACAACCCGAAATAAGATAAGCTATGAAATGAGAGGTTTTGTGATTTTTTTTATATTAGTTCATTGCATGCGTTCGTTATTGTATTCGCGCATGTCTGAAAAGCAGCGCATGTCTGAAAAGCAAATTATACTTCATTCTATGCTCGCAACTGATTTAAAAATAAATAGTGACTGCTCTCAACTCTTTATAACTGATAAGACAACTAACCACTTAATCGTGTCGCTGCGGTGTACATAATGCCAGAAGTGCATTTGGGACAATTTATTATTATTATTATTATTATTATTATTATTATTATTATATAGAGAGGGCGCTGTGTAGGCATACGAACGGGCGCGATGTCATATCGCTGCTCCCGTTTTTTATAGTTTTAAAGTGGTTCCAACCCCGGATTTTAATTTAAAAGTGTTCTCAAGTAACTCTACTTGTCACGCCGAAGACAGTGATATAAAATTAGCGTAAATCGGCTAAGAAGAAACCAAATTATGAAGTTCTGAAAAATGAACAGATAAGTCCGCGGTCAACAACGAGCGAATTGGGGGGGGGGGGGGGTGGGGGGGGGGGGGGGTGGGGGGGGGGGGGGGTGGGGGGGGGGGGGGGTGGGGGGGGGGGGGGGTGGGGGGGGGGGGGGGTGGGGGGGGGGGGGGGTGGGGGGGGGGGGGGGTGGGGGGGGGGGGGGGTGGGGGGGGGGGGGGGTGGGGGGGGGGGGGGGTGGGGGGGGGGGGGGGTGGGGGGGGGGGGGGGTGGGGGGGGGGGGGGGTGGGGGGGGGGGGGGGTGGGGGGGGGGGGGGGTGGGGGGGGGGGGGGGTGGGGGGGGGGGGGGGTGGGGGGGGGGGGGGGTGGGGGGGGGGGGGGGTGGGGGGGGGGGGGGGTGGGGGGGGGGGGGGGTGGGGGGGGGGGGGGGTGGGGGGGGGGGGGGGTGGGGGGGGGGGGGGGTGGGGGGGGGGGGGGGTGGGGGGGGGGGGGGGTGGGGGGGGGGGGGGGTGGGGGGGGGGGGGGGTGGGGGGGGGGGGGGGTGGGGGGGGGGGGGGGTGGGGATATGTGTGCAGGCCTGGTCTCCTTGTTTCCTTTTTGATTCAGTGGAGAGAGTGCAAAGGCAAAAATGATATCAGGATTGTGGAATACGAAGACAGATTGAGAATTTGTAGAATGCAGACACTAGCAAACAGGAGAAAGAGGACTGATAAGATTGAGACCTACAAACTTCTGAAAGAGTCACCCTGGATTTCACTTAATGGAATTTTTCAATTTATGAATGGTGGTGAAAGGACGGGGGGGGGGGGAAGCTGAGAGCTGAGAGCTCTTGGAAGCTGAGAGCTGAGAATAAATGCCGCTAAGAAGAGTGTGAGGGCCAAATGTTTTTCTCATAGGGTGGTTCGTGATTGGAATGGATTGTCATTGGTTATTGTGAGAGTAAGCAGTGTGAATGAATTCAAGATGATAACTAGTGTATTAATATGTGCCCACTCTCTTAATACATCCCTGACACCCTGGCGATGTCTCTTAATAATGATGATGATGATGATGATGATGTCATTCACATAGGTGATGTTATAAGAATGAAGACTACGTGCAACCGTTTGCTTTACGCGTGATTTATTTTAAACCATTTAGGTATCTTAGAATAACCTTCCTACGGTTTTAAATGCTGATACATTCAAATATCAACTTTATATCGATTTGCATAAGCTTGAATTGACCTCATGTAATTTTGAAAAAAAAAAATATCAGCTCCCTGCAACATGCCTTTTACCACAAATAAAAAAACTTAATCATTCATCTTTGTTATATTTCAATGAATAATTTATTAAGTATTTATCATAAAGTGGAAACTAATCCTAACTATCTACAAATATGTGTTTATCTAAAAGGGCTTAAACTAGGCTTCTTCATCTTCGAGTTAATAGTTGAAAACTTTTCTCAGCTTGGTAAGTGTATACATCTTACCTGAAATACTAAGTAAAAATGCATCTGTAATTTCCAAATCCCGGTTTATTTCTTATATATATATATATATATATATATATATATATATATATATATATATATATATATATATATATATATATATATATATATATAGTAACATACATATATACATATATAGTAACATGTCTAATATTTTCAAATGTTATATAAATAATTGAATAAACAAAAACAAATTACGTGTATTTATTTCAGGTAAATGAATACATCATTTTGACATACATTAACAATTTGTGCAGTTTCCATAGTACATCCCTGAATATCTTCTAGGACAAAATATTTTTCTTTAAACACACTTCATATGTCATCAAAACGCAGTATTTTCGTTCAAAATTTATCACAGAAACACAATTTTGTTTGAACTTCTGTAAGACAAAGATTTGGTAATTTCTGCTTTATAAAAGGTATGTAAGTAATCAAATATCGTAATGGCTAGAAAAGAAGGAAATTATTCAAATGTCAGCTAAAGAGATCGATTGAGATTTCATCGACTGTTAGAAATCTTCTTAATCCTAAAGAATTTAATTGATATGAACTGAGCAATTAAATGAAGTTAATTTGTTAATGTATTAATTTAAAAAGTGAGATGCGAAGGATAAAATTGAAAAATAAAAATCTTGCTGCCACTGACGAGACCTCAACAAAGGTCGAAACCGGTCTAAATAGTGATCCCCCCCCCCCTCCCATTATGCATAGCATCATACATGTCTGCAAGGAGATGTGCTTTGCATTATGGAGAATACTAAGGAAAGTGATGAGAACTTACTCCACATTTACCACGAGTTGCCCCTATCCTGAATGGTTGCTTACGCTTGGATCCGCCGAAACTTTTATAGTTCCTATATTCGACGCAAAACTCTAGTAGTTTCTATATATTAAGCTTTGAAATAACGCTGAATACTTGTAGAATATTTGTAATTTAAAATCTACCTATCAATTCTAGAAATATTTAAAACAGCACAAATGTTAGAAAACAACTAAAACAAATATTAAAATATACAGTCGAATGGATTCTATTTGGCATACAAGAGATGGTAAAATGGAGGATATCATAGATACATCCATGTTTTCGAACCAAATAAAATTCGCCCAATAATTTGAGAAAAATTTCGCTATACGGACAAAGGTCGAAGAAAATCTGTTGGATGTTTAAGCATTTTGTCAGAGGTGTTTAATATGACACCATATTGATTTGCTATAATAATAGAATCGCTAAATTTAAAATTATACTATATAGAAACATTTGACTTATGATTATCACATATCATTATTTTGGCATTGTTATTTACATTACAATGCAATGAAACATATTTTATCACATTTATAAAGTGATGCATGAAAAATGACTTTTACGCTGTAAAATTGCTGTCATGTTTTGTTCCTGAGCATGGGCAGTTGTGTTCACTTCCTTGAAACTGAAGTAATACCACTATGTAAGTGAGAATAGCACCGAACATCTAAAAAAAGACACAAATAAAAAACTACTATACTACTTATGCATTAGATAACAGTATGCTTTATTATTGCATAACAAAAGATACTCTGCTTAATAAATAATTTTTAAATCGAATAGATAGATACTTAATTACGGTAGATAATATATTGTTAAAGTTTTTTAGAATTTATTTGACTTATTTTACTTACTATCAGGGGATGCTTCATAACTTTTTCATGAATTACTTAAATCCTTCTGAAATTTTTACAAATAAATTCTGCATAGTGTACTTCTCCATTTTTTGGATTGGAAGGCGTATAAGAAATTAAATAACTTCTGCTTTCTGCTTATTATTCTCGTTAGTTGGCAAGTAGTGATCGAAATTACATTCGTAATTTTATAATGCGTAGAAAGGGATTTAAAAAACAAAATATATCTTTACAACACAATATTGTATTAAAGTGCTGGAAGCTTGAACTTCCCACTCACTCTCCAAAAGTTAGATAGGACTAAAAAAAACGGCAGAAATGAAATCTAGTCACCGACTAGAGGAACTTTTCTTAAGCCTTTTATCGACCGTTTCCAGAGTTAGTGGATCTCTGGTATGGGCTAGCGGGTTTTTCTACCGAAACTCGGGTTTTTCGTCCCGTAGACTCAAGAAAATCGGCGGTAGAACCCACACTATTAACAGACATTAAAACTATTGTGTTAGGGTTAGGGAAGGGACCACCAGATGGCAGCACTTACTAGCTGCCTTCTTCAGTGCGTGCCAATTAATTAGTGATAGCCTTGGGCCTGCTATCTCTGATTGGCTACCAGTAGAGATTGAACTGCCCACTGAGTTTCCAAAAGTTAGATAGGGCTAAAAAAAGAGCCTCGCGTACTCGCTATACGGGAACAAAAAAGGCGTTAGCTGATTTTTTTTAGCTCTTTTTTATAGAAAACGTTTTAAGACAAGAAATAGGATAAGCTATGAAATGAGAGATGTGATTTTTTTTCGTATGTTGTTCATAGAATGTGTTCGTTATTTTATTCGCGCATGTCTGATACGCAGCCCAAATTATACTTCATTCGATGCGCGCAACTGATTTAAAAATAAATACTGACAGCTCTCGATTCTTTATAGCTTATGAGACAAGGAACCACTTAATCGTGGCATTGCGGTGTACATAATGACAGAAATGCATTTGGGACAATATATTTTTTATATTATTATTATTATTATTATTATTATTATTATTATTATTATTATTATTATAAGGAGAAAGAGGGCGCTGTGTAGACATACGAACGGTTGCATGGTCGTATCGCTGGTCGCGTTTTTATAGTTTTAATTTGGTTCTAACTCCTGTTTTTAATTTAAAAGTGTCATAAAGTAACTCTACTTGTCAAGCTGAAGACATATAATTCATCGAAATCGGCCAAGTGGAATCCAAAATCTGAGGGTTCTAAAATTGAAGCGTACACCGCGGTTGCTAACGAGTACAGAACAAAGGACGTCGCCATCTTTGCAGCTGTCCAAAGGAAGAAAGGTGAGTCATGAAGTGCAACAAGTGTCAGAAGGATTTGCCATCCGACGGATGTTACATAACCTGCAGGAAATGCCATAGGAATCTTCATTTTACATGATTCGGACTTTCAGAAACAACCTGGCAACGCAAATCCAATGCTAAACGAGAAGAATGGAAGTGCCTAAACTGTAGAGAGAACAAAGAAACGCCACCACCCACGACGCAACTGATTACGCCGGAGGCAGGATCGGACGATGAACTGAACAGACAACAAAACACCGGTGAGTCTTATAATTTGAGTTCCGTTAATTTATTACTAGAAAAAGGTTTAGAAAATATAAAAGCCAGCTTGGTAGATCTTGACCAAGAACTATTTGATAAACAGATTAAAGAAATAACAAAAAAAAATTAAAGAATATAAAGAGATTGTTCAATTTAATAATTCAAAAGTCGAAGAAGTCTTACAAACGGTAAAAGACATTAAAACCAGCATTAAATGAGAGGCAGCACAAATTGATAAAAGACACATCGGAACTCCGTCAAGAATTTAATTCCGTGAAACTACAATACGAAATTTTAACCAACAACAACATAAAGAAGACCTTGTCATAAACGGTCTTCCAGAAACCGAATCAACAGAAAATCTCAGAGACGTAGTTCTAAAGTTAGGCCATGCAATTCACATCCCTCTACAGCATAATGATATTCAGATCATAAATCGGTTTCCCAGGAAGAACAGAAAACAAGGCTCGCCACGACCGGCACCAGTCATAGTTCGTCTGACAAGCAAGGCTACAAGAGACAATCTCATAAAAGCCAGCAGACTGAAAAAACCAATAGTCAATGATTTAAATGCATCGCAAGACAATACGCCAATCTTTCTATCTGAGTATTTAACACCTTTCAATCAGAATCTTTTGTACCAAGCAAGAAAAGAAAACACGGAAAAAAGTATCAACCTTTATGGATCAAAGACTGCAAAATATTCTTGAGAAAGTCACAGACTTCAAATGTCTATACAAATAAAAAGCTCGGAAGATATAGACAGGTTGCCAGAGTGAAACAAAAGACTTCAACATAGTTCAATAAGATCTCAACACAACACAAATGAATGTGAACCATTAGATAGATGTAATTACACCAGAATACATCAGTAATTGTACTTTCGAATCTCTTGATGCATGGAAACAAAACACAGTACAAGCGAGAGGTCTCTGAATCTTGCATATTAACATCAGAGGCATCCGAAAACATTGGTTATTATTACAGGCTTATCTGAGAAATTACACTAATATTATTGATATAATGATTCTTGCAGAAGTATCCATAACTAATGACGAAGCGACTGCTTTCCAAACTCCAGGCTTCTAACAACATAGATCATGCCGCGAAACAAGACGAGGGGTGGATTATTAATATTTATGAAACAAAAATTAATAGCAAAAGAAACGGCCTATCAGTTTGAGCATGTTGAAACCCTCTGCCTGGAAATCATTAATACCACGAATACACAGCATCCCATAATACTAAATTCTATTTATAGACCACCAAACCTAAACATGATAAAATTCTTGCACGAACTCAATTGCTGGCTTTCAAGCCAAGAAATATACTAAACCGAACACCTAATGATAATTGGCGACATAAACATAAATATTGCAAATGAAAACCAGAACAACCTTCTACAATACCTAGACACACTATCCATTTACAATCTAATACCAACAATCACATCATGTACTAGAGAAGAAATATTCGGAAATACTATCACTGCCTCCTGTCTAGACCATATAAACAACGGAGCACCACCAAATCGTTACACTGCATCAGTCATAATGTGCAAAGTAGCAGACCATTATTTCACCGCTCTAGAACTGCACACCAAGACAATACCCATGCAATGTCCCACAGAAGAAAAACGACAGAAAACAATAACAGACGAAGAAATAGTCAACCACGAAATAAGAAAAACAGACTGGGAACACCTGGCATCAGATTCAGCAGATATCTTATACAACATTAAACTCACACTGGAGGAAATATATAAGAAAGGTACAAAGAAAGTCCGAATTCGATCAAAAACAACACAAAATCCTTGGATAACACAAAACTTAATCCTAGAAATACACCAGAAAGGACGCTTTATGGAAAGAATTAAAGCGATATCCAAATAACACAACTTTAAAAACTGAATATAAGATAACAAGGAATCGCCTTACCACACAAATGAGAAATGCAAAAACAAGCTACTACAGAGCCAAACTAACCTCCACACAAAACAACATGAAACAAACCTGGCATCTGATTAATGAGATGCTAGATTCCGTTCCCAACACCACTGCCTCCGAAACCATAAAACACAGCTTAATGAAAGACGCAAAACCTATCCAACAACTAGCAAATGACTTTGACCAATACTTATTGCAGACTCTATCCAAGAATTTGAGAGAAATATTCCCCTAATCACAAAACGAGACCTTCCACATGCACCACGATCAAAACAGACATTATGGTTCCCAACCATAAAAGAAGCAGAACTTCTCTCAGCAATACATCAAATCAAATCAAACAAAGGCCCAAGAATAGATAGTATCAGACCTAAAGATATAAACAATATGCAACTAGTTTACGTCCAATCCTACTAAAACTAATAAATAAAATATTTAAAACAGGACAGATACCAAGTATGCTAAAGACCGCCATAATCACACCCATATACAAGCAATGAAAAAGAAATTTAATCAGCAATTACAGACCCATAGCAACATTACCAATTATCAGTGAAATAATGGAGCGGATCATACTGAAAAAACTCACAGTATACACTGAGATCTTTCATATTATCCCCAAAATACAATATGGTTTTCAGAAAAATAAGAGAACAACATCTCTCTTGGAAGACTTTACAGACGTAATTAATACCGCCTTAGACAAAAACGAAATTGCCATGGTAGTCTTTATATAGATCTAACTAAAGCGTTCGATACACTTACACGTCAAACCTTGTTAGAAAAGCTGAGGCATGTTGGAATAGAGGCCTCTTCACAGGTGGTTTACAAACTACCTCCAAAATAGAAAGGGTATCACACGTATCGGATCAAACCGAAGCAGAGAGCTACCAGTAATCTATGGAGTGCCACAGGGAGCTGTACTCTCCCCAACACTATTCAACATTTACACGCACGATATTAATCAGTTACCACCCAAAGGTATCAGCTAACGCCTTTTTTTTTTTTAATTCCCGTATACGGGAGTAGGCGAGGCCATTTAGCCCTATCTAACTTTTGGAGACTGAGTGGGCAGTTCAATCTCCACTGGTACCAATCGGAGATAGATGGCCCAAGACTATCACTAATTAAGCGGTTCACAGTGAAGAGTGACGGCTCAAATGTGCCGCCATCTCGTGGTCCCTAACCTTAACACAATATATTTAATGTCTGAAAATAATGTGGGTTCTGCGATCGATTTTCTTGAGTTTACGGGACGAAAAACCCGAGTTTCCGGGAGGAAAAACCCGCTTGCCCGTGCCAGAGATCGACTAACTCGGGAACCGGTCGAAAAAAGGCTTAGAAAAATTTCCTCTAGTCGGCGACTAGATTTGAACCACCAAACCCTTTCTTCGTGCGGTCAAGCGCTGTAGAGTGCAAACGCCACTTCTACTGAGCTACACAGGCTCTCCCCAAAGGTAAGATTTTCCAATACGCAGACGATACAGCAATAATATCCATCCATAATAATGCAAGCATAGCCCAAACAAATATGCAACATGATATAAATCTGATCATAGACTGGCTCACGAAAAACTCCATACACCTAAACTCAGAAAAGACAAAATTAATGATATTCAGAAATCCACTGACTCGCCCAGTTGTCAACAAATACATAACCATCCAACATCCATTTTCCAACACAAGAAACACACAGAACAGCAAAACCACTACAATCACTCAGGTTGAAACAATACCATACCTTGGAATTTACTTCGATGTAGGTGTGAACGGGAATAGCCACATAAATCATCTACACAACAAACACCGAACAATAACTGGCAAACTCTACAGGTTAAAAGTCATAGTTCCCATACGCCTAAAAATAATAATATACAAAGCACTATGCCAAAATATACTAAGATACGCTATAACAACGTATGCTTTCTGTGCACCCTACAAATTAAATAGATTAATGTATAAAATGACAAAACTGATCTTTTGGGAACAAAGAGAAAATCACGACCTTATAAACATTGCAATGTCAGAACACAAAATATTGACAGCAAAACATTTATGTCACTATGCAGCCTTGCTGAAACATTATGCCAACTACAGGATGCCAACGACAGAACAGTTAGAAATACATACCGTATAACAAGACCTCAGACTACTAATTATATCACATATAAATACAATAATCACTACGGAAAGGCCACGCGTAACTTCTACATCCCAGACATGATAAACAAATTACCTTCTGAATAGAGAAACCTTACAAACTACAATAGCCTGAAAAGAGCTCTAAGGACATACTACGAACAAGAAACACGCACTCGAAATCCCATACAAACTTAATGAAACACAATATATTCGCTCAGGCTTCCAATTCAGCGACGCATCAGTACATTCCAAGTTATTGTGTGTGTGTGTGTGTGTGTGTGTGTGTGTGTGTGTGTGTGTGTGTGTGTGTGTGTGTGTGTGTGTGTGTGTGTGTGTGTGTGTGTGTGTGTGTGTGTGTGTGTGTGTGTGTGTGTGTGTGTGTGTGTGTGTGTGTGTGTGTGTGTGTGTGTGTGTGTGTGTGTGTGTGTGTGTGTGTGTGTGTGTGTGTGCGTGCGTGCATGTGTGCGCGCGTGCGCGTGCGTGCGTGCGTGCGTGCGTGCTTGCGCGTGCGCGAATTTATCAATCACAGATTTCGTAGCATCCCGACACAGCAAAAAAAAAAAAAAATACATAATAACCAACTGGTGTCATCCTCAGATAAGCTTACATATAAGCTTCGAGGATGAAAGCATCATGAGTTTACATGATTTACATGTATTATAAGTAAACCAATGTACGTAATGGAAATATCACACGTAAACAAATGTAAGTAATGTATCATATGTAAACAAATGAAAGTAATGTATATAACAATTGTAACAAATGTATGTAATGTATATAATAACTGTAACAAGTGTATGCAATGTAAAATAAAAAAATCTTTTAAAAGTAAATCATGAGTTTACACCGTATGTTTGTGAAAATAAGGAAACATAATATTTCGATTGCATATGTGTAAATTCTTTTGTATAATCACACCTTTTCAAACTTGAAAAATAAACACTAAACCACAACATGTAATATTATACAACTTATGTAACTCTGAACAATATAATGTAAATTATTATTATTATTGTTATACATAAATAAAAAACTGTTATCATCATTACTATTTAAATCTCATTATATGTAGCACAAAGTGCTGAACCTTGTAAAATAATATACTGAATAGATGATCATTGTACATATGTAAATATTTGAAAGAACAAAAAAAGCAATTATTATTATTATAGAGAGGGCGCTGTGTAGGCATACGAACGGGCGCACTGTGATATCGCAGCTCCCGTTTTTTATAGTTTTAAAGTGGTTCCAACTCCTGTTTTTAATTTGAAAGTGTCCCCAGGTAACTCTACTTGTCACGCCGAAGACATTGATATAAAATTCACTGAAATCGGCTAAGACGAAACCAAATTTTGAAGTTCTGAGAAGTGAACAAAGAAGTGAACTATGGTCAACAACGAGCGAAGAAAAAAGACGTCGCCATCTTTACAATCACACTACCCTTCCTCAAAGGAAGAAAGGTGGGTCATGAAGTGCATCAAATGCTTCAAGGTATTGTCGTCCGACGAAAATCATATAACCTGTAGGAAATTCAGTAGTTCTACACTTTACTTCTGCCTTTCAGAAACAAACTGGCAGTGTAAATCCAATGTGTTGGATTCTGATTATATAGAGATTGAAGTAATTATTATTTGTTTCAGAATCCAACATGATCTTCCATCACATAGGCAAAACTTGTAAATATTATTTAATGTAAATCACTTATTTTACAATTAAATATTCATATAACTACCTTAATTTTGTCTAATATTAAATTAATTAATCAAAGATATATGTATTAATAATGAAAATACTGTATTAAATATTATTAAGTTATTTTATTTATTACTATGTTTATATTATAGAATTTGTACTTGATAATTTTAACTGCGTATTAATTGAAATGTAAATATTCTCTATTTATTTCTGTTATAGAAGTTTAGAGTTATGCAATAGCTCAATTTTATTATATTTTATTTGTTGTCATGGAGACGCATGAAGAAGCGAGTGCGAGTGGAACAGAGCGTGAACTAGGACAAGGATAATAAAAAATTATATAGAGGTAACAAGATGGAGTTTGAACGGAAATTTTGAAGTGAATGGAAGCAAGGGTATAAATTAGAGTGAAAGTAAATAAAAAGTTCTCAAGGGCAGAAGTTAAAGGAAATAATAATTATAAGCGAAAAAAGACGAAGTGAATTTTATAGTTAGCTGAAAGTAAAGTCAGCAGTGATAATTAAAGGAATTTAATGCCGCAATCAGATAATATGAAGAAACTGGACGTTCAGTGAAGAATTCTGATTAAACCCAGTTAATCTAGAATTGCGACTTAATTCTAAATCGCCCTAAGCAGAACTACACAGTGTTTAATTATTTAATGAGTGGTAACAAGGATAATCAAAGTACCTTACAGTATCCATAGTCGTGAAGCGTGATTAATAGTGTTTTAGTTATAACTGCGAAGAAGTCTTATAAATGTGTTCTTAAGTGCAACAAATATATTTTGAAAGTTATTCGCAACGTAATTGATGTACTAGGAACTGTTTCTGGTAAGCACTGACATATTGATCATTTTCAATGTATGAAGAATTGAATGTTAGTTACGCTACGTTTAACCTAACTTTAACTGTGGAAATTCTTTGCGAATGAGAATTTGAAAATAAGAATTGTTGAGAGATATTTACAGCAATTAGTGCCTGCGGTGTTCTTTAAGCATATAGCATAGCTGAGAACTGTGTGGAAACCATTCAGATGGGAAGTTCTATTGTATTTAATTAAGTGTAGGAATTTTGTGACTCAGAAACTGAGAAAGTGTATGTAATGTTTGGAAGATTGAACTAATGTGATTGACTTGACCTAATATTTAACTTTATTCTATTGTTTAAAATTAGAGGTAGAATTTATGTATGTGTCATATAGCTTATATTAAATGTTTTATTTTGTTAATCTAATTATTGTGTTTGCCTGAATTCCTTTTTATTGCACCGTTCATAAAAATTCGAATCTTGCGGGAATCCCAAGTAGAAAACAAATACTTCGGCCAGAATGAATGAGGAGACTGCTAACTAACTATGAATTGATCCTGCTATTTTATATAGACTAATCTAGGGATAGAGTGGCGTAGTATAATAGAAATTTCTCTACCCTTGGATTGGTGATCAATTTACAATTAGTTGTTTTTTTTATGAAAGTGACTTGTAACAAGATGGCGGATTCGAACATGAAGAGAACACGTCACGACAAATGCAACACGCGAGGAATGGAAGTGCCTACTCTGCAGGTAGAACCAAGAAACGCACCTACGATGCAGCCGATTATATCGGAGGCAAATTCAGACGACCAACTGAACCGACAAAAAAAATGCAGGTGAGTCGTACAATTTCAACTCTTTAAATATACTAATAGAAAACGGTTTAGAAACTATAAAAGCTAACTTAATAGATCTTGTGCAAAAACTCCTTGACAAACAGAACGAACAAATAACAACAAACTCTAGCGAATATGAAGATTTGGTCAAACAGAATAATTTAGCCGTGACAGAAGTGTTGCAAACGCAAAAGATATTAAAATCAGTATTAACATGTTCATTGCCAAACACGCGATATCGCATGATGCGAGTTCTCACCAAACGGCCGATCACGCGTTATCACGTGGACGTCGCTAACTAAATAAAAAAATTTAAAAAAAATTGGCAACCACACAAAATTCCAATTTTCAGCTTGGCAATGAAAGTGTTAACGTACTATATGACAGGCAACATAATCTGATGAAAGTGACATCCGAATCCTGTCATGAACTTCATTCTCTAAAACTACAATACGAATGTTTAAATCAGCAACAATACAAAGAAGATCTTGTTATAAACGGTCTTTCTAAAACTGCACCTACAGAAAACCTCAGAGACGTAGTTTTAAAATTAGGCCACGCATTGATATTACCTACAGACTAACGACATTCAGACCACAAATGGGATTCCTAGGAAGAGCAAAAAACAAGACTTCCCACGACTTGCACCAGTCATAGTTCGTCTTACAAGCAAGTCCACAAGAGCAATCTCATAATAGGCAGCAGACAGAAAAAACGGTTGCCAAGGACTTGAATGCATTGCAAGACAATACACTAATCTTTCTATCCGAATATTTAACACCATTCAACCAGAATCTGTTGTACCAAGCAAGAAAAGCAAAAATAGACACACAAAATACCACTTTTGTAGATCAGAGATGCTAATCTATTCTTGAGGAAGTCATAAACTTCAAATCATATGCAAATTAAAAACTCAGAAGCCATAGAAAAGCTGCCAAAGTGGAAAAAAAAGGGAAAAAATTCTCCTAATTAGTTCAAAAACAAGACCACAATAAAAATGAATGTGAACCATCATGACAGATGCAATACCACCAGAATATACCGGTAATCTCACTTTGATCAGACCTTTCAGATCATTCATTTGACCTCCCAAACATTAGTCAACTTCCAACACAGAAATCAAATCAATAAAAAAAGATATCTAACCTGTGTCATCCTAAGATAGGCTTATTAAAAAGTTTCTAGGATGCAAGCTGAGACATTACATCTCAACCGAGATCAACAGAAAAAAAAATATTCATTACATTGGCGTGATGTAGTTACAGAGGTTAAAAACATTAAAATTGTAAAATATGTATAACTTACTGTTACACTATAAATGCTATTAAAAATGTAATCTTATCTAATTACAAATTATAAATTACCACCTATAGTAACTATATTAACATTATCAAAAAAAACGGAAAACCTTGTATGAAATTCACCGTACAAAAAAAAAAAAAAAACTTAGAACAACATGTTTCAGTAAATGCATAATATGCAATCTTAACTTTCATAAAAAAACTAATTGAATTTAAAAAAATACTATTATCCAATATAATTTTATACTTATATTTAATATAATTACATACTAAAATAGTATGTAATTTTAAAATTTTGTAATTTCTATAATTTTATTATGTAATTATTATATGTATGCAAGACATAATAAAGTGAAAAAAAAAGTATTATTATTATTAAGGAGACCTCTACGGAATCAGGAACTCATCGAGGGTGGCCACATTAATAGCACCATTTTTCACAGCTGTTCTTGAATTTATTCACGCTACTTTGGCGCCTAACTGCCATCTATTCCAATCGCTAACCAATGTATGATAGAGAAATCTAGCATTCACCCTTCTACATAGCATTCATTCCTAACTTCCAAACTGCCCTCGGATCCTTTACACACCTTCCATAAATTGAAAAATTCCATTTATTGAAATTCTGTATAATATTTTTCAGATATTTCTAACTCTCAATCATATCATCCCTCTTTCACATCAATTTTTTCACAGCGCTTTCATGAAATCATACTTACAGCCAATAAGAAGGAACGATTCACTTTGAAAAACCCTGATCCAGTGAATGCAGGCTGACAGTTGGCACACGCTGTCTGGAATGCAGAAACCTATAAAAAATTTGACTGCTATTAATTTTTAAGAATAATATATTTTACTGAAGACCTACGACATCAAATAGCGGGAAACAGTTCCAAAAGTTATCCGACCGTCCTGGAAAATGCAAATAGGGTTCAAATTTTATGACGCTGTGTGATAATAATAGGAAAGTGTTTAAATTTTTTCACACTGTTTGTTTTCTTCTATTTATTTTTAAATTATTTCTAATTTTTCTAATATAGCACACCAGAGTATCGAAATACAATAGAATACTTATAATATTTGATTTTACTTATGTACGTTTCCGCTATTAATTTTTCAAATAATCCACTGTTCGCGTTTTACTTCGTATGTAACTAAGATGATGATGATGGCCTATAATATTTAATCGGAATTTATGGCTTTAATTAAATAAATATTATTATTTAGTACCTTGTGTATTCGTATTAAACATAAGAACTTCGTTAAATGTTTGCTGTCAATTCTAAAATTTGCATGAACTGTACTACAGATTGAAAGTGGTTTCTGAGAAATCAGTAATTGATTTACGTGAGCACTTGCTTTCATTAAATGCACAGAAGAACTGAAAAGTGTTGTGGACAAGGTTGCTAATTTACGATGTTTCCGTATTAATATTAGCAAACATGCGGCAGATCTTTAATTATAATAATTTCAGTGCCGTGAGTGGGAAAGGTAATCATTTTTGATCAATAAGCAGCTGCCCTTTAGAATTACAGCCAAAATATTCAAGGCTAAGAAGCAAGTGTTTGCTTCAAGGCTAAGAAGCTAAGTGTGTGTGTGTGTGTGTGTGTGTGTGTGGTATGAGGAATCAAGTAATCGAGAACCAATTGAAAAATGTCCTAGAATAAGTTACTTTAATCAGCAACTAGAAACGAACCTATAATTGTCTTTCTTCAATCAATCTAGTATCAAACCTTCTTATGGTACAAGAAGGTTTCCTACAGGGGTACAGAGGTGCAAAAAATATTTTAAATAATCAGTTATGCTTCTAGTTCTTATGACTTTTTTCGATTATCTAAAAGATATAAATTACAAACATGCTATGAATAAATAGAAGAAGAAAAATTTTAAGTGCAGGAGTAACATAGTTGTTCACTCACCTGTTCACACTCAGCAGCTGTTAGACATTGAAGATTCATTTCTGCAAGCCTCTGTTGAATTTCCTTAGCCTGAAAATAGAATATTAAAAGTGAACGTTATAAAAGCGACTCGTATCACAGAAATGATATAAAGTCACCAGAATGCTATACATATTTGGAATATAAGCTACTTTAAAGGGAAGGAAAATACAGATACCGTTCATACAAAATACGAATTACTGAATTTCCAGTGCATAGAAGTATTACCAGTTTTTCACTTTTACTCAACAACTACGGAAGAAGGTTTTGGTTACAAGATTTCCAGCGTTAACCGAAATAATCGAATCAATGAAAAACACTGGAAACTTTTGGAAAGTAGATCAATGCCAAAAAAATATATATATTAATATATTCTTGTCTTCGTCTGCAGCTGTCTCCTTGTTTGTTCGTATAAAGTCGTCCAGAAAAGCTTTCTATGATATTTTTGATATAATGTGGAATATATTGTGCTTGGAGTTATCTGGAAAATCAGAGTAATCGGTATTCAGTGAAAGGTAAGTAGCTGGTTGAGGTTTCTTCTCTACAAACACAAGCATGTCTAATATTGCACCTACTTTTTACGATTCAAAATAGAATGGGATAATTTAATCAAGTCGATGTGTAAAGCTTGCAGGATGATTTACATCGCGTATATGTATGGGAAAAAATTAATGGGTTTTAGTTTAAGTGGGGGGGGTAAATTTATGCATTTGTCGAATAAATTGCTTATAAGATGTGTATACCACATTGAAGGGAATGTACTTCAGGAAATAGATGACGCTGGGGAGCGGTGGTGGTAGATAGAGAGTTGAATTTTAGAGGACATAGTGTTAAGGTAGCTTATACGATTTCTTGTTTATTAAAGAACACAATGATTATTAGAGATAATGGATTTGTTATTCCTCTTTATAAGGCCTTTATATATCCGCATGTTGATTATTAGGCTCTGTTGGGGTCTCCTGGGTTTCTTGCTGTTGAGGATGCAGAGACGAATGACCAAGATGGCGACTAGTCTGTGGAATGCGTTGTATGAGAATACATACGGCACATTTCACACGGCATAGGCGACAATTAGTGAACATGTTAGAAACAGTTATTTTACTTAAGGGTTTTATAGGCCCGATGGAGGGGAAATATTTCAGCACTTGGCTAGAGGGAACGGACAGAACAAGAAGTCATCCCAGTAAGTTGAGTAAAACTATTGTTAATTGAGGTGTTAGAACTAGATTTCTCCTTTAAACAGTTGCAAATGGATGGAGTGGAGGTGATCAGAGACAATTCTTTGAGTTGCTTTTTTTTTAGTGGGTTCAGGAAGAGGTATGACAGACTGTGTGGATAATTAAGGTGTCCCACGATGAGCCTTGAGACTCTATGGGCGTGCCCGTATAATAATAATAATAATAATGAAATTTCAACTGATTCTGCAATATTTCGAATAACTTCGTACGCAGCATAAGATTCCTTGGCAACTGATGGTCTCTCTAGGATTGAATTGAAGGTTATAAAATAATAATAAGAAGAAGGAGAGGTAGAAGAAGAGTAAATTCGGCAGACTCTCTTCTCCTCTGACTTCTTTGTGCACTGTTTCGTGTAAAAATATATTTGCTGTATTAAACCAAAGGAAAGCAAAGGAGTTTTGGGAATGGAGCAACCATATATCACAACTAGGTTAAGGAGAGAAAACAAAGCCAGGAAAAGATATCATAACACACATGCTCCACAACAGAAAACACTCCAACAAATTGAACAGTTCAATCATATTCTTTAACCTTTGGGTAAAAAAAATGAAACTACTCTAATAACATTTTTCTAATTTAAATATTAATTCTTGATTTTCATTTTTGTAATTTCATACTCTTCAAGTTCTTTCTTATGTCTTATTATGCATTTGTACTTATCAGTGTTGTTATTTTGTGTGCTTGAAGAAAGATTATTAAATTGATATTACGTGCATGAATTTTTCAAAGCAAAGGCTGATTATTACTCGATACAGGATTTAATCAGAACATAGAAGTTGCATAATTAGATGCCGTTGTGATTATTAAATGCAGTTACCTGAAGGTGTCTGCTCCATTGGCCAAAATTGCTTTTCCGTTTCCAATTAAAAATGAAATAGTCGTAGCATCATGAATTCAGATAACCTTCAAAACGAATGTATTCGTTGTATTTAGTAAATTGAATATTAACCTTAATTGCACCTAAATTATCGAATGTGCTTTTATATTTAAAATATTTTGTGGTAGTGTCTTACAAAAAAGAATGTTCAATTATTGGAAAACATCAACGGACAGCTTACTGTGAGGAACAAGCATTTGGCCTCATCTTAATAAGATGTAGAACGTCCTTCAGAAGCCTGCGATGAGTGCAGTATCCTAAGAATTTACAGAAGTATAAGATCAATTGGAATTTTGAACTATTCTTCCTGTTGGCATGTAACGAGGTCATGGAATGTTGTGAGGTAGTCGTGTCTTGACCTCACCAGACACTCCAGTTGATCCCAGAGAGGTTCAACCGGTTGAGGTCACGGCTCTCTGGTTGCCACTGAAATGTGTCGACGTTCATGTCCCAAAACCACGTATTTACAGCAGCCTTATGACACGGGGCACTGTCTTGCAGAAAGTGGCTATTGTCATTTACGTAGAAACTCCCCTAAGTACGAAGCATTGCATTGTTCAGAATGTTCAGCTACATGTAACAATGAAGTGTTCATTGCACCATAAACAGAGGTCTGAGGCCAAATTATGAAAAACTGTATCATATCATCACAGGGCCATTTTCGAATCCCATACTTGCGGTTACGTACACTGGTTAATCACGTTCACCGGGCATCCGTAAACACTCACGTCGTCCATGTACTCGGATAGAGTGTAGTGTGATTCGTTGCTCTATGCCCACATTTCAAGCTTCCACGTCTTCAGTGATCAAAATGTATATCACTGAAGACGCTTGTTTGTTCGGGTTATGTAGAGTTGACAATTCTGGTCCTGCCATGAAAACTCATGTTGTGAGCGCTTGTTCTGAGTGCTTTTTGGCAGATTCTTGTTCCTATCGATGCCCAGAATTCTGCCTTCAGCGTGTCGGATGACAAATTGCGATTGTTACTTATTATCCATCATAGCACCATACGTTCATGTTTGGCGAGTATCGTAGATCGGCCACAGCTGGCAGCACTTGCAGTTGACTGCACTTCCATCACAGCATGGTATCACCGATTGTTGACCTGGGATCAAGGAGTTTATCAATAATTTTCCGATAAGGTAGACCTGTAACAGCTGTTACAAACTCTGTGACTTCCTTGCTCGCAGCCATTTCACCAGGGCCCCATTGCAGTGACTTAGGAGCATCATTTTCCCTCCAAATGATACCAGCTACAAATACGTGACTTGTTTCATGGCACGATTCCCATTGCCTGTGGATGCGTCCGTTGACAAACCTCACAAGCAGCATGTATAATTTATAGTTCTTTATACTCTAGAATATTTTCTGCTCTTTTTATGGATCTTAGAACTGTGGACCGTTTCTTTCGAAGAGAAAAAGTCTAAAGAAGGTAATATAAGTAACATTCAGATAAGTTATTATTTGACATGAAAACTGTCATTATTATATCTGTTACTATGAGTATCCAATTTATAATTTATTTAAAACAATAAAACAAAACCATTGGTTTCAATATTAAATAATGTAACAACACCGAAATCGAATGTATCACTTACCTCCATCACAGCATTTTCTATTGTGATCGCCGGGAGAATCATTTCCACTACCAAAACTAAACCATAGAGGAGAAACGATACTAGAAAAAGAATGTTTGTTTTTTCACTAGTGACGTCTCCATATAGAAGAGGCAATGTAATACAGCATCCTACACATTGTGCTCCGTAAAAAACGAATATCATTGGTGAGAAAATCAAATTAAGTCGGTTCACGAGATTGTAGCAAGTTATGTAACGTAAGCGTAGAGTTTGCATCTGTTGGCAAAAATCGTTAATAGAAAAGCCGCAAGTCTGCAAGTGGATCAAAGCAGAGACTATTGAGCGAAAACAGAAACGAAAGAAGATCGCAAATATCGTAATCCATATTGGGATGAACATTTGTGTAATAAAGTTGGAACAGAAATAGAAAACCCTGTGTATAAAACGTATCAAGACATCAGTGGTATTAGAGAAAGAATAAATAAGACTGAAACATACATATAAGGAAAAGTATGTTATAAAGAATCCAATAACGATGATTATTGAAATTATTTTAAAATTCTTCATAGAACGACGATATTCTCTTGTAAACTTCATTTCTTGTTCTATAAGACAACAGTCTTTGACTAACTGTACAAAATCGGAACCATGAAAATAGAAAGTGAGTCTGCAGACAACTGCAATTATCACCTCAGAAGAGTGGAGCATGATTTTCTGAATGGCGTTTATCCCAAGGAAATCCGTTTTAATGGAAGGATATACGGAAATGCGGTATAACGGATCCGCTATGGACAAGAAAATCCAGCATATCATATATCCCACTAAAATACCACATCTCTTGAAATGTAAGTTACGTATATCATTAGATCTGAGACCACGAGCTAAATAAACTCCAAAGACAAGATGCGTGCGAGAAATTGTACGAAATGCATCGAAGAACGGAGAACAAGAAATATTTGCATTTATTTGTTCAGATGCAACGCGAATATCTCTCGTAAAATTGCTCGTTGAAGACATCGTGTGCTGTTACCGGGTGTTCACTACCGTCGAATACGACGCTTGAAAGAATCTCCTGCTGAACAGATCCAGAGAGGACGGAGCTGTGTACTTTGGCACACCCTTCGTTTCAAGCAATGCATCAGGAAGTCTTCTACAACGATGACGTTTTTAATAACACGAGATGAAAATATACACAATAAAACGTGTCTCCACCCTTCTCTCTCTTTTGTGTGGATATTTTTCATCATCTGCAACAAAGTGAGTCGTCTTGTCTGTAGAATGTTTTACACAGCGGGAAGAGTTTATTAAATTTTCAAAGGCAGTGACAACCTCCTGACCTATAACTGTTACTCTCGTTACTGCCAGTTGGCGTCTGTGCACTAACTGGCGACCAACATGAGGCATCACCCTTATAACCGATGTACTCTCGCAATGCATGAGGTTATAGGTCTCTAAATATGTTTTCACTCACATTTCACGCATCATTTCATTCGCACTGTACGTAAAAGTTACGGAAGGAAAACAGGAATCCCTGCTCCGGACACCAGAGCAGGGATTCCTGTTATAAGAATGCAATAGGTCAAATGTTAATCCCAAAAATGAGCAGGATCTAATGCTTTTTCTTATTTTCACTACTAAACAGAAATGCTTGTTGTGCATCCGCTTTAAAAGATCATATCCCATCATCTTTTTTCTTGATCGATTTCTTCTTCCCTTTAGTATCCAGTTGTTTAATTTTTTTGTCGATTTGTTATCCTGTTTTTTTTATATACGATTTTTTTCATTATTCTTTGTGATTTTGGATCTAATCTTTTATTGGTTTTATTTTATAATTTTCTCTGATTTCTGAGTTCCGGAATTAATATTGTTACATTTGAAATTTTTTCTAAATGTTTTATCTCATCTTTACTTATTACTATTTTATTTTAATTCCCTCTGTCTTTTCTGTTATTATTTCATCCATCGCTAAATTCAGTTAATCCGGACGTAATCAAGCAGCTTGTCTAATTTCTTTGGTTATTTTAATTTCTTCAGTCTGTGTTTTTTAAATAACTGTCAGATGCCTTTGCAAAGTTGAACGGTATTATGGTGTAACCATTACCTTTAACCAAATCAGCATTTTATTTTAAAATATAATATGAATATTTTACTAAGACATGACATACCCATTACAAAGCCATGCTGCCTACTATACAGTATCGCATCCCTATCCACCCACGGTTGTATTTTAGTTTTCACCAACTTTTCCAATACTTTGACAACCACTCTCGATATATTAATTGGTCTGTAGTTTGTTACATTCTCTCTTCGAGTTGATATGCTATCCAATCCCACCGATGTGTTTAAACTCATATTTTAATATTCTAAACATCTCCTGTTCATTACCTCAATGATGATATACATCTCAGTTACATCAGCAATTGTAAAATCACCACGTGGATTATATACCTTTGCAAAATTATCACCTCAGGATCTGGATTATTTCTTTTCATTCAGTCACGGTCCAACAATGAGCACTGTTTAAAGTAATTCTACCACAGTCATTTTCGTGTTTACTTACTACGTAAGGAAAAACTTCTTTTGGGTTTACTTTGGGCTGTTTGGATTATTCTCTTTTATATTCTGATTAGGCCTTCCGCACCATTCTATTCATCCTCTTGCTCCCACTTTGCACTGCTCATGAGCATGCTGATCATTTTTTCTTTATATTTCCTCCACAACGTTTACTATTTTTGCAGTTCTTGCTTTAAATCTCTGCTCATTCACTTAATTCCAAGTAGCTTTTTCATCCTAACCTTGGGTATGCAGTCTGATACTGCAACTCTAATGCAATCTCTGAGCACTTGCCATAATGCCATTACTGACATTCTTTCCTTGTAGCTTCTCAAGTCATAGTACTGGTCCAAGATGACTCTTGAGTATCTGATAATCACCAGCCTTATAGCTGAATATAAAACCCTTCTTTACAGAAAACTTCAAGTCTTAAGCAACTTCCCCAGAACAAGACATGCTGTCTTGTTCTGGGGACGTATGGTCACTCTTCGGAATTTGAGGAAGACTGTCTACCTTTTTCATGGATAGGTCTTCAGATGCTATTATCACATCAACACCAGCCAACCCCGTGTCCCATCTATAACATATTCTTTCATTTAATTATTCCTGAATAATTGTATAACTCCCACTTCCTTCTTACCTTGCTATGCCCTATTTCCTTCCTCCAATCGATCTCCTCATAGATAAAGTCTCCCAGAATAATTGCTCTGCCTATACTCATTGACTAATTTTACGATACATGGTATCTACATATTCCTGTGGACCCGCTTGTCTATAGCAGCATCCAATAATGCACACCAGAAGTGTATTTTGTCGTATGAAGAAATAGGACAAAATACACCAGTGATGTGTTTTGTTCTATTTTCCTCTATCCCACACCAGAAGTCTCAAAAGAACCACTCTCTCAGGCCTAATATCCTCTTTAACTTATAATTTTGTTGGTTGTTATTCTGTATTCTGTAGATAATACAATATCCTTTGTCCTTTATTTTGTTCCTGTAACTATATCCTTTTCAGTCAACCAGTTCTCGCTGATGCCTGTACATTTTGGCCCACTCGAGCTTCTCAATGCCTAAATCTCCTTATCCTTATTCCTGATATTTCTTGCATTCGTGTACATGCATTTCAACATCCCTTTGTATCCATAGTTAGCATGGTATGTTGTTATTACCAACCCCTTCAAATTTTTAAAAATGTGAAATCTCATTCAGCATTACATAATCATAACTGCGCCCATGCTCATTTATTACAGGGGTGGTCAGAGATATATTTGATTTCATCCTCGGAAATGTCTCTAGTTTCCATGGTTTTGCACAACCACGCTCTCTCTAAACAACACTTTCTTCAAAAATCTAACTCCACAACCATTTCACTGTAATCCATTAGGAATATGTACGTCCTTTCGTCCATGAAATTCACTCCATATATAAAAAAACTGCACCATTCCTCCTGCACAATCTTCTCATTGGTAATTATCTTACTTCTGTCCTATCATACCTAGGCAGCAGACTCACAGTCCTCATTTTCGCTTCCGCTAGCAACTCTTTTACATCTTCTCTCATTGTATATTTCTCAGCTTACGTCTCGTTTGTGGTAGCCAATACAATCAACTCATTATTTCCGTTCTTCTGCCTACATATAGCCTCACTAATATCCTTTATATTCCCACCTGGAAAACATACTTTCGTCACTATCTCATTAAGTACACCACTTGTCATCGAATCCCAATTAAATACTGTCTATTTTCTGCCAGTTTCTCCAACTTTTATGCTTTACCCATTCACTCTTTCTTTCATGTCCCATCCTTCCCTACCACAACACAATCGTTTCCCCAGGGGTGGCCAGAGATTCGCTTGACTTCATCCTCCGAAATGTCTATAGTTTCCCTGGTTTTGCACTGCACGCTTTTCTAAAGAACACTTTCTCCAAAAATCTAACTCCAAAACCATTTTACTGTAGTCCGTCAGGAATATGTAAGTCCTTTCGTCCATCAAATTCACTCCATATATTAAAAAAAAAAACTGCACCATTCCTCCTGCGCAATCTCCTCATTGTTAATTATCTTTCTTCTTACTTCTGTCCTATCATACCTAGGCAGAAGACGAACAGTCTTCACTTTCTTACTCTTCATTTTCGCTTCCACTCTTTCATATCTTCTCTTATTGCATATTTCTCACCTTACAAATCGTTTGTGGCAGCGAATACAATCAACTCATTAGTTCCATTCTTCTGCCTACTTAGAGCCTCACTAATATACTTTATATTCTCACTTGGATAACATACTCTCGTCACTTTCTCATTAAGTACACCGCTTGTCATTGACTCCCCATTAAATAATGTCTGTTTTCTGCCAGTCTCTTCCACTTTTATGCTTTACTCATTCACCCTTTCTTTCATGCACCATCCTTTCGTACCACAAGACAATCGTTTCTCCAGTCGAATACTGCAGGAAACAATAAATATTTTAAGAGGCTTATGTTGTTTAAACGATTTCCTATTGCTGCTTTTATATAAATATTGGACCTATTTTCCCTTAAACATTCTTCCTCATTCTTTTGAATAATTTATTATATCCAATTATTTCGTGCATGCTTTTAATAAATATACTGCGGAGCAGTTCATTGTCTCATTTCTTATACAGTAGATGTTCAAGAAAATCCATAAAATTATTTTATACGAAATGTAGTCTACTGCCTTCAGAAAAATCCATATCTATGATGGTATTCGATTCCAGAATTTCGCTGTTAGAAAGGATTAGCATATTGCTAATTGCCAGAAATATGATTAGTTTATCGTATTCGATAATTATATATGCTTTAATATTTCTCATACGAAAAGAAAGTGGTGTATCCGAATTCTTATATTTTCTAATACTCTAAAAAAACTGAGGAGGTATATGTGTTTAAAATTAGGTACTCTTTCTCTGAACTAATCACACTATAATATTCATGCTTAGTTATATTAATTATTTTTCTCAGCGTTTTCACTTTCAATTTAATATTTGTCTGTTTTCATTTGTGTTGATTATGTTCTTCTTTCATATGCATATGTTAATAGCGGTAGAACTAATGATTTATAATAATAATAATAATTATTATTATTATTATTATTATTATAGAGTGAAAATAGTCTGAAAACAGCGTATCGCTAGCTTTGTTGTTTTTGAGCTTGCATTTAGGCTATCGTTCATCTCGGCCAATATCTTTATCACAGAATTCCACTTCTCTTAACTGAAAGTCACGAACAGCGAGAAAGAATACTACACTGTCATTGTAGTTGGTTCCAGCACAAGAGATATATCGGTAATTTGACAACAAAAAGTTCAAATTTTCATATTTCCAGTAGGAAAAGTAATCGTTTTAATCTTAACCATCCACTTCTACTAAATCCTGTGTGGAATATTTTGCTGATTGTTGTCCATTCTTACCTAGTTTTCATTCAATACAGTAGCACTCATTACGTACTTACACTCATCGATTTATTAACACATTCATAAATGTGCGAAAGGCATCATCAATCATTTCATTATCACAGTAATGTAACCTAATAAAGACGGTTAGTTTTTTTGTTTGTTTTTTTAATTTATTATTTAATGTAATGTATTGCTCGCGTTTCTTGTTGCTTGTAATTCTCCTCTTAAGTAACTGACACGACAGGTTTCAAAGATGGGAATAAATTAGAATGGGGATTTATGTTGATGCATTTCCCGAATTGTGAATTCATCCCCCACCCACTCCGTTCTGTTTTAATAATAATAATTGCATATATCATCACGTGGTCTAAAAGTAAAGAAACTGATGTCAATTCTCCCCTTCATTAAGCAATAAATTATTCTCTCATACTTTAACAAACTGCACGTGATAAATCTGCTATTAATATTGATTTAGTTTAATTTTATACATTTCATATTCTTTCATAAAGGAAAAAACGTAAATATTTGAAAAGTAATCAGTTTTTTTTTTTTTTCAAAATGTTTGAAAATAAAAATTTCCATCGCAATAATTACCTCCGTCTAACCTTATTTACCCCATAACCGTTTCAGATTTCGCTTTACAAGATTTTTTTTTATTTCCCTTTCCTCTCTCGAAGTCTTTAATTTTTATATTCTATAAAAGTTTATAACAAGTGCATTATATTAAGATGAAACTTATAATTCCGGATACTTAGAGTGTCACTGATAAAATTTCGATTGGAAACACCGTATGAGTGTTAAACTATTTAAATCACTACATTACTTAAAGGGACCATATTAGCAGTTTGAAATTTCTAGATTCACACCTTGCACTGTGCTGTGTTTTCTCACAAGAGAAACAGAACAAATGAATTGCATGCACACCAGTTACAGAATCAGTTACATTCACATACTTTAAACTAATACCAATTCCAATATATACGTAACAGATAAACCATTGAATATTGCGATCAAAATTTAGCTTTTAAGCGAAGAACCTTTATTTATTTATTTGATTTGCTGTTTTGTGGGCGGCTGGCTTCAACTTTTACTCATGAAAAACAACTGTGCTCGAAACTATCGATGAATCAACTTGCAAGGAAGGTAGGTTCCGCCACAAGATGGCGGAACTTGTTTTCCATGACAGTGTTGCTTGATTAACTAGAGTTATCAGAGACAAGTTTTGCTATCTTGTGGTATTAAACCCTATTTCCTACATATTTCCTATATCGTATCTTGTAAAAAACACGTCTTGTTAAAGATCCACTAAATCCACAATTGTCCAAAATAAAATCTAAAAAATTTCTTCTGGTCATTGACTAGAATCTAGCTTATAGTTGTCCAAAAAAGATTCGAAATTGTTAGTGATGTTAGAAATGTGATCTCGTTATGAATTGAAAACGTGCTATTTATGACAACTGCATTATATCAAGATGAAATTTATAATTTCTGACATTGCAAAAATTGTAAAATACAATTTTTTCAACTGTACAAAATACTATTTTCCTGTATTCCCTGAATTTTACCTCCCCCCCGCCTTCTCTATCACATGAAGAGTACTCATAACTTTTAACCTTTCGTAAAGATGCTAAAAAAGCAGACGAATGGATATTGCTTTTAAAGGTTGTATCTGCAATCTCTAATTTTTATTACCTCTCTGGGTTTGGCCCACTAAAGGCCGCTCTACACAAATTATTTACAAATTATCTACACAAACTACACAAATCTCGGAATTATTTATAACCAATCTTAATAAATAAATAAAAATCGAAGTTCTATAATCAAATAGGTAGGGAACAATTTCACCATCTTAATTTTGACCAAGAGTTTATTAATCATAACTAAGTGCGCATAACTCACTTACTTTATTTCGACTGATGGCAATATGATTTACAGTATTGTAAATGAAGAAGAATACTTTTAGAAGAACAGAAAAAAATAATACTTGACTGCCCAAGAAGAAGAACGACAACAAAATAAGGGCAATTGAGCGAAAGCAAAAACGAAAACTGCTTCCAAAACAGGGAACAGTAAAAGATGATTGTAGCTACGGGTATTGATCCCTAGGAAATCTTTTGGAGCTGAAGACTCGGCTGGAATGCAGTATAATGGGAATGCTACAGACAAGAAAGCCAACATAATATACGAAACGATAAGGAGCCACATTTCTTGAAATCATATTCGATACGGCGAATAAAACGAACTCTAAGGGCAATTGCTGTGCGGATATTTGCAAAAAAAATGGTTAAAGAATGCAGAACAGAAAATATTCAATTAGTTTTTCTATTTACAAGGTTATATAGACTCATTTTTTTATTTATAATGTTATGTAGACTCATTTTCTACTTACAAAGTTATGTAGACTCATTTTTTTTATTTCCAGGTTTGTGTAGTTTAATTGTTCACGGGAAAACATTTTGTGCTTCTGAGTTTTGAAGTAGCAGATTACAGAATTCAACTGCATATTACAGCAAGCAATATATAGATAAGCCCCTTCGTTAATAATATATTTAAAAAAGTCCTGAAAAGATGAGGTTCTTTGTATTACGCGTTCTGAAAAATTCCTACAATTTGAAGCCTCTTTTATGTACACAGATTTTCGTCACCCCTCTCGCCTTTTGTGTCACATTTTATACAGAAGTATAGGAAAGCGGGATAGTGAATTGGTAAATAATGAGACAGCTTTTCACAGAATAGAAAAGAGTGACTCTACCAATATTCCCTCAAAAGCAGTGGGGGATTTGTTTTCATGATGAAACAGTATTATAGCATAAAATATTATTAAAGTGGAATGCAAGCGGGAGTACAAAATAATACTTCAGATATCAAAAACGGAAAATGTCGAAAGTCAAATACAATACTTATTACTTATTTTCTCTCTTCCTGCTTCATGGTACATAATCCCCAGATCAGTTTCTTCCGGATACCTCTGTCCTGAGCAACCAGTCTAGCTTTTCTTCAGCTCTGCCAGCCGGAAATTCTTCTTTCCTCTTTTGTCATTCACTTCCAAGCTAATTTATGCCTTCTCCATCTTCAAGTTTCCTTCTGGAATCCATGTCAAAGCCACTCTAGGGAATCTCTCTGCTGTCCATCCTCAATGCGTGTTGAATCCATTGCGACGTGTCTTTTTTTTATTTTATTGGTGATTTTTTTTTGTTTAGTCAGCTTATAAAAGACGTCTGTTGTACGTATCAGATGCAACAATTTATACCTTCATATTTGATTAGTAATTTGGAAGGCCCAGTTAAATTTTGACGATTGAAAAAATCTCTCACAGCATACAATTTGATAAAAGAGAAATAAAAACAGGATTTTAGAATTACAGACGAATTTTCTTAATGGATGTTCAACAAATAGATTGGAAAACATACTACCCAAACACTTTTAAAAAGATAAGAGTATTTCCTTACTCACTTTGGAGGAATAAAAATTTGAAGAGAATTTAAGTACTTATCTATATTATTCTGAATAACAACAACAACATAAAATTTAAATGCCATGCAAATTCAGGGGCATAAATATAATTGACCAGTAAACCAATTTAATTTCCTATAGAGAAATTTAAAAATAAAATCGCTTTTGGTTTCAAATCATCAAAGATAGTTTTGTCTAATAAGTTTCATATAGGTATACAAAATATGATCGTAAAGTTTTGGATTATAACTTTTCAAGTGCATTACTTATAAGTTATTTTTTAGAAACGTGATGCCATCTTTTATCCTTGTCTAAAGTGTGAAGTGGAGTTTCTAAATGTCTCAAAGGAGGATGAAGAACAATTATTCTTTGCCGATTTGAGGCAAGAAATTCATGTTCAGACAGAATTGGCAGGAGCATTGTTTTGGTGGTGAAGTCATTACTAATATGCACTTCCGCTATTACACTTTTAAACCCTAAAGAATCTGATGTAAACATTTTATTTTAGATCTGCATTTTCTACGTGGTATATCTCGCAAAGGCTATGTCGCAGCTGTTTACAATAATCCTTCTCGAGAATCAAAGGTGTAGAAATGTTATGCCAGGTACTTACAAGGTACTGACGTCCGAAGCGCGCTATCGACAGCATATTTCACCACGTGTCAAAATTGTTACAATAAAAAAATGCATATTTAACAGTTATAAAGTTACCAATGAAAAAAAAAAAAAAAACGGAAACTAAAGTGCCGAATTACGCATCGGCTTGTGCTGTTCTTAGACTCATAGAACATCAGTGATCTTTATACGTATTGCTATCTGGTGATTAATCCAATTATTTTTTTATTATATCGCCTACAGATAATAAAATCAAAGAGGCCTAACCGCATACAGAATTTGAAATTTAGGTTTTCCTATGATATATATATAATTTTATTATTATTGATTTAATTTTTATTTGTTAAATTTTGGTAACAACTCCTGATATTTATGGTTATTTTATTGCAAGAGATTTAATGAATTTTTTCAAGTTTAGTTGCTTGTTATTTTTTCTGACACATTTCCAATGAGATTACTTTGAATACTCTACGTATAGACATTTCTCTGAATAACAAAATAAATCTGTCATTATTTGTAGTAATCAGGTAATAATAACAGATAAGGAAGTCAATTTACGAAGCGCAGCGTTGTTTGGAAAATGCCATCGTTTTATTTCTGGAAATTTTCTTCCTAAGTGTTTTACTATAATGTTTATATATACATTATAGTTTAAATAAACATGATTTAAACTATACGATATTGGTTATGCGATATCATTGATAAAAAAAGACAATATTTTAAATGCTATATTTCTAATAAATACAACAATCAATCCAAATCCTACAGGAAGATTTGGATTGATTTAAACAAGATAAGCAAACAATGAAAACAAACAATTAGACTCAGGAGAACTGTAAAAAACAAAACATATTTTCCAGAAAAAAAATTACGAGAATATTTCAAAATTAATTAAAAATAAATTCAATAGAAGAAAACTAAAAAACACACAAACAAAATTAGATAGAACATTTAAATCTAATGGGCAACAGTCGATATCCCAAATAATAAAACATAAACCAAGAGTAAGCTGAATGGACTGTAAAATAAGCAATTGGATTAAGAATGAGACCGAAACATACAACAACTATGTCCATGTGTAACGTTATGATGAAGATATTGAAATAAATGAAAATAACTTTTAGCTATAAACGTTATGGAATAAAATTAAAGGACGAGGGAATAATACGCATTTGGAAATCCAATCATCCACTCATGCTTCAAATTCGAGCACTTTGTGAGAACACCTTTCTTTTCTGTCATTTCAGCAGCTCCTAACTGCCATACACTTATTCAGAAACAATCAAATCTCTTTATTGTAACACATTAAATAATGCAACATAAAAAAAACACAATGTTTAACGTTGTAGTTCTAAGTGAGAAGCCAGGGGATTTTATATTTCCCGCTGCCTGGTTGTCATAAACCTTCTTCTCACTGTATCGAGATCGCGATACGGTGAGGAGCTATATTCTCGCCCTGAGAGGGCATGGTGCTTGCATATCTGTATTAGAGATTAATAAGGTTGTTGGTAAGGAGATACCGTGCTTCCAGCGAATAGCATAATTATTTTCTTTTGATCGTTTACTTGAAATCTTCATTTGGAGAATCGTTATTGAAGATTTTGGGGAGAATTTGTAAACTGAAACATTATCTGGGTGATATCTGAGCCTAAATATTTGTAATTCCAAATTCCTTTGTTCTTGAGTCCATTTAAGTTCCATGCAATAATCGGAAGTGATTCTGAAATACTTTTATTCCTGTTCATTTGAGAGTGCAGTTAGGATGGACTGGGTTTAGTACAAGAATCTTTTTGGAGAGCTTAATGAAGGACTTGATTTACTGAAATCATGCAGCATATTTGCTATTGAGGCAGTAATGATTGCCATTGGATTTGTTGGTGATTGGGAATAATTCTGTTTTTGTGTTATCGTTTTCGTGCTGCAAACTTGAGCATAAGTCTCACCCATTCTCCTGAAGGTTTCAGTTATAGCGGTTGGGTATCTGTTATAGAGTGTTAAGAAACAGGAGAGTGGGAATCCGAGCTTCAGATCTCGAAGAGACAGATGTTTGGTTGATTCGGCTCGTCTGTTTTCTGCGTGATCAATGCATCCCTTGTAGTTAGCATGGTGAGATCCACTGCAGTTTGCACATTTAGCCAAGGTGATTTGTGGCTTGGTGCAAGTGTTAGTGGGATGCATCTCAGCACATTTTAAGCATTTGTACTCTGCTCTACACAACTTCTGAGCATGGCCAAATCTCTGACATCTGTGGCATTTCCCACAGATGTCAGAGATTGATCACACAGATAGATGTTAGGTCATAAATGTTTTTGTATGCACTATGGATCTCCACCAGGACTGATGGCATCGGACTCTTCTCACCTCTGAGCATTCTACTGACTTAAATACGTGGCAGGTGATGATAGCAGAGATTATCAGCTATTCCTTCCGTGTTTATATCTTCGGATACACCCCGGAGCACTGCTTTCAAATTTTTTCTGGGCTAAGGGAAAAGGTGTTGTATTGGACATTTTTCGAATCCATTTCTTTTGTAAGTCTTTGGTAATCCATCAAAGAGACAGGCTGGATCTTGCTGCCATTGTCTACGTAATTTTTTGCTGTAGTATATGCACTCAGTAGACTAGACATTGTAGTTCTTAAGGATGTCCATTTGAGTTTTCCTATTAGAATAACCGGCAGTTCCCTTTCTTTAGGGGAGGCAGGGGAGATGAGTCAGAAATGGGACCATCTTCGTCCATTCCATCATATTTGGATGGTTCTTTAACAGCGGTTTTGCGCTTCTTGTGCACACCACCATTTGAGATAGTGCAAACCACCAATTTCAGCTTTTCCTCCACTGGAGTAGAACCCTCATTATCCTCGTCGTCTCTTGACACGGAGTATAAATATAAAAATCTTTCCCATTCCAATTCGAACAATTTTTTAGTAATTTATTGAATAGGTTCAGGGCCAGTCGTCTCTCCAGTGATTCTACAAACGCATCATTGTCAACCTCACTAACGGTCAACGATAGGAAATGAAAATATACAATTTAGTGTATGGTCCAGGAACTCACGTGTGTTTATCCCTTAGATCAAATCGATGAAATATCCGCAGTCTCGAATGAGTACCAGCAATACCGAGAGTTAGAACAGATGCATACAGTAACAGTGGAGGATTCGATATTTTGACTAGGTCGCAACTTCAGGTATCTCCCTCCTTAGAAACTAAATATCCACTATTTGTCGTCTTTTCGGGTTCGGCCTATACAGTCATTAACCTCGTGGACATTTCGTGCAGAGGGGGAGAAAGTAGAAATTCCAGCTGGATGGAACCCGTTCAATATGAAAACATCAAACATCACTGAAAATAAAAATTAATCTCAATCAAATGCAGTTATCTAGTGGAAAGGAGTGCACACGTCCTTACTGGTCAATCTCTGTCCCAGTCAATCGTAATCATTAGAATCAATGCTATCTAAAACACAATTTTCTTTGTTTTTTCTTTGCTAGATGGGCGAAGCAAGAATGCTTTTTATAATCCCCGTTATCTGTAGAGGACAATATATGGATGGGGTGTTATTGAGCTACGAGTCCTGATAATTACAGGAGGGTAACAGCAATAGCCGAGCCTCAGTTAGAACTTCACTGGCTACAGCATTGTCACCCATTACTCTCCCTGGGTACTCATTTTAGTCGCCTCAAACGAGCTGACATTTATCATTTTATGTACGACATGCATGGATACAGTGGCAAAATTCTTATCCCGGTCACCGCACGGTCTTTTCTTATCCCGGGATAAGAAAAGTGACTATTCTTATCCCGGTCTCCTTAACCTGCAGGTATGAAGATGTTCTGGGGTTGTTTTATATATAACAGTCCAGCATCACTTGTGCCTGTTGAGAATACGCTTCATACTTATCTTACTCATTTCTAAGATAGTCAAATTAAATTGGTGTATTAATTAAATTTCAAATATTTTAAAGACAATAGCTTGATTTCTAAATCTACTAAATCATTACACAGATATCATTATTTCATTGGAAGTTATTAATATAATAAAATAATAAAGAAATCAATAATATTAATTTCATCATGCAAAAATCAAACAATTTCATAAATAAATAGTGCCGAGTATGAAAACAACAGATACATATGCACTGCACATAAGGGCCACTGAATTAAAAAAAATTTAATACGTCTTCATACTCCCTTTAGCCAGAATTATATCATATACGATGTGATTTGGCGCAGATTCCACGAGGTTGGGTTGCATCTTCGTCTACAACACATCAGGCTTTCACCAGACAGTCCTTTAACTGACTCAGATATCACGAAAAGGACTTCGCTCCAGGATCTGTTTTTCTAACATGTCCCGTACATTCCCAACATGTTCAGATCCGTGCTTTGCAGTGGCGAGTTCAGATGGTGGAAGTTGTTGTTATGCTCACTGCACCACTGCTGATCAATTCGTGCGCTATGGATAGTAGCATTGTGTTCCAAGAGTCAATCGTCACCTGCTGGATAAAATGTGAACATTACAGGATGGACTTGATCGGCAACAATATCTGATATCCCGTGGAGGATATCCGAACCGTACAGTCATTTCACAGGATGTATTATGTACCAAACAAACATGTCGCACATCATGACATCACTTCCAGACCCTTCAGTCGTGTTTACATGGCTACAGTAGAGAACAAATTAATCCAAACAAGCCGAATTTTCGTCAGGTTTTTGGTTTTGGTTTCATTTCACAATAATTTCAGTTTTGGTTTTTGTTCACTATTTTAGTTGACTGGTGTGTATTAACTGTCTCTACGATGTTTGTTGTTAGTGTTATGCATTCTAGTAGTGTAAAAGAGTTTACATTTTTCATTTTTTGTAGCTATAAAATTGAAACATCTCCCAGAAAACGTTCAAAATTAGGTACTATTTCTGAGCACACATCCATGATTTAAAGACAAATTGCCAATGAATGTGTTTTGGGTGGTGCTAATGCGATTTTAATAAGTTTAGAAAGATAAGTATCTTTTTTCCTAAAGGAAAAGGAAAATATGGGCTAAAATGGAAAACTACACTTATTCAAGAGTGTTTACTAGTTAGAAAAAAACAGAATGAATCCAAGATTGTCTGCTGTATAATGAAAGAGAGTCGGTAGCTAGCATATTTAAATTTCTAAAATTGCAGTCTGTCGAAAATTGTTGGACGTAGGGAGGACTGCCCACAGACCAAAAAAGGAAACACTGCTGACAAAGGCTATGCAGAAAAAGAGGCTTCATTGGGAAAACTTATACAAAGATTGGACTGTAGAGAAGTGGAAGGAGATCATATTCTCAGATGAGAGCCATTGATTGGTCCAAGGAGAGTGAGTGCCCATGTTCGCAAATCGGTGGCTGAGAAGACTTCTTCCCCACATTCAACAAGCTCCATAACACGCAGGTATGAAGATGTTGTGCGGTTCTTTTATAGATGACAGTCCAGCATCACTTTTGCCTGTTGAAAATATGATGAAAAGTGACAAATACATAAAAATACTAGAGAGAAAGTGTGTTTCACGAAGATTTGAAAAGACAAAGAACTCATGCTCCAATAGGATCTCTCTCCATGCCACATTTCAAGGAAGAAATAAAAAACTGAGAGTTTCTCAAAATATCAGAACGTCCAAATGCCTCAGTGGCCAGGGTACTCCCCAGATATTAAGCCAATATAAAATTGGGGACAAAGGGGAAAAGAGACTTGGAAAATTAATTTGTGATACAAAGAATAACTTAATCCAATCCAATTTTTATTAAATTACTCTGGATTTAGAGAAACATCTTGAAAGTTTATTTTTCACTAGGTTAGACTATAATAAATTTAGTTTAATCTTTTATCCAAGTGTGAACAAACAAAGTTTGCACCTGAAAGTATCTTCAGGACTTGGGTAAGGTGGTACAACACCGGGAAACTCGATGCAAAGGTGGAGCAAGCTAACATCACTCTTATCTCTGTATCTCCCTTAATGCAAAAGACATCTACTTGCGAATATGTATAATGTTATGCATTAAGGGAAGGGCCACTACCCGTTTGCAACGGGTTTCCCGGTGTTGCACCACCTTACCTCAGTCCTGAAGATACTTTCAGGTGAAAACTTTGTTTGCTCACACTTGGATAAAGGACTAAACTAAATTTATTATTGACTTACCAAGTGAAAAATAAACTTTCAATATCTTCCTCTAAATCTATAGTAATTTAATAAAAAGGTGGCACACCGTTTGGCAACTCCTATAGGTAGAGATGACCTTGCTAATGCTTCTGCCTGGTAACTCCAGGGAGAAAGAATGAGATGCGGTGATTAACACCCTTGGAGGGTAATGGATGGCAATGCTGTAGCCAATGAAGTTCTAACTAAGGCTCGACTATTGCTGTTACCCTCATGCCATGATCAGAGCCTTAATAGCTCAATAACACCTTATCCCTACACTGGTATCTCCAAATGGGCCTGGCTTCCACTGAAGAGACTCAATAGTTTCGACCTCAATAAAGGTCGAAACTAGTCTGGGTAATGGCCCTTCCCTTAATGCATAACATTATACATATCCGCAAGGAGATGTGTTTTGCATTTTTTTTTTTCATTTGGCATTTGCATTTTGCTTTGTTTTCAGGTGCAAACAAAGTTTGCACATGAAAGTATCTTCAGGACTGGGGTAAGGTGGTACAACACCGGACAATGGTTGCAAATACATTCAGGTGCAAACTTTGTTTGCTCACACTTGGATAACGGATTAAACTAAATTTATTATTAATCCAATCCAATAAATAAAAATATGGTTTCGAAATGCAGAAATAAGAAAAATGTGTTCTACGTTGGTAGAGGCCATTTCTAGCATTTCTTGTCTCAATATGTTTAAGAAGACTGTAGTTATCTCGAGTGTTAAACCTCTCAAATTGTAAATTTTAAAAATTCTATAAGCTGCCTTCCAAAATAAAATCACAGATTATGTTATTCTTCAAGACCATCTTATATAAAGGCGACTGTTACAAATTAGCAAACGTATACAATGGCTTAGTGTGTTTTAAGACATGTTTGCATTAAACAAAGAATCAGATCTTCATTATATGTTATAGCTTGGTAACTGAATTACATTATTATCGAAACGAAATTATACGTTCTTAACAGTTATTTTATCTTGCTTTTTTCAAGTAAATAAAAAGAAAAAAAAAGAATTGGACAGGTCAAGTGTCCCGATATTATACGTTGTACAATTGGTTTGAAGAATACAATGCTATACGTTATGGGAAGAATAGTGATTGCTATCTCTTTTTTTTTTTCAATGTTAAGTCAGTTGATATTTATCATTAAGAGTGCAAGTATTTAAAATTAACATTTATGATTCAGCAGCTGTGAAATATCATTTACAAAATGCAAATTAAATGGATTTTTGCCAGAAGACCAGTAGAAAATTTGGAGTTGTATGTACGTAAAAAAAACTGCACCGTCATATTTCAATTTACAAATAATTATTTGGTGTGTTATTGTATGATTATTATTAAAACAGTTTAAATTGAACTATTTTCAGCTATTTTAATTAAATTTAATATTTATTATAATTAACAAAAATTATGTTATTTTTAACAACTTGCTTATATAGATATCGATTACACATGAAGAGTGCAACTTGGTTATGACGATATTTCATACCTAAGTCGTGATGATAATTTAATTTGCTCATTTCTGTTCGGGCTCGTTTGGGAAAATAAGAATGTAAGAATATAATATGCTTTCCTTTCAAACAGGAAAAATAAATAAATAAATATTTTCTTCATTTGTAGTTAGTCTTACCACGATATTACAGAAAGTTATTTTTTTAACTGTTTACTGAATTTTTCCTCCCCCCCCTTCGCTATCACATGAAGAGTACTCATAACTTTTAACCTTTGGTAAGATGCTAAAAAAGCAGACGAATGGATATTGCTTTTAAAGGTTGTATCTGCAATCTCTAATTTTGATTATCTCTTTGGGTTTGGCCCACTAAAGGCAGCTCTACACAAATTATTTACAAATTATCTACGCAAACTACATAAAATCTCGGAATTATTTATAACAAATCGTAATAAATAAATAAAATCGAAGGTCTATAACGAAATAGGTAGGGGACAGTCAGCTATTATTTTTGATCAATAGTTTATTAATCATAACTTAGAATACTTAATCTCACTTACTCTACTTCGATTGATGGCAATATGATTTACAGTATTGTAATTGAAGTAGAATACTTTTAGAAGAACAGAAAAAAATAATACTTGACTACCGAAGAAGAAAAACGACAACAAAATAACGGCAATTGAGCGAAAGCAAAAACGAAAACTTATTCCAAAACAGGGAACAGTAAAAGATGGTTTTAGCTACAGTATTGATCCCTTTGAAATCTTTTGGAGCTGAAGACTCGGCGGGAATGCAATATAACGGGAATGCTACAGAAAAGAAAGCCAACATTCTGTATGAAACGATAATGAGCCACATTTCTTGAAATCACATTCGATACGGCGAATAAAATGAACTCTAAGGGCAATTACTGTGCGGATAGTTGTACGAAAAGGGTTAAAGAAAGCAGAACAGGAAAGATTCAATGCTAGTTTTCTATTTACAAGGTAATGTAGACTCATTTTTCTATTTACAAGGTTATATACTCTAATTTTTCTATTTACAAGGTCATGTAGACTCATTTTTCTATTTACAAGGTTATATAGACTCATTTTTCTATTTACAAGGTCATGTAGACTCATTTTTCTATTTACAAGGTTATGTAGACTCATTTTTCTATTTACAGGTTTGTATAGTTTAATTGCTCACGGAAAAGGTTTGTGCTTCTGTGTTTTGAAGTAGCAGATTGCAGAATTCAATTACATATTACAGCTAGCAATATTTAGATATGCGCTTCGTAAATAATATATTTAAAAAGTCCCGAAAAGATGAGGTTCTTTGTATTACGCGTTCTGAAAATTCCTACAATTTGAAGCCTCATTTATGCTCAGATTTTTGTCACGCTCTCGTCTATTGTGTCTCATTTTATACAGAAGTATAGGAAAGCGGATAGTGGACTGGGAATAATGAGACAGCTTTTCACAGAATAGAAAAGAGTGTCTATACCAATATGCCCTCAAAAGCAATGGGGGATTTGTTTTCATGATGAAACCAGTATTATAGCATAAAATGTTATTAAAGTGGAATGCAAGCGGGAGTACAAAATAATACTTCAGATATCAAAAATGGAAATGTAGAAAGTCAAATACAATACTTATTACTTATTTACCCTCTTCCTGCTTCATGGTACATAAAGCTCAGATCTGTTTCTTCAGGACACCTCTGTCCTGAGCAACCGGTCTAGCTTTTCTTCAGCTCTGCCAGCCAGAAATTCTTCTTTCCTCTTCTGTCATTCGCTTCCAAGCTAATTTATGCCTTCTCCATTCTTCTGGTTTCCTTCTGGAATCCATGTCAAAGCCACTCTAGGAATCTCTCTGCTGTCCATTTTCAATGCTTGTTAACTCCATTTCGACGTGACTTTTTTTTTATTTCATCCGTGATGTTTTTTTTTTTTTTTGCATAGTCAGCTTTTATAAGACGTCTGTTATATGTATAAAATGCAACAATTTATACCTTCCTATTTGAATAGTAATTTAGATTTATTTAACCCAGTCAATTTCAATCGTCAAAATTTAACCTAGTTAAATTTTGACGATTGAAATAAAACTCTCATAACAAGCAATTTTATAAAAGATTTTAGAATTTTAGAATTTTAGACTGGATTTTAGAATTGCAGTCGAATTTTCCAAATGGATGTTCAACAAATAGATTGGAAACAAATACCCAAACACTTTAAAAAATATAAGAGTACTCCTTACTCGCTTTGGGGGAATAAAAATTTGAAGAGAATTTAAATACTTTTCTATATTATTTTGAACAATAACAACAACAACATAAAATTTAAATGCCATGCAAATTCAGGGCATAAATATAATTGACCAGTAAACCAATTTAATTTCCTATAGAGAAATTTAAAATTAAATCGCTTTTGGTTTCAAATCATCAAAGATAGTTTTGTCTAATAAGTTTCATATAGGTATACAAAATATGATCGTAAAGTTTTGGATTATAACTTTTCAAGTGCATTACTTATAAGTTATTTTTTAGAAACGTGATGCCATCTTTTATCCTTGTCTAAAGTGTGAAGTGGAGTTTCTAAATGTCTCAAAAGAGGATGAAGGATAATTATCCTTTGCCGATTTGAGCAAGAAATTCATGTGCAGACAGAATTAGCAGGAGGAGCATTGTTTTGGTGGTGAAGTCATTACTAATATGCACTTCCGCTATTACACTTTTAAACCCTAAAGAATCTGATGTAAACATTTTATTTTAGATCTGCATTTTCTACGTGGTATATCTCGCAAAGTTTTGTCGCAGCTTTTTACAATAATTCTTCTCGAGAGTCAGAAGTGTAGAAATGTTATGCCAGGTACTTGCCAAGGTACTGACGTCCGAAGCGCGCTATCGACAGCATATTTCACTACCTGTCAAAATTGTTACAATAAAAAAAAGTGCATATGTAACAATTATCAAGGTACTAATAAACGTAGTTATACCAATGAAAAAATAAAAAACGTAAACTAAAGTTCCGAATTATGCATCGGCTTGTGCTGTTCTTAGACCCATAGGACAGCAGTGATCTTTATACCTAGTGCAATCTGGCGATTAATCCAATTATTGTTTTATTATATCGCCTACAGGTAATAAAACAAAAGAGGCCTAACCACATACAGAATTTAAATTTTAGGTTTTCCTATGATATAAATAATTATATCATTATTAATTTAATTTTTATTTGTTAAATTTTGTAACACTCCTGATATTTATGGTTATTTTATTGCAAGAGAATTAATGAATTTTTTCAAGTTTAGTTGCTTGTTATTTTTTCTGACACATTTCCAATGAGATTACTTTAAATACTATACGTATAGACATTTCTCAGAATATCAATATAAATCCGTCATTATTTGCAGTAAGCAGGTAATAATAACAGATAAGGAAGTCAATTTACGAAGTGCAACATTGTTTGGAAAATGTCATTGTTTTAGTTTTATTTCTGGAAATTTTCTTCCTAACTGTTCTACTATAATGTTTATTTAAACATTGTAGTTTAAATAAACATGATTTAAACTATACGATATTGGTTATGCGATATCATTGATAAAAAAAGACAATATTTTAATGCTATATTTCTAATAAATACAACAATCAATCCAAATCCTACAGGAAGATTTGGATTGATTGAAACAAGATAAACAAACTATTAACATAAACAATTAGACGCATGAGAACTGTAAAAAACAAAACATATTATCCAGAAAAAAAATAACGAGAATATTTCAAAAAGAATTAAAAATAAATTCAATAGAAGAAAACTGAAAAACACGCAAACAAAATTGGATAGAACATTTAAATCTAATGGGCAACAGTCGATATCCCAAATAATAAAACATAAACCAAGAGTAAGCTGAATGGACTGTAAAATAAGCAATTGGATTAAGAATGAGACCGGAACATACAACAACTATGTCCATGTGTAACGTTATGATGAAGATATTGAAATAAATGAAAATAACTTTTAGCTATAAACGTTATGGAATAAAATTAAAGGACGAGGGAATAATACGTATTTGGAAATCCAATCATCCACACATGCTTCAAATTCGAGCACTTTGTGAGAACACTTTTCTTTTCTGTCATTTCAGCAGCTGTAACTGCCATTCACTTATTCAGAAACAATCAAATCTCTTTATTGTAACACATTAAATAAGGCAACATAAAATAAAGCACAATGTTTAACGTTTTGATTCTAAGTGAGAAGCCAGGGGCTTTTATATTCCCCGCTGTCTGGTTGTCATAAACCTTTTCCTCATATCGCGATCTGGATACGGTGAGGGGAAGGTTTATGAGCTATATTCTCGCCATGAGAGGGCATGGTGCTTGCATATCTGTAATAGAGATTAATAAGGTTGTTGGTAAGGAGATACCGTGCTTCCAGCGAATAGCATAATTATTTTCTTTTGGGCGTTTACTTGAAATCTCCATTTGGAGAATCGTTGCTCAATTAATAGGTTTTATTGAAGATTTTGGTGAAAATTTGTAAACTGAAACAGTATCTGGGTGATATCTCAGCCTAAATATTTGTAATTCCAAAATTTTTTGTTCTTGAGTCCATTGAAGTTTCGTGCAATAATCGGAAGTGATTCTGAAATAATTTTATTCCTGTTCATTTAAGAGTGCAGTTAGGATGGACTGTGTTTAGTACAAGAATCTTTTTGGAGAGCTTAATGAAGGACTTGATTTACTGAAATCATGCAGCATATTTGCTATTGAGGCAGTTATGATTGCCATTGGATTTGTTGGTGATTTGGAATGATTCTGTTCTTTTGTTATCGTTTTCGTGCGGCAAACTTCAGCATAAGTCCTTGTCTGACCCATTCTCCTGAAGATTTCAGTTACAGCGGTTGGGTATCTGTTATAGAGTGTTAAGCAACAGGAGAGTGGGAAGCCGAGTTTCAGATCTCGAAGAGAAAGATGTTTGGTTGATTCGACTCGTCTGTTTTCTGGATGATCGATGCATCCCTTGTAGTTAGCATGGTGAGATCCACTGCAGTTTGCACATTTTGCCAAGATGATTTGTGGATTGGTGCAGGTGTTAGTGGGGTGCATATCAGCTTCTGAGCATGGCCAAATCCCTGACATCTGTGGCATTTCCCAGATGTCAGAGATTGATCACACAGATAGATGTTAGGTCATAAATGTTTTTGTATGCACTATGGATCTCCACCAGGACTGATGGCATCGGACTCTTCTCACCTCTGAGCATTCTACTGACTTAAATACGTGGCAGGTGATGATAGCAGAGATCATCAGCTATTCCTTCCGTGGTTATATCTTCGGATACACCCCGAAGCACCGCTTTCAAATTTTTTTCTGGGCTAAGGGAAAAGGTGTTGTATTGGACACCTTTCGAATCCATTTCTTTTGTAAGTCTTTGGTAATCCATCAGAGAGGTAGGCTGGATCTTGATGCCATTGTCTACGTAATTTTTTGCTGTAGTATATGCACTCAGTAGACTAGACATTGTAGTTCTTAATGATGTCCATTTGAGTTTTCCTATTAGAATAACCGGCAGTTCCCTTTCTTTAGGGGAGGCAGGGGAGATGAGTCAGCAATGGGACCATCTTCTTCCATTCCATAATATTTGGATGGTTCTTTAACAACAGTTTTGCGCTTCTTGTGCACACCACCATTTGAGAAAGTGGAAACCACCAATTTCAGCTTTTTCTCCACTGGAGTAGAAACCTCATTATCCTCGTCGCCTCTTGACACGGAGTATAAATTTAAAAATCCTTCATATTCCAATTCGAACATTTTTTTAGTAATTTCTTGAATAGGTTCAGGGCCAGTCGTCTCTCCAGTGATTCTACGAAAGCATCATTGTCAACCTCGCTAACGGTCAACGATAGGAAATGAAAATATACAATTTAGTGTATGGTCCCGGAACTCACGTGTGTTTATCCCTTAGATCAAATCGATGAACTATCCGCACTCTCGAATGAGTACCAGCAATACCGAGAGTTAGAAGAGATGCATACAGTAACAGTTGAGGATTCGATATTTTGACTAGGCCGCAAATGGGCCGCAACTCCTTAGAAACTAAATATCCGCTATTTGTCTTCTTTTCGGGTTGGGCCTCGTGGACATTTCGTGCAGAAGGGAAGAAAGTAGAAATTCCAGCTGGATGGAACCAGTTCAAAGTAAAAACATCAAACGTCATTAAAAATCAAAATTAAACTCAATCAAACGCAGTTATCTACTGGAAAGGACTGAACGCGTCCGTCCTCGTCAATCTCTGTCCCAGTCAATCGTAATCATTAGAATCAATGCAATCTAAAACACATTTTTTTTTGCTAGATGGGCAAAGCAAGAATGCTTTTCATAATCCTCGTTATCTGTAGAGGACAATGTATGGATAGGGTGCTATTGTTCTATGAGCCCTTATCATGGCAGGAGGGTAACAGCAATAGCCGAGCCTCAGTTAGAACGTCATTGGCTACAGCATTGTCACCCATTACTCTCCCTGGGTACTCATTTTAGTCGCCTCAAACGAGCTGACATTTATCATTTTATGTAAGACATGCTTGGATACAGTGGGAAAATTCTTATCCCGGTCACCGCACGGGCTTTTCTTATCACGGGATAAGAAAAGTGACTATTCTTATCCCGGTCTCCTCAACACGCAGGTACGAAGATGTTCAGGGATTGGTTTATATATGACAGTCCAGCATCACTTGTGCCTGTTGAGAATACACTGCATACTTATCTTACGCATTTCTAAGATAGTCAAATTAAATTGGTGTATTAATTAAATTTCAAATATTTTAAAGACCATAGCTTGATTTCTAAATCTACTAAATCCGAAATCATTATTTCATTACAAGTTATTAATATAATAAAATAATAAAGAAATCAATAATATTAATTTCATCATGCAAATATCAATAAATTTCATAAATAAATAGTGCTGAGTATGAAAACAACAGACACTGTATGTACTGCACATTCTGGCCACTGAATTAGAAAAAAATTTTAATACCGTCTTCATCCACCCTTTAGCCAGAATTATATCATATACGATGTGATTTGGCGCAGATTCCACGAGGCGGGGTGGCATCTCCGTCTACAACACATCCGGCTTTCACCACACAGCCATTTAACTAACTCAGATATCACGAAAAGGACTTCACTCCCGGATCTGTTTTTCTAACATGTCCCGTACATTCCCATCATGTTCAGATCCGGGCTTTGCAGTGGCGAGTGAAGATGGTGGAGGTTGTTGTTATTCTCACTGCGCCACTGCTCATCAATTCGGGCACTATGGATAGTAGCACTGTGTTCCAAGGGTCAATCGTCACCTGCTGCATAAAATTTGAACATTACAGGATGGACTTGATCGGCAGCAATATATCATATCCCGTGGAGGATATCCGAACCGTACAGTCATTTCACAGGACGTGTTATGTACCAAACAAACATGTCGCACATCATGAAACAATTCCAGACCCCTTCAGTTGTGTTTACATGGCTAGATTAGAGAACAAATTAATCCAAATAAGCCGAATTTTCTTCAAGTTTTTGTTTTTGGTTTCAATTCACAATAATTTCAGTTTTGGTTTTTGTTCACTATTTTAGTTGACTGGTGTGTATCAACTGTCTCCACGATGTTTGTTGTGTAGTGTAAACGAGTTGACATTTATCATTTTGTGTAGCTATAAAATTGAAACTTCTCCAAGAAAACGTTCAAAATTAGGTACTCTTTCTGAGCACACATCCAGATTTGAAGACAAATTGCCAATGAATGTGGTTTGGGTGGTGTTAATGCGATTTTAATAAGTTCAGGAAGATAAGTATCTTTTATCCTGAAAGAAAAGGAAAATATGGGCGAAAAAAGGAAAACTGCACTTATTAAAGATTCTTTACGAGTTAGAAAAAGCAGAATGAATCCATTGTCTGCTGAAGAATGAAATAGATTGGGTAGCTTTCATATTTAAATTTCTAAAATTGCAGTCTGTCGAAAATTGTTGGACGTATGGAGGACAGGCCACAAACCAAAAAAGTAAACCACTGCTGACAAAGGCTATGCAGAAAAATAGGCTCCATTGGGCAAACGTATACAAAGATTGGACTGTTGAGAAGTGGAAGGAGATCATATTCTTAGATGAGAGCCATTGCTTGGTCCAAGGAGAGTCAGTGCCCTATGTTCGCAAATTGGTGCCTGAGAAGACTTCTTCCGCCTACATTCAACAAGCTCCTTAACACGCAGGTATGAAGATGTTCTGCGGTTGGTTTATATATGACAGCCCAGCATCACTTGTGCCTGTTCCGAATATGATGGAAAGTGAAAAATACATAAAATTTTGGAGAGAAATTGTTTCGGCCAGATTTGAAAAGACAAAGAACTCATTCTCCAAAAGGATCTCTCTCTGTGCCACACTTCAAGGAAGAAAAAAAAACTGAGAGTTTCTCAAAATATCACAACGTCCAAATGGCTCGGTGTCCAGTTTACTCACCCAGATATTAAGTCAATATAAAATTGGGGGCAAACGAGGAAAGGACACTTGGAAAATTAATTTGTGATCCAAAGAATAACTAAATCCAATCCAATTTTTATTAAATTACTCTGGATTTTGAGAAACATATTGAAAGTTTATTTTTCACTTGGTTAGAGTATAATAAATTTAGTTTAATCCTTTATCCAAGTGTGAACAAACAAAGTTTGCACCTGAAGTATCTTCAGGACTTGGCTAAGGTGGTACCACACCATGAAAGTCGTTGCAAAGGTGGAGCAAGCTAACAGCACACCTATCTCAGTATCTCCCATAATGCAAAACACAGCTCCTTGTGAATGTTATGCATTAAGGGAAGGGCCACTACCAGTTTGCAACGAGTTGCCCGGTGTTGTACCACATTAACTCAGTACTGAAGATACTTTCAGGTGCAAACCTTTGTTTGCTCACACTTGGATAAGGATTAAACTAAATTTATTATAAACTTACCAAGTGAAAAACAAACTTTCAACATCTTTCTCTAAATTTATAGTAATTTAATAAAAAGGTGGCACACCGTTTGGTAACTCCTGTAGGTAGAGGTGATCTTGCTAATGCTTCTGCCTGGTATCTCCAGGGAGAAATAATGAGATGCGGTGATTAACACCCTTGGAGGGTAATGGATGGCAATGCTGTAGCCAATGAAGTTCTAACTGAGGCTCAGCTATTGCTGTTACCCTCCTGCCATGATCAGAGCCTTAATAGCTCAATATCACCTTATCCCTACACTGGCATCTCTACTTCTGCCTGGCTCCCATTGAAGATACCTCAATAAAGGTCGAAACTAGTCTGGGTAGTGGCCCTTCTCTTAATGCATAACATTATACATCTCCGGAAGGAGATGTGCTTTGCATTATGGGAAATACTGAGATAGGAGTGATGTTAGCTTGCTCCACCTTTCTAACGATTGCTCGGTGTTGTACCACCTTACCCCAGCCCTGAAGATACTTTTAGGTGCAAACTTTGTTTGCTCACACTTGGATAACGGATTAAACTAAATTTATTATTAATTCAATCCAATAAATAAAAATATGGTTTCGAAATGCAGAAATAAGAAAAATGTGTTCTACATTGGTAAAGGTCATTTCTAGCAACTTGTCTCAGTATGTTCAAGAAGACTGTAGTTATCTCGAAGGTTAAACCTCTCAAATTGGAAATTTTAAAAATTCTATTAGCTGCCATCCAAAATAAAGTCACAGATTCTGTTATTCTTCAATACCATCTTAAATAAAGGCGACTGCTACAAATTAGCAAACGTATACAATGGCTTAGTGTGTTTAAAGACATGTTTGCATTAAACATAAAATCAGATCTTCATTATATGTTATAGCTTGGTAACTGAATTACATTATTCTCGAAACGAAATTATACGCTCTTCACATTTATTGTGTGAACAGCGTATAATTTGATTGAATTAATGAAGAGAGTACAAGCAAACAAAAAGAAAAAAAAAAGAATTGGACATGTCAAGTGTCCTGATATCATATGTTGATCATTTGGTTTGAAGAATACAATGCTATACGTTATGGGAAGGATTGTGATTGCTATCTTTTTTTTTTTCAATGTTAAGTCAGTTGATATTTATCATTAAGAGTGCAATTATTTAAAATTAACATTTATGATTCAACAGTTCTGAAATATCATTAACAAAATACTAATTAAATAGATTTTTGCAACAAGACCAGTAGAAAATTTGGAGTTGTATGTAAAAAAAACAACACCGGTTTATTTCAATTTACAATAATTATTTGGTGTTATATAGTATGATTATTATTATAACAGAAAATTATTTTTTTAATTATGATATCTGCCTATTTTATTATTTTTTATTTATCAATTTATTATTATTATTATTATTTGATCATAAATTAATTAAAAGCTTTTTTATTATTATATGATTGAAGTCTTATTTGCGCAAAGTTGGTGTTCATGGAATTCATTTTACCTCCGTACAAGAGAGATTAAGTAATCATTCTGTTGCGGCCAAACAATAATAATAATAATTTAATAATACTTTTTAAATTTATCTCAGAAATATTTTCATACATACAATAATCATCTTGAGTGACATTCCAACATGTTATTTTACAAATTACAGCAACCATGCTGCAGATTATGGTTCATTTACTAAATTAGATTTCTATAAAAACAAACAATTTAGTAACTATTTTTATTATCATTTTATAAAATAATAAAAAATAATTTTATTATTAAAATTTTGATATAAATAATGTTGTTATAATATCGATTTAATGTATATAGGTGCTGTAGTTGTAATAAATGGATTTTTTTTGTCTTTGTGTTGATTTCGGTTGACTTATAATATCTCAATATAAATTCTCGAAGGTTTTCATTAAGCTTATCTGAGAATGACAAATATTAATAATAATAATAATAATTTTTTTATTGTTCTTTCAAATATTTACATATGTACAACAATCATCTATTCAGTATATAATTTTACAAAGTTCAGCATTTTTTGTGCTACATATAATAAGATTTAAATAGTAATGATGATAACAGTTTTTTTTTGTATATAACAATCATAATAATAATTTACAATTATATTGTTCATAGTTACATGAGTTGTATAATATTACATGTTGTGGTTTATTATTATTATTTTTTTTAGTTTGGAAAGGTGTGATTATACAACAGTATCAGCACATATGCAATCATTTGCATATGTGCAGATAATGAGAATAAGGAAACATAATATCTAAATATTATGTTTCCTTATTCTCAAAAACATACGGTGTAAACTCATGATTTACTTATAAAAGATTTTTTTTACATTGCATACATTTCTTACAGTTATTATATACATTACATACATTTGTTTACATATGATACATTACTTACATTTGTTTACATGTGATATTTACATTACGTACATTGGTTTACATATAATACATACATTACGTACATTGGTTTTCATGTGATACGTACATTACATGCATTTGGTTACATATGATACATCTTTGATACATATTGGATGGGAACTAATTTCTTTGCTTTCATCCTCGAAGCTTATATGTAAGCTTATCTGAGGATAACACCAGTTGGTTATTGTTTTTTTTTTTTATTTTTTTTTTTGTTTTTGTTTTGGGAAACTACGAAATCTATGATTGAGAAATTCTCGCGCGCCCACTCACACGCACACGCGCACGCACTCATATGCACACGCACACATACACGCACACACACACACACACACACACGCACGCACGCACGCACACGCACACACACACACACACACACATACACACAATAACTTGGAGTATATTGAGGCATGGCTGAACTGGACGCCTGAGGGAATATATTGTGTTTCATTAAGTTTGTATGGTATTTTGGGTGCGTGTTTCTTGTTCGTAGTATGTCCTGAGAGCTCCTTTAAGGCTATTGTAGTTTGTAAGGTCTCTGTATTCAAAGGTAATTTGTTTATCATGTCTGGGATGTAGATTTTCGCGTGGCCTTTCCGTAGTGATTATTGTATTTATATGTGATATAATTAGTAGTCTGAGGTCTTGTTATACGGTATGTATTTCTAACTGTCCTGTAGTTTGCATCGAAATAATGTTTAAGCAAGGCTGCATAGTGAGATAAATGTTTTGCTGTCAGTATTTTGTGTTCTCACATTGCCATGTTTATAAGGTCGTGATTTTCTCTTTGTTCCCAAAAGATCAGTTTTGTCATTTTGTACTGTAGCGACATTATTCTATTTAATTTGTAGGGCGCACAGAAAGCATACGTTGTTATAGCGTATCTTATTATATTTTGGCATAGTGCTTTGTATATATGTGTTTTTAAATCAATATCATTAATTTTGTCTTTTCTGAGTTTTGGTGTATGGAGTTTTTCGTGAGCCAGTCTATGATCAGATTTATATCATGCTGCATATTTGTTTGGGCTATGCTTGCGTTATTATGGATGGATATTATTGCTGTATCGTCTGAGTATTGGAATATCTTACCTTTTACTTGTAACTGATTAATATCGTGCGTGTAAATGTTGAATAGGGTTGGGGAGAGTACAGCTCCCTGTGGCATTCCACAGGTTACTGGTAGCTCTCTGCTTCGGTTTGATCCGATACGTGTGATATGCTTTCTATTTTGGAGGTAGTTTGTAAACCACCTGTGAAGAGGCCCATCTATTCCAACATCCTCAGCTTTTCTAACAAGGTTTGTTGTTTAAATGTATCGAATGATTTAGTTAGATCTATAAAGACTAACATTACAATTTTTTTTGTCTAAGGTGGTGTTAATTACGTCTGTGAAGTCTTCCAAGAGAGATGTTGTTCCCTTATTTTTCTGAAAACCATATTGTGTTTTGGGGATAATATGAAAGATCTCAGTGTATGCTGTGAGTTTCTTCAGTATGATTCGCTCCATAATTTGATTGATAATTGGTAATGTTGCTATGGGTCTCTAATTGCTGATTAGATTTCTTTTTCCATGTTTGTATATGGGTGTGATTATGGCGGTTTTTAGCATACTTGGAATCTATCCTGTTTTAAATATTTTAGTTATTAGTTTTAGTAGGATAGGACATAAACTAGTGGCATGTTGCTTTTTATCTTTAGGTCTGATACCATCTATTCCTGGGCTTTTGTTTGGTTTGATTTGATTTGTTGTATTGCTGAGAGAAGTTCTGCTTCTTTTATGGTTGGAAATTATAATGTCTGTTTTGATTGCAGTCCAAGTGGAGGGTCTCGTTTTGTGATTGGGGGAATATTTCTGTGCAGTCCTTGGATGGAGTCTGCAAAGTATTGGTTAAAGTCATTTGCTAGTTGTTTGATAAGTTTTGCGTCTTTCCTGAAGCTGTGTTTTATGGTTTCGGAGGCGGTGGTGTTGGGAACAAATTCTAGCATCTCATTAATCCGATGACAGGTTTGTTTCATGTTGTTTTGTGCGGAGGTTAGTTTGTCTCTGTAGTAGCTTCTTTTTGCATTTCTGATTTGTGTTGTAAGGCGATTCCTTGTTATCTTATATTCAGTTTTTAAAGTTGTGTTATTTGGATATCGCTTTAATTCTTTCCGTAAAGCGTCCTTTCTGTGTATTTCTAGGATTTAGTTTTGTATTATCCAAGGATTTTGTGTTGTTTTTTATCGAATTCGGACTTTCTTTGTAGCTTTCTTATATATATCATCCAGTGTGAGTTTAATGTTGTTGTATAAGATATCTGCTGAATCTAATTCCAGGCGTTCCCAGTCTGTTTTTTTTTTTATTTCATGGTTGACTATTTCTTCGTCTGTTATTGTTTTCTGTCACTTTTCTTCTGTGGGACATTGCATGAATATTGTCATGGTGTGCAGGTTTAGAGCGGTGAAATAATGGTCTGCTACTTTTGCACTTTATGACTGATGCAGTGTAACTGTTTGGTGGTGCTCGGACGTTTATATGATCTAGACAGGAGGCAGTGATAGTTTTCCGAATATTTCTTCTCTAGTACATGATGTTATTGTTAGTGTTAGATTATACATGGATAGCGTGTATAGGTATTGTACAATGTTGTTTTGGTTTTCATTTGCAATATTTATGTTTATATCGCCAGTTATCATTAGGTGTTCGGTTAAGCATATTTCTTGGCTTGAAAGCCAGCAATTGAGGTTTATCATGTTTAGGTTTGGTGTCCTGTAAATAGCATTTAGTATTATGGGATGCTGTGTATTCCTTGTATTAATTATTTCGAGGCAGAGGGTTTCAGCATGCTCAATAAATAATAATAATAATAATATTTTTTTATATATAATGATAATAAATTTATATTTACAGCTTCAATATACAAAACTCATTCCTAAAATCATCGGAAAGGAGAGCTTTTGTATCGTGGTTATATCAGAAAGTTGTTATGTAATTGATACTTGTGACTGTTTTCGTTGCATAAAATATCAGAAACAAATAAATGCGAATTTTCATCACCTAACGTATTTCGTGTAGTAATTTCCAGAATTCCCCATCTATTTATAATTTTTGTAAAAAGAACCCACCTGGTATTTTTAAAGTTTCGATAGCTAGAAATTATTTGCTAGATCTACTAGCAGTGTATTATTCAAAAAAAAATAGTAGCGGTACAATAAAATAGTTTTTTACTGCCCTGCCATACGTGTTATTGTAGAGGTTGAAAATGCATTCGCATCAGTGTTGAATGATGAATGACTTAAGATGATTCTTCGGTTGCTCTAGTGCACGTTTATCATTGGGGAAGTCAGCGGCGCGCCAGTAGTGTCCGGCGCCTGTGTGCAACACTTTAATATGCGCCTCTAAATCCTTCCCCGAATAAAAAAACAAAAACATTTTATAGGAAAGTATTTTTAATATTTGATGCCAATAAAATGAATATTTCATTTTGAATTTTATCTCCTAAATAGGAGGGCATATTTTTAAAGTCAGGATCATTATCTACACGTCGCGTGTGTTCCGATATAAAAGGATTAAACTTTGCTAACATCTCAATGCATTTTAAAAAAACTGCCATTGTTACGATCGTAAAGTTTATTACTTTTACCACGAAGAGCTAGATTTTGTTTGCCTAAAAACTGTACTACAAAACGTATTCTTTTTATAACTTCATGCCAACGTTTCCTTTCATTAACTAAAACTCTTTGCAAATGATCAATACACGTTTTTTTAAGGATGTAATTAATTCTGTCCATTTTATGTAATTGTTCAAATGATTTAAATTTTTCTCATGACGATTCAAGTACAATGCAAGATGTTGTCTATATTCTGCTGATAACAGCAGAATATAGAATAAAGTTAAAAACTGCAACAGACTTTTCTTATATATGTTTAGAGCAAATGCGAGTTTGAACAAGATTAAACAAATTCAAACGCATGTCATCATGTAAACTCACCCAAGTTCAAGTTTTTAATTGTTTACGCTAAACTACTTGTTAGAACTAGGATCAGAATAAAATAAGAACTTAAGGAATAATAACAAATAGTGATTATAAATAATTTGTTTAAGGACATCTATAAAATATAATTAAAATTTAAACAAAAATGTAATTTATTTTGATATAATTAATGAATAATATTTTTTTTTTTAAGAATTTCCTCCTCGCCTGAAATCTATTGGCGCCTTTACTATCCTGGCTCCTGTGTGAGTCGCACACATTGCACATTTTGCAATTGCACATAGCCTTACCTTATAATGTGTTAAACGAAGAAATGTTTAGAATCTTCTGTGTCGAGAGATTGCTTTTTATTATTTTTTAATTTTTATTTTTATTTTTTATTTTTTTTATTTTTATTCAATAAAATAGGCTTAGTGTTTGTTGCCTTGGTCACTATGTTGGGATCTCAGATTGTAAGCATTAGTGAGACCATACTATTAGAATTGGACATACTAACTGCTATTGTGTGTAAAATTACAGTATCTTTAGTCAGGATAAGAGAGACGTAGGCGTGCTACTTATGATATCGGATGCCTTGAATCCATTTAGAGTTGAGACCTATGATTGTTGTACTACTAACTGTATTTCATATCGCAGTGAATTTGAAGCCATCTGGTGTGAGGTGTATCCACAGTCCTGGTGGATGAAAAAATGATGGAAAATGCTGGTGATGAAAAATGCATCACCAAGTGGAAAAGATGAGCGCGCAGAGAGTCACAATGAGGGATTATAATGAGGGATGATAATTATCCAATATTGTTCGGTTAACAGTAGAATCTCGTGAGAAGAATGAAAAAAATTAATTTACTGGGCTATTGCGAGACAACGTCTTCAAGCAGAATATGACAGAAAGAACGCGAGATCAAACAGTGATAAATTTGATTATGGTGTCAGAGGGCGTTTCAGTAAAAGACGGAAGAATTGTGCCTCCGGTCGGTAACAGTGATCATGCGAAACTCAGTCGGAAGTTGCTATGTTTATGAATTTTCCATTCCGGAAAGGTTACATGCTAAACAACAAAGCAGGAAATCATGACAAATCAAGGAGTACCCTGAGTTCAGTGGAATTGGATCGGCTGCCGGATGGGAATAATATCAACAGTGCATGAGAAGCATTTAAAAATTACTTAAATGATGCGATATCAGAATATGTCCCTAGAATTAGAAGAATACATAGGGTAGGAGTGAAACGGATGCATCTTATTAAGCAAGAGATTTCTAAGGAAATGATGGTGTGGAAGTAATACTGCGTGCATAAGGATGATGTGCGTTATGAAAATTATAAGCAGGCTTCTAGAATTATCACAAATGTTGTCACACGGGAAGCAAAGTCTAAGTAAAGAAAAGAAACTGGCTGTAACTACTAAAGCTATATCTCGCAAAACTTCTGTCGCTATACTGCAAGCAAAAGAAAGAATTAATATGAAAGAATAACTCTTCCTAATGCAAATGGCGCTAGGATAACAGATGCCGAAGAGGTTGTTAATGGCAATTAACACCTCATTAATTGTCCGAAGGCAATTAATGAGTGCCTATTTTGTTAAGGGCTATTAACCTGGTGTACGCAGCATTGAGCTCACTGCTACCTCTTCACTTGATGAAGAAACTCAGGTATATGAGAAAGAGGTATTACGGCTGTTGCATAAACAGAATAAGAATTCTGCAATAGGAACTGATGGAATATCAACACGTATGCTAAAAGAGTGTTCAGCTGAAATGGCTATTCCTTTGACAAAGCCATATATTTTGGGTCTCAGAACAGGGAAGATTCAGAAGGAATGGAAAGAATGTATGGTTATCCCATTGCACAAAGGTGGTGCAAAGACCAATATATCCAAGTATCGACCAATTAGTATCTCAGGAGTGTTTGGCGAAGATTATGGAAAAATTGGTCAGGGCTCGCATTCAGAAATGTGTTGAGAGTGAATCTCTACTTTTCAATCAGCAACATGGGTTTACTAAGGGAATGTTATGTTTTAGGAACTTTCGCACATTCTATTACAATGTTACCATTTTTCTAGACAAGGGGACTGGATACGTCATGATACTTTTGGATTTTGCTAAGGCTTGAGTCAGAATACAGCGTTGTAGACTGTTGCATAAATTGGAGAATATGGGATTGGGTTATAGATTATTACCCTGGATGTGAGTCTAGAAGGTTTAAGGTAACAAGTGGTGTAGTTCAAGGATCAGTCCGTAGTCCACTGTTATTCAATCTGTACATTACTGATTTTGGGTAGGTTTTGACATACAGCATACAGCTATTTGCTGCTGATGAAAAGATAGGAAGATTAATCAGTGGTTCTGCTCATATCAGGATGATTTGAATAGGCTGGAATTGTATGTTAAAATGACAATCAGTTCATTCTTAAAAGATGTGAGGTCATGCACGATTGTGTGATTAGATATTCAATGTCGTGTTAGGTTGGTGGGATTACGGTGGAGGAAACTAATCAGAGTAGAGATCTTGGAGTGTTCGTAGATAAGCAATTGAAATTCAGGAGCCATGTAGCATAGATTGCAAATACAACTCAAACGATAATTGCAATACCGAAACAAATTTTTACATGTAAAGATAAGGATGTCATTTTGCATCTCTACAAGGCCTTGACAAGTGTGCAGGTCTCCTTGTTTCCGTTGTGATCAATGGAGAGAGTGCAAAGGCAAAAATGATATCAGGATTGTGGAATTCGAAGACAAATTGAGAATTTGTCGACTGCACACACTAGTAAACAGGAGAAAGAGAGCTAATAAGAACCTACAAACTTCTGAAAGAGTCATATAGGATTTTATTTGATGGAATTTTTTAATTTATTGATGTGGTCGGGGTGGGCATCCTTGGAAGTTGAGAATCAATGCCTCTAAGAAGGATGCGAGGGCCAAATATTTTTCTCATAGGGTGGCGCGTGATTGGAATCGATTGCCATTGGTTATTGTGAGAGTAAGCAGTGTGTTTATTTACATCTTACATGAAATACTAAGTACAAAATCATCTAGAATTCCTAAATGCTGGTTTCTTTACCTTTTTATATAAGCACTAGAACACAGCTGTTCTAGTTATCTACAATTCCACAGTCGTGTCGGAATTTTTCTAGGAATATGAAATTCGTGAATAGGTAAGTAGCGCGTGATTGTTACTACGTAATGTTCAACGCAGTTAAGTACAATTTAGTAACAGGTTTAATATTTTTACATGTTGTATACATAATTGAATAAACAAAAACAAATTACGTATATTTATTTCAGGTAATTGAATACATCATTTTGGCATACATTAAAAATTTGTGCTCTTTTCACAGTGCATACCTGACTACCTGATCGCACAAGACGTTTTTCTTTAAACACACTTCATATGTCATCAAAACGTAGTATTTTCGTTCAAAATTTATCATAGAAAGACAATTTTGTTTTTTAATTCTAGGTGATAAAGATTTGGTAAATTCTGCTTTATAAAAGCGATGTAAGTTATCAAATAATATAATGGCTAGTAAAGAAGGAAATTATTCAAATGTCAGCTAAAGAGATCGATTGAGATTTCATCGTCTGTTACAAATCTCCTTAATCCTAATGAATTTAATTGGTATGAACTGAGTAATTAAATAACGCTAATTTGTTAATGTATTAATTTAAAAAGTGAGATGCGAAGGATATAGTGAAAAATGAAAACATTGCTCCCACTGACGAGACCTCAACAAAGGTCGAAACCGGTTTCAGTAGTGATCCCCCCTCCCATTATTCATAGCATTATACATGTCTGCAAGGAGATGTGCTTTGCATTAATGAGAATACTAAGGAAAGTGATCGGAACTTACTCCACCTTTACCACGAGTTTCCCTGTCCTCAAATGTTGCTTATCCTTTTATCCGCCAAAACGTTAATAGTTTCTATATTCGGCACGAAACCCTTTTAGTTTCTATATATTCAGCTTTGAAATAATGTTGCATTCAATATTCACTTGATTTGTAGAATAGTTTTAATTTAAAATCTACTTATCAATTCTTGGAATATTTCAAACAGCACGAATGTTAGAAAACAACTAAAATAAATATTAAAATATACAGTCGAATGGATTCTATTTGGCATACGAAAGATGGTGAAAAGGGGGATATCATAGATACCAACATGTTTTCTAACCAAATTCGCCCAATAATTTGAGAAAAATTTCGGTATACGGACAAAGGACCAGGAAAATCTGTTAGATGTTTAAGCATTTTGTCAGATGTGTTTAATATGACACCGTATTGAATTGCTATAATAATGGTATCGATAAATTATAAAATATGCTGTATAGAAACATTTGACTTATGATTATCACATGTCATTATTTTCGCATTGTTTTTTACACTACAACTCAATGAAACACATATTTCGTTATATTTATAAAGTAATGCATGAAAAATGACTTTTACGCTGTAATATTGCTGTCATGTTTTGTTGATGAGCATGGGCAGCTGTGTTCACTTCCTTGAAACTGGATTAATACCACTATGTAGGTGAGAATAGCACCAAACATCTAAAAAACACAAATAAAAAACTACTATACTACTTATGCATGAGATAACAGTATGCTTTATTATTGCATAACAAAATATACTCTGCTTAATAACTGCTTTTTAAATGGGATAGATATATACTTAATTACGCTAGATAATGTACTGTTAAATTTTTTTGGAATTGATTTAACTTATTTTTCTTACTATCAGGGAATGTATCATAACTTTTTCATATATTACATAATTTCTTCTGCATTTTTTACAGAAATATCCGGCATAGTGTACTTCTCCATTTTTTTTTTTTTGAGTTGGAAGACTTATAAGAAATTAATTAATTTCTTCTTATTGTTCTCGTTTTTGACAGGTAGTGGTCGAAATTCTATTCGTAACTTTATTATGCGTAGAAAGGGATTTAAAAAACAAAATATATCTTTACAACACAATATTGTATTAAATTGCTGAAAACTTTTATTTAAAGAAAACATTTTACAATCCGAAATAAGATAAGCTATGACTTGAGAGATTTGTGATTTTTTTTCATACGTTGTTCATAGCATGCGTTCGTTATTGTATTCCCGCATGTCTGATAAGCAGCTCAAATTATACTTCATTCTATGCTCGCAACTGATTTAAAAATAAATACTGACTGCTCTCAACTCGTTATAACTGATAAGACAAGGAGCCACTTAATCGTGGCGCTGCAGTGTACATAATGACAGATGTGCATTTGGGACAATTTATTATTATTATTAATAATAATATTATTATTATAGAGAGGGCGCTGTGTAGGTATACGAACGGGCGCAATGTCATATTGCTGTTCCCGTTTTTTATAGTTTTAAAGTGGTTCCAACGCCGGATTTTAATTTTTGAAAGTAATCCCAAGTAACTCTACTTGTCACGCCGAAGACAGTGATTTAAAATTCATCGAACCGTCTAAGAAGAAACCAAATTATGAAGTGCTGATAAGTGAACAGATAAGACCGCGGTCAACAACGAGCGAAGAACAAAGGACGTCTCCATCTTTACAATCACAATGCACTTCGTCAAAGGAAGAAAGGTGAGTCATGAAGTGCATCAAATTCCTGAAGGATTTATCATCCGACTGAAATCATGTAACCTGTAGGAAATGCAGTAGAATTCTACACTTTTCTCATTTCTTCCTTTCAGAAACAACCTGGCAGCGTAATATCCAATGCAACACGCGAGGAATGGAAGTGCCTACTCTGCAGGGAGAACAAAGAAGGCAGCAGATTATACCGTAGGCAAAATCAGACGACCAACTCAACAGACAAAAAAAAATGCAGGTGAGTCCTATAATTTCAACTCTTTAAATATACTAACAGAAAACGGTCTAGAGATTATAAAAGCCATCTTATTATATCTTACGCAAGAACTCTTTGATAAACAGAACGAACAATAACAAAAAATCTAGCGAATATGAAGATTTGTTCAAACATAATAATTTGGCAGTGATATAAACAGTAAAAGATATTAAAATCAGCATTAACACACTAAATGACAGGCAACAAAATTTGTTGAAACAGAGATTTGAACCCTGTCAATAACTTCATTCTCTAAAACTACAATACGAATGTTTAAATCAGCAACAACGCAAAGAAGATCTTGTTATAAACGGTGTTCCTAAAACCGCACCAAAAGGAAACCTCACAGACGTAGTATTAAAATTATACCGAGCAATTGATATCCGCCTTCAGTTTAACGACATTCAGACCACAAATCTGATTCCTAGGAAGATCGAAAAACAAGGCTTGCCGCGAACCGCACCAGTCGTAGTTCGTCTTACAATCAAGTCCAGAAGAAACAACCTCATAAAAACCAGCAGATAGAACAAAACAGTTCTCCAAGGACATGAACACATTATGGAGAAAATACACTAAACTTTTTATCCAAATATTTAACACCATTCAACCAAAATATGTTGTACCAAGCAAGAAAAGCAAAAACAAACAAAAAAATACCAATAATGTGTATCAGAGATGCAAAAATATTCTTGAGGGAGTTACAAACTTCAAAACCGATACAAATTAAAGAAGACATAGAAAGGCTGCCACAGTGGAAAAAACATCTCCTAATTAATTGAAAAGAAGACCACAAGAAAAATAAATGTGGACCATCAAGCAGATTCAATAACACCAGAATATAACGGCAATTTCGCTTTCATAAATCCTTTCAGATCATTCATTTGACCTCCCAAAAATTAGTCAACTGCCAACGCAGCAATCAAATAAGCTGTGTCATCCTCAGATAAGCTTATTAAAAAGCTTCTAGGATGCAAGCTGAGACATTCCACCTCAACCGGGATCAATAGAAAGGGAAAAAAATTATTCATTACAATGAAATGCTGCAGTTAGAGCGGTTAACAACATTAAAAGCAAAAATTATAAAATATATACAACTTACTGCTATACTCTAAATGGTGTGAAAAAATTTAATCTTATCAAATTGCAAATTGTAAATTACCATCCAAAGAAACAATTATAACATTACCATAAAAACGGAAAAACTTGTATGAAATTCACTGTACAAAAAAAAAAAAAAAAAAAAAAACTAGAACATGTCACAGTAAATGCATAATATGTAATCATAACTGTAATTAAAAACCTTTTTGATTTAAAAAAATGACTGTTATCTAATATAATTTTATTATCTAATAAAATTATATTAGATAATATAAATTTATTAGATAATAAAATTATATTAGATAATTTTACATACTAATATAGTATGTAATTTTTAATTTTTAAATGTAATTTTAAATATACAATTTTTAAAGTATTGTAACGTCTATAATTTTATAATGTAATTATTATATGTATGCAAGACATAATAAAGTGAAAAAAAAGTTTTCTTTTGATTAAGGAGACCTCTGCGGAATCAGGAACTCATCGAGGGTGGCCACAGTAGTCCACCATTTTTTATAGCTGTTGTTGAATTTAATCACGCTTCTTTGACGCCTAACTTCCATTTATTCCAATCGCTCACCAGTATGTGAAAGAGAAATCTAGCATTCACCACTTTTGCATAGCATTCATTCCTGACTTCCAAATTGCCCTCGGATCCTTTACACCCCTTAAATAAATTGAAAAATTCCATTTACTGAAATTCTACATAAACTTTTACAGATATTTCTAACTCTCAATCATATCATCCCCCTTTCACACCAATTTTTTCACAGCTGTTTCATGAAATCATACTTACAGCCAATAAGAAGGAACGATTCACTTTGAAAAACCCTGATCCAGTGAAAGCAGGCTGACAGTTGGCACAGGCTGTCTGGAATGCAGAAACCTATAAAAGATTTGACTGCTATTAATTTTTAAGAATAATACATTTTACTGAACAGCTTCGACATAAAATATCGGAATTTTCGGATAAAATTTCGGAAAAATTTCCGAAAGTTATCCGACCGTCCTGGAAAATGCAAATAGGGTTCTAATTTTATGACGCTGTGTGATAATAATAGGAAAGTATTTACATTTTTTTCACACTATTTGTTTTCTTCTATTTCTTTTGAAATTATTTCTATTTTTTCTAATACAGCCCTCTAGAGTATCGAGTACAATAAAATACTTATAATATTTGATTTTACTTATGTAAATTTCCACTATTATTTTTTCAAGTAATCCATTGTTCGTGTTTTACTTCGTATGTAACTATTGTCACTAAAGATGATGCCCTATAATATTTAATCGGAATTTATAGTTTTAATTAAAATATTATTATTTAGTACCTTGTTTATTCGTATTAAACATAAGAAATTCGTTAACATTTTCTGGGAATTCTAAAATTTGCATGAATTGTACTACGGATTGAAAGTGGTTTCTGAGAATTCAGTAATTGATTTACGTGAGCACTTGCTTTCATTAAATGCACAGAAGAACTGCAAAGTGTTGTGGACTAGGTTGCTAATTTACGATGTTTCCGTATTAGTATTAGAAAATATATGGAAAATTTCAATCATATTTTTTACTGCCGTGAGTGGGAAAGGTAATCATTTGTCGACCAATAAGCAGCTGTTAATATTGTCCTATAGAATTAGCCGAAACATTCAAATGTAAGAAGCAAGTTTGGTAATTGCTTGTGCTGTTATGTCCTATTTGCCTGTCTGAGCAAACCACCCTCTTTCTGTGAATACTCGTAAAGACTTATCCTGCGTGTGTGGATTAAATCTCTTTCTCTCTCTCCCTCTCTCTTTCTCTCTCTCTCCCTCTCTCTGTGCGTGCGTGCGTGCGTGTGTGCTTATGTGTGTGTGTGTGCGTGCGTGTGTGCTTATGTGTGTGTGTGTGTGTGTGTGTGTGTGTGTGTGTGTGTGTGTGTGTGTGTGTGTGTGTGTGTGTGTGTGTGTGTGTGTGTGTGTGTGTGTGTGTGTGTGTGTGTGTGTGTGTGTGTGGAATGAGGATATCAAGTAATCGAGAACCAACTGAAAGATGCCCTAGAATAAGTTTCTTTAACCAGCAACAAGAAAAAACGAAACCTATAATTGTCTATCTTCGATCAATATAGCGTTATGGTACAAGGTTTCCTACAGGGGTACACAGGTACGACAAATATTTTAAATAATAAGTTACGCTTCTAGTTCTTATGACTTTTTTCGATGATCAAAAAGTTCTAAATTACAAACGTGCTAAGAATAAATAGCAGAAGAAAAGACTTCGCCCTGGCACTTTGAAATAAAACGAGTTATTAAATTAAAACCAAATAAAATCATTCGTTTCTACTTAAATTGTATTCAAAGAAATGGATTACGCATGTGCAATCGTCTCTTCTTCTGCGTGGCTTTCTAAAGCTAAAATTTGTTTATGATTGAAAATTAAACTGTTTACGACTATGTTACTCCTGCACTGGAATTTTAAGTCCAGTAGTAACATACTTGTTTACTCACCTGTTCACCCTCAGCAGCTGTTAGACGTTGAAGATTCATTTCTGCAAGCCTCTGTTGAATTTCCTTAACCTGAAAATATAATATTAAAAGTGAACGTTATAAAAGCGACTCGTATCACAGAAACGATATAAAGTCACCAGAGTGCTATACATATTTGGGATATAAGCTATCTTAAATGGAAGGAAAATACAGATACCGTTCATACAAAATACGAATTATTGAATTTCCAGAGCATATATGTATTACCAGTTCGCCACTTTTACTCAACACAACTATGGAAGAGGGTTTTGGTTACAAGATTTCCAGCGTTAACCGAAATAATCGAATCAATGAAAAACACTGGAAACTTTTGGAAAGTAGATAAATACCATATAAAATCTATATTGTGGTCTTCATCTGCAGTTGTCTCCTTGGTTGGTCGTATACAGTCGTCTAGAAAAGCTTTCTATAGTATTTCTGATATAATCTGGAATATATTGTGCTTGGAGTTATCTGGAAAATCAGCTTAATCGGTATTCAGTGAAAGGTAAGTAGCTGATGCGAGGTTTCTTCTCTACAAACACAAACATATGTAATATTGCACCTACTTTTTATGATTCAAAACAGAATAGGGTAACATTTAATCAAGTCGAAGAAATCATCCTGTAAAGCTTACAGGATGATTTACATTGCGTATATGTATGGTAAAAAAAGTAATAGATTTCTCTTTAAGGGATAAAAAAGTAAATTTATGCATTTTTGGAATAAATAGCTTATAAGATATGTATACCACATTGAGGGGAATGTACTTCAAGAAATAGATGACGCCGCAGATTTAGCGGTAGTGTTAGATAGAGAGTTGAATTTTAGAGGACATATTGTTAAGGTCCTCTAAACAATATGTTCAGAGGACCTTAACAAAATAATAAGAAGAAAGAGAAGTAGAAGAAGAGTAAATTCGCCACACTCTCTTCTCCTCTGACTTCTTTGTGCACTGTTTCGTGTAAAAATATATTTGCTGTATTAAACCAAAAGAAAGAAAAGGAGTTTGGAGAATGGAGCAACCATATATCACAACTAGGTTAAGCAGAGAAAACAAATCCAGGAAAAGGATATCATAACACATGTGCTCCACAACAGAAAACACTCCTCTACAAATTGAACAGTTCAATCAGATTCTTTATCCATGGAGTAAAAATAAAATGAAACTACTGTAACATTTTTCTAATTTAAATGTTAATTCTTGATTTTCATTTTTGTAATTTCATACTCTTCAAGTTCTTTCTTATGTCTTATTATGCGTTTATACTTAGCAGCGTTGTTATTTTGTGTGCTTGAATAAAGATTATGAAATTGATATACGTGCATGAATTTTTCAATGCAATGCCTGATTATTACTCCGCACAGGACTTAATCAGAACATGAAAGTTGTATAATTAGATGCCGTTGTGATAATTTAATGCAGTTATCTGAAGCTGTCTGCTCCATTGGCCAAAATTGCTTTTCCATTTCGTATTAAAAATGAAATAGTTGTAGCATCATGAATTCAGATAACGTTCAAAATGAATGCATTCGTTTTATTTAATTGAATATTAAACTTAATTGCACCTAAATTATCGAATGTGCTTTTATATTTAAAGCATTTTGTGAAAGTGTCTTACAAAAACGAATGTCAATTATTGGAAAGCATCAACGGACAGCATAGTGTGAGAAACAAGCACTTGGCCCCATCTTAATAATATGTAGAACGTCCTTCTGCAGCCTGCGATGAGTGCAGTATCCTACGATCGTACAGAAGCATAAGATCAAATGGGAATTTTGAACTATTCTTGATGTTGACATTTAATGAGATCCTGGAGTGTTATTGGATAGTCGTGTCTTGACATCACCAGATACTCCACTTCATCCCAGAGAGGTTCAACCGGATAAAGGTCACGGCTATCTGGAGGCCACTCAAATGTGTCGACGTTCATGTCCGCAAACCACGTAATTACAGCAGACTTATGACACTGCCCATTGTTTTCCTGAAAGAGGCCATATTGTCAGTTACATAGAAAAACTCCTAAGTCCGAAGCATTGCATTGTTCAGAAGGTTTAGCTATATATAACATTGAAGTGTTCATTGCATCATAAACAGAGATCTGAGGCCAAACTATGGAAGAAGAGTACCATACCATCGCAGTGCCATGTTCGAATTTCATACTTGTGGTTACATACACTGGTTAAACACGTTCACCAGACATCCGTAACATCCACACCGTCTATCTGCTCGGATAGAGCGTAGCGTGATTAGCTCCATAACCCACATTTTAAGCTTCCAAGTCGGTGTACATCACTGACGACAACGCTGCTTGTTTGTTCGGGTTATGTGTAGTTGAAACGTCTGGTCCTGCCATGAAAACGCATGTTGTGAGTGTTAGTTCTGGATGCGTTTTAGCAGATTCGTGTTCCTATCGATGCCCAGAATTCCACTTTCAACCTGTCGGATGACAAATTACTTATTATCCATCATAACACCATTCGTTCATGTTTGGCGAGTATCGTTGATCGGCCACTGCTGGTAGCGCTTGCAGTTGACTGCACTTCCATTGCAGCATGGAATCATCGCTTTTTGACCTGGGATCAAGGAGTTTATCAATAATTTTCCTATAAGGTAGGTCTGCAACAGCTATTACAAATTCTGTGACTTTCCTGCTCGCAACAATTTCACCAGGGCGCCATTGCAATGACTTAGGAGCACCATTTTCCCTCCTATTGATACCAACAACAAATACGTGACTTGTTGCATGGCAAGATACCCCTTGCCTATGGATGCGTCCGTTGACATCCTTCCAATCAGTGTATATAATTTATGGTTCTTTATATTCTAGAATATTTTTTGCTCTTTTTATGGATCATAGAAATGTGAACAGTTTTTTTTTCGAAGAGAAGAACTCTAAAGAAGATAATTTAAGTATCATTCAGATAAGTTATTATTTGACATGAAAACTGTCATTATTGTTTCTCTTATTATGAGTATGCAATTTATAATTTACTTAAAATAATAAAAGAAAACAATTGGTTTCAATATTAAATAATGCAACAGAGAAAGGAGTAATTTCCACTAGTGTTTTAAGATAACTAGTACATAGAACAACAACACCGAAATCGAATGTATCACTTACCTCCATCACAGCATTTTCTATTGTGATCGCCGGCAGAATCATTTCCAGTGTCGTAATTAAACCGAAAACGAAATACCTTACTACCAAATGAATGTTTGTTTTTTCACTAATGGCTTCTCCATATACAATAGGTAATGTAATACAGCATCCGATGCATTGTGCTCCGTAAAAAACAAATATCATTGGTGAGAAAATCAAATTAAATCGGTTCACGAGATTGAAGCAAGTTATGTAAAGTAAGCGTAGGGTTTGCATCTGTTGACAAAAATCGTTAAGAGAAAATACTCGATTCTGCAACTGCATCAAAGCAGAGACTATTGAGCGAAAACAGAAATGAAAGAAGATTCCAAATATCGTCATCCATATTGGGATGAACACTGTTGGAATAAAGTTCGAACAGTAAAACAAAAACGTGTCTATAAAACTCATCAGGACATCAGTGGTATTAGAGAAAGAATAAATAAGATTGAAATATAAATATAAGGAAAAGTATGTTATAAAGAATCCAATAACGATGATTATTGAAATTATTTTAAAATTCTTCATAGAACGACGATATTCTCTTGTGAACTTCATTTCTTGTTCTATGCGACAACAATATTTGGCTAACTGTACAAAATCGGAACCATGAAAATAGAAATTGAGTCTGCAGACAACTGCAATTATCACCACAGAAGAGTAAAACATGATTTTCTGAAGGGTGTTTATCCCAAGGAAATTCGTTTTACCGGAAGGCTCTCCAGAAATGCGGAATAACGGATACGCTATGGACAAGAAAATCCAACACATCATATATCCCATTAATAAGCCACATTTCTTAAAATGTAAGTTATGCGCTTCGTTAGATCTGAGACCACGAGCTAAATAAACTCCAAAGACAACTTGCGTGCGAGCAATTGCACGAAATGTATCGAAGAACGGAGAAGAAGAAATATTCGCTTTTATTTCTTTAGATGCAACGCGAATATCTCGCTTAAAATTACTCGTTGAAGACATCGTGTGCTGCTGCCGCCGAGTGTTCTCAACCGTTGAATACGACTATTGCAAGAATCTCCAAGCAGATCCAGAGACCTGAACTGTGTACTTTGGCACACCCTTCGTTTCAAGCAATTCATCGGGAGGTCTTCTACAACGCTGACGTGTTTAATAACACGAGAATGAAAATATACACAATAAAAGATGTCCCCACCTTTCTCTCTCGCTTTTGTGTGGATAATTTTCATCATCTGCAACAACATGAGTCGTCTTTTCTGTAGAATGTTTTACACTGGGGGAAGAGTTTATTAAATTTTCAAAGGCAGTGACAACCTCTTGATCAATAAGTGTTACTCTCGTTACTTGCCAGTTGGCGTCTGTGCACTAACTGGCGACCAGCATGAGGCATCACCGTTATAACCGATCTACTCTTGAAATGTGTGAGGTCTCTAAATATGTTTGGCATGACCTTGAAGGGTATCACTCATACTGAACGTAAAAGTGACGGAAGGAAAACAGAAATCCCTGATCTGGTCACCAAATATAGTCTACGTCACTTCATGTCTGCATATGAAACAAAAAGGTTTCCTAAAGGATAAATTCTGGTATCATCATATCAAATCAAACACCGCAAAAAAATTATAGCCTGTAAGAAAGAAATGCATAGGCAAGAAATTCCATGGTTCTGGAAATTTAATACAGATCGTAGAACATGATCAACTCAGATTTTTTGTTTTTTGTCGCTGAAAAAAGCAATAGGCTAAATTTTTTTCCCAATAATGAACAGGGTCTTATCACTATTAAGCAAAAATGCTTGTTTTTCATCCGTTTTAAAAAATCATCTCATCTTTTTTCTTGATCGATTTCTTCTTCCCTTGGGTATCCAGTTCTTTACATTTATTGCCGATTTGTTATCCTGTTTTCTTTATATATGATTTTTTTCATTATTCTTTGTGAATTGGGTTCTAATCATTTATTGGCTTTATTTTATAATTTTCTCTGATTATAAGTTCCGGAATTTATTTAATATTGTTACATTTGACATTTTTTCTTAATGTTTTATCTCATCTTTACTTATATCTATTTTATTTTAATTCCCTCTGTATTTTCTGTTATAATTTCATCCATCGATAAATTCAATTAATCCGAACGTAATCAAGCAGCTTGTCTAATTTCTTTGCTTATTTTAATTTCTTCATTCTGTGTTTATTAAATAACTGTCAGATGCCTTGGCAAAGTTGAACGGTATCATGGTGTAGCCATTACCTTAAACCAAATCGGCATTTTATTTTAAAATATAATACGAATATTTTACTAAGACATGTTATACCAATTACAAAGTCATGCTGCTCACTACAGAGTATCACATCCCTATCCAACCTCTGTTGTATTTTAGTTTTCATCAACCTTTCCAATACGTTGACAACCACTCTCGATATAATAATTGGGCAGTGGTTTGTTACATTCTGTTTTGAAGATGATATGCCATTCAATCTCACCGCTGTGTTCACACTCGTATTTTTAATATTCTGAACATCTCCTGTTCATCACCTCAATGATGATATACATCTCCGTTGCAATTGTAAAATCACCACCTGGGTAATACACCTTTGCAAATGGATCACTCAGGAACTGAATTATTTCTTCTGATTCAGTCACCTTCCGAACATGAGCACTGTTTAAAGTAATTCTACCACAGTCATTTTCGTGTTTAGTATCTTGGACTCAGGAGTCCAAGATGACTCCTGAGTCTCTGATAATCACCAGCCTCATAGCTGTATACAAACCCCTTCTTGACAGAGAACTCTAAGTGTTAAGCAACTTCCCCAGAACAAGACAGCATGGTCACTATTCGAAATTGGAGGCAGAGTGTCTACCTTTTTCATGGATACGTTTTCAGATGCTATTATCAGATCAACTTCCTCAAACCCCATGTCCCCTCTATAACATGTTCTTTCATGTAATTATTCCTGAATAATTGTATAAATCCAACTTGCTTCTTGCCTTGCATGCCCCATTTCCTTCCTCAAATCGATGTCCCCATAGATAAAGTCTCCCTGAATAAGTGCTCTGCCTATACTCATTGTCTAATTTTACGATACCTGGCATCTACATATTCCTGTGGACCCGCTTGTCTATAGCAGCATCCAACAATGTATACCAGAAGTGTATTTCGTCGTATGAAGAAATAGGACGAAATACACCAGCGATGTATTTTGTTCTATTTTCCTCTATCCCACACCAGAAATCTCAAATGAACCGCTCTCTCACACCTAATATCCTCTTTAACTTCTAATTTTGTTGGATATTATTCTGTAGCCCTCCTGTCCTGTTCCTTCTATCCTCCCAGATAATAAAATATCCTTTGTCAATTATTCTGTTCCTGTAACTATATCCTTTTCAGTAAAACCAGTTATCACTGATGCCAGTAGATTTTGGCCCACTTGTGAAATCTCATTCAGCATTACATCATCTTAACTGCGCCCATGCTCATTTATTGCAGGCGTGGCCAGAGATATGCTTGACTTCATCCTCCGAAATGTCTGTAGTTTCCCTGATATTGCACTGCCACGCTCTCTATAAACAACACTTCCTCCAAAAATATAACTCCAAAACCATTTCGCTGTAGTCCATCAGGAATATGTTAGTCGTTTCGTCTATGAAATTCACTCCATATATAAAAAAAACTGCAGCATTCCTCCTGCACAATCTTCTCATTGGTAATTATCTTTCTTATTACTTCTGTCCTATCATACCTAGGCAGCAGACTCACAGTCTTCACTTTCTTACTCTTCATTTTCGCTTCCCCTAGCAACTCTTTCATAACTTCTCTCATTGCATATTTCTCACCTTACAAATCGATTGTGGCTGCCAACACAATCAACTCATTAGTTCCATTCTTCTGCCTCCTTACAGCCTCACTAATAACCTTTATATTCGCACTTGGAAAACATACTTTCGTCACTTTCTCATTAAATACACCGCTTGTCATCGAATCCGCATTAATTAAAGTCTATTTTCTTCCAGTCTATTCTATTTTTATGCTTTACCCATTCATTCTTTTTTCATGCTCTATCCTTGTCTACCACAAGATAATCGTTTCTCCAGTCGAATACTGCAGAAAACAATAAATATTTTAAGAGGTTTATGTTGATTAAATTATTTCCTATTGCTGCTGTTATATGAATATTGAATCTATTTTTCCTTAAACATTCTGCCTCATTCTTTTGAGTTATTTATTATATCCAACTATTTCGTACATACTTTTAATAAATATACCGCATAGCAGTTCTTTGGATATCTTGTCTCCTTTCTTGTACAGTGATGTTCACGAAAACCCATAAAAGGATTTTATACGGAATGTAGTCTACTGCATTCAGAAAAATCCATATCTATGATGGTATTCGATTCCAGAATTTCGCTGTTAGCAAGGTTTAGCATATGATAATTGCCAGAAATATTTTAAAATTTCTCAAATGAAAAGAAAGTGGTGTATTCCGTATTCTTATATTTGCTAATACTCTAAAAAACAGAGGAGGTACGTGGTTCCTTACGAACATTAAAAGTATATTATATTTTACAAGAAATTGTATAAACAAAATTATTATTTGCTTCAAAATTTTAACCTAAACCTGGAATAAACACTCCTTTCAAACAAGTTTCTTTCCGATCTCCCTTTGAACAGAGTATAGCTAATTTCGTATTTGACATGCTCGTTCTGATATTCTCATAATTTCACACTTCGATGTTAGTATTATTTACAAGAGTGACGTCGTTTCAATTTAAGTGAAGAAAAATTAATATATCAAAGAATATTCAAACTCACTGTTTGCGTACGAATACACTAATCTGCCTCTAAGGCAGTGGTTCTCAAAGGGTGAGGCAGGGCGCACTGGTGCGCACTAGAAGATTTCCGGGTATGCCCTGTGGTATTCCAGAGAAATCTGTGTCCAGATTTAAAAATAAATATAGTTACTGTATTATACCTTTTCTTTACGGATATACCGCGCTTTTTGTCAACACATCATTATTATGTTAATTACCAGCGGTTTTTCTTGCAAAGAGAACAAGAATATGGTTTATTCTTGATGTGTATATTTTTTATTTTAAAAGTGTTGGAAGTGGATGTTATGTGCATATTACTTATTTTCAGATAAACACACCCAAATAAAATGGATAGATTTCTCAAAAAGAAGCGTGATTTTGAAGAATTAGATTCTGGAAATGAGCAAAATTTCAGTGCAATTTCAGTGATTTATCTTGTAAATCAGAGTGTATAAATCTATACACTCTGATTTACAAGATAAATCTATAAGTTTTTTCAAGAGATTGTCTGAACAGCAAACAAAAGCGGCAAATTCTTTTCAAAGTATAATGAATGTTTCTGATAAAGCTCAAATCGCTTCTTATCAAGTCTCAGAACCGATAGCAAAAAATATGAAAGATCATACTTTAGGTGAGTCACTTATTTTGCCTGCATGCAAAAAAATGATCATGACAATGCTAGGAAATGACGCAGCAATGAAAATAAGCAAGATTCCTCTGTCCAACGATACAGTTCACAGGCGTATTATAGAAATGTCTTCTGATATCGAGAAAAATGTATGCAGTAATAAACTTCAGTATTCAAATTTTGCATTGCAAGTTGATGAGTCAACAGACATTACCAACAAGGCACAACTCTTAGCATTCGTCCGTTTTATTAATGAAGATCAAATAATAAGTCAGTTTATTGTTTGCAAAGCATTAAGTGTGTCTACAAAAGGTGAGGACGTTTTTAACATTTTGAATAGCTATCTTGATAAATGGCAGTTAACATGGAAGTCGTGTGTAGGCTTCCATGTTAACACAGCCTACCATGGAAGGGGCTCCATCTGTAGTTGTACAGATGGAGCCCCTTCCATGGTAGGCTGTGTTAAGGGCCTTACATCTTTTGTAAAAAAGCAAAGTGAGAATGTTATCGTAACTCATTGCTTCTTCATAGGGAGGCCTTGATGGCAAAATCATTGGGAGGAAAATTAAGAGAAGTTTTAGATCAAGTTGTTCAGATGGTAAACTTTATTAAAACAAGACCTGTCAAATCGCATTTATTCGAAAAGCTTTGTATCGATATGGATTCACAATACAGACGGCTTCTTTTACACACTGAGGTGAGGTGGCTGTCAAGGGGGAAAGTACTTACCTGTGTACACGATCTACGACAAGAACTTGCGTTTTTTGAAGAGATGAAACAATTACATTTTTGTAACCTCCTTCGGTGCGAATTTTGGATTGCCAGGTTACAGTATTTGGCTGATATATTTCAGCAGCTCAATATTTTGAATACTAGCATGCAAGGGAAAGAAGAAAATATTCTCACATCCACTGACAAAATGAAAGCGTTTCAGAGAAAACTACAAATTTGGAAAAGAAAAGCTGTTGAAAGCAATTTGGAAATGTTTCCATTGGTATGTAACACTTGCATAAATGAAGCACTTCCAATAATAGTTGAACATTTATCAACTTTAGAAGAAAAATTGAGTTCTTATTTTCCATCACTTAACACTGAACAATACGATTGGATTAGAAACCAATTTATGGAAATTTCAAGTGATTTTGGTTTAACATTAACAGAAGAAGAACAACTGACAGCTATATCCACTGATCGTGGATTGATGATTAAACATAAGGAATTTTCTCTTGAAGCCTTTTGGATATCTATAAGAGAAGAATGTGTGTCAATATCTAAAAAAGCTTTGAACATTTTACTACAATTTTCAATATCATATTTATTTGAATTAGGATTTTCTACCCTCACCACAATTAAATGTAAAAAGAGAGGAATTCTTCAATGTATTGACGAGGAAATGAGAGTTTGCCTTTCAAATATATGCCCAAACATTGAAGCAATCGCTAGGACACATCAGGCTCATGTTTCTCATAAACACAAGAATGAATAAACTTAAGGTATGTTTCATTTTATTTTTTTTTATCGCATTCTTTTTTTTTCTGTAATATTTGACTTAATTATTATAACATATTTTTCAGAAATGTGTATATAGTGCGCCCACAATTATTTGTAGGATTTTAAATGCGCCCCGACTTCAAAAAGTTTGAGAACCACTGCTCTAAGGCAATAAAAGGATATAAATATACAGAAACGGTATTTCAATCATGTTGCGTCATATGTGTCAGAAATACCTACTCGATTGTAAGAAGGACAACTATTTGGGTTGAACTCCCGTAACTAAATAGGCAGTAATATCCAGGCTTAGTTTTAATAACTAGTTTTCTGAGCGTTTTCATTTTCAATTTAATATTTGTCTGTTGCATTTTTGTTCATTATGTTCTTCTTTCATGTGCATATGTTAATAGTGGTAGAACTAATGATTTATAATAATAATAATAATAATAATAATAATTATTATTATTATTATTATTATTATTATTATTATTATTATTATTATTATTACAATACTGCAGTGAAAATAGTCTGAAAACAGCACTTTTCAGAGCTCAAAACAGCTTCGTTGTTTTGAGCTTGCATTTAGGCTATCGTTCATCTCGGCCAATATCGTGATCACAGAATTCCACTTCTCTTAATTTAAACTCACGAACAGCGACAAAGAATACGACACTGTCATTGTAGTTTGTTCCTTCACAAGAGATATATCGATAATTTGACAAAAAGAAGTTCACATTTTCATATTTACACCAGGAATAGTAATCCTTTTAATCTTAACCATCCACTTCTACTAAATCCTGTCTGGAATATTTTGCTGATTGGAGGATATCCGAACCGTACAGTCATTTCACAGGACGTGTTATGTACCAAACAAACATGTCGCACATCATGACATTACTTCCAGACCCCTTCAGTTGTGTTTACATGGCCACATTAGAGAACAAATTAATCCAAACAAGCCGAATTTTCGTCAGGTTTTGGTCTTGGTTTCAATTCACAATAATTTCAGTTTTGGTTTTTGTTCACTATTTTAGTTGACTGGTGTGTATTAACTGTCTCTACGATGTTTGTTTTCGGTGTTATGCATTCTAGTAGTGTAAAGGAGTTTACATTTGTCATTTTGTGTAGCTATAAAATGGAAACATCTCTATCAAAACTTTAAAAAATAGATACTCTTTCTCAGCACACATCCAGCTCTTAAAGACAAATTCCCAATGAGTGGGGGTTTGGTTTGGGTGGTGTTAATGCGATTTTAATAGGTTTAGGAAGAGAGTTACTTTTTTTTCTGAACGAAAAGGAAAATGTGGGTTATAATGGAAAACTAGACTTATTCAAGATTGTTTACTAGTTAGAAAAAGCAGAATGAATCCAAGATTGTCTGCTGTAGAATGAAATAGCGTCGGTAGCTAGCATATTTAAATTTCTAAAATTGCAGTCTGTCGAAAATTGTTGGACGTAGGGAGGACTGCTCACAGAACACAAAAGGAAGCCACTGCTGACAAAGGCTATGCAGAAAAATAGGCACCATTGGGCAAACGTATACAAAGATTGGACTGTTGAGAAGTGGAAGGAGATCATATTCTCAGATGAGAGCCATTGCTTGGTCCAAGGAGAGCGAATGCCCTGTGTTCGCAAATCGGTGGCTGAGAAGACTTCTTCCGCCCACTTTCAACAAGCTCCTTAACACACAGGTATGAAGATGTTCTGCGGTTGTTTTATATATGACAGTCCAGCATCACTTGTGTCTCTTCAGAATATAATGAAAAGAGACAAATACATAAAAATATTGAAGAGAAAATGTGTTTCAAGCAGATTTGAAAAGACATAGAACTCATGCTCCAACAGGATCTCTCACCATGCCACACTTCAAGGAAGAAAAAAACAAAAACTGAGAGTTTCTCAAAATATCACGACGACCAAATGCCTCAGTGGCCAGGGTACTCACCCAGACATTAAGCCAATATAAAATTGGGGACCATAGGGGAAAATACACTTAGAAAATTAAATTGTGACACAAAGAATAACTTAATCCAATTCATTTTTTATTAAATTACTCTGGATTTAGAGAAACATATTGAAAGTTTATTTTCCCTTGGTTAGACTATAATAAATTTAGTTTAATCCTTTATCCAAGTGTGAACAAACAAAGTTTGCACCTGAAAGTATCTTCAGAACTTGGGTAAGGTGGTACCACACCGGGAAACTCGTTGCAAAGGTGAATCAAGCTAACATCACTCCTATCTCAGTATCTCCCATAATGCAAAACACATCTCCTTGTGAATATGTATAATGGTATGCATTAAGGGAAGGGCCACTAGCCGTTTGCAACGAGTTTCCCGGTGTTGTACTACCTTACCTCAGTCCTGAAGATACTTCCAGGTGCAAATTTTGTTTGCTCACATTTGGATAAAGGATTAAACTAAATTTATTATAGACTTACCAAGTGAAAAATAAACTTTCAACATCTTTCTATAAATCCATAGTATTTTAATAAAAAGGTGGCACACCGTTTGCCAACTGCTATAGGTAGAGATGACCTTGCTAATGCGTCTGCCTGGTGTCTCCAGGGAGAGAGAACGAGATGCAGTGATTAACACCCTTAGAGGGTAATGGATGGCAATGCTGTAGTCACTGAAGTTCTAACTGAGGCTCGGTTGCTGTTACCCTCCTGTCATGATCAGAGCCGTAATAGCTAAATAACACCTTATCCCTACACTGGTATCTCCACTTGGGCCTGGCTCCCACTAAAGAGACCTCAATAAAGGTCGAAACTAGTCTGGGTAGTGGCCCTTCCCTTACTGCATAACATTATACATATCCGCAAAGAAATGTGTTTTGTATTATGGGAAATACTGAGATAGGAGTGATGTTATCTTGCTCCACCTTTGCAACGATTTCCCGGTGTTGTACCACCTTACCCCAGTCCTGAAGATACTTTCAGGTGCAAATTTTGTTTGCTCACGCTTGAATAACGAAATAAACTAAAGTTATTATTAATCCAATCCAATAAATAAAAAAATGGTTTCGAATCGCAGAAATAAGAAAAATGTGTTCTACGTTGGTAGAGGCCATTTCTAGCAAATTTTCTCAATATGTTCAAGAAGACTGTAGTTATCTCGAGGGTTAAACCTTTCAAATTGTAAATTTTAAAATTTCTATAAGCTGCCATCCAAAATAAAGTCACAGATTCTGTTATTCTTGAGGACCATATTAAGTAAAGGCGATTGTTACAAATTAGCAAACGTATACAATGGATTAGTGTGTTTTAAGACATGTTTGCATTAAACATAAAATCAGATCTTCATTATATGTTACTTTGGTAACTGAATTACATTAATCTCGAAACGAAATTATACGCTGTTCAATTATTTTATCTTACTTTTTTCAACCAAACAAAAAGAAAAAAAATGAATTGGACAGTTCAAGTGTCCTGATATCATACGTTGCACAACTGGTTTGAAGAATACAATGCTATACGTTATGGGATGAATAGTGATTGCTATCTTTTTTTTTTCAATGTTAAGATGATATTTATATTTAAGAGTGCAGGTATTTAAAATTAACATTTATCATTCAACAGTTGTGAAATATCATTAACAAAATACTAATTAAATGGATTTTTGCAACAAGACCTGTAGAAAATTTGGAGTTGTATGTAAAAAAAACAGCACCGGTATATTTAAATTTACAAATAATTATTTGGTGTGTTATTGTATGATTATTATTATAACAGAAAATTATTTTTTTAATTGTGTCATCTGCCTATTTTATTATTTTTTATTTATCAATTTATTATTGTTATTATTTGATCATAAATTAATTAAAAGGTATTTTATTATTATATAATTGAATTCTTATTTGCCCAAAGTTGGTGTTCATGGAATTCATTTTAACTCCGTCCAAGAGAGATTTAGTAAACATTCTGTTGCGGGCAAACATAATAATAATAATTTAATAATACTTTTTAAATTTATCTCAGAAATATTTTCATATATACAATAATCATCTTGAGTGACATTCCAACATTTTATTTTAAAAATTACAGCAACCATGCTGCAGATTATAATTCATTTTCTACATTATATTTCTATAAAAACAAACAATTTACTAATAATTTTTATTATCATTTTATAAAATAATAAAAAATAATTTTATTATTAAAATTATGATATAAATAATGTTGTTATAATATCGATTTAATGTATTTAGGTGCTGTAGTTGAAATAAATGGATTTTTTTGTCTTTGTGTTGATTTCGGTTGAGTTATAATATCTCAATATAAATTCTCGAAGGTTTTCATTAAGCTTATCTGAGAATGACAAATATTAATAATAATTTTTTTTTATTGTTCTTTCAAATATATACATAGCTACAACGATCATCTAATCAGTATATTATTTTACAAGCTTCAGCACTTTGCGCTACATATAATGAGATTTAAATAGTACTGATGATAACAGTTTTTTTATATAACAATCATAATAATAATATACAATTATATTGTTCAGAGTTACATAAGTTGTATAATATTACATGTTTTGGTTTATGATTATTTTTTTTCAAGTTTGAAAAGGTGTGATTATACAACAGTATCTGCACATATGCAATCTAAATATTATGTTTGCTTATTTTCACAAACATACGGTGTTAACTCATGATTTACTTTTAAAAGAATTTTTTTACATTGCATACATTTCTTACAGTTATTATATACATTACATACATTTGTTACAATTGTTATATACATTACATACATTTGTTTACATATGATACATTACTTACATTTGTTTACATGTGATATTTACATTACGTACATTGGTTTACATATAATACATACATTACATACATTGGTTTTCATGTGATACGTACATTACATGCATTTGGGTACATATGATACATCTTGGATGAGAACTAATTTCCTTGCTTTCATCCTTGAAGCTTATATGTACGCTTATCTGAGGATGACACCAGTTGGTTATTATGTGTTTTTTTTTGCTGTTTTGGGAAGCTACGAAATCTATGATTGAGAAATACGCACGCACGCACGCACGCACACGCCTGGGCGAATATATTGTGTTTCATTAAGTTTGTATGGTATTTTGGGTGCGTGTTTCTTGTTCGTAGTATGTCCTGAGAGCTCTTTTCAGGCTGTTGTAGTTTGTAAGGTTTCTGTATTCAAAAGGTAATTTGTTTATCATGTCTGGGATTTAGATGTTTCGCGTAGCCTTTCCGTAGTGCTTATTGTATTTATATGTGATATAATAAGTAGTCTGAAGTCTTGTTATACGGTATGTATTTCTAACTGTCTTGTAGTTGGCATCGAAATAATGTTTTAGCAAAGCTGCATAGCGACATAAATGTTTTGCTGTCAGTATTTTGTGGTCTGACATTACAATGTTTATAAGGTTGTGTTTTTCTCTTTGTTCCCAAAAGATCAGTTTTGTCATTTTGTACTGTAGCGACATTAATCTATTTAATTTGTAGGGTACACAGACAGCATACGTTGTTATAGTATATTTTGGCATGTTTTTAGGCTTATTGGAATTATATCTTTTAATCTGTAGAGTTTGCCACTTATTGTTCGGAGTTTATTGTGTAGGTAGTTTATGTGGCTATTCCAATCTGAGTGATTGTAGTGGTTTTGCTGTCCTGTGTGTTTTTTATGTTGGAATGTGGATGTGGGATGGTTATATATTTGTTATCAACTGGTGGAGTCAGTAGATTTCTGAATGTCATTAATTTTGTCTTTTCTGAGTTTTCGTATATGGAGTTTTTCGTGAGCCAGTCTATGATCAGATTTATATCATGTTGCATATTTGTTTGGGCTATGCTTGCGTTATTACGGATGGATATTATTGCTGTATCGTCTGCGTATTGGAATATCTTACCTTTGAATGGTAACTGATTAATATCGTGGGTGTAAATGTTGAATAGAGTTGGGGAGGGTACAGTTCCCTGTGGCACTCCACAGATTACTGGTAGCTCTCTGCTTCGGTTTGATCCGATACGTGTGATACGCTTTCTATTTTGGAGGTTTGTAAACAACCTGTGAAGAGGCCCGTCTATTCCAAGATCCTCAGATTTTCTAACAAGGTTTGATGTGTAAGTGTATCGAATGCTTTAGTTAGATCTATAAAGACTACAATGGCAATTTTGTTTTTCTCCAAGGCGGTATTAATTACGTCTGTAAAGTCTTCCAAGAGAGATGTTGTTCCCTTATTTTTCTGAAAACCATATTGTGTTCCGCGGATAACGTGAAAGATCTCAGTGTATGCTGTGAGTTTCTTCAGTATGATTCGCTCCATAATTTGATTGATAATTGGTAATGTTGCTATGGGTCTCTAATTGCTGATTAGATTTCTTTTTCCATGTTTGTATATGGGTGTGATTATGGCGGTTTTTAGCATACTTGGAATCTATCCTGTTTTAAATATTTTAGTTATTAGTTTTAGTAGGATAGGACATAAACTAGTGGCATGTTGCTTTTTATCTTTAGGTCTGATACCATCTATTCCTGGGCTTTTGTTTGGTTTGATTTGATTTGTTGTATTGCTGAGAGAAGTTCTGCTTCTTTTATGGTTGGAAATTATAATGTCTGTTTTGATTGCAGTCCAAGTGGAGGGTCTCGTTTTGTGATTGGGGGAATATTTCTGTGCAGTCCTTGGATGGAGTCTGCAAAGTATTGGTTAAAGTCATTTGCTAGTTGTTTTGATAAGTTTTGCGTCTTTCCTGAAGCTGTGTTTTATGGTTTCGGAGGCGGTGGTGTTGGGAACAAATTCTAGCATCTCATAATCCGATGACAGGTTTGTTTCATGTTATTTGGAGTAGAGGATAAATTGTCTCTGTAGTATCTTCTTTTTGTATTTCTGATTTGTGTTGTAAGCCGATTCCTTGTTATCTTATATTCAGTTTTTTAAAGTTGTGTTATTTGGATATCGCTTTAATTCTTTCCATGAAGCGTCCTTTCTGTGTATTTCTGGGGTTAAGTTTTGTATTATCAAAGGATTTTGTGTTGTTTTTGATCCGAATTCGGACTTTCTTTGTAGCTTTCTTATATATATCCTCCAGTGTGAGTTTAATGTTGTTGTATAAGATATCTGCTGAATCTGATGCCAGGTGTTCCCAGTCTGTTTTTCTTATTTCGTGGTTGACTATTTCTTTGTCTATTATTGTTTTCTGTCACTTTTCTTCTGTGGGACATTGTATGGGTATTGTCTTGGTGTGCAGGTTTAGAGCGGTGAAGTAATGGTCTGCTACTTTGCACTTTATGACTGATGCAGTGTAACTATTTGGTGGTACTCGGACGTTTATATGATCTAGACAGGAGGCAGTGATAGTATTTCCGAATATTTCTTCTTTAGTACATGATGTTATTGTTGGTATTAGATTATACATGGATAGTGTGTCTAGGTATTGTACAGTGTTGTTCTGGTTTTCAATTGCAATATTTATGTTTATGTCGCCAATTATCATTAGGTGTTCGGTTGAGCATATTTCTTGGCTTGAAAGCCAGCAATTGAGTTCGTGCAAGAATTTTATCATGTTTAGGCCTGTAATAGCATTTAATATTATGGGATGCTGTGTATTCGTAGTATTAATTATTTCGAGGCACAGGGTTTCAGCATGCTCAATAAATAAATAATAATAATAATTTTTTTAATAATATTAATAATAATAAATTTATATTTACAGCTTCAATATACAAAACTCATTCCTAACATCATCGGAAAGAGAGCTTTTTTATCGTGGTTATATCAGAAAAATATTATGTAATCGTTACTTGTGATTGTAAATTGTTTGGTAATCGTATCTCATTTTTCGTTGCATAAAATATCGAAAATAATGTTCTCATAATCACGATTATAAATAATGGTTTCTAAGTTAAGTGATGAGTTTTAAAAAGTAAATGAGAATTTTCATCACCTAACGTATTTCTTGAAGTAATTTCCAGAGCCCCCATCTATTTATAATTTCCGTAAAAAGAACCCACCTGGTATTTTTAAAGTTTCGATAGCTAGAAATCATTTGCTAGATCTACTAGCAGTGTATTATCCCAAAAAAAAAAAAAAAATAGTAAAGGTACAATATAGTAGTTTTTACAGCCCTGCCATACGTGTTATTGTAGAGGTCGAAATTGCATTCGCATCAGTGTTGAATAATGAATGACTTAAGGTGAATCTTGCGTTGCTCTGCTGCATGTTTATCACTGAAGTAGTCACGGGCGCGCTAGTAGTGTACGGCGCCTATGTGCAACACTTTAATTTGCGGCCCTAAATCCTTCCCCGAATAAAAAAACAAAAAACACTTTATAGGAAAGTATTTTTAATATTTGATGCCAATAAAGTGAGTATTTCATTTTGAATTTTATCTCCTAAATCAGCGGGCATATTTTTAAAGTAGGATCATTAGCTACACGTCGCGTATGTTCTATAAAAGGATCAAACTTTGCTAACATCTTAATGCATTTTAAAAAACTGCCATTGTTGCAATCGTAAAGTTTATTACTTTTACCACGAAGAGCTAGATTTTGTTTGCCTAAAAACTGTACTACAAAACGTATTCTTTTTATAACTTCATGCCACGTTTCCTTTCATTAACTAAAACTGTTTGCAAATGATCATTACAAGTTTTATTTTTAAGGATGTAATTAATTCTGTCCGTTTTATGTAATTGTTCAAATGATTTAAATTTTTCTCATGACGATTCAAGTACAATGCAAGATGTTTCCTATATTCTGCTGATAACAGCAGAATATAGAATAAATTTTAAAACTGCAGCAGATTTTCTTATATATGTTTAGAGCAAATGCGAGTTTGAACAAGATTAAACAAATTCAAACGCATGTCATCCTGTAAACTCACCCAAGTTCAAGTTTTTAATTGTTTACGCTAAACTATTAGTTAGAACTAGGATCAGAATAAAATAAGAACTTAAGGAATAATAACAAACAGTGATTATAAATAATTTGTTTAAGACACATCTATAAAATATAATTAAAATTTAAACAAAAATGTAATTTATTTTGATATAATTAATGAATAATATTTTTTTTTCAGAATTTCCTTCTGAAATCTTTTGGCGCCTTTACTATCCTGGCTTCTGTGTGAATCGCACACATTGCACATTTTGCAATTGCACATAACCTTACCATATAATGTGTTAAAGGAAGGAATGTTTAGAATCTTCTATGTCCAGAGATTGCTTTTTATTGTTTTTTATTTTTTATTTTTATTTTTTATTTTTTTTTATTTTTATTCAAAATCATAGGATTAGAGTTTGTTGCCTTAGTCAATATGTTGGGAACTCAGATTGTAAGCATTAGTATTGTGTGTAAAATTACAGTATCTTTAGTCAGGATAAGAGAGACGTAGGCGTGCTACTTATGATATCGGATGCCTTGAATCCATTTAGAGTTGAGACCTATGATTGTTGTACTACTAACTGTATTTCATATCGCAGTGAATTTGAAGCCATCTGGTGTGAGGTGTATCCACAGTCCTGGTGGATGAAAAAATGATGGAAAATGCTGGTGATGAAAAATGCATCACCAAGTGGAAAAGATGAGCGCGCAGAGAGTCACAATGAGGGATTATAATGAGGGATGATAATTATCCAATATTGTTCGGTTAACAGTAGAATCTCGTGAGAAGAATGAAAAAAATTAATTTACTGGGCTATTGCGAGACAACGTCTTCAAGCAGAATATGACAGAAAGAACGCTAGATCAAGCAGTGATAAATTGATTATAGTGTCAGAGGACGTTTCAGTAAAAGACGGAAGAATTGTGCCTCCGGTCGGTGACAGTGATCATGCGGAACTCAGTTGGAAGTTTCAATGTTTATGAATTTTCCATTCCGGAAAGGTTACATGCTGAACAACAAAGCAGGAAATCATGACAAATCAAGGAGTACACTAAGTTCAGTGGAATGGGATCGGCTGCTGGATGGGAAGCATATCGAAAGTGCATGAGAAGCATTTAAACATTACTTAAATGATGCGATATCAGAATGTGTCCCTAGAATTAGAAGAATACATAGGGTAGGAGTAAAATGGATGAATCTTTTCAAGCAAGAGATTTGTAAGAAAAGGATGGTGTGGAAGTAATACTGTGTGAATACGGATGATGTGCGTTATGAAAATTATAAGCATGCTTCTAGAATTATCACAAATGTTGTCACATGGGAAGCAAATTCTAAGTAAAGAAAAGAAACTGGCTGTGAGTGCTAAAGCTATATCTCGCAAAAATTCTATCGCTATACTGCAAGCAAAAGAAACAATTAATATGAAAAAATAACTCTTCTCAATGCAAATGGCATTAGGGTAACAGATGCCGAAGAGGTTGTTAATGGCAATTAACAACTCATTAATTGACCGAAGGCAATTAATGAGTGCCTATTTTGTTAAGAGCTATTAACCTGGTGTACGCAGCATTGAGCTCACTGCTACCTCTTCACTCGATGAAGAAACTCAGGTGTATGAGAAAGAGGTATTACAGCTGTTGCAGAAACAGAATAAGAATTCAGCAATAGGAACTGATGGAATATCAACACGTATGCTAAAAGAGTGTTCAGCTGAAATGGCTATTCCTTTGACCAGGCCATGTAATTTGGGTCTCAGAACAGGGAAGATTCAGCAGGAATGGAAAAAATGTATGGTTATCCCATTGCACAAAGGTGGTGCAAAGACCAATATATCCAACTATCGGCCAATTAGTATCTCAGGAGTGTTTGGCGAAGATTTTGGAAAAATTGGTTAGGACTCGCATTCAGAAATAGGTTGAGAGTGAATCTCTACTTTCCAATGAGAAACATGGGTTTACAAAGGAATGTCATGTTTTAGCAACTTGCGCACACTCTATAACAATGCTACCATTTTGCTAGACAAGAGGATTGGATACGTCATGATACTTTTGGATTTTGCTAAGGCTTTTGACAGAATACAGCGTTGTAGACTGTTGCATAAATTGGAGAATATGGGTTTGGGTTATAGATTATTAGCATGGATAAGAGGATGGTTGACTGACAGATATCAAAAAAGTATTATACGGGGATGTGAGTCTAAAAGGTTTAAGGTAACAAGTGGTGTAGTCCAAGGATCAGTCCGTAGTCCACTGTTATTCAATCTGTACATTACTGATTTTGGGAAGGATTTGACATACAGCATACAGCTGTTTGCTGCTGATGAAAAGATAGGAAGAGTAATCAGCGGTTCTGCTCATATCAGGATGATTTGAATACGCTGAAATTGTATGTGAAAATGACTATCAGTTCATTCTTAAAAGATGTGAGGTCATGCACGTTTGTGTGATTAGATATTCAATGTTGTGTTAGGTTGGTGGGATTACGGTGGAGGAAACTGATCAGGTGGAGGAAACTGATAAGCAATTGAAGTTTAGAAGCCATATAGCATAGATTACAAATACAACTCAAACGATAATTGCAATACCTAAACTAACTTTGACATGTAAAGATAACGATGTCATTTTGCTTCTCTACAAGGCCTTGACAAGTGTGCAGGTCTCCTTGTTTCATTTGTGATCAATGGAGAGAGTGGAAAGGCAAAACTTATATCAGGATTGTGGAATACGCAGACAGATTGAGAATTTGTAGACTGCACACACTAGCAAACAGGAGAAAGAGGGCTGATAAGATTGAGACCTACAAACTTCTGAAAGAATCATATAGGATTTTACTTGATGGAATTTTTCAATTTATGGATGGTGACGGGGTGGGTATCCTTGGAAGTTGAGAATGAATGCCTCCAAGAAGGATGCGACGGCCAAATTTTTTTCTCATAGGGTGGCGCGTGATTGGAATGGATTGCCATTGATTATTGTGAGAGTAAGCAGTGTAAAGTGTGTTTAGTAAGTGTGTTTGTATACATCTGACCTGAAATACTAAGTAAAGAATTATCTAGAATTCCTAAATGCTGGTTTCTTTACTTTTTTATATAAGCACTAGAACAGAGCTGGTCCAGTTATCGACAATTCCACAGTCTTGTCGGATTTTTTCTAGGAATATGAAATTCGTGATTAGGTAAGTAGCGAGTGATTGTTACTAAGTAATGTTCAACGCAGTTAAGTACAATTTAGTAACATGTTTAATATTTTTACATCTTGTATAAATAATTGAATAAACAAAAACAAATTACGCATATTTATTTCATGTAATTGAATACATTATTTTGGCATACGTTAAAAATTTATACACTTTTCACAGTGCATACCTGACTATCTTCTCGCACAAGACGTTTTTCTTTAAACACACTTCATATGTCATCAAAACGTAGTATTTTCGTTCAAAATTTATCACACAAACACAATTTTGTTTTCTAATTCTATGTGATAAAGATTTGGTAATTTCTGCTTTATAAAAGCGATGTAAGTTATCAAATAATATAATGGCTAGAAAAGAAGGAAATTATTCAACTGTCAGCTAAAGAGATCGATTGAGATTTCATCGTCTGTTACAAATCTCCTTAATCCTAATGAATTGAAGTGATATGAACTGAGCAATTAAATGAAGTTAATTTGTTAGTGTATTAATTTAAAAAGTGAGATGCGAAGGATAAAGCGAAAAATGAAAATCTTGCTCCCACTGACGAGACCTCAACAAAGGTCGAAACCGGTCTCGGTAGTGATACCCCCCCCTCCCATTATTCATAGCATTATACATGTCTGCAAGGAGATGTGCTTTGCATTATGGAGAATACTAAGGAAAGTGATCAGAACTTACTCCACCTTTACCACGAGTTTGCCCTGTCCTCAAAGGATGTTATCCTTGGATCCGCCAAAACATTTATAGTTTCTATATTCAGCACGAAACCCTTGTAGTTTCTATATATTCAGCTTTGAAATAATGTTGCGTTCAATATTCACTTAATTTGTAGAATAGTTTTAATTTAAAATCTACTTATCAATTCTAGAAATATTTCAAACAGCACAAATGTTAGAAAACAACTAAAGTAAATATTAAAATATAAAGTCGAATTGATTCTATTTGGCATGCGAAAGATGGTGAAAAGGAGGATATCATAGATACATCCATGTTTTCTAACCAAATTCTCCCAATAATTTGAGAAAAAGTTCGGTATACGGACAAAGAACCAAGAAAATCTGTTAGATGTTTAGGAATTTTGTCAGAGGTGTTTAATATGACACCGTATTGAATTGTTATAATAATGTCATCAATAAATTACAAAATATGCTATATAGAACCGTTTGACTTATGATTATCACATATTATTGTTTTCGCATTGTTTTTTACACTACAGTTCAATGAAACACATGTTTCATTATATTTATAAAGTAATGCATGAAAAATGACTTTTACGCTGTAATATTGCTGTCATGTTTTGTTCCTGAACATGGGCAGCTGTGTTCACTTCCTTGAAACTGGATTAATACAACTATGTAGGTGAGAATAGCACCAAACATCTAAAAAAACACAAATAAAAAACTACTATACTACTTAAGCATGAGATAACAGTATGCTTTATTATTGCATAACAAAATATACGCTGCTTAATAACTATATTTTAAATGGGATAGATAGATACTTAATTACGCTAGATAATATACTGTTAAATTTTTTGGAATTGCTTTAACTTATTTTTCTTACTATCAGGGGATGTATCATAACTTTTTCATAGATTACATAAATTCTTCTCCATTGTTTACAAAAATATCCGGCATAGTGTACTTCTCCGTTTTTTTTTTTTTTTTGAATTGGAAGACTTATAAGAAATTAATTAATTTCTGCTTACTGTTCTCGTTTTTGGCAAGTAGTGGTCGAAATTCTATTCGTAACTTTATTATGCGTAGAAAGGGATTTAAAAAACAAAATATATCTTTACACACAATATTGTATTAAATTGTTGAAAACTTTTATTTAAAGAAAACATTTCACAACCCGAAATAAGATAAGCTATGAAATGACAGATTTGTGATTTTTTTTTTTTCATACGTTGTTCTTAGCACGCGTTCGTTATTGTATTCGCGAATGTCTGAAAAGCAGCTCAAATTATACTTCATTCTATGCTCGCAACTGATTTCAAAATAATTACTGACTGCTCTCAACTCTTTAAAACTGATAAGACAACTAACCACTTAATCGTGGCGCTGCGGTGTACATAATGCCAGAAGTGCATTTGGGACAGTTTATTATTATTATTATAGAGAGAGGGCGCTGTGTAGGCTTACGAACGGCGCACTGTGATATTGCTGCTCTCGTTTTTTATAGTTTTAAAGTGGTTCCAACGCGGGATTTTAATTTGAAAGTGTCTCCATGTAACTCTTCTTGTCACGCCGAAGACAGTGATATAAAATTCACCAAAACGGCTAAGAAGAAACCAAATTATGAAGTGCTGAAAAGTGAACAGATAAGACCGCGGTCAACACCGAGCGAAGAACAAAGGACGTCGCCATCTTTACAATCACACTACACTTCCTCAAAGGAAGAAAGGTGAGTCGTAAGGTGCATCAAATTCCTGAAGGATTTATCGTCCGACAGAAATCATATAACCTGTAGGATTCTGCATTTTTCTCGCGTCTGCCTTTCGGAAACAACCTGGTAGTGTAAATCCAATGCAACACGCGAGGAATGGAAGTGCCTACTCTGCAGGCAGAACAAAGAAAGCAGCCGATTATACTGTAGGCAAAATCAGACGACCAACTCAATAGAAAAAAAAATGCAAGGGAGTCCTATAATTTCAACTCTTTAAATATACTAATAGAAAACGGTCTAGAGACTATAAAAGCCAGCTTAGTAGGTCTTAAACAAGAACTCTTTGATAAACAGAACGAATAATAACAAAAAATATAGCGAATATGAATATTTGGTCAAACATAATAATTTGGCAGTTATAGATGTGTTGAACAGTAAAAGACATTAAAATCAGCATTAACGCACTAAATGACAGGCAACACAATTTGATGAAAGAGAGTTCCGAACTGCGTCAAGAACTTCATTTCTAAAACTACAATACGAACGTTTAAATCAGCAACAACACAAAGAAGATCTTATTATAAACAGTGTTCCTAAAACTGCACCAAAAGAAAACCTCTCAAACGTAGTATTAAAATTAAGCCGCACAATTGATATCCGCCTTCAGCTTAACGACATTCAGACCACAAATGGGATTCCTAGGAAGATCGAAAAACAAGGCTTGCCGCGAACCGCACCAGTCGTAGTTCGTCTTACAATCAAGTCCAGAAGAAACAACCTCATAAAAACCAGCAGATAGAACAAAAAAACAGTTGCCAAGGACATGAACACATTTCGAGACAATACACTAATCTTTCTATCCAAATATTTAACACCATTCAACCAGAATCTGTTGAATGGTGTTAAATATTTGGAAAGAAAAGCAAGGAAAGCAAAAACAGACAGAAAAATACCAATATTGTGTATCAGAGATGCTAAAATATTCTTGAGGAAGATACAAACTTCAAAACCGATACAAATTAAAGAAGACATAGAAAGGCTGCCACAGTGGAAAAAACATCTCCTAATTAATTGAAAAGGAAGACCACAATAAAAATGAATGTGATCCATCAAGCAGATTCAATAACACCAGAATATAACGGCAATTTCATAAGACCTTTCAGATCATTTATTTGACCTCCCAAACATTAGCCAACTTCCAACGCAGCAATCAAATAACCTGTGTCATCCTCAGATAAGCTTATTAAAAAGCTTCTAGAATGTAAGCTGAGACACTCCATCCATCTGAACCGAGATCAATAGAAAGGAAAAAAAAAAAAAAAGAATTATTCATTACATTGAAATGCTGTAGTTAGAGCGGTTAAAAACATTAAAAGCAAAAATGGTAAAATATATCCAACTTACTGTTATACTATAAATGGTGTTAAAATATAATCTTATCAAATTTCAAATTGTAAATTACCATCCAAAGAAACTATTATAACATTATAAAAAAAAACGGAATAAATTGTATGAAATTCAATTTTTTAAGAAAAAAATAATAATAACTAGAACAACATGTTTTAGTAAATGCATAATATGCAATCATGACTGTCATAAAAAAAACCTTTTTGATTTAAAAAAAATACTATTATCTAATACAATTTCATTATATTAGATAATAAAATTATATTAGATAATTTTACATACTAAAATAGTATGTAAATTTTAATTTTTAAATGTAATTTTAAATATACAATTTTTAAAGTATTGTAACTTCTATAATTTTATAATGTAATTATTATATGTATGCAAGACATAATAAAGTGAAAAAAAAGTATTATTTTGATTAAGGAGACCTCTACGGAATCAGGAACTCATCGAGGGTGGCCACACTATTCGCACCATTTTCCATAGCTGTTCTTGAATTTATTCACGCTTCTTTGACCCCTATCTCCCATCGATTCCTATCTCCCATCTACCAGTATATGATAGAAAAATCTATCATTCACCACTTTTGCATAGCATTCATTCCTGACTTTCAAATTGCCCTCGGATCCTTTACACCCCTTCCATAAATTGAAAAATTACATTTACTGAAATTCTATATAAACGTTTACAGATATTTCTAACTCTCAATCATATCATCCCCCTTTCACACCAATTTTTTCAAAGCGCTTTCATGAAATCATACTTACAGCCAATAAGAAGGAACGATTCACTTTGAAAAACCCTGATCCAGTGAAAGCAGGCTGACAGTTGGCACACGCTGTGTGGAAAGCAGAAACCTATAAAAGATTTGACTGATATTAATTTTTAAGTATAATACATCTTACTGAACACCTTCGACATAAAATATCGGGAAAAAGTTCCGAAAGTTATCCGACTGTCCTAGAAAATGCAAATAGGGTTCAAATTTTATGACGCTGTGTGATAATAATAGGAAAGTGTTTAAATTTTTTTCATACTGTTTGTTTTCTTCTATTTCTTTTGAAATTATTTCTATTTTTTCTAATACAGCACACTAGAGTATCGAGTAGAATAGAATACTTATAATATTTGATTTTACTTATGTAAGTTTCCACTATTAATTTTTCAAGTCATCCACTGTTCGTGTTTTACTTCGTATGTAACTATTGTCGCCAATTATGATGGCCTATAATATTTAATCGGAATTTATGGCTTTAATTAAAATATTATTATTTAGTAACTTGTTTATTCCTATTAAACAGGAGAAATTCGTTACATTTTTCTGTGAATTTAAAATTTGCATGAATTGTACTACGGATTGAAAGTGGTTTCTGAGAATTCAGTAATTGATTTACGTGAGGACTTGGTTTCACTAAAGGCACAGAAGAACTGCAAAGTGTTGTGGACTAGGTTGCTAATTTCCGAAGTTTCCGTATTAGTATTAGAAAATATATGGAAGAACTTTAACAATAATCATTTTACTGCCGTGAGTGGGAAAGATAATCATTTGTCGACCAATAAGCAGCTGTTAATATTGTCCTATAGAATTAGCCGAAACATTCAAGTCTAAGAAGCAAGAGTACAAAGTTTGATAATTGCTTGTGCTGTTATGTCCTCTTTGCCTTTCTGAGCACTAAACCACCCTATTTCTGTAAATACGCGTAAAGATTTATCCAGCACAGATTCAGACCTGTCAATTCACCTTCAGTATGAAAGCACCCTACAAAGGTTCTACTCTCCCTAGCGGCCACGTGTGTGGATTAAATCTCTATTTCTCTCTCTCTCTCTCTCTCTCTCTCTCGGTGTGTGTGTGTGTGTGTGTGTGTGTGTGTGTGTGTGTGTGTGTGTGTGTGTGTGTGTGTGTGTGTGTGTGTGTGTGTGTGTGTGTGTGTGTGTGTGTGTGTGTGTGTGTGTGTGTGTGTGTGTGTGTGTGTGTGTGTGTGTGTGTGTGTGTGGAATGAGGAAATCAAGTAATCGAGAACTAACTGAAAGATGCCCTACAATAAGTTTCTTTAATCAGCAACCAGAAAAAACGAACTTATAATTGTCTTTCTTCGATCAATATCGCATTAAGGTACAAGGTTTCCTACAGGGGAACACAGGCACGACAAATATTTTAAATAATAAGTTACGCGTCTAGTTCTTATGACTTTCGATGATCAAAAAGATTTAATTACAAACGTGCTATGAAAAAATAGCAGAAGAAAAGACTTCGCCCTGGCCCTTTGAAATAAAACGAATTATGTAAATTAAAAAAAACTAAAAATCATTCATTTCTATTTAATTAGTATTCAAAGAAATGGATTACGCATGGGCAATCGTCGCGTCTTTTGCGTGGCTTTCTAAAGCTAAAATTTGTTTATAATTGAAAATTAAACTCTTTACGACTATTTTACTTCTGGACTGGAATTTTAAGTGCAGTAGGAACATAGTTGTTCACTCACCTGTTCACACTCAGCAGCTGTTAGACGTTGAAGATTCATTTCTGCAAGCTTCTGTTGAATTTCCTTAACCTGAAAATAAAATATTAAAAGTGAACCTTATAAAAGCAACTCGTATCACAGAAACGATATACAGTCACCAGAATGCTATACATATTTGGAATATAAGCTACTTTACAGGGAAGGCAAATACAGATACCATTCATACAAAATACGAATTACTGAATTTCGAGAGCATAGATTTCTGGAAACTTTTACTCAACATAACTATAGAGGAGGGTTTTGGTTACAAGATTTCCAGCGTTAACCGAAATAATCGAATCAATAAAAAACACTGGAAACTTTTCAAAAGTAGATAAATGCAATACAAAATCTATATTCTTGTCTTCATCTGCAGTTGTCTCCTTGTTTGGTTGTATACAGTCGTCTAGAAAAGCTTTCTATGGTATATCTGATATAATGTGGAATATATTGCGCTTGGATTTAACTGGAAAATCAGCGTAATCGGTAATCAATGAAAGGTAAGTGTCTGATGCGAGGTTTCCTCTCTACAAACACAAACATATGTAATATTGCACCTCTTTTTATGATTCAACACAGAATAGGGTAACATTTAATCAAGTCGAGGTTATCATTTAATCAAGTCGAAGAAATCATCCTGTAAAGCTTACAGGATGATTTCTGTAAGCTTTACAGTAAACGAGATACCTTACTACCATATGAATGTTTGGTTTTTCACTAGTGACGTCTCCATATACAATAGGTAATATTATACAGCATCCTACACTTTGTGCTCCGTAAAATACGAATACCATTGGTGAGAAAACCAAATTTAGTCGGTTCACGAGATTGTAGCAAGTTATATAACGTAAGCGTAGGGCTTGCATCTGTTGACAAAAATCGTGAAGAGAAAATACTCGATTCTGCAACTGCATCAAAGCAGAGACTATTGAGCGAAAACAAAAACGAAAGAAGATCGCAAATATCGTCATCCATATTGAGATGAACATTTGTGTAACAAGGTTGGAACAGAAAAAGAAAAAGGTGATTATAAAACTCATCAAGACATGAGTGGTATTAGAGAAAGTATGAATAAGATTGAAATATAAACATAAGGAGAAGTATGTTATAAAGAATCCAATAAACATGATTATTGAAATTATTTTAAAATTCTTCATAGAACGGCGATATTCTCTTGTGAACTTCATTTCTTGTTCTATGCGAAAACAATCTTTGGCTAACTGTACAAAATCGGAACCATGAAAATAGAAAGTGAGTCTGCAGACAACTGCAATTATCATTACAGAAGAGTGAAACATGATTTTCTGAAGAGTGTTTATCCCACGGAAATTCGTTTTAACGGAAGGCTCTCCAGAAATGCGGAATAATGGATACGCCATGGACAAGAAAATCCAACATATCATATATCCCACTAATACGCCCCATTTCTTGAAATGTAAGTTACGTGTATCATTAGATCTGAGACCACGAGCTAAATAAACTCCAAAGACAACTTGCGTGCGAGAAATTGTACGAAATGTATCGAAGAACGGAGAAGAAGAAATATTCACTTTTATTTCTCCAGACGCAACGCGAATATCTCGCTTAAAATTACTCGTTGAAGACATCGTGTGCTGCTGCTGCCGAGTGTTCACAACCGTGGAATACGACTACTGCAAAAATTTCCTGTCGAGCAGTTCCGAGATCGGAACTGTGTACTTTGGCACACCCTTCGTTTGAAGCAATTAATCGGGAAGTTTGCTACAACAATAACGTTTTTAATAACAGGAGATGAAAATGTACACAATAAAAGATGTCCCCACCCTTCTCTTGCTCTCTTTTGTGTGGATATTTTTCATCATCTGCAACAAAGTGAGTCGTCTTTTCTGTAGAATGTTTTACACCACAGGAAGAGTTTATTATATTTTCAAAGGAGAGACATCCTCCTGATCAATAAGTGTTACTCTCGTTACCGCCAGTTGGCGTCTGTGCACTAACTGGCGACCAGCATCAGGCACCACCGTTGTAACCGATTTACTCTCAAACAGTATGAGGTTATAGGTCTCTAAATATGTCTGACAGGATCTTGAAGGGTATCACTCACACTGCACGTGAAAGTGACGGAAGGAAAACAGGAATTCCTGCTCTGGATACCAGATATATCCTAAGTCACTTCAATTTTGCATATGAGAAACACAGGTTTCCTGAAGGAAAAATTCTGGTATCATACTCATTCACTTAATTCCAACTAGCGTTTCCCTCCTGGCCTTGGGTATGCAGTCTCATACTGTTGCTCTCATGCAATCTCTGACCACTTGCCATACATTACCGACATTCTTTCCTTGTAGTTTTTCAAGTCGTAGCACTGATCCAAGATGACTCCTGAGTCGCTGATAATCACCACCCTCCAGGCTGAATATAAACCCCTTCTTCACAGAGAACTCCAAGTGTTAGGCAACTTCCCCAGAACAAGACAGCATGGTCACTCTTCGAAGCTGGAGGCAGATTTTCTAGCTTTTTCATGGATACGTCTTCAGATGTTATTATCAGATCAACACCTTCAAACCCCGTGTCCCCTCTATAACATGTTCTTTCATGTAATTATTTCTGAATAATTGTATACATGATACTTCTTTCTGCCTTGCCATGCCCCATTTTCTTCCTACACTCAATCTCCCCATAGACAAAGTCTCCCAGAATAATTTCTCTGCCTATACTCATTGTCTAATATTTCGATTCCTGGCATCCACATATTCCTGTGGTCCCGCTTGTCTATATCAGCATCCAACAATGCACACCAAAAGTGTATTTTGTCGTATGAAGAACAAAATACACCAGTGATGTATTTTGTTCTATTTTCCTCTATCCCACATCAGGAGTCTCGAATGAACCATCTCCCTCAGATTTAATATCCTCTTTAACTTCTAATTTTGTTGGTTTTTATTCTGTAGTCCTCCTGTCCTCTTCCTTCTATCGTCCCAGATAATACAATATCCTTTGTCCTTTATTCTGTTCCTGTAACTGTATCCTTTTCAGTCAACCAGTTCTCGCTGATGCCTGTAGATTTTGGCCCATTCGAGCTTCTCAATGCCTAAAACTCCTTACCCTTATTCCTGATTCTTCTTGCATTCGTGTATATGCATTTCAACGTCCCTTTGTATCCATAGTTAGCTTGGTGTGATGTCATTAACAACCCATTCAAAATTTTAAACCTGTGACATCTCATTCAGCATTACATAATCATAACTGCGCCCATGCTCATTTATTACAGGGGTGGTCAGAGATATATTTGATTTCATCCTCCGAAATATCTCTAGTTTCCATTGTTTTGCACTGGCACGCTCTCTCTAAACAAAACTTTCTCCAAAAATCTAACTGCAATACCATTTCACTGTAGTCCGTCAGGAATATATAAGTCCTTTCGTCCATCAAATTCACTCCATATATAAAAAAACTGCACGATTCCTCCTGCACAATCTTCTCTTTGGTAATTATCTTTCTTCTTACTTCTGTCCTATCATACCTAGGCAGGAGACTCACAGTCTTCATTTTCGCTTCCCCTAGCAACTCTTTTATATCTTCTCTCATTGCATATTTCTCACCTTACAAATCGTTTCTGGCAGCCAATACAATCAACTCATTAGTTCCATTCTTCTGCCTATATACAGCCTCACTAATATCCTTTATATTCCCACTTAGAAAACATACTTTCTTCACTTTCTCATTAAGCACACCGCTTGTCATCGAATCCCCATTAAATACTGTCTATTTCCTGCCAGTTTCTCCAACTTTTATGCTTTACCCATTCACTCTTTCTTTCATGCTCCATCCTTCCGTACCACAAGACAATCGTTTCTCCAGTCGAATACTGCAGAAAACAATAAATATTTTAAGAGGTTTATGTTGTTTAAATGATTTCCTATTGCTGCTTTTATATAAACATTGAATCTATTTTTCCTTAAACATTCTTCCTCATTCTTTGGAATTATTTATTATATCCAACTTTCGTGCATACTTTTAATAAATAAACTGCACAGCATCTCTTTGGGTATTCTTGTCTCCTTTCTTGTACAGATGTTCAAGAAAACACATAAAAGGAATTTATACTGAATGTAGTCTAATGCCTTCAGAAAAATCCATATCTATGATGGTATTCCAGAATTCCAGAATTCTGGAATTCTGGAATTCTAAAATTCCAGAATTCCAGAATTTCGATTCCAGAATTTCGCTGTTAGCAAGGATTAGCATATTGCTAATTGCCAGAAAGATGATTAGTTTATCGTATACCATAATTATATATACTTTAATATTTCTCGAAAAGAGAAAAAATATCACGAAAAGAAAGTGGTGTATCCCAATTCTTATATTTTCTAATACTCGAAAAAACAGAGGAGGTATGTGGTTCCTTCTGAACTTTAAAATTATATTTTATTTGAGAAGAAATTATATAAATCAAATTATTATTTACTTTAAGATTTTAACCTAAACCTCGAATAAACTTTCCTTTCTAACAAGTTTCTTTCCGATCTCTCCTTGTACAGAGTATAGCTAATTTCATATTTGATATGCTCGTTCTGATATTCTCAAAATTTCGCACTTCAATGTTAGTATTATTTAGAAGATTGGCGTCGTTTCAATTTAAGTGAAGAAATATTAATATATCAAAGAATATTCAAACTCACTGTTTGTGTACGAATACACTGATCTGTCTCTAAGGAAATAAAATGATATAAATAAACAGAAATGGTATTTCAATCATGTTGCGTCATATGTCTGAGAATTACCTACTTGATTGTAAGCGGGACAACTATTTGGGTTGAACTCCCGTAACTAATCAGACAGTAATATCCTTAGCTTTATTAAATAGTTTTCTGAGCGTTTTCACTTTTAGTTTAATATTTGTTTGCTGCATTTGTGTTGATTATGTTCTTCTATCATATGCATATGCTAATTGCGGTAGAACTAATGATTTATAATAATAATAATAATAATAATAATAATAATAATTATTATTATTATTATTATTATTATTATTATTATTATTATTATGCAGTGAAAATAGTCTGAAAACAGCTCATCGCTAGCTTCGTTATTTTGAGCTTGCATTTAGGATATCGTTCATCTCGGCCAGTATGGTCATCACAGAATTTCACTTCTCTTAACTGAAATTCACGAACAGCGAGAAAGAATACGACAGTGTCATTGTGGTTTGTTCCAGCACATGAAACATATCGGTAATTTGACAAAAAAAAAAAGTTCAAAGTTTCATATTTCCAACAGGAAAAGTAATCCTTTTAATCTTAACCATCCACTTCTACTAAATCCTGTATGAAATATTTTGCTCATTGTTGTCCATTTTTAGCTAGTTTTCATTCAATACAGTAGCACTCATTAAGTACTTACACGCATCGATTTATTAACAGATTCATAAATGTGCGAACGGCATCATCAATCATTTCATTATCACAGTAATGTAACATAATGAAGACTGTTAGTTTTTTTTCAAGTTTTTTTTTATTTATTTATTTATTTATTTTTTAATGTAATGTATTGCTCGCGTTTCTTGTTGCTAGTAATTCTCCTCTTAAGTAACTGATACGACAGGTTTCAAAGATGGGAATAAATTAGAATGGGGATTTATGTTGATGCATTTCCCTAATTGTGAATTCATCCCCCACCCCGCTGCGTTCTGTTTTAGCAATAATAATTGCATATATCATCACGTAGTCTAAAAGTAAAGAAATCGATGTACTTCTGCATATAATAATAATAATAATATTATTATTATTATATGCATATAATAATAATAATATTATTATTATTATATGCAGTTGCATCTGATACAACAACAGTTGTATCAGATGCAACAGTTTATACCTTCATATTTGATTAGTAATTTAGAACAGCGCTTCCCAAACTGTGGGCCGCGGCCCCCTTGGGAGCCGTAGGTTTTGTTGAGGGGGGGCCATGAAATAATGAAAACAAATTTAAAATGTTTTAAGACTAAGTAGATTTTTTTATTTTAAAATTTTAAAAGAAACGTATTTAACTTTTATTATTTCATTTTTGTTATTTTTTTATATTTTAATGGAAAAATTCACACATTGGTGTTGGTTCAAAAACTTTGCTTCCTGCGTATTTCAGCGCTTAATGAATATTAATAAATATTGCTTATTCATATAAGTTTCATTTCAAAGCAGTGGTTAATTGTATTTACTTCGAATGCTCTCCAGGGAAGCTCCAAATCTTCCTGTCCCTTTCATCATGCGTTCGTAATCATGGAGTGTTCATATTGACCTTATATACATATCAAAACTCGTTTGATATTATCACTGTCATCCGAGCTAGTTTTCTGTTACCAATAAAATAAAAGTTTCGCATATATTTTACACATGAAAAAAAGTTTAAACAAGTTAATGTGGGGAGATAGTAACTCCCTTGCAGTGGTGAACAACATGCCCTCCCTAACAGCCACTATACTGCAGAGGCAATAAAAACAAGTACTTTTATTATGCCAGTGAATTAGGTATGAGGAGTCTGTGTAATATATTTCTCAACAAATAGTGCAATTAGAGAAAACTGGGATAAAAACACACTAATTAATGAATCACATGTCCCCTCATACAGAAACTATGCTGTATAGACTGAAACAAAACCATATGTTGCATGGGCAAACACAGTATCTAACAAAAAACTATTGTTATTAATTAGATGTGTGTGAGTTCGATTTCCCAAGGTAGCAATAAAATTCAACCGAATGTGTTAAAATTAAGTAATATATATATATATATATATATATATATATATATATATATATATATATATATATATATATATATATATATATATATATATATATATATATACTGTATATATATATATATATATATATATATACTGTATATATATATATATATATATATATATATATATATATTACTTAATTAAATAATGAATATTATAGCAGTTTCACATATGGAATTCGGTTGAAGAGAGTTAGCATTTCAACTCAATTGTCAGCTATGCTTTTATCATTCGGTTGCGCGATCTTTTGTTAATACGGCACCAATCATATGCACGTTTTAATAACCTGCCTTTGCTATTTGTTTCGCGATTTGTTGCATGTGTGTGTGTGTGTGTGTTTGTTGCATGTGTGTGTGTGTGCTGATGGTTCTTATCAGCACACACACACACATGAAAGATCTCAGTGTATGCTGTGAGTTTCTTCAGTATGATCCGCTCCATAATTTAATTGATAATTGGTAATGTTGCTATGGGTCTGTAATTGCTGATTAAATTTCTTTTTCCTTGTTTGTATATGGGTGTGATTATGGCGGTCTTTAGCATACTTGGTATCTATCCTATTTTAAATATTTTAGTTATTAGTTTTAGTAGGATAGGGCTTAAACTAGTTGCATGTTGCTCTATATCTTTAGGTCTTATACCATCAATTCCTAGGTCTTTGTTTGGTTTGATTTGATGTACTGCTGAGAGAAGTTCTGCTTCTTTCATGGTTTTAAACCATAATGTCTGTTTTGATTGTGGTCCAAGTGGAGGGTCACGTTTTGTGATTGGGGGATATTTCTGTGCAGTCCTTGGATGGAGTCTGCAAAAAACAATTCCTTGTTATCTTATATTCATTTTTAAAGCTGTGTTATTTGGATATCGCTTTAATTCTTTCCATAAAGCGTCTTTTCTGTGTATTTCTGGGATTACGTTTTGTATTATCCAAGGATTTTGTGTTGTTTTTGATTGAATTCGGACTTTCTTTGTAGCTTTCTTATATATATATCCTCCAGTGTGAGTTTAATGTTGTTGTATAAGATATCTGCTGAATCTCATGCCAGGAGTTCCCAGTCTGTTTTTCTTATTTCGTGGTTGACTATTTCTTCGTCTATTATTGTTTTCTCTCACTTTTCTTCTGTGGGACATTGCATGGATATTGTCTTGGTGTGTAGGTTTAGAGTGGTGAAGTAATGGTGTCCTACTTTGCACTTTATGACTGATGCAGTGTAACTGTTTGGTGGTGCTCGGACGTTTATATGATCTAGACAGGAGGCAGTGATAGTATTTCCGAATATTTTTTCTCTAGTACATGATGTTATTGTTGGTAGTAGATTATACATGGATAGTGTGTCTAGGTATTGTACAGTGTTGTTCTGGTTTTCATTTGCAATATTTATGTTTATGTCGCCAGTTTTCATTAGGTGTTCGGTTGAGCATATTTCGTGGTTTGAAAGCCAGCAATTGAGTTCGTGCAAGAATTTTATCATGTTTAGGTTTGGTGGCCTGTAAATAGCATTTAGTATTATGGGATGCTGTGTATTTGTGGTATTAATTATTTCGAGGCAGAGGGTTTCAGCATGCTCAATAAATAATAATAATAATAATATTTTTTATAATAATAATAATAATAATAATAAATTTATATTTACAGCTTCAATATATAAAACTCATTCCTAACATCATCGGAAAGGAGAGCTTTATATCGTGGTTATATCAGAAAGTTATTATGTAATCGTTACTTGTGACTGTAAATTGTTTGGTAATCGTATCGAATTTTTCGTTGCATGAAATATCGAAAATAATGTTCTCTTAATCACGATTATAAATAATGGTCTCTATGTTAAGTGATGAGTTTTAAATAGTAAATGAGAATTTTCATCACCTAACGTATTTCTTGGAGTAATTTCCAGAGTTCCCTATCTATTTATAATTTCCGTAAAAAGAACCCACCTGGTATTTTTAAAGTTTCGATAGCTAGAAATTATTTGCTAGATCTACTAGCAGTGTATTATCCAAAACAAAAATAGTAAAGGTACAATAAAGTAGTTTTTACTGCCCTATGATTGTTGTACTACTAACTTTATTTCATATCTCAGTGAATTTGAAGCCATCTGGTGTGAGGTGTATCCACAGTCCTGGTGGATGAAAAAATGATGAAAAATGCTAGTTATGAAAAAATGCATCACCAAGTGGAAAAAATGAGCGCGAAGAGAGTCGTAATGAGGGATTATAATGAGGGATGATAATTATCCAATATTGTTCGGTTAACAGTAGAATCTCATTAGAAGAATGAAAATTAATTTACTGGGCTATTGCGAGACAACGTCTTCAAGCAGAATATGACAGAAAGAACGCGATATCAAACAGTGATAAATTTGATTATAGTGTCAGAGGGCGTTTCAGTAAAAGACGGAAGAACTGTGGATCCGGTCGGTGACAGTGAACATGCGGAACTCAGTCGGAAGTTGCTATGTTTATGAATTTTCCATTCCGGAAAGGTTATATGCTGAACAACAAAGCAGGAAATCATGACAAATAAAGGAGTACACTGAGTTCAGTGGAATGGGATCGGCTGCTGGATAGGAAGAATATCGACAGTGCGTGAGAAGCATTTAAACATTACTTAAATGATGCGATATCAGAATGTGTCCCTAGAATTAGAAGAATACATAGGGTAGGATTGAAACGGATGCATCTTATTAAGCAAGAGATTTGTAAGAAAATGATGGTGTGGAAGTAATACTGTGTGCATAAGGATGATGTGCGTTGTGAAAATTATAAGCAGGTGGCTAGAATTATCACAAATGTTGTCACATGGGAAGCAAATTCCAAGTAAAGAAAAGAAACTGGCTGTGCGTGTTAAAGCTATATCTCTCAAAAATTCTATCGCTATTGTGCAAGCAAAAGAAACAATTAATATGAAAGAATAACTCTTCTCAATGCAAATGGCGCTAGGGTAACAGATGCCGAAGAGGTTGTTAATGGCAATTAAAAACTCATTAATTGACCGAAGGCAATTAATGAGTGCCTATTTTGGTAAGAGCTATTAACCTGGTGTACACAGCATTGAGCTCACTGCTGCCTCTTCACTCGATGAAGAAACTCAGGTGTATGAGAAAGAGGTATTACAGCTGTTGCAGAAACAGAATAAGAATTCAGCAATAGGAACTGATAGAATATCAACACGTATGTTAAAAGAGTGTTCAGCTGAAATGGCTATTCCTTTGACCAGGCCATGTAATTTGGGTCTCAGAATAGAGAGGATTTAGCAGGAATGGAAAGAATGTATGGTTATCCCATTGCTGCAGAAAGGTGGTGCAAAGACCAATATATCAAACTATCGACCAATTAGTATCTCAGGAGTGTTTGGCGAAGATTTTAAAAAATGGGTTAGGGCTCGCATTCAGAAATGTGTTGAGAGTGAAATTCTACTTTTCAATGACCAACATGGGTATACTAAGGGAATGTTATGTTTTAGCAACTTTCGCACATTCTATTACTATGTTACCATTTTTCTAGACAAGAGGACTGGATACGTCATGATACTTTTGGATTTTGCTAAGGCTTTTGACAGAATACAGAATTGTAGACTCTTGCATAAATTGGAGAATATGGGATTGGGTTATAGATTATTAGCATGGATAAGAGGATGGTTGACTGACAGATATCAAAAAAGTATTATATGTGGATGTGAGTCTAGAACGTTTAAGGTAATAAGTGGTGTAGTCCAAGGATCAGTCCGTAGTCCACTGTTATTCAATCTGTACATTACTGATCTTGGGAAGGATTTGACATACAGCATACAGCTATTTGCTGTTGATTAAAAGGTAGAAAGAGTAATCAGGAGTTCTGCTCATATCAGGATGATTTGAATAGGCTGGAATTGTATGTGAAAATGACAATCAGTTCATTCTTAAAAGATGTGAGGTCATGCACGTTTGTGTGATTTGATATTCAATGTCGTGTTAGGTTGTTGGGATTACGGTGGAGGAAACTGATCAGAGTAGGGATCTTGGAGTGTTCGTATATAAGCAATTGAAGTTCAGGAGCCATGTAGCATAGATTGCAAATACAACTCAAAAGATAATTGCATTACCGAAACTAACTTTGACATGTAAAGATAAGGATGTCATTTTGCTTCTCTACAAGGCCTTGACAAGTGTGCAGGTCTCCTTGTTTCCATTGTGATCAATGGAGAGAGTGCAAAGGCAAAACTTATATCAGGATTGTGGAATACGCAGGCAGATTGAGAATTTGTACACTGCACACACTAGCAAACAGGAGAATGAGGGCTGATAAGATTGAGACCTACAAACTTCTGAAAGAGTCATATACGATTTTACTTGATGGAATTTTTCACTTTATGGATGGTGAAGAAATGACGGGGTGGGCATCCTTGGCAGTTGAGAATGAATGCCTCCAAGAAGGATGTGAGGACCAAATGTTTTTCTCATAGGGTGGCGCGTGATCGGAGTGGATTGCCATTGGTTATTGTGAGAGTAAGCAGTGTAAAGTGTGTTTGGTAAGTAAGTGTGTTTGTATACATCTGACCTGAAATACTAAGTTAAAAATCAACTATAATTCCTAAATGCTGGTTTCTTTCTTTTTCTATATATGCACTACAACAAAGCTGTTCCAGTTATCCACAATTCCACAGTCTTGTCTGATTTGTTCTAAGAATATGAAATTCGTGAATAGGTAAGTAGCGCGTGATTGTTACTACGTAATGTTCAACGCAGTTAAGTACAATTTAGTAACATGTTTAATCTTTTTACATGTTATATAAATAATTGAATAAACAAACACAAATTACGTATATTTATTTCAGGTAATTGAATACATCATTTTGCCATACATTAACAATTTGTGCACTTTTGACAGTGCATACCTGACTATCTTCTCGCACAAGATGTTTTTCTTTAAACACACTTCATATGTCATCAAAACGTAGCAGTTTCGTTCAAAGTTTATCTCAGAAACACAATTTGGTTTTTTAATTCTATGTGATAAAGATTTGGTAATTTCTTCTTTATAAAAGCTACGTACTTTACCAAATAATATAATGGCTAGTAAAGAAGGAAATTATTCAAATGTCAGCAAAAAATATCGATTGAGATTTCATCGACTGTTAGAAATCTCCTTAATCCTAAAGAATTGAATTGATATGAACTGAGCAATTAAATGAAGTTAATTTGTTAGTGTATTAATTTAAAAAGTGAGATGCGAAGGATAAAGCGAAAAATGAAAATCTTGCTCCCACTGACGAGACCTCAACAAAGGTCGAAACCGGTCTCGGTAGTGATACCCCCCCCCTCCCATTATTCATAGCATTATACATGTCTGCAAGGAGATGTGCTTTGCATTATGGAGAATACTAAGGAAAGTGATCAGAACTTACTCCACTTTTACCACGAGTTTGCCCTGTCCTCAAAGGTTGCTTATGCTTGGACCTGCCAAAGCGTTTATAGTTTCTATATTCGGCACGAAACCCTTGTAGTTTCTATATATTCAGCTTTGAAATAATGTTGCGTTCAATATTCACTTAATTTGTAGAATAGTTTTAATTAAAAATCTACTTATCAATTCTAGAAATATTTCAAACAGCACAAACGTTAGAGAACAACTAAAATAAATATTAAAATATACAGTCGAATGGATTCTATTTGGCATACGAAAGATGGTGAAAAGGAGGATATCATAGATACATCCATGTTTTCTAACGAAATAAAATTCGCCCAATAATTTGAGAAAAATTTCGGTATACGGACAAAGGACCAAGAAAATCTGTTAGATGTTTAAGCATTTTGTCAGAGGTGTTTAATATGACACAGTATTGAATTGCTATAATAATGGCATCGATAAATTACAAAATATGCTATATAGAAACGTTTGACTTATGATTATCACATATCATTGTTTTCGCATTGTTTTTTACACTACAATACAATGAAACACATATTTCACAATATTTATAAAGTAATGCATGAAAAATGACTTTTACGCTGTAAAATTGCTGTCATGTTTTGTTCCAGAGCATGGGCAGTTGTGTTCACTTCCTTGAAACTGGATTAATACCACTATGTAGGTGAGAATAGCACCAAACATCTAAAAAAACACAAATAAAAAACTACTATACTACTTATTCATGAGGTAACAGTATGCTTTATTATTGAATAACAAAATATATTCCGCTTAATAACTATATTTTAAATTTAATAGATAGATACTTAATTACGGTAGATAATATAGTGTTAAATTTTTTTTGGAATTGATTTAACTTATTTTGCTTACTATCAGGGGATGTATCATAACTTTTTCATATATTACATAAATTCTTCTGCATTTTTTACAAAAAAATGTCCGGCATAGTGTAATTCTCCATTTTTTTTTTGAATTGGAAAACATAAGAAATTAATTAACTTTTTCTTTCTACTTATTGTTCTTGTTTTTGGCAAGTAGTGGTCGAAATTCTATTCGTAACTTTATTATGCGTAGAAATGGATTTAAAAAACAAAATATATCTTTACAACACAATATTGTATTAAATTGCTGAAAACGTTTTATTTAAAGAAAACATTTTACAACCCGAAATAAGATAAGCTATGAAATGACAGATTTGTGATTTTTTTTTATATACGTTGTTCATAGCATGCGTTCGTTATTGTATTCGCGCATGTCTGAAAAGCAGCGCATGTCTTAAAAGCAAATTATACTTCATTCTATGCTCGCAACTGATTTAAAAATAACTAGTGACTGCTCTCAACTCTTTATAACTGATAAGACAACTAACCACTTAATCGTGGCGCTGCGATGTACATAATGCCAGAAGTGCATTTGGGACAATTTATTATTATTATTATTATTATTATTATTATTATTATTATTATTATTATTATTATTATTATTATTATTATTATTATTATTATTATTATTATTATTATTATTATTATTGTTGTTGTTGTTGTTGTTGTTGTTGTTACAGATAGAGGGCGCTGTGTAGGCATATGAACGGGCGCAATAGCATATCGCTGCTCCCGTTTTTTATGGTTTTAAAGTGGTTCCAACGCCGGATTTTAATTTGAAAGTGTTCCCAAGTAACTCTACTTGTCACTACGAAGACAGTGATATAAAATTAGCGTAAATCGGTTAAGAAGAAACCAAATTATGAAGTGCTGAAAAGTGAACAGATAAGACTGCAGTCAACACCGAGCGAAGAACAAAGGACGTCGCCATCTTTACAATCACGCCTTCATCAAAGGAAGAAAGGTGGGTCATGAAGTGCATCAAATGCCTGAAGGATTTATCGTCTCGTCCGACGGAAATCATATAACCTGTAGGAAATGCAGTAGGATGCTACACTTTTCTCCTGTCTGCCTTTCGGAAACGACCTGGCAGTGTAAATCCAATGCAACATGCGAGGAATGGAAGTGCCTACTCTGCAGGGAGAACAAAGAAAGCAGCCGATTATACCGTAGGCAAAATCAGACGACCAACTCAACAGACAAAAAAATGCAGGAGAGTCCTATAATTTCAACTCTTTAAATATACTAATAGAAAACGGTCTAGAGACTATAAAAGCCAGCTTAGTAGATCTTATGCAAGAACTCTTTGATAAACAGAACGAACAATAACAAAAAATCTAGCGAATATGAAAATTTGGTCAAACATAATAATTTTGCAGTGATAAATGTGTTGCAAAAGACATTAAAATCAGCATTAACGCACTAAATGACAGGCAACACAATTTGATGAAAGAGAGATCTGAACCCCGTCAAGAACTTCATTCTCTAAAACTAAAATACGAATGTTTAAATCAGCAACAACACAAAGAAGATCTTGTTATAAACGGTCTTCCTAAAACTGCACCAAAAGAAAACCTCACAGACGTAGTATTAAAATTAGGCCGCGCAATTGATATCCGCCTTTAGCGACATTCAGACCAGAAATCTGATTCCTTGGAAGATCAAAAAACAAGGCTTGCCACGACCTGCGCCAGTCATATTTCGTCTTACAAGCAAGTTCAGAAGAAACAACCTCATAGAAGCCAGCAGAGAAAAAAAAAACAGTTGCCAAGGGCTGAACACATTGCGAGATAATATACTAATCTTTCTATCCAAATATTTAACACCATTCAACCAGAATCTGTTGTACCAAGCAAGAAATGCAAAAATAGACAAAAAATACCAATATTGTGTATCAGAGATGCTAAAATATTCTTGAGGAAGTTACAAACTTCAAAGCCGATACAAATTAAAGAAGACATAGAAAGGCTGTCACAGTGGAAAAAACGTCTCGTAATTAATTCAAAAAGAAGACCACAATAAAAATGAATGTGAACCATCAAGTCAGATGCTATCATACCAGAATATATTGGCAATTTCACTTTGATAAGACCTTTCAGATCATTCATTTGACCTCCCAAACATTAGGCTACGTCCAACGCAGTAATCAAATCAAAAAAAATGATATCTAACCAGTGTCATCCTCAGATAAGTTTATTAGAAAGCTTCTAGGTTGCAAGCTGAGACATTACATCTCAACCGAGATCAACAGAAAGGAAAAAAAAAAAGAATTATTCATTACATTGAAATTCTGTAGTTAGAGCGGTTAAAAACATTAAAAGCAAAAATTGTAAAATATATATAACTTACTGTTAATCTTATCCAATTGCAAATTGTAAATTATCATCCAAAGAAACTATTATAACATTATCAAAAAAACGGAAAAACTTGTATGAAATTCATTGTACTAAAAAAAAAAAAAAAACTAGAACAACATGTTTCAGTAAATGCATAATATGCAATCATAACTGTCATAAAAACGTTTTTGATTTAAAAAAATGATTATTATCCAATATAATTTTATTATATTAGATAATAAAATTATATTAGATAATTTTACATACTATATTATTATGTAATTTTTAAATTTTGTAATTTCTATAATTTTATAATGTAATTATTATATGTAAGCAAGACATAATAAAGTGAAAAAAAAAGTATTATTATTATTAAGGAGACCTCTACGGAGTCAGGAACTCACCGAGGGTGGCCACACTATTCGCACCATTTCTCATAGCTGTTCTTGAATTTATTCACGCTTCTTTGACGCCTAACTTCCATTTATTCCAATCGCTCACCAGTATGTGAATGAGAAATCTCGCATTCACACTTCTACATAGCATTCATTCCTGACTTCCAAATTGTCCTCGGATCCTTTACACATCGGATCCTCGGATCCTTCCATAAATTGAAAAATTCCATTTACTGAAATTCTGTTTAATCTTTTTCAGATATTTCTAACTCTCAATCATATCATCCCTCTTTCACGCCAATTTTTTCAGAGCTGTTTCAGGAAATCATACTTACAGCCAATAAGAAGGAACGATTCACTTTGAAAAACCCTGATCCAGTCAAAGCAGGCTGACAGTTGGCACACGCTGTCTGGAATGCAGAAACCTATAAAAGATTTGACTGCTATTAATTTTTAAGAATAATACATCTTACTGAACACCTTCGACATAAAATATCGGGAAAAAGTTCCGAAAGTTATCCGACTGTCCTAGAAAATGCAAATAGGGTTCAAATTTTATGACGCTGTGTGATAATAATAGGAAAGTGTTTAAATTTTTTTCATACTGTTTGTTTTCTTCTATTTCTTTTGAAATTATTTCTATTTTTTCTAATACAGCACACTAGAGTATCGAGTAGAATAGAATACTTATAATATTTGATTTTACTTATGTACGTTTCCGCTATTAATTTTTCAAATAATCTACTGTTCGCATTTTACTATTGTCATGTATGTAACTATTGACACCAATGATGATGGCCTATAATATTTAATCGGAATTTATGGCTTTAATTAAAATATTATTATTTAGTACCTTCTTTATTCGTATTAAACATAAGAAATTCGTTAACGTTTTCTGTGAATTCTAAAATTTGCATGAATTGTACTACGGATTGAAAGTGGTTTCTGAGAATTCAGTAATTGATTTACGTGAGCACTTGCTTTCATTAAATGCACAGAAGAACTGCAAAGTGTTGTGGACTAGGTTGCTAATTTACGATGTTTCCGTATTAGTATTAGAAAATATATGGAAGAACTTTAACAATAATCATTTTACTGCCGTGATTGGGAAGGATAATCATTTGTCGACCAATAAGCAGTTGTTAATATTGTCCTATAGAATTAGCCGAAACATTCAAGTCTAAGAAGCAAGAGTAAAAAGTGTGGTAATTGCTTGTGCTGCTATGTCCTCTTTGCCTGTCTGAGCACTAAACCACACTATTTCTGTAAATACGCGTAAAGATTTATCCAGCACAGATTCAGACCTGTCAATTCACCTTCAGTATGAAAGCACCCTACAAAGCTTCTACTCTCCCTAGCGGCCACGTGTGTGGATTAAATCTCTCTATCTCTCTCTCTCTCTCGGTGTGTGGGGGGGTGGGGCGTGGAATGAGGATATTAAGTAATTGTGAACCAACTGAAAGATGCCCTAGAATAAGTTTCTTGAATCAGCAACCAGAAAAAACGAACCTATAATAGTCTTTCTTCTATCAATATAGCGTTATGGTACAAGGTTTCCTACAGGGGTACCCAGGTACGACAAATATTTTAAATAATAAGTTACGCTTCTATTTCTTATGACTTTTTTTCGATGATCAAAAAGTTCTAAATTACAAACATGCTATGAATAAATAGCAGAAGAAAAGACTTCGCCCGGGCACTTTGAAATAAAACGAATTATGTAAATTAAAACCAACTAAAAATCATTGATTTCTACTTAATTAGTATTCAAAGAAATGGATTACGCATGTGCAATAGTCATCTTCTTCTGCGTGTTTTTCTAAAGCTAAAATTTGTTTATGATTGAAAATTAAACTCTTTACGACTATTTTACTCCTGCACTGGAATTTTAAGTGCAGTCGTAACATAGTTGTTCACTCACCTGTTCACACTCAGCAGCTGTTAGACGTTGAAGATTCATTTCTGCAAGCCTCTGTTGAATTTCCTTAACCTGAAAATAGAATATTAAAAGTGAACGTTATAAAAGCGACTCATATCACAGAAAGGATATAAAGTCACCAGAATGCTATACATATTTGGAATATAAGCTACTCTAAAGGGAAGGAAAATACAGATACCGTTCATACAAAATACGAATTACTGAATTTCCAGAGCATAGCTGTATTACCAGTTCGCTACTTTTACTCAACACAATTTCGGATGAGGGTTTTGGTTACAAGATTTCCAGCGTTAACCGAAATAATCGAATCAATAAAAACACTGGAAACTTTTGGAAAGTAGATAAATGCCATACAAAATCTATATTGTTGGCTTCATCTACAGTTGTCTCCTTGTTTTCTCGTATACAGTCGTATAGAACAGTGCTTCCCAAACTTCTGGATGTCAGGGCCCCCTTTTCAAAAATTAAAATATTTCATGGCCCCCCTCGAAACAAAATCGTAATAGAGAGATATATTATTATAATATTTATTGTATTTATATTCAATACAAAACATACACAGCGAATATTGCAAAAATCAAATGCATATGTTACATTTTTTGCCTCTTACCGTTTGGTTCTGAAGACGATGCGGGCTGTTCTGGTAAAATATGAAATACTGTCCTCTTTTTGAGTCTGTTTCTGCTTCTTCTAATTGTTCGAGGGAATTTTGTTTTTAATTTTTTTATCAGCCACTTATCCATCTCAGGGTTAAATTTTTTTAACGTAGAATAGATCAAATAATATCACCACTTACCGATACTGGCACACCACAGACTGATAACATGTTTGGTCGTATAAAGTCGTCTACAAAAGCTTTCTATGGTATTTCTGATATAATGTGGAATATATTGTGCTTGGAGTTATCTGGAAAATCAGCGTAATCGGTATTCAATGGAAGGTAAGTAGCTAATGCGAGGTTTCTTCTCTACAAATACAAACATATGTAATATTGCACCTACTTTTTATGATTCAAAACAGAATAGGGTAACATTTAATCAAGTTGAGGTTATCATTTAATCAAGTCGAAGAAATCATCCTGTAAAGCTTATAGATGATTTACAATCGCGTATATGTATGGTAAAAAAGTAATAGATTTCGTTTTAAGAGGTAAAAAAGTAAATTTATGCATTTTTGGAATAAATAGCTTATAAGATAGGTATACCACATTGATGGGAATGTACTTCTGGAAATAGATGACGCTGGAGATTTAGCGGTGGTGTTAGATAGAGAGTTGAATTTTAGAGGACATATTGTTAAGGTGCTCTAAATACTATGTTCAGAGCACCTTAACAAAATAATAATAAGAAGAAAGAGAAGTAGAAGAAGAGTAAATTCGGTAGACTCTCTTCTCCTTTGACTTCTTTGTGCACTGTTTCGTGTAAAAATATATTTGCTGTATTAAACCAATGGAAAGCAAAGGAGTTTTGGGAATGGAGCAACCATATATCACAACTAGGTTAAGCAGAGAAAACAAAGCCAGGAAAAGATATCATAACACATGTGCTTCACAACAGAAAACACTCCTCAACAAATTGAACAGTTCAATCGGATTCTTTATCCATGGGGTAAAAATAAAATAAAACTACTGTAACATTTTTCTAATTTAAATGTTAATTCTTGATTTTCACTTTTGTAATTTCATAATCTTCAAGTGCTTTTGTATGTCTTATAATGCATTTGTACTTATCAGTGTTGTTATTTTGTGTGCTTGATTAAAGATTATTAAATTGATATACGTGCATGAATTTTTCAAAGCAAAGGCTGATTATTACTCGGCACAGGACTTAATCAGAACATAGAAGTTGTATAAATAGATGCCGTTCTAATAATTTAATGCGGTTATCTGAAGATGTCTGCTCCACTGTCCAAAATTGCTTTTCCGTTCGAATTAAAAATGACTTAGTCGTAGCATCATGAATTCAGATAACGTTCAAAATGAATGTATTCGTTGTATTTAATTGAATATTAACCTTAATTGCACCTAAATTATCGAATGTGCTTTTATATTTAAAGCATTTTGTGAAAGTGTCTTACAAATACGAATATCAATTATAGGAAAGCATCAACGGACATCGTAGTGTGAGGAACAAGCATTTGACCCCATCTTAATAATATGTAGAACCTCCTTCTGCAGCCTGCAATGAGTGCAGTATCCTACGATCGTACAGAAGCATAAGATCAATGGGAATTTTGAACTATTCTTCCTGTGGGCATGTAATGAAGTCCTGGAGTGTTGTTGGATAGTCGTGTCTTGACATCACCAGACACTCCAGTTCATCCCAGAGAGGTTCAGCCGGATAAAGGTTACGTCTCTCTGGAGGCCACTCAAATGTCTCGACGTTCATGTCCGCAAACCACGTAGTTACAGCAGACTTATGACACTGCGCATTGTTTTGCTGAAAGAGGTCATTGTCAGTTACATAGAAACGCTCCTAAGTCCGAGCATTGCATTGTTCACAATGTTTAGCTACATATAACATTGAAGTGTACATTGCACCATAAACAGAGATCTGAGGCCAAACTATGGAAGAACAGTACCATACCATCGGAGTGCCATCTTCGAATTTCATACTTGTGGTTACGTACACTGGTTAAACACGTTTACTAGACATCCGTAACACCCACACCGTCCATCTGCTCGGATAGAGTGTAGCACGATTAGCTCCATAACCCACATTTTAAGCTTCTATGTCGCAGTGTTCATCAGTGAAGACAACGCTGCTTGTTTGTTCGGGTTATGTGGAGTTGAAATGTCTGGTCCTGCCATGAAAACGCATGTTGTGAGTCTGATTTCTGAATGCTTTTTAGCAGATTCGTGTTCCTATCGATGTCCGGAATTTCACTTTCTACGTGTCGGATGACAAAGTACTTATTATCCTTAATAGCACCATACGTTCATGATTGGCGAGTATGGTTGATCAGCCACTGCTGACAGCGCTTTCAGTTGACTGCACTTCCATTGGAGCATAGTATCATCGATATTTGACCTGGGATCAAGGAGTTTATCAATAATTTTCCGATAAGGTAAGTCTGCAACAGCTGTTTCAAACTCTGTGACCTTCCTGCTCGCAACCATTTCACCAGGGCGCCATTGCAATGACTTAGGAGCACCATTTTCCCTCCTATTGATAACAGCAACCAATACGTGACTTGTTGCATTTCAAGATGCCCCTTGCCCATGGATGCGTCCGTTGACATTCTTCCGAGCAGTGTATATAATTTATGGTTCTTTATATTCTAGAATATTTTCTGCTCTTTTCATGGATCATAGAACTGTGAACAGTTTTTTTTTTTCGAAGAGAGGAACTCTAAAGGAGATAATTTAAGTATCATTCAGATAAGTTATTATTTGGTATAATTTATTATGAGTATGCAATTTATAATTTATTTAAAAGATTAAATGAAACCCATTGGTTTCAATATTAAATAATGTAACAAAAGGGGGGGGGAGTAATTTCCACTGGTGTTTTAACTATAACTAGTACATACAACACAACACCGAAATCGAATGTCTCACTTACCTCCATCACAGCATTTTCTATTGTGATCGCCGGCAGAATCATTTCCAGTGTCGTAATTAAACCGAACAAGATACCTTACTACCAAATGAATGTTTGCTTTTTCACTAATGACTTCTCCATATACAATAGGTAATGTAATACAGCATCCTACACTTTGTGCTCCGTAAAAAACAAATATCATTGGTGAGAAAATCAAATTAAGTCGGTTCATGAGATTGTAGCAAGTTATGTAAAGTAAGCGTAGGGTTTGCATCTGTTGACAAAAATCGTTAAGAGAAAATACTCGATTCTGCAACTGCATCAAAGCAGAGACTATTGAGCGAAAACAGAAACGAAAGAAGATTGCAAATATCGTAATCCATATTGGGATGAACATTGTTGGAATAAAGTTCGAACAGAAAAACAAAAAAGTGTCTATAAAACTCATCAGGACATCAGTGGTATTAGAGAAAGAATAAATAAGATTGAAATATAAATATAAGGAAAAGTATGTTATAAAGAATCCAATAACGATGATCATTGATATTATTTTAAAATTCTTCATAGAACGGCGATATTTTCTTGTGAACTTCATTTCTTGTTCTATACGACAACAATCTTTGGCTAACTGTACAAAATCGGAACCATGAAAATAGAAAGTGAGTCTGCAGACCACTGCAATTATCATTATAGAAGAGTAAAGCATGATTTTCTGAAGGGTGTTTATCCCAAGGAAATTCGTTTTAACGGAAGGATTTTCGGAAATGCGGTATAATAGATACACTATGGACAAGAAAATCCAACATATCATATATCCCACTAATAAGCTACATTTCTGGAAATGTAAGTTATGTGGTTCGTTTGATCTGAGACCACGAGCTAAATAAACTCCAAAGACAAATTGCGTGCGAGCAATTGCACGAAATGTATCGAAGAACGGAGAAGAAGAAATATTCGCTTTTATTTCTCCAGATGCAACGCGAATATCTCGCTTAAAATTACTCGTTGAAGACATCGTGTGCTGCTGCTTCCGAATGGTCAAAACCTTGGAATACTACTCTTGCAAGAATCGCCTCCGAGCAGATCCAGAGAGCGGAACTGTGTACTTTGGCACACCCTTCGTTTCCAGCAATTCATTGGGAGGTCTGCTATAACAATAACGTTTTTAATAACACGAGATGAAAATATACACAATAAAACATGTCCCCACCCTTCCTCTCTCACTTTTGTGTGGATATTTTTCATCATCTGCAACAAAGTGAGTCGTCTTTTCTGTAGAATGTTTTACACCGCGGGAATAGTTTATTAAATTTTCCAAGGCAGTGACAACCTCCTGATCAATAAGTGTTACTCTCGTTACTGCAAGTTGGCGTCTAACTGGCGACCAGCATGAGGCATCACCGTTATATCAGATGTATTCTCGAAATGTATGAGGTTATAGGTGTCTGAATATGTTTGGTAGGACCGTGAAGGGTATCACTCATACTGCACGCAAAAGTGACGGAAGGAAAACAGGAAAATCCCTGCTCTGGACACCATATATAGCCTATGTCACTTCAAGTCTGCATCTGATAAAAATAGGTTTCCTGAAGGAAAATTTCTGGTATCATTGTATCAAATCAAACACTGCAAAAAAAAAATTATAGCATATAAGAAAGAAATGCATAGGCAAGAAATTCCATGGTTGTGGAATTTAATACAGAAAATTCGGAATGAATAAAAATCAAAAAATGCAGATTTTTTTGTTTTTTATCGCCGAAAAAGGCAATAGGCTAAATTTTAATACCAATAATGAGCAGGGTCTTATCCTTTTTCTTCTTTTCACTATTAAGGAAATGCTTGTTGTGAATCCGTTTTAAAAGATCATCCATAGAAGAATTGCTAACAAGTCTAGAGGGAGCAACGTTCTTTTCAAAATTAGACCTGAACTCTGGCTATTTCCAAATTCCCCTTAGGAAAGAACATAGACAGTTTTTCGCCTTTACAACTCGTTGGCAGAAATATCAGCTCTGTCGACTTCCACAGGGCGCAAGAAACTCAGCCATGAGCTTTCAATGTCTAATGAACACTGTTCTCTCAGACATGTTGGGAAAAGGAGTCATGTGCTTTCAGGATGACGTATTAATCTACACCCAGGACCTGAAATCTCGCATGAATATCTTGAATGGTGTGTTGGAAAGATTAGAGAAATCAAGACTATCACTGAAGTGCTTGAATTGTAAGCTCTTCATGAGGGAGGTAGAATATCTAGGCCATGTGGTGAGCAATAGAGGCATTATTCCCACTCAAGAAAATGTCTCTGCCATTCTGAAAGCGAGAATCTCTTCTTCTGTGAGGCAAGTTCGAAGGTATTTGGGAATGGTGTATTTTTATAGAAAATTCATTCCTAATTGCTCTAGAATAATGCAACCCATCATAGAACTGACAAGAAAAGGAGAAAAGTTTCATTGGGGGGAAAAACAACCGCTTGCCTACAACTCCCTCAACCTTGCATTAACCAAAGCTCCAGTCTTAGCCTACCCAAAACTCGAGAAGCCTTTCTATCTAACTGCAAATGCTTCTAATGACACCATAGCTTCCGTATTGGAACAAGAAGAAGGGGGAGATCTTAGACCAATAGCGTTCTTAAATAGGAAGCTCTCCACTTCTGAAAGGAACTACTCTGTAATTGAGAAAGAAACATTAGCCATTGTATATGCCCTAAGGAAGTTTAGGTACATGCTGTTAGGGCAGAAGATATTTCAAACCTCTGACATTCTTGTCTTCCATGAAAGATAAAAATCAGAGAATAATCCGCTGGGCATTGGAGATACAAGAGTTCCAGGTCGAGATAAACTACGTTCCTGGAAAACATAATGTGGTCGCTGACTACCTTTCCAGAGCGCTTGATGAAGAAACAAAAGAGAACTCAGATTATGAGGAAGGAAACATCAAATTAATAAAGACAGGAGGAGAACAACAAAACCACAGGAAACCACCTCACCTTCAAAATTGGGACAAGTCGTCCATAAGAGAAACTCAAAGGCAAGACCCAGTATGGGGAGAAATTTATTTACAGATCCAAAAGGGAAATGGAGTTTTGGAAGAGCATTCTTTCCTGCAATCCCTATTCATAGATGGTGATGGTCTTCTGTTGGCAAGGCAGAACTTCACTGGACGTTGGAAAAATAAGATAGTAGCTCCCACGATAATGATGCCCTGGATACTACATTCCTTTCATGATGTAGGCATACATCATGAAAGGAATCATACATCATAGAACAGAATAAATGATACATATATATGGAAAGGAATGAGAAGAGATGTTGAAGCCTATGTATCTTCATGTATATTGTGTGAACGTAAATCAAGTAACGGAAAAAAGGCTCCCCTCCAGCCCTTTCCCATTCCAAGTCGTCCATTTCAAGCTGTGGCAATGGACATCATAGGGCCCCTTTCCAACCACGTTGAAGGCGAAACCGATATATACTGGTGATGACTGACACCTTGTCTAGATTTCCTGAAGCCACAGCTATGAAGGACCAAACTGCCCAGACAGTGGCAAACAAATTCTTTAAGTTGATATTTTCAAGATACGGAACCCCCCAAACCCTCCTCACTGATAAGGGCGCAAATTTCACAGCTGAAATCATGCTACAGTTATGTAAATTACTGTAGCATGATTTAGATATCATATTCATGATTTAGATATCATTTAGATATCAATACAGAAACTGTTCACCACTCCCTACCATCCTCAAGGAAATAGGATGTGCGAGAGAATGAATCGAACTCTCAAGCAAACCCTATCTAAACTTGCAGATGGTCAATTAACTAATTGGGACAACTTCCTCTCACACACCCTTTTCGCCTGTAGAACAGCGTTGCACTCTGCTATAAGGGAGATTCCAGCTGTAGTCCTATACGGATTTGAACCCCCTTTCCCTCATGACTTTAAAGACTTGAAAGCTAGTTCTGGTTTCCTTGATATAGACGAATATCTTAACAACCTAATTTATGAGAATAGAGTTGCATATTACCTTGTAGCAGAAGCCAGTCAGAATAGCTCACAAAAAGCCAGAGCTTATGCTAATAAGATAAGAAGGTATAGAGTTAAAGCCTGGGAACCTAGTATTTCTAGAACAGCAACCCAGTAATAAAAGAGGAGGAAAATTTGGTAAAGGAGCTGCAGGCCCTTATGAGATAGTTAATAAAACATCCCCAGTGAACTATAGAATAAAGGAAATATCAGGACAAAAAAGAACCATAATTGTCCATTCAGACAGATTGAAATTACTTAAGAATAGGCCAGATCGCCTGGTCTGCCTAGGAGATCCCATTGAAAAAGTATGGGGTAGAAAAAGAAATTATCAAGGAGTGAGAGAATTTGGAAGAAATAACTTGGGATCAGGAAAAAAGGAAATGAAACAACCTAGGCGCATCACCGAAGGTTAAAGAAAGGATTTGTGTTCTGAAGAAGACTCCCCGGATTACCAATATAGAAGATATGCTAGAGTCGAATGTGATGAAAGTAGGAATCTTAGCAAAGACGGGAAAGATAATACATGCGTTGTAGAAAACACAGGAGGGAGTTTCATCCAAACGAGGTAACCTGAGACCCAGAAAAAAGGTAGTAGAAGTCTTATTCCTCCACCAATGAGTCTAGTGTGAAAAATTTTTCTTTAAAGAAAAATTTTTCAAAGGAAGAGTAAGCCTTTATTGGATTCTGATTATGTAGATATTAGAGTAATTATTATTTGGTTCAGAATCCAACATGATCTTCCATCAAAAAGGTTACATTTGTAAATATTATTTAATATAAAGCACATATTTAAAAATTTAATAATCATATAACTACCTTAATTTTGTCTAATATTAAATTAATTAATCAAAGATATATGTATTAATAATGAAAAGACTGTATTAAATATTATTAAGTTATTTTATTTATTACTATATTAATATTATAAGAACTTGTATTTGATAACTTAACTGCGCATTTATTGAAATGTAAATATTCTTATTTTGTTCCTGTTTGTGAAAGTTTAACGTTATGTAATAGCTCAATTTTATTTATGTTTTGTTTTGTTGTCATGGAGACGTATGTAAGTAAGCGAGCGCGAGTAGAACAGAGCGAAGTTTTACTAAAAAAAGAGTTTCTGGAAAGAAATCGCGAGAAATTTAGGCGGGAAGAATGGATATAAAAAGAATGAACGCTGAAATTATAGGAGAGGAGCAGAGGTTCATTGAAGATGGCGGCTCGCGTGTTAGTGTTTTGTGTGGTGTATTATTGATGGTGATTTGTGAATTTGACTGATAAGTTTTTAGAGATTTATGCTTATTCATTAGTAATATCAGTTATTTGCTTGCTGCCATAAACAGGCATTTTATTTTCCATACTGGTTTATCCAGGTAAGTCAACTGACTTCACAAAGGCGATACGCTAGGCCTACTACCATTAGTATCGCCATTGTTATTGTATTTTAACATCTTATTGCTGGTTGACACGCCTATGCTTGATATTGCTGGCAGTCCTTTTCGGCTGCGGGATATTTTACAAAAATTTCTGCTGGCAGGTCTTCAGTCCTGCGGGATATTTTATTAACGCACATACGCAGTTAAACCGATATGAGCGTACCTGACCTAGACGTATTCACTGATTTGCTCGATAAAGAGCCAGCTCTTGAACTCATTGATAAACTCTAAAAGAAGTTCAAGCTGACATGGCCTACTAGCATGATTGACCCCGACACTATTATCGAGTCACTCGATAAAAAGCTAGCGCTCAGTTTTATTAAAAAGCTCCTCAAAAAGTTTGAACGGGATTGGCCCGGCTACTTAAATTTGTATTCCTCACCTGAAGTCGATGTTGAGGAAATGAAGACTCCCCTCAACTGGAGGAAAAACTCAATCTAGTTGTCTCTACCTCTGATCCTTCTGGTCAAGAAGAAATCCACGCACGTAAGAAGAGAAAAATTCTTGCTGCTGAGTCAACAAATGTTGTTGGTATGGACGAGGATGTTGCCATTTCAGATCCCTCTGTTTCCCTCAATGAAAAGGTGCCACCGATTATCCTAAGGGAAAAGCAGAGATGGACATCACTCAGAACCATCATGTCTAATTCACAGATTCGTTACACATCTGCTAAAAATGCAGACGAGGGAATACGAATTCAGCCCACTACGGTGGCTGACTATAGAAATCTTACAAAGGAACTGGACACTAGAGGACCCCAATATCACACATTTTCACTTGCCTCCGAAAAAAATCTGAAAGTAGTCTTACGAAGAGTCTCCGAGGATATTGACACAGATGAAATAGTTACTGACCTTAACATACAGGAACTACCCCCCCATAAAGGTCACTAGAATGTTTAGATCAAATAAGACACCTATGTCTTTAGTTTTAATAGAAATTCATAACATTTACAAAGACATTTATAATTTAAAATCAATCTGTGGACTCAAAATCACCCCAGAATCATTGAGAAAGAAATCATCTTCTGGGCAGTGCCACCGATGCCAAAAATTTGGCCATTCCCAGAAGCTATGCAAAGCTCAGTTCAAATGCCTAAAATATGACGAGAATCACCCCACAAACACCTGCGCCAAGCCAAAATCCACCCCGGCTAAGTGCGCTAATTGTGGGGGGTTCTCACCCTGCTAATTATAGAGGGTGTATACATCACCCCAAAAACAGATGGAATGATCCAAGTCATCAATCTACCTCGTCATCTAGTGCGAGAATTCCTGAAGCTCAGGCTACTCAGTTCTCCAAGAGTGAAAACATGACAACAGGTGCTCGCCCATCATTAACTGAGCCCCTTAAGAAAACGAATCTTCAACATCAAGTAAGAACATATGCTGATGTGGCCCGCTCCAAACAGATAGTACAAACCCAGAACCGGAACAATCCACACTCAGCTGTTATCACCTCTTCTCTTGCAAACATGCTGCAGGATTTCAGCAACTCAAATCCATCCTTAAGTGTCACAAAAAGATTCCTACAGCAAACCCAATCCATATTATCTCTGATGCATAGAAAAAAAATCGTCCCAAACTCTCTTAGGATTATCGGTTGGAATGCCAACTGTATAAAAAACAAACTGTTAGAAATCCAGGAATTTAATAATAAATACAACCTAGATATACTGCTAATTAATGAAACTCACCTGAGGCCTGCTGACACTCTGAAAATCAGAGGATATCAGATTTACAGAAACGACAGGCTTGGGTATAGAGGTGGAGGTAACGTCACCCTTATCAAAAACTATATCAATCATCACTCAATAACCAACCCTACTACCACCAACCTCGAAATCACATGAATCAATGTTCTCACAAACTCAATTGGAAACCTCAACATTTTTTCTGCATACAGCCCTCCATTAAAGACATTATTGACCTCAGATCTGGATGCCATCCTTGGAGTAAAAGGACCTGTCATCATTGCTGGAGACCTCAATGCAAAGCATCCTGCTTGGAACAGTAAATCTACTAACAAACATGGTCGCATCCTTTCTAGCTACACAGGATTAAACCATGATGTTGTGGCTGGACCTACCGAACCAACTCATCTCAGTACATCTGGCACTGCTGATATCCTGGATATAGCCATCCTGCAAGATATTAAACTACAGTACAGCCTTACATCACTAAACGAGCTGTCGTCGGATCACAACCCAATTCTACTGCAATTGGGAGAACAAGAATGCCTGTGTCCTCCTTCTCATTCAGGCATATCGTGGGAGAGATTGTCTAAAGCACTTCGGGATCAAATAGGACCCGTCCCTCAGATATGCACACCAGAAGATGTGGAATATGCAGTGACTAGCCTCACCCAACAGATTAAGTCCGCTATAATGGTTGCAACCTTCCAGAAACCTGTTCCCAAGCCTGATCGTTTGCCTGAGGACATTATGGACCTGATCAGAGAGAAGAGCAGAGCTAGGAAGAGATTTCATAACACTCGCACACCTCAGGATACGACAGTGCTTAACAGATTGAATGGAGCAGTAAGAGATGCACTTAAAACACATGGAAACGAAGTTTGGGATAAAACGTTAGCTTCTATCTCACCTATTGATCACTCTATCTGGGGCCTACTGAGAAACATCAAAAATAAAAACAGATCCCTCCTTCCTATAATCTCAAACCAGGGCCTAGTCCACACAGATACAGATAAGGCAGAAGCCATACTTAAAAATCTTGAGGATCAGTGCAAACCTTCTTATAACAACATTGATTTCAATCATTTGTACAAAATCCACAGACAGGTTAGGCATGCACTAAACCTCCCGGATACCAGTGCTGATCATATTCACCCGCATCACCTGTTGAATTATATGATATTATTAAAAAACTTAACAACAATAAAGCTGCTGGACCAGACAGCATCTCAAAACAGGGTGATCAAGCTGCTGCCTCGAAAAGCTATAGTGCATCTGACCAGTATAATAAATGCAATCTTAAGACTTCACTATTTTCCTTCCACCTGGAAAATGGCTGATGTGATTCCTATACATAAGCCAGGCAAAGACCCACACTTACCGCAGAATTATCGTCCATTCAGTCTCATCTCCAATCTGGGTAAGGTTGCAGAGAAGGTCATCCCCTCACGACTCCAAACCTCAGTAAATGAACTAAGCATCCTCCCTAAAGAACAGTTTGGTTTTCAACAACACCATAGTACTAGCCAGCAAATCCACATAATTGTGGAATTTATCACCACCAGCTACAACTGGCGCCAGTGCACAGGAGCTGTATTCCTAGACCTATCTAAAGCATTTGACAAAATCTGGCATTTTGGACTCCTGCACAAACTTATCTCAGCTGGTATCTCACTAAAAAGGGTTCATCTAATTCGTTCATATCTTCAGAATAGATCAATGCAAGTTAAAATTAACGGTTCTACATCGTCCCAGCGCCATATCTTTGCTGGAGTGCCGCAGGGATCTCTACTGGCTCCACTGCTGTTTTTTGTATACATGTCAGACATCCCACACAATCCGATGACTTCCATTTTAGCACTATATGCGAACGATACGGCAATACTAACCAGATCTCTCCCACCCCACTTCGTTACCAGAAAGCTTCAAGAAAATCTTCTAAAGCTGGAGGGTTGGTTCTCCAAGTGGAGATTGGAAGTCAACCCCCTGAAAAGCTCAGCAGTTCTTTTCTCAAAAAGGCCAATGTCTCCTGCAGGAGATGTGTTACTATTCAATACTAAAATTCCCTGGCAGAAAGAAACAAATTACCTGGGTGTGATTCTCGACAAAAAGCTATCTTTCAACCAACATATCAAGTCTGCATGTGCAAAAGCATCTAAAGCCATAGCTCAGATCTACCCGCTAATTAATAGAAATAGCAAACTCAGCAACAGAATCAAATTGCAGCTATACCAGATGACGATTCGTCCTATAATCACCTATGCCTCTCCAACCTGGAGCCACACCTCTAATACCAACATTATTAAGATACAGCGAGTGCAGAACAAGTGCTTGGGAGTGATTTTGAAAGCCCCGTGGTATGTTAGAAACAGCCAACTCCACAGAGACACAAATATTCCCTATATTCTCTCTTATCTACAATCCTTAGCTTCCAAATTTTTTCTAAAGACGTCCACACATCCCAACGATCTGGTTCAACAAGCTGCAGCATACGAGCCAACGGACATATTCAAATATAGAAGACCAAAAACTATATTAGCCTCCTATAGCGATACATAATTTCCATGTCCATTCAGGGTGAGCAAACTGCTCGTAAATTTTACCCTCACTGTAACCACGACAGATAGCGGGGAATATGAAAAACATTTTGCTTCACCCTTAAAGAATAAATGTCAATTGTCAATTATAGGAGATTAGAGATTTATTAGAGAGAGATTGGCATAAGGTTGGAATCGGAGCATCCGGGAATCACAGTACGATTATACCGAGTCGGCAAGACACTCAAGCAGCTAATTAAAATCTACTAGTCGAGAAGCGGTTAGCTTATAAGTTTCGGAATAACAAATAAAGCTTCAGAAAATAGCTAAGTGATTACTGATAGACTGCCGATACTTGAGTTGAGATTTAATTTCAGGGCCGACCTTTCAAGGACACATGGAAAGTTGAAGCACGACACGAAGTAACTAGAGAATAATTAGAGGCAACAAAGTTGGGTTTAATGATAGCGGTGTTAAGAATTATGGTACCTAAAGGATTAAATTGAATGCCGGAGGAATGAACAACTGTGCCTTCAAGTCAAGGAATTAATGTGTGTTACCTTAATTCATAAGTGATTAGTAGTATTTCATGCAAGAATGATTGCTTAAGTGCATTGTATCCGTTGATTAATTCAGTTATTGCTTAGAAGATTTATTTAAGTGCAGTTTATTGCTTAAAGTGTTTACAGTTTTAAAAAGTGTTTGTCTGTATGTTGAAGAAGAAAGAAGATTATCGGTAAGAACATTCCAACCATTAATATTCCTATGCAGAGATGTGAGTGTGTTTCATCATAGAATTTCCTTATGTTAACATAAGTAACTATCGCAAAGATTAACTGAAGTGAAAATTTATGAGTTTCTTTGTGAAGAGGTGTGTTACTGCAATTTATATTGTATTTTAAAACTTAAAGAACTGTGAGAAGACTGTATTAGAGATAACAGATTTCCATTGTCTAAGTTTGTATGACAGTATTATCAGAAAGGCTGAAGTGTTTATAATAATTTAATTAATGATTTGATCCTAAGTGTAAAATTTGTGATTTTAAAATTAAATGATTGTTTTTGTTAATCTAAAGTTGTGTTTTGCCTGAATCTCTTTTACTGCACCATTCATAAAATATTCGAACCAAAGCGGGTGAATTAAGTTAGTTAAATATACTCGGCCAGTATATATATTATTAACACCTAAAAGGAGAGATAGTTGTGAGATGGTTTTTCTTCAGTTCTTGAACTAATTCAGATATAGAGTGGCGCAGTCTTTAAATATAAATTTTCTCTATATTTGAATTAGAAATCAACTAGCAACTTATAATTTTGTTTAAGAACATCATAGTGACTAACATGTCGGATCCAAGATATAGATTGAGAAGAATTAGTATCCAACAACAATATCCTTTATCCTTTTTTCTGTTCCTGTAACTATATCCTTTTCAGTCAACCAGGTGCCGCTGATGCCTGTAGATTTTGGCCCACTCGAGCTTCTCAATGCCTAAAACTCCTTACCCTTATTCCTGATACTTCTTGCATTCGTGTATATGCATTTCAACGTTCCTTTGTATCCGTAGTTACCCTGGTATGATGTCATTAACAACCCATTCAAATTTTTAAACCTTTGAAATCTCATTCAGCATTACATGATCATAACTGCGCCCATGCTCATTTATTATAGGAGTGGCCAGAGATATGCTTGACTTCATCCTCGGAAATATCTCTAGTTTCCCTGGTTTTGCACTGCCACGCTCTGTATAAAGAACACTTTCTCCAAAAATTTAACTCCGATACCATTTTACTGTAATCCGTCAGGAATATGTAAGTCCTTTTGTCCATCAAATTCACTCCATGTATAAAAAAAACTGCACCATTCCTCCAGTATACAATCTTCTCTTTGGTAATTATCTTTCTTCTTACTTTTGTCCTACCATACCTCAGTAGCAGACTCAAAGTCTTCTCTTTTTTACTCTTCATTTTCGCTTCCCATAGCAACTCTTGCATATCTTCTCTCATTGTATATTTCTCAACTTACATATCGTTTGTGGTAGCCAATACAATCAACTCTTTAGTTCTATTCTTCTGCCTGCTTACAGCCTCACTAATATCCTTTATATTAGCACTTGGAAAACATACTTTCGTCACTTTCTCATTAAGTACACCGCTTGTCATCGAATCCCCATTAAATACTGTCTATTTTCTTCCAGACTCTCCTATTTTTATGCTTTACCCATTCACTCTTTCTTTCATGCTCCATCCTTCCGTACCACAAGACAATCGTTTCTCCAATCGAATACTGCAGAAAACAATAAATATTTTAAGAGGTTTATGTTGATTAAATGATTTCCTATTGCTGCTGTTATATAAATATTGAATCTATTTTTCCATAAACATTCTTTTGAATTATTTATTATATCCAATTATTTCGTGCATAATTTTAATAAATATACTACAGAGCAGTTCTTTGATTATTCTTGTACAGTAGTTGTTCAAGGAAACCCATAAAAGGGTTTTATGGGTTTAAATGTAGTCTACTGCCTTCAGAAAAATCCATATCTATGATGGTATTCGATTCTAGAATTTCGCGGTTAGCAAGGATTAGCATATTGCTAATTGCCAGAAAGCTGATGAGTTTATCGTATACCATAAATATATATACTTTAAAATTTCTCATACGAAAAGAAAGTGGTATATCCGAATTCTTATATTTTCTAATACTCTAAAAAACAAAGAGGATATGTGGTTCCTTCCGAACATTAAAAGTATATTATATTTACAAAACATTATATGAACAGAATTATTATTTACTTCAAAATTTTAACCTAAACCTGGAAAAAACATTCCTTTCAAACAAGTTTCTTTCCGATCTTTCCTTGTACAGAGTATGGCTAATTTCGTATTTGATATGCTCGTTCTGATATTCTCATAATTTCGCACTTCGATGTTAGTATTATTTACAAGAGTGGTGTCGTTTCAATTTAAGTGAAGAAAAATTAATATATCAAAGAATATTCAAACTCACTATTTGTTCACGAATACACTGATCTGCCTCTAAGGAAATAAAAGGATATGAATATACAGAAATGGTATTTCAATCATGTTGCGTCATATGTCTCAGAAATACCTACTTGATTGTAAGCAGGACAACTATTTGGGTTGAACTCCCATAACTAATCAGACAGTAATATCCAGGCTCAGTTTTATTTATTAACTAGTTTTTTGAGCGTTTTCATTTTCAATTTAATATTTGCCTGTTGCATTTGTGTTGATTATGTTCTTCTATCATATGCATATGTTAATAGGGGTAGAACTAATGATTTATAATAATAATAATTATTATTATTATTAATAATAGTATTTAAAATATAATATTTTAAAATAAAATAGTATATAAAATAGTAAAATAGTAGTCCTCGCGGTTAGACTAGTGGCTGTGCGCTTCACAACCATATGCCTGGGGAAGGATTGTCCTAGGTTCGATTCCCGTCGGTGACATGAGGAGCTGAAGGATCTTCCTCAGCCATAGCCAAGTTAGCCAGTCCTTGGCGTGGACAGCAGGGTTTTTTCCCAGTTTATTCTGGGGTTTTTCATCCCGCAAAGCAGGCAAACTGGCCTTGCGAACTCAACACTACAGGCCACAGGATACACCGGGGCATAAGGCTGACCACCTTATCCTGTAAACGGAGTGAGGTCCGATGATCAATGGACCCTCGACACCGCAAGGTAAAAGAGGGTATAAGGAAGATGATGAGAGAAAATAGTCTGAAAACAGCGCATCGCTACCTTCATTGTTTTGAGCTTTCATTTAGGCTATCGTTCATCTAGGCAATATTGTCATCACAGAATTCCACTTCTCTTAAGTGAAAGTCACGAATACCGAGAAGGAATAGGACACTGTCATTGCAGTTAATTCCAGCACAAGAGACATATCGGTAATTTTACAATTATATTTTAAAATATAATTGTAAAAAAAAAAAGTTCAAATTTTCATATTTCCAGCAGGACAAGTAATCCATTTAATCTTAGTCATATACTTCTACTAAATCCTGTCTGGAATAATTTGCTGATTGTTGTCCATTCTTACCTAGTTTTCATTCAATACAGTAGCACTCATTAAGTACTTACACGCATCGATTTATTAACACATTCATAAATGTGCGAACGGCATCATCAATCATTTCATTATCACAGTAATGTAACCTAATAAAGTCGGTTAGTTTTTTTTTTATTTATTTTATTTATTTATTTATTTATTTATTTAATGTGATGTACTGCTCGCGTTTCTTGTTGCCAGTAATTCTCGGAATAAATTAGAATGGGGATTTATGTTGATACATTTCCCGAATTGTGGAATCCCCCCCCCCACACACACTATGTTCTGGTTTAGTGGATCTTTTAACGTCTAAAGATCTACTAAATCCACAAATGTCTTCTGGTCATTGACTAGAATCTAACTTATAGCTGTCCAAAAAGATTCGAAAATGTTAGTGATGTTAGAAATGTGGTCTCATTATGGATTGAAAACGTGCTATTTATGACAACTGCATTATATCAAGACGGAACTTATAATTTCAGACATTGTAAAAATTGTAAAAATAATATTTTTTCAACTGTACAAATACTATTTTCTGTATTCCCTGAATTTTACCTCCCCCCCCCCCCTTCGCTGTTATATGAAGAGTACTCATAACTTTTAACCTTTCGTAAGGTGCTAAAAAAGTAGACGAAAGGATATTGCTTTTAAACTTTGTCTCTGGAATCCCTAATTTTGATTACCTCTCTGGGTTTGGTCCACTAAATACCGCTTTAGACAAGAGATTTCAAATTAAATATCGTTCTTGGAATTATTTATAAAAAAAATCATAATAAATAAATAAAATCAAAGTTCTGTAATGAAATAAGTAGAGAACAATTATTATTTTTGATCAACAGTTTATTACTCATAACTAAAAGTGCATATCTCACTTACTCTACTTCGATTGATGGCAATATCGTTTAGAGTATTGTAATTTAAGAAGAATTCTTTTAGAAGAACAGAAAAAAAATAATATTCGACTGCCCAAGCAGAAGAAGAAGAAGAAGAAGAAGAACAAAATAAGGGCTATTGAGCGAAAGCAAAAACGAAAAACTGCTTCCAAAACAGGGAACAGTAAAAGGTGATTTTTGCTACGGTATTGATCCCTAGGAAATCTTTTGGAGCTGAAAACTCGGCTGGAATGCAGTATAATGGGAATGCTACAGACAAGAAAGCCAACGTACTATACGAAACGATAAGGAGCCACAATTCTTGAAATCACATTCGATACGGCGAATAAAATGAACTCTAAGGGCAATTACTGTGCGGATAATTGTACGACAAGGGTTAAAGAAAGCAGAACAGAAAAGATTCAATGCTTGTTTTCTATTTACAAGGTCATGTAGACTCAATTTTCTATTTACAAGGTTATGTAGACTCATTTTTCTATTTATAAGGTTATGTAAACTCATTTTATACTTACAAAGTTATGTAGACTCATTTTTCTATTTACAGGTTTGTGTAGTTTAATTTGCTCATGGAAAACATTTTGTGCTTCTGAGTTTTGAAGTAGCAGAATACAGAACTCCTTCGACTCACCTGCATATTACAGCAACCAATATTTAGATACGCCTTTCGTTAATAATATATTTTAAAAAGTCTCTGTAAAGATGAGGTTCTTTGTATTATGCGTTCTGAAAATTCCTACGATTTGAAGTCTCTTTTATGTACAAAGATTTTTGTCACCCTCTAGACTTTTGTGTCACATTTTAAACACAAGTGGCTGGATTGCTAGACATACGCTAGTCATATATATATATATATATATTTACATGAATTAATTTATGAACAAATTATTAATATATAATAGGGTTCTCTGAAAAATGTAATTCTTCTGAATTGTTCTTGTTAAAGAGAAAGAAATTCTGACCGTAGTTGTTGGGTGTAATTTATAAAATAGTTTATAATTCTGTTATTGGACAGAATTCATCAGGAGCATTCGCGAGAAATGTGAAGATACACCCTATTTTTTGCAATATAGTAAAAAACTTGCTTCGCCACAAGTAATTTTCGACTTACCTCTTCTAGGACTTTCTCTGTTGCAAAAACTGGCACCATCATTTTCACTGTACAAAGAATTACAAAAAACAGATGAACAATTGCCACTGCTGGCTTGAAGTTCGCAGCTTTCAGATTTAGAAATGCAATCAGCAATGAAATACAGCACCAAATACCTTCGTGCGCGTAGAACATCAAAATGACTGGCGATAAAATCGAGTCAGTTTGATTCATTAGACGGTAACAGAGCATGTAACGGTGGCGGAGTATTTGAAGTTGTTGACCGATCCCTGTAAGTGGTAATCCTTGACTCTGCTTAAGACACAGAGTGGCCGCTATTGAATGAATTGAGAAGCGAAAGAATACGGCAAAAAATACCACCCATAGAGGCACGACAATTTCTGGAATAACGTTGGAACAGTATAGCATCACGTGATTTAAAGAATGAAACAGTATCAAAAGAATTCCTTGACTACTATAATTATATTGGTTGATAATTAATGGAATTGAAAAGAAAGCCACAGATGTACCAAGGAGAACGGTTATTGAAATGACCTTGACGGCTTTCAAAGAACGACGATAGTTTGGAGGCAATTCAATCTCCTTTTCTAACAGACAGCAATCTTGGATTAGCTTCAGAAAGCGAAAACTGCCAGTATATAAAATGAGTCTGCAGGTGACGCCAAATGCTGTCAGTGACGATGCAACTTCTCGATAATAAGCGAGAAGTTGTAAGCATCCATGATGTCCCGTGCGTTAATATAATCTCGGAAGTAAAAGATCGGATGCACTATTGACCAAACCAGCCAGCATATCATATACGGTAAGAAGATACTGCATTTCTTGAATTCCAAACTGTTCACATCTTTGGTTTTCAACTCTCGAAAGAAACAAACCGCAAAAGGACGGTGTGTACGGGCTATCTAGTGAAAGACATCGTAAAAGTCGGACGACTTCTGAATGTACGGACGCATTTTGTCAGCTGTTACTTTACGTCGCCTTAAGCTGATCATTCAGGAGAACACTGCGAACGGTGGAATAAAGTGGCTACTGGAGAGCGCGAACTAATAATAAATCTCCCCGCACATGTCATGAATTGCATTGTTTGCTTGCAAGTAATGAGAAAATGCCAGCCTATTAAGCTTACACGCAAGTGATTAAAGCCACGATACTTCCTTCGAAATGTGTAACGATCCTATACTATCATGTGCCTTTAATTTGTTGCCTGTATTGATTGCTAGATGTTCCTTGATAGCCCAGTAATATCTGATTGCACCCCTTTAGAGCATATTATGGGATGGTTAGTGTTACATTGTGGACAAGATGAAAAGAATTTGGAATGAGCACTCAACGTTGATTGTCATTCAAAAATATTAACCGCAAGTAGTTTTTCGGATAAGATTTTAAACGGTTTTTTAAAAAGGCCCTGAATATGTAGGAAATATTAATTAAATTTAAGAGATAAAATATAAATCTTCCTAAAATTTCCCTTTTTCAACCAAAATAAGAAAATTGTCTAAAGAATTGTTATTTTCCCTTTCTCTTCTCTTTTTATTAAAAATATTGTAAACTAAGATCGTGTAAACAAATTTATACATGATAGTAATCTAGGTACGCATGCAAAAATGATGAAAGAATACAAATGAGATACCTAAATGATCTGATGAAGTCATCCTAATATTTCAGACTTTAATTCCGACCACAATAAAAGCATTCAAATTTCAATGTTTTTATTTATTATATTAATTATATACTCAACACTGCGGACATAGGATACACCAGGACGTAGCGCTAACCACCTTATCCAGTGAACGGTTCAAGTCCGATGATTAATAAAACCCTCGACACCGCAAGGTAAAAGAGGGTAAAAGAAAATTAGATAGATATATATATATATATTATATTATATTATATATACATTAAACGTTTACACAATAACTTGAATTCAACCATCAATTCTAGACTTTTCTGGGAATATTATTTCTGTTGTTGTTTTTGTCCTTTGAAACCCGAGTAGTACATAAAAACTCAGCTGCATCCTGTGTAATAGTGATCGATGTAAACTGAAAAATACTATGAGAAAATATGAGAAAACTGAGCTGATGGCGTAGAATGTTTACTCAAGTATGCTGTAATACATTTCATCAAAATCCATGAAGAGATTCGAAAAATTTATATCGCAACGGACTGACAAACTGAAACAGCGATGCGCCATTTTGTTTGGATATCTTCATGGATTTTGATAAGATTTAACATTTTGTTATCGGTTATCTTAGAAAGGGCGTGAATTAGCGTTTTTGTATGTGAGCCCGACCCACTTATTTGTAATCGTATATTCTTTATTTGTACTGTGAATAAGGTAAGAATTTTTTTTATAAATTTCATTTATTTTATATATATATATATATATATATATATATATATATATATATATATATATATATTCTGGAAACACAGCTCTATAGATAAAACCTGTAACTTTTTTCAACTACTTCAGACTTCGGTTAAGCAAGATAATGTCTTACATCGGGTTACAACGTCTCCACTTTACACAAGCACAATACGTTCATTCCCATGGCGAGATTTGACAGCACTGCAGAATGAATGTCAAAACATATTAGATAGTATACGTTTCTTAATGCAATTCGAAACAGAAAACTGTGATGCCGTTTGTGTTTAAATATGGTCTTGATATTCTTCATGGCATGATGATAAATCGTTATAAAAATCTTTATAACGATTTATCTGAATTAACTATTGTCTACAGTGTTTCCATTAGGAAAATCGTTTTTACCTACTCGAAAAAACATGGAACTATTTGCGGAACATAAATAGATAGTAGAAAAAAATGAATATTTACTACCGCAATTAAAGTTTTAGGTTGATAGTTCGTTGTGAACCCACCCATGCCAACATTTATTGTGTCAGGGATTTGACACAATAAATCATGTTCAATTTATTTTTAAGTTAAAATAATCTTACATTGAAGTGCCCAATCGTATAAGATCTCTTATATTATAAACTCTTATATTACAAAAATTGAACTGTTTGCAATATTGGACATTTGCTAGTAACTGGAATAGTAACCAAACTATTCCCGTCTTTTTTTTTTTTTTACAAAATATCCTATATAGAATAGTGAGAGAGCAATATTAAAGAAACTGCTTGTTGTAAAATAAGCAGTACAAGAGCTTTTTCAGTAATACTGTTGAAAGAAAAAAATGGCATTGACGAACTGAATTGATTAGACACCTGTCTCTTTGTATTAACATTTGCCAAACTACTGTCAGTGAAACTGTTGTATCACAAGCGACGAAAAGTAGTCTGCCCTGTTCATCACTCGCGACTACGTGACATGAGGAAGGACTGAACAGTAGACTTCTCCAATATTAATCATCTGATGAAATTATGTTTTCCAGTATTTTTCCACTAAAACATCACATAGAATAAGGAACTATTTTTTATTGATGTTTTCTCGAATAGTTTTGTGAAAGTGCTTTTGTTTCATTTGCCTCAACAACCTTCATCGTAGAATGCAATTCACTGTTGAATTGGACAAAAACAGTTCTTTACATTTTTAGATACGTTAATTGAGGTACGTTAATTGAGAACAAGACGCACTCAACATCTTTATCTATATGAAGCCAACAAACACGGGAAGTAACCTACTAGCCACATCTCATCACTACCCAGGGCGAAAAATAGGCATAATCAATTCCTTACATGATAGACACTAAAAAATGTTCACCTACACACTATAAAATTAGATAAACGGAACTAAGCACTGCAATAAATGAGTCGTGTCCTATCAAAAAATAGCTACAACAGAACATAAATAAAAACTTCCAATTCAGTGATCAGAAGTGGCCCGTTGTTCTAGGGGTATGATTCTCACTTATGATGCGGGAGGTCCCAGGTTCAAATCCAACACGGGCCCAGTTTGTTTCGATGATTTTTTGCCAATCCTGTTTTTCTAGCTCAGTGTAAGTGGCACTTGCGACCTCTGCGCTTGGTCGCTCGAAGTTTGACTTAAGTTCAAGTCAAGTCGGCGACTGGAGGAACTTTTTTGTAGCGCCTCCGTAGCGAAATTGAAAGAACGACGTTACATTGCGCCTTTCGATTGAAAAGACCTAAGTTCGATTCTCTTCATGACGGGAAGAATCTTTATATGGATGTTTTCAATCGACGGTGAGTTAGCCGATCTCATACGGAGGTAGCAGGGTTTTTTCTCTCAGAATCTCGGATTTTTCATCATGCATACAGACAAATCGACCCTTCAGAACACACATAATTTACAGACAAAAAAAATACTAGCTGTGGTGGTGGGCAGTAGATAGCGCTGATGTTGATGATTGGTTGTAGAGGTTCGGTGTAGTGGTGGAGACGGAGAGTTGTACAATAGGTGTCTTCCCGCGATGAATCTTCGGACTCCTTGGAGGTGTCACGAGTAATAATAATAATAATAATAATAATAATAATTCAGCCTCCAAAACAATCAGATGACCAAGAAAATCAAGACTTTGGAGAACAGTGAATCTCCCATACATACAATGTCACAGATAAAATAGCAAGGATGCTTTGCCAACAAAATTTAATGGTCGCCTTCCACTCAGTCCACAAGATTTCTAATCATCTGAAAACTCTTAAACCTCCCCATCCATTACTCCCCATCCATTACAAGATAAGTTTTAGTTCTGCTTTACACTATACAGAGCAGACAGGCATATCTGGAGTTGTACGCCGATCATTACAAAAATGTTGAGAGCGGAAGAAGCACAAATCAGGCAGCATATACAAGAAAACGAAAACATCGAGTAGGATGGCAACAAACGAAAATGATCCACAGCGATGATCGTTTATATATATATATATATCGAGCGTTCAAACAATCGTTCAAAAAATTAATGATGAAAGACCCTTTACAGTGCAGCAAACACAAAGGGATGATTTCACATCAATTTTGGATTTAATTCATTCATCATGGCACACTCCTATCAATCAGTAATATGAGGGGGGATCTTGAAACATACCAGATTATAAGAGCACAACTTACCTTCATACCTCTGCTACTAGTATGTTCTTTCTACTGGTTCTTTATCATTTCTGTTCTATTTTTCTAAATGGTTATTAGAACTTTCCAGTTCTCCCCCCCCCCCATCGTAAACACCAACCCAAGAACCAATGTAATAAGCGAATGCCCAAATTCCATTGTTTCACCTTGTTGCAATATTTTCACCACAGTTAATTGTTAATATCTGTTTTCTAGTTTATTCATGTAATTAACCTGATAATGTGAAGAGAAAGAATTTCATGAAACTAGGAGAGAAAATAAATATATATATATATATTCTATGAGATTTTGTCCTGGAAAAATACTTGGAAACATATTCCTGGCATGAGCATGTAGACGCTATTTGACGAAAAGAAGAGGATGGTAATAGAATTTTAAAAATAAAATTAAAATTAGATTTAAAAACCACATCAATGGAAACCAGACACAAAAGACCATTGAAAATTATGTATAGGCAGAAATCATATACAGCATATAGTACTGTACTGTATTTCTTTATGGAAAATGCTTTTTTTATGCAACAATGCTTTTCATCTTCCCCGTTATCTGCAGAGGACAGTGTAGTTATAGGGCTATTAAAGCTCTGATCATGGCAGGAGGGTAACAGCAATTGCCGAGCCTCAGTTAGAATTTCATTGGCTACAGCACTGCCATCCATTACCCTCCAAGGGTATTAATCACCGCATTTCACGGTCGATCCCGCGTGAGATAGAAAGTTTTTGATTTCTTATTAAAGAGGCTTAGATTGGCTATAAGAAGGTGAATTAACGTATTATCAAAATACGCTTGAATACCGAGATATTAAGATATGCATTTTACTTTCTTACTAATTAAATTAAACATAACAAGAAATTTTATTATTGCTTAATCCTTTATTCAGGTATATGAAAACCAAATTTGCGCGTCAATAATATTCACGAAGACACTTCCAAATGCATATTTTGTTTGTTTACGTTTTTTTGTGTGTGTGTGTGTATATATATATATATAGTTTCTGAGAAATATAAAATATACAGAAGTGGATATGCGTCCTCATTTGACCCTCATTTTCTTATAAACAGCTCTCCACAAGAAAGTTAAAATGTGAGTCATATAATTTGGATGGTTCTTCGTTTCGCATGAAGAGAAGTTTTTGGGCTCATTCTATGAGATCCACTTAATTCCAAAGTTATTCGAAATTGAAGATCCAAATCCTTACTTTAAAGACAATTATGTCTTTACCAACATACTTCACGGTTTGTGCTGCACTCTTGAACAATGGGCTCCCCTTCCAGTCTCCAGTTCTCTTAGTAAAAGAAAGAGAAGGATTGAATGTTCCATATCACCGACGACCTGGGACCACTCGTGATGTTTGCGATGGACTATCCTGTTTGTTGTCATGTATCATTAGCTTATGTTTAGCTGTTAGTCGGTATAAAACCTTTGCAAGGATATCAATCTTTTGTAGATTCAGAAAAACCAGAGTACAGACAAACAAGCAATAAATTCATTAAAAAATTAGTGAACTAATTTTTTAATAAATTTTAATGAATGAACTACTGAAACTAATATTCCGATTTACTGAGAAAACAGCTATCGATTGAAGAAACATTTTCTCAGTAAATAAGAATATTTAAACGTTTTTGAGTTTAATAGGCGAAATAAACGTCCACTAACCTAAACAAATTAAATATTTACACGCCTGTGTTCCCCAAAATAAGCCGGAATTAGCTAGATATTTGAAAGGAACACGTAAACGCGCGCGCGCGCGCACACACACACACACACACACACACACACACACACACACACACACACACACACACACACACACACACACACACAATTAGTTAATAAAATGACCTATACAATAACAATAGTGAGGTCCTTGAAGACAGAGGGAAGGGTTGGGCTCCTTTTAGAGATATTCTGGTAATGACTTCCGCTATTTAATTGATCTCTGTGTTGGAAAATTTTCAACCGATAATCTTGTTTGTGAAAGACAGAACAATATATGACAGAAATCATTTTATCTTTAGATTTATGCAAAACGAAACACAAGAATATTCACGTAAAATAATTAATATCCAAATTATTTCAAATTTGCAGCATGGTGGTGACACAATGCGCAATGAAATTCATGTACTACCTGAACACCATCACAGTTATTACATTACTATTCGTGTAAGTGCCGATACACTAACCAATCGCCTGCGAGGTTTTGTAGGTACAATTTGTATAGGAATTACTGGTAAAATTGCAAGAATGTCAAGTTTTCTTTTTTTTTTCATATCAGGAAACTGGACAGTGAACAGAACGATTTTTGTAAATTGTCAAATAGCCTCTAAATTACTCTTTTCTAGAATTAATAAGCGATATAATTCTCCACAACTTAAAAGTGCTGCGTCTTAAAATAAATTTTCTTACACGGGATGCAGAGAATTCTACTTAATAATAAGTAACTTGAATCTTCTTTTTCGATATTCTATGATTATTATAGCAACTAATGTACTAATTACAAATAAAGTAATTTTATTATTTTTACGGCTATTTTTGCCTGTATTCGTTTAGGAGTGTCCATTATTTTAAACCCCCCCAACCCCTGTTTACCATAAAACCCTTCCTCTTCCTTCAAAAAAGCGTCCCTAAATATAATAATATATATGTGTATATATATTTTTAAAAAACACCTGGGTTTTTCTAATTAATTTTCCCACCTTGCCTCAACCCACAACGTTTCCTAACCCCCCTTTTTTAAACAGCCTAACAGCAGAAGTATGGAGAATGAAGACATCCTAACATTCTAACAAGGTATGTGCAAAATTTCTTCCTCTATTAGTCTGCATATATTTACCTTTAAAATACACTTAAATGCCCTAAGGATTCTTGAGTGAAAAGCTAATGTTTTTAAAATAAGGGACACTCCTAAACGAATACAGGCAAAAATAGCCGTAAAAATAAGAGTTTTTAAAGAGGAGAGGTGTGACATGGGTATTTCCCTGAAATAAATACCTAAAATAATTTTATGCTTTAAAAGTAATCGAGTTTCTTACCTCGTCTAGCACTGCTTCCAACTGGATGGCTGGAAAAGTCATTTTCAAGACCGACGTTAAAATTGAAATAAAATGAATCATTGCGTATAAAAGAACAGTTCGTTCTTTCTTCATTTCCACGGATGCGAACATTAGCGAGAGACAACACATTACTCCTTCATTTCCATAAAAAAACAGTATCATTGTAGATAGAACCGAATCAGTTTCGCTCATCAGACGGTAGAAGGTGATGTAACGAAGACGAAGTGTTTGAAAATGTTGACCCAAATCCATAACATTTGAAACTTCAATTTTTAGAACAGACAAGGCAGAAGTAATTGAGCGAAAACCGAAACGAAAGTAAATCGCGAAAAACACCACCCACGTAAGAATTACAATTTGGGGAACAACAATCGAAAAGTAAATTACTACAGAGGCAAATGCAATAACAAGGGGATGAAATATTGGCGAACTAGAGAGCCAAAAAAAGAAAACCAACGGAACACTAAAGAATATGACCGCTAAACCAACCACAGTTATTACTGAAACGACCTTAACAACCTTTAAAGAACCACGATATCCTTCAGCAAACTCCACTTGCTGTTCTAATAGAGAACAGTCTTTGATTAATTTCACGAAGCGTGAACCACGTAAACACAAAGTAAATCTGCACACAACTGCAGATGCTGCCGGAAAACACCAGAAGATGATCAGCGGTAAAGTGTTAATATCCAGAAAATTCCTTTTGAGAAACGCGCCTTGGATGATGGTGATAGGAAATGTGAAAGAGATGATGAGCCACAAGACCGAATAGATCACCACCAAACTACACTTCTTGAAATTCAAACTGTTTGCGTCTTTGTCTGTTAAACCACAAAAGAAAGAATTTCCAAACACAAGATGCACTCTCGATATTGTACGAAACGTGTCGAAAAACACGTTATTAGAAACACTCGGATTCATTTTATCCCCTCTAACTTTATGTCGCCTCCTTACGGTAGTCATCTACGAGAGTAATGGCACTGCGCTGAAACTCACCTCGATTACACAAAATGCTGACGAGAAATTATATTGACGAAAGGCGTGTTAACAAAAAACCACCTAGCAAGTATATTAACGTAGTGCAGCAAGAATTCAATGCAAGTACAACTTTAAAAAAAAATAAAAAAAACTCATCTGGTTTAAGAGATTAGCTGCACGCATGGAAAGTAAACATCGAAAGAAGTGGGCGATAATATTTTTTTAATAAACTGTTACGATACAAACTGAAGAATCTTTTTTAAATCATCAAGTATGTCAATCAATTAAAATCTACCTACCTCACCAATGCTATTGCCATTATCTTATATTCAAAGTCCACGTCACTCAGAAATACATTTAATAAGATTATTATAATAATCTTATTAAATTTACGATACTAATATTTAGTAGTGAAGAATATAGCGAATATATACAGAAAAACGTCAGCTGAAATTTTCTTGTTGTTTTGCTCATTTGACTTGTTATATTTCTGTTAACACGGCAATGCAATAATACACGGACGATTATAAAATAGGTAAAAGGTGGGTAGAATCAACGAGGCACTTGTGATTTTCACCATCAATCACAATAAAAAAAGAATTGCAACTGACAAATTGTTTTTAATTTCTGCAACCTCTGTTCCTTTTTACTTCATAGAATGACGCGCTCCATACTCAGGTCTTAAATGTTCCTCAAGTAATTTTAGTGCATTATTTTCCTACTAGGAGCCCTTAATCTAATGGCATTAATTGCTACATTAATATTTGATTTTGTCATTGAATCATCGATGCCTGTTATTGTAATGAAACGTGTAGAAGGATGGGAGAAAATAGATTACTCATCATCAAACGCTCAGGATACGTGCCTATGCACGTAATATTCATTGTTTCTATGATGTATGCATTTAATAGATTATTTCTAAGTGTGACTGTTAAATTCGTGGTCAAACTTGCAATTAAATTTAAAAAGGGAAATTATTTCAATTCCTTTTTTTTTTAATTGCCACAATGTGAAGAGAGCGAAAAATTGATTTAAGGACTTCAGATTCCAGACGACTTATATAGAAAGCTATGGGTACAGAAAATAAGGTAAGAACTACGGCATCCTTAAGCGAACTGCATCTGATCTTCTGTGACGGTAATATTTAATTAATTTTACCAAGCGGGAACTATGCAGATGTAAATTAATTCTGCAGACCACTACAAACATCATTAGAAACACCCCAAGGTAAGATGATAATATCCAGATAATTCTGGCTTAATAAAAATTCTCGAAGGAAACTCGATAGGAATTGCGACGGAAATGTTCAAATACAGCAGGAAAATAATACAATTTTGAAATTCTCTTTTTGTGTTGATTCTCCAGGGATTGTTGATCAAGGGGATCCTGGATATCGCGAGAATGGTGTCAAAAACATCTTACTGGAGACATTAGGAAACATATTATCGCCTCTAATTTTTGTGGCCTTACGTTCCTCATCTGTGATAGAGGCCCGTTATGGAAAAACTGCCACGAGGTAGTAAAATGCTAACAAGAAATGCTATAGTATGTTACACCCATACAATGTAAACAGCGTCTTAATAGATGCTGTTTTTATAAACGTGTTGCGTGAATTGATTGCTAAATATTTCACAAATTCGTAGCGCTAACAGAAAAGTAATCAGTTAATGCTAAACATTTTTGTGAAAGAGTGTAAATGGTTTTAAAAAATGTAATTTCTTCTGTTAGGAAGCATATTCTTAGCTAAATTCAATGGTTGCGTTGTCACAGTGTGGCCCGGACTATTACTCACAAGTAGTAATGGCGAACCTCGGCATTACTCGCGGTACTTTTAAGACTACTGTCTTATACCTTAAATCTTAGACAATAAGATTATTGTCCTAACCAATTTGTATTTTAGACGATAAAAGCATAGTCTGTACTCATGCCTAATGCGCAGTAAAACTACCATTTTTTAATCATAAGACATAAAGATAACTACATCACGTTCCATGGAATTAAATACGAAATGTTCTCAATAATTTTATCACGTGATATACTTGATGTTCTCTAATGATCGGGTGTTTTTTTTTTCTCATATTCTAAATCCTCTTTTTTTTCCCTAAAGGTTCTAAATGCTGAAAAATCATAACCTGTAGATTTTGAACAGGCGCTTGATTTTGCAGACGAAATGTATAATTTTTTTATTGTTTCATTCTAGTCCTGGTTAACAATGGTGTAAATCTTTATTGCATCAGTACTATAGATGAGATTCGGATTAAATAATCCTGAAACTGCTAAGAGATCATTATAACTCACATACCATATCCAATTAACGTACCAATATACTAACCAGTTCATTCACTTAGGAGCCCAATATATTAACATGTACATCGAATCAAACCGTGTAAGGTGAGCCCTCATAGATACGGTCACTGGACTCGCAGTGACTGTTTCGAATTAATTTAATTCTCTAGTAACCAGTATGGCTAAGGCCCTTGGTTACTCATAAATACCCAAACTAACATACTTTATCACTAAAACCAGTAACTTATTATAAACTACGAAAACTATCCGAAATATATTTTACTCTAGTTGTATATATAAACAAACATTTATTAAGTGTAACAAAATAAATAGCCAAAACTAAGTGTAATTACCAACAGAAAATCATAGTAATACTTGAATTGTATTGTATAATACTGTACATTGAATTGTACAACTTGAATTCTATTGTATAATACATTGTATAATAATTGTAAGATTTAAATAAAAAACTTAGATCTAGTTTGCTTCTCAAAAGGTGAGATATCTTAGGTGTTTAATCAGTGGAAAAATACCACTCATCTAAAAGGCGTAACAATGAACGTAAGGTAGTCTGTCAGGAAAGAGATCGAATTGCGCAGCAGTGGACCGAAACATTTAATCAAAGGCTCTGTCCGGCCCATTTCTCACCGATCTGTGAGCAGGAAATTAAATAGGATCGATACTGGCAGTCACGTGCCAGTACGGAAACCACTTATTTCTGCGAAAAAACAGGAATGTTCGTCTGCGTTGGTGTCAGGAACACTGTGACTGGACACTGCAAGACTGGAAAAAAGTAATGCTAGAAGTTTCGGATGTTCCCTGCATGGGATATCTGAACGTTGTTGCCGATCACTTCCATCCTGCAATATTGAATTCTTATCCAGTAAGTGGAGGTTGCATCATGCATGACAATGCTACTGTCCATCCCGCAAGAATTTTTCAGCAGTTGTTCAGCGAGCATGATAGCGACTTCCATCAACTTTCGTAGCCTTCACAAAGCCCATTGAGAATGTATGGGGCATGTTGGAAGCATAAATCAGGAAGCAAAGTTCGCTTCCGACAAATCTGAGACTGTCTCGTGAATACCTATTATGTTGTATACGTAGATGCAATCCATCACCTTGTGAGATCTATGCCAAACCGCATATGTGCTGAAATTGGGCCAAAGAAGGTCCAATATGGTATTATATAAAGATTTCCAATTCAGTGGAGGTATGTGTAACACTAGATTGTTGAAAGATTAGACTTCAATCTTGAAACCTACAAAATATCTTAAACTTTCAAAAATAGTTTAGTGTCACCGATTATAATTTCGTAATTTACATCATAAATAAAATTTTTTATGTTAATTGGAAATTTCCCACCCTTTGTGTTAAGATTATATATTAATTCTTTTTTTCAGTGTAAGGGTCTGCATTATTTAAAGTGATGTTTAACTGTTTGTCTTATGTACTTTCTGTGTAATACTCTTTTATGTGCATATTGGAAAAGTACCGCTGATAAAATTTATCACACCGTGTATTTAAAAATATAGAGTTTAACGACATCTGGGTTAAAATGATAAATTTTTCTATATTTTAATATGAAAATATAAAGCCTAAAAGGCTTCGATTTGATTGTATCTTTTAATGGTGATGAGGGATGTCAAATCCTAATTATACACCATTTTAGTTAAAGAGTTTATAATTCTGTAGTAAATATGTAGAAGAAATGTTTTGTGTCAAGTAACATAAAAATATATACAGTGCAACTACACCTGTGCACTTAGTTATCTTACCAATATTGCTTATATACAGATAGGTGGTATTGTTGTACAGCATGCAGTTGCCTTCGGTTGAAATATTTCTGTTTTATAATTATCTTAGTTTAATTATTTTAGCTTGTGTTGGCTTGATGGTGGTGTTTATTTAATGGTTTAATTTAAGATAATTTCTTGGATTATGCAGATTAGGATATTATTTTTAACTACAGAGTCAATGCATAATAGGACCTTTTTGTTTTGAATTATAGGTTGATTTTTATGACGTTGATAATTCTAAGATATTGAAAGCTTCATAGTTATCGAGGATGCAGAATTAGGCTCTTAAGATTATTTTCAGAGCTGCTGTTTTTCGAGACAATGCAATAAGACATGTAGTACTCATTTCTTTTTTTAATGGAAGTGCTAACTTTACTTCTTTTTTTTTTTTGCATTCTGTTCTGTGCAGAAACTGTACGTGTGTAACAAATGATCGTTGATCTTCATATATTGTACAGCGCATCTAATTTAACTGAAATTCTGGCCTACAAAAACTGATACTACCCGACGATTGGGTGGAGTTTGAAAATACTTTTCTGTTGAAGAAAGTGGTATACTTTTTTATACCGACTGTTTTGTCTTTTAGACACCTGTGGAATGTTTTCTGCTGATAAATGAGTTCTATTTTCAGCGTCTAAATATTTGCGAATCCCTTGATTAGTATTATTTGCAACATACGTATTAAAATATGAATTTAAATTATTTGATCCATTAGCTTTTATGGATTGGTTTGAAAATTGGCTGCTCCAATTTTCAAACCGGTGTTTTATTATTATTATTATTTATAAATTTCACCATTAGCGTTTCTAATTACTGTACCTAATGTGCACGTTTTAAATTTATCTGGTACATTTCTTAATGATTTTTGATGTATTTGAATGGGTGTTTATTTTTGGAGATTTTATAATGAAACACAATTCATATTATCCTCATTATTCATATTTTGTTTATTTCTTTTTCATTATTACATAAATATTTTAATAATGAAATTATTCACAATATATATATGATTATAATCTAGTAAATCACACACTTTTATCGTTTTGTAAAGTGTTTCAAAAATCATGAGAAGTATCATATTAATAAGTGAAATGATTCACGGTGTTATTACATTTCGGTTCCGTGTACTTCGGTGGGATTGCACTTGCTTGAAATTGGAGTAACACAACTATGTAGGTGAGGATGGCACCAAACATCTAAAAGGGAAAAAAAAATGAAATATAAAAGTTTTGCTCCTGACAATAATAGTTGATATATAGGACTAAAAGGTATTTTTCTCTAACAGCCACAATTAAATCTACAAATCTAACATCATTAACTTATCAGTAAGCTACGCGTGCACCTACCCACCTAGGCATGAAAACCAGGAAACTTTCATAGGTAGTTGATAGCTGAAAAAAATTGAAAACCAAATCCAATACTCTATCTAATACTCTTTTATGAGCCTATTGGAAAAGTGCTGTCGATAAAAATTATAATAAAGTGTATTTTTTTTAAAAAAGTAGAGTTTACCGACATCTTGGTATAAATGATAATAAATTTCTATCGTTTTTAATATGAAAATATAAAGCCTAAAAGGCTTCAATTTGGTTGTATCCTATAATAGTGATGAGGAATGTCAAATCCTTATTACACATCATTTTAGTTAAACAGGATGAGCTGCCTTTGCATTGTACCGATTGCAAATATATGAATTTCTGCCTTAGAATCCATATATGTGTAAGATTATTATTATTACGAGAGACCTCCAGGGAGTCAGGGCTCATCGAGGGAATCCCTCTAGTATGTCACTGAAATATCCCAGACATTAATCGCACGTTTACATGTATATAAAACTCATATAAAATAGTTATTCAGACAGAGTGAATATGTTTCGATTCACATATTTTAATTCTAAACTCATCTAAAAGGGTCCGTTATTTTTTTCATTATACTTTCTACAATTTTTAAACGAATGGAATAATATTTTTTATCAGTTTCAGTAAAACAGGTATTTAATGAATCACTCGTTTGTTCATAATTGTAACCTTACTGCACTAATATCCTTTATATATTAATGTCGTAACAAGTAACACGTTTTACGAAAGAAACAATTGACTTACTCACAGGTAAGTCAATTCTAAACTAAATCTCACAGGAGCCACACTGTGTGTGGCTCCTGTGAGACTCTGGATGTCATTTCCAGACTTATTTATATAATTCAGAAAATTAAAAGATATCTTAGAAAATTAGAATCCTGTTTTAGAACTGATAAAATAATTTTAAAGACAATGATAACTAAAACAAGTCCACTTTTCGATTCATACTTACAGCCAATATGAAGGAGCGATTCACTCGGAAACATCCTGATCCAGTGAAAGCAGGTTGACAATTTGCGCATGCAATTTGGAATCCCAAAACCTGGAAAATCAGGCACAAACACACATAATCTTTAGTATCCATTCAGGTATTTTAACTGAGTCATGAAAGAACTCAAAAAAGGTAATTTTGAGAATTTCTATTTTTATATTAATTGAGAAAGAGTCTAGTTAGCTGTAATTTGGCAATGTGAAGCTATTGAGTGAATTATTTATTTGCTACATAGTTATTTCGAAACTCAATATTTGAAATCTATTTTTAATTTTTAGAGCTTTCGGTTAAATGTCCAGGGTAACTCAAGAATGTATCGCTCTATATCCTCCTATGCCGCAGATTTCATAAATCCGATGATTTCATATATCCATCCTATTTTGGGAGGCGTTGTGGCATATTTTTAATTCCGGTGATATCCAGACGAGCACTTCTTTTGTTCGTCTGTGATCTTATCATTGTGAAATATGTCCAATTCATGTGTAAAGGGGTCTAGCAATAGGAGAAGCTCATGTCAGAAGCTTAATGGAGAGAAACAGCACTTAGAACGAATTAAAATATTATTTAATTGCTCGAACAATTCGTGTCAGTGACTGAGACAACCTCAGGGAGTACAATATAAGACTTGTAAAACACAGAAAGGAAACACAAAACTAAATGGAACAGTGGAGGAAACACTAGAGTCCTATCTAAGTTCTGTGTAATGTCTGAAATACTTTATCTAGATGATTTCACACGGCAAAGAATTATTGGAAAGCTTGAAAGAGATCGAAGAACGCTGATATTGCCAGGGAGTTTGGAATTTCACATAGCCTTGTATCTAGACTCTGGACAGCGTCTCAAACCAATGGAATATGTTCGAGATGTTTGCTAAGAGGTGGCGCTGGCTCTACCAAGGAACAGAACAACAAATACTTGGTAATAACAGTAAAATGTAATCGACGCAACACGGCATGTCAGCTTGCAAGTCGACTCTATTCAAGCAGCGGTACGCAATTATCTCGAAAAATTGTGGCAATACGACTGCAACCAGTTGGCCTATACGTAAAGCCCTGTACACAGCTCCTCGTAGAGTACGTTTTCAGTGGTATTGTATTCATAAAAATTGGACAAGACACCAATGGGCTAATGCACTCTTTACAGATGAGAGTCGTTTTAGGCTTTCTTCAGATTCTAGGCGACACTTGATCTGGCGTCAAAGTGGTACTACTTACCGTCGCGAGAATGTTCTTGAAAGAAATAGATACCGTAGTTTTTGGGTCATTGTTGGGAGGCATTACTCTTAATGGACGCACCGAGATACAAGTGCTGGAAAAAGGGAACTATGACTGGTGAACGATATTCCAATGAAGTTCTTCAACGTCATGGATCCGTGGCGCTGTAGGCGTAGAATTCATTTTTATGGATGACAATGGCACACCGCATCGTGCACGCACAGTGGAGATGCGGCTAAAGACTTAGAATATTAACATTTGTTCTCAAGACTTAGAATACTAATATTTGAATAATATCATTTGTTTTCCTCGCAAACGGTTTTGCAACCTTTCACGATAAAAATGATTTTTTTTCACTTTTCTAGCTTAATACATCTCTGAAGTATGGAGTCCAATATTATTAATTGAATATCGATCTTTCTTTCTGGTTAATAATACCCATATACCATCTAATCGGTTCTTGCAGCAAGATTGTCCACACAGATTATAAACAAAGGCATGATCGGATATCTAAATCTGTATACTGGAGCTTGTGCAAGAAATGTGTTTCCGAACTTACAAAATGCATTGGGAACACAGAATTGAAAACGTTATTGAAAATGAAAATGCCAAAGTATTATTGGACTTTAAATATCACGCAGATAGACCTCTTGAATATAATATGCCAGACATCACTGTAGTGAACAATGTGTGTGGTTTATTAATGTGACATTACCGGGGAATAGCCGAGTATATGAAAAATTGCATGAAAACTGACGAAGTATAGGGAGATTGGAGATTGAAATTCAAATGACTTTGGAAAGAGAAAGCAAAACGAGTACCTCCTATTGTCATAGGAGTTCTAGGAGCAATATCAAGAACATTCATGAAATATCTGGAAATAGTTGGAAAAGGATGCTTCGAGGTCTTTGGACAAAGAAAAGAACCAAACTGAGCATCAGAGATCCATTAATCGTTTAATAGTTATAAATAAAATAAAATTCGTAATGTTTGATTTCAGCTGGGTATAGCTTACCTGGTCGCATTCTGGGACAATTAAAGCCTTAAGATTAATTTCTGCAAGTTGTTCCTGGATTGCCTTAACCTGCAAACAAGATAGTAATAAGTAAATCAGAAACTTGAAAACTAATTTAAATATACCATAATTCGCTGTTACTTTCATACAGTAATCTTAACATATTATGATGTAAGAATATGGTTCTAAAAAATAAATGTAGATTGATTGCTAAGAATAACTTGAAACGAAGAAAGGCTATTTATACTTTTTCTGAAGCATATTCTAGCTACTGCTTATATGTTTCTACTTTATTATTTGTTATCATTTTTGCATTGTGAATCCTTCTCTATTATGTTCTTAAAATTATCAGCAATTTCTGTTAACTCTTGTTAAGTTTATTTTTGTTTCCTAATAAGCAATTTATTTTTCTCTGATTTAAATAATATCAAGTAATTTCGTACTTTGTTGTTTATCTGTATGAGTATGATATTGTTAATACCGTACTATTTCTTGTTGGCGTAAGAACACCTGTGAAAACTATGTATAATAGGGACAAGTTTCGAATCCACTTCCTGAGCGTATTTCTCTTGCTGGTATGTGTTTCCAACTCTTCAGTGTTCGTAGACAATTTTAGAGATTAATCGTTTTAAAAGATAACTATTAGTAATTTTAAATTTTCTAATGTGTGCGTATGTGTCTGTGTTGCATCCAATCACAGATGTTCTGAAATGTAAGGTATTAATGTCTTTTAAATGTCTGTGAATTAACAGCATTCGTAAGAAAATATTTTAAGTGGTTAACACCATGCTGCATACGATATTACTACTAAGAATTTCATTTTTGGAGAACTCCAAAGAATTTATTTAAATCGTAGATCATCTTGAAGGAAGTCAGCACTAAAGATAAAATTTATTTTTAAGACGCTCTTTACTTTATCGTCACATTTGAAATGTGACGATAAAGTAAAGAGCATTAATGGTGTTTTGCTATTTTCTTTTTTTTTTATTGCGTAGTATTTATGCTAGCTACTAAAGACCCCGCATTTTGACGACCGCAGAGTACAACATCGACAAGGAACGTTATTGAATAAACATATAATTAGAAACGCCCTATCATTATAATAGCACAAAATAGGAATTCTTTACAACACACGAGTTATTTTGTGGCGTACATAACTGCCAGATGTTCTTCGCTTATTCGAAGGCTCCCTTTGTGGCGATCAAGGCCTAGAAAGGCCTTGAAATGAAGTTGCACACATTTTGTGTCATTCGGTAGTATATCACCTTATCATTGCCATCAGATAATGGTACTGGTCGATATTAAAATATTTATAAATATTTTGTTGTACTTTCCACGAAATATCCTTTAACGCAGGAATAAAACCAAGCAAAAAATATTATCTTGTATGGAGCTTGATTTTACACTAATTGATTTCACACAAGATTAAAATGATTATAAAATAACCTAAAATTATAGCAATCGACATGTTCAGTAGCTTTGTACCCTTCAGGTGAGAAAACGAGGTAATAATCAGATAAAAGTGCAAATGAAAGAAAAAGCAAAAACGAGAATAATCAACAAAATGCTTTCGTCAATTAACACCGCTTGACATGTTTCTAGCCATATTTATTCACAAATACACGTCCTACTCGTGATACTAAGTATAATATGAAGAGTTGCACAATACTCCTGACGTGCTCATTACATTTATTGATAACATACTTATCTTTAAAATGTGTTCTAAAGAACAAGATTCTTCGGATTATCTCATATTTGGAATTATTTTGTTACTCTCACCTATCTGTCGCTTTTCATTAATTGACTCAAAAAAATCTACACTACCTAATGATTGTTCATGCAATTTATAGGGGAAATAACTTATAAAAATCTTACAATATCTCCGGTTTAGTTTGTTAAATGAAAATGTTTTAAAACTTCCTTTTAGATTTTCAGTCGCATAATTCGACTGAATAAGTAGAAATTGTCCAATTTTTTTTTCCTTTTTACATTTTATTTACATTTACTAGCCCTTGGCTCACTTCCGTAAGGCTAACACCATTCAGTCAATTTCTTTTTATAGATGGAAAGAAAGAATTTAAGAGAACGTTTGTGGAATAAGTAAGAGGCTAAATGAAATATTCAGGAGAAGAGCATTTTTCCAGTTAACTACCTTAGCAAATTTCTCTGTCCCCTAAGTATAAACATCTTTATTATAAAAAGCTAAAGGCGAAATCATTTCCCCATGTGTCTGTTGATCAAGCCTCATGAATGTAATTTCTCGTATCTGGTTTTCTAAACTTCAGATTATCTTCCTCATACTTGATACAGATATGGATACAACGTTTGATTCTTTCAAACTATCTTCCCCATCCCCCATAACCCCTCTATTCGTTGGGGTAGCTACATGCTACTATACTAGGGAGATGATTATAAGCAAGGTGGTTTCCCGTTGCCTTCCTTGACGTAATATATTTTAGAACTGTAGCCGAGTGTGTATGTGTTCACGGGATCGGTTTGTCTGTTTTGAGGGATGAAAAACCCGAGTTGCCGGGGGGAACCCTCCATCTCCGTATGAGACCGGTATCTTCCCCATATCCCTATATTAAGAACCTCACAAGAAATTAGAACCGATAAAACTAGAGACAGAAGTAGGCAATTATGTTCATGAAATAAACTTTACTAAACTAAAAAGAAATGGTATTTCTACTACAGAGAGTTCGAAAATATTTCTGCTATAAATATCACAATACTGACACTTACCTCTTTTAGGGCACTTTCTATTGCAATTGCTGGTAAAATCATTTCAATTACAGATGTTAACACAAAAAACAGATTCAGATCGAGGTGATTAAATTTGTTGGTATCATTCTCGGCCGCTCGAAATGCGAACAACAACGAAATGCAGCACACAGCACTCAGCGTTCCGTATAAAACCAAAATCATTGGTGATAAAATACAATCAGCTCTATTCATTAGATGATAGCAGGTCATGTAACGAAGGCGAAGTTTCTGTAATCTGTTTCCGAAGTCAGTAGAAATTTACGCTTGTCTTCGTAAGCTAGACAATGTGGAGGCTATTGAGCGGAAACAAAACCGAAAGAAAAGTGCAAAGAATATCATCCACGTGGGGATTACAATTCCAGGAATAACATTGGAATAGAGCAATGATAGAACAGTGATGCAAGTGATCAAGATAAAAGGGACATCGCCAATAGTGTGGAGAGAATTGATAATCCAGGTATATAAACGTAAAGAAAAGAATATTACAGAAAAACTAACCACAAGAAATAACGATATGATTTTGAAAATCTTCATACAACGACGATATTCTTGAGGAAATTTCATCTCTTTTTCTAGCTGACAAGAATCTTGGATTAACTGCACAAATTTGGATCCTTGAAAATATAAACTTAGTAGACATGTAACTGACAGTATCATCCCAGCGCAGTACATAATGCTCTTACAAATGTTATTAACATATAGCAAGGTGTTTGAAATGCAATATAACCTAATGAACATGAATGGAAATGCTACGGACAGGAGAAACCAGCACATCGCATACAGCACCAAGAAACTGCATTTCTTGAAACGTAAACTATTTGCATCTTTAGCTGCTAAACCTCGAAGGAAACACATCCCAAAGACAACATGTGTGCGGGCAATTGCACAAAATGTGTCGAACAACGCAGAATGAAAAATATATGAGGGCATTTTGACTTCTGCAACCTTATTTTGCCTAACACTGCTGAACGAAGACATCGGTGAGCTCCCAACTTTTCCAGACGATGCGATAAAATATTGAAGAGAAGGCTTTTGAATTGCGGTAGAGAGCAGCAGTTAGAAACGCCCTTTAGTTTAGATAACACCCCTACAAAAAACACAAATTATTTTGTAGTATATGATGACAAGTTTTCCGCCCTACAAGAGAAGTAAACGTTATTGCGATGCCGAACACTGTTCTCTGTAAAATTTACGCACTGAGTTACTTAAGTAAACATCATTTCAAGACTGACTAATGAAATTTTTAGGCGAAGGTCATTTCTTTCTGACAGTTTAAAAATGTCATTTCAAAGTGTGTAAATTATGAAACATAAGCCAAGGATCATAATGCACAAATTGCGTTGAATTTATGGTGAAGTACAAATATTGTTTTCTCAATTTTTACGAATAAACAATAAATGTTATTCACCAGTAAAATACTGCCTACTGATAGTTTAGTCTGCTTTACCTTTATAAAAACTGAAAGTCATTTTGCAATAAAGGTTTGAAAGAGCAGCTGGATGCAACATTAAAGAAAAATTTAAGCAATTGATTTTTAATTATAATTATTCCTATTGTTTATTGTATTCACTTAGCGCGCATTAATTGATGGATTAATTAACCGCGATAAATTATATACCGAGAAATTATGAATTGTTTGAAAACGAATCTGAAACGTAGGATGAATAAACTTAGAAAAAAAAAACATTTTGTGCTGTTGGGGCTGATTTAAATTCTAGTTGAAACAACTAAATCCAAGAAGAATACACAGGAAAACCTCGCTTAACGCTATTAATTAATCCACCAATTAATGCGCGCTAAGGGAAATCGCGTTAAGCGAATACAATAAACAATAGGAATAATTATAATTGATCCATCAGTTAGCGTAAATTGGGGGGGGGGAGGAATACAGTATAAGCTATATTAGATCATTGATTCACAATCGGTGGTACGCGTATCCCCGGGAGTACGTGTTGGGCCGTTTAGGAGTACACGAAACGTAATCAGTAATGGCGGAAAAAACCTCATTTCCACTATTTTCCATTAAGACAGGCACTGAACAAAAGTGTCAGTATTTAAAACAGCTATTTTAAAAACAATGGATACAATTTGTAGAAATGGGTTTAAAAGGGGAACGCACGTGGAAAAAGGTTGGGAACCACTGTATTAGAGGATAAAATCATCAAAGTTAATAAAAACCAATTGCTTACATTTTTATTTAATGTCTAAACATTTGACTGAGCTACATTTTTACAAAAACATTAAGCACAGATGTTTGAATCGTGCTCGACTTTTTTATCTTGTCATGCAATTTGCGATAACTGGCGATCTCTTTATCAAGAATTCGGCGGACTTCGAAGTCTCGTTCCATATCAAGATCAGCATCAAACAAAATTTCATTAGAATACAGAATGTGATTGAAAATTAGCTCAAGTTCTTTTGCAGTTAGCTTCTTAGTCGTAACATTCTCTTCTTGTTCGCATTCCTTATCTTCTTCTTCATATAAACGCTCGTTGAGGGAGATCATTCTCGCTTAACTGTTCTGAATAGGAATCGAGCAAGTTTCTCAAATCTTCATTATCCAGTTCACTAAATCTAAGTTCTTTTCCAATTGTACTTATTTCTTCAATAATGTTAGATCTTGGATTTTACGCACGATAAACTAACATAGGCTTGAGTTTAAAGTCACCTTCTGCATTACCTCCTAATTAAAGCGTAAAACGATCTTCACAATCATCCTTCTGAATTATGCTTTGCAATTCTTCAGGAAACGAATCTTTATTAGCAGTAGCACATTCCGCAGTTATTCTTACGATATGCAGTCCAGTTCGATTTTTAAAACGGTCAAACCATTCTAAACTCGCAGTAAAGCTTTCACATTCCTCTTGAAATTTGGTCTCTTTCAATGAGGTAAAAATATTCAGAGCTTTTGCCTGAATATTCCCTGTAATAAGAGATATTCTTTATTGGTTATAATCCTCAATCCAGAGTGATAGCAGACTCGCCATCTCGATCATTAAATAGCTTCTATTTAATGATCTGCATGCTTAAAGAAGCAGTAGCAACTTTTCTTTGTTCTTTGTATTCTTTGCTCTTATTTTATATAGTCCAAACTGTAGACTCGCTGTATCCCAGATCTCGCACAATCATTGTATTACTAGCGCCATTTTCATGTCTCTTAATGACTTCCAGTTTTTCTGCTCGCTGCAAATTGGCAACAAAAAATTTCGCGTAAAGTAAAATTTCGCACAACGTAAAAAAATGGCGTTAACTGATTAATCGCTCGCTTAAAACGGAAAATAGTATCATTTCATTCAATTGCGTTTACTGATTATTGCGCATATCGAATCCGCGTTAAGCGAGGTTTTCTTGTATATTATGCATAACATTACCATGTGACCTTTAGCGGGTTCGCCTATTTCTCCTCGATTAAAACCCAATTATCCAGGTGACTACCAGATTCCTTGCTCTTGTGGGTTATCTTATTTCGGAAAAACAGGGCGATCTGCTTTATTCCTCTAGAACAGGGATTCTCAACCTATGGTACGCGTCCACTGGTGCTACGTGAGCCACTGCCGGGTGGTACGAAAACAGAGTATAAAATAAAAGGATAAATTAACATATTTTTTTTTACTCGCAACATGAGTTGAGAATTAAAAATGTATGCACAAATATTTAACAGTTCTACTTAAAATATTTCGTGGAACTAAATGAAAACAATTAGATTTTATATTATCATTATACAAACGTTTTTAATAATATACAAAAATAATACGGAAGTTCAATTTGCATTTAATAAGTATTAAACAAGTGACAATGACAGGAAGTAACTCGAACATATTTGATCGGACAACAATGGGAAACAGTTTGTCCGTTGTCGTTTGTTTAGCCGGAGGCCCCATTTACAAGTAAGAGTAAGAAAGTAGAGGTGTTAGATTATTTTATTTGAATGCGAGATTTTTCATTTGTGAAATTTTAATTTTTATATGTAGTTTGTCCCAGAGGATAGAAACCGGAACATGAATAAGTGGTTGACGAGCGGGTCCTCAAAAAGATCGAAAGATGAGTCTAAGCAGGAGAAACAAATCTTCTCTGCCAGAAGCCACTACTTATCCTAACCAACCCACGTCATCATACAAGAATGCAACATCATCGTACAAGAATGCAACAAAAAGCCCCGTACAGCACAGCGTAAATATAATCTTCGTTATTTATCATATAGTTTCACATATATTGGAGAAGAAACCGCACTTCTTTCCCAGTGTGTGATTTGTTATGAAACGCTATCAAAATATTCGATGAAGCCTTCCCTTCTTAAACGTCATTTCGAAACCAAGCATGGCGATTTAAAACACAAACGTTTGGAATATTTCTAGAGAAAACTGTCCAATTTTTCAGCAAGGAAAAACCAAATCTCCTCATTTTGAGGATTTCACAAAAAGGCACTGGGGGTATCTTATGAAGTCAGTTTAAGAGTAGCTAAGGCAGGAAAACCGCACACGATCGGAGAGTCATTAATATTACCAGCAGCTACAGATATGGTTAGAATAATGTTTGAGGAAAAGGCAGCAAAATAACTTGAAATGATTCCATTATCCAATGACACCGTATCACGAAGAATTTCAGATTTATCTTCAAATGTTAAGGAGAAGTTAATAGAAAAATTCAGGCTAGTAAATATTTTTCCATACAATTAGATGAAACTACTGACATTACCAGCATGGCCCATCTTCTTACGTATATAAGATTTATAGATGGGAAAACAGTGAAGGAAGAGTTCTTGTTTTGTGAACCACTGCCTGCTACAACCTCAAATGAAATATTTTCAAAATTAGACCAATTTATGAAAATGAATGATATAGAATGGAATAAATGTTTTGGTGGTTGTTCTGATGGAGCATGTGCAATGGTTGGGAAACACAATGGCGTTGTTGCAAAAATTAAAGTAGTTCCACGAACAAAATTTGTACACTGTAGCATTCATCGCGAGGCTTTAGCCGCAAGAAATATCCTTGTTGCTCTGAAGACAATTTTGAATGAAAGTGTGAGAATTGTTAACTTTATTAAGTCCAGAGCTATGAATTCACGACTATTTTTCCTTTTGTGCAATGAAATGGGTGCTGAACATGATTCTCGTTTTACTTACACCGAAGTTAGGTGGCTGTTAGGGGAAATGTATTGAGCAGCCTGTTTGAACTTCGTTCAGAAGTGCAGATTTTTCTCTCTGACAAATCCTCAGACTCAGAGTTGAATTATTTCACTTATGGACTGTGGCTTGTCCGGTTGGCTTACCTGACAGATTTATTTTGCCACCTGAACCAGCTGAAGACGAGCTTGCAGAGTGCGCGTAATTGCTTATTTTTGGTACAGGATAAAACTTCGGATCTTAGGAAAAAACTTGGCTTCATCATCAAAAAATTCGATACTGGAAACACGTGTTCCTTTCCATTGTTGGATGCTTTCTTAACTGAGAATGAAATTCTTCTTCATAGTGAACTGGCAGTGAATATAAAGAAGCATCTTGGGAGTCTAATCACAAATTTCAAGGAATGCTTTCCTGAAAACCTAGCTTCAGAATTTTAGATTAGAGTGCAGTTCTCTATTGATGACACCTTACCAGAAACGTTAACTCCTTCCGAGAAAGATGAACTAAACTGCTACGGAAGTCTCAAACAAACGATCCAGAGGATGGATTTAACAGACTTCTGGTTGGCAAAGAAGAAATGACTATCCAATGATCTCATAAAAACCTGTAAAATTTCAGTTGCAATTGCAACTACTTATCTTTGTGAATGTGGATTTTCTTCTCTCATTTATATCAAACCCAAGTACAGGAATAAGTTGAATGTTGAACCTGAATTAAGACTCAAATTAAGTTAATTGAAACCAGACATTAAGAAGCTGTGTTTAGCTGAACAAGCACAACCTTCGCACTGAAACAAGAATGTGAGTTCTGTAACTAAAAATATGTTACATTTATAGCTTGTACTGATTGTAAGTTTATTTGAGAACTGGAGTAGCATTATCAGGAATATGTGTTTGTCAAAATTTGTTTATGTATTCACTCCTTACTATTTTAATTTTTAAAAATTGCCCATTTTACAAAACAATCCATTGATAGATTCAAAGAGTATCTCTTTCTCCATACATATCTGAATAAAATAATAAATAACTAAATAATCACTAGTATTGTAGAAAAATGCTTATTTTGCTCCCAGAACCAACAAATCACGCTTTTCCAGAATACATTTGCTTACTGGTACATCTAATATCCTGAATGAAATATAGTGGTACGCCACTGGAAAAGGTTGAGAAGTTATGGAACATACCTGCTCTATAAGAACATGAGTATTATATTCAATAACTTGAGCCTGAAGAGTCTGGACTTGCAGAGCTTGTCAACACTAGACATAGAGGTCATTTTATATATATATATATATATATAGTGTAATTTGTAATGGATAACATCATACATCCCTTGTGATGAAGTTTCGTATATTAAGTCATTGATTTATTAATATTATATCTATAGTATAGTCTATATACTGGTTATGTTTTAAGATTTATTACAAGCATACTATTTCATTGGTGTTTCCTGTTATTGCTTTGAAGTAAAGATTGGCCAATCTTCATTTAATTGTATGTGTGAATGGTACATGTTGGCTGGAACTTCCGTGACTGGTATTGATGAGATAGAGTCGTACCGAATCTGTGAGCGAAAATTATCTCCTCACTAGCAGATCCAAGTAATGTGGATGGAAAACGTACGTCAGATGTATTCATACAACTTGCTTTTTTATTTATTTAAAGTGAGGTCGCTTTGTTAGATTTCCGCTTCATGAAGGAAGTTTACAATATTTTGATCTATAAGCAGCGTAATCAAGCATTGTGAAAGGTGATTTTGTTCCGAAAATGGAATTATATTATCCGTTACTATGTGGATTCATTTACATAGGTATATATCATCTCGTACATTATATTCTGCAATACAGCTTCTTCTGTACATTATCATATCTTCTATACACTGTCTACCAATAATTGTCCGGATACCCCTCCTGTTATTTGAAGTTATGGAACATTCCAGGTTTGTTAATAAAATAAACACCGTTGTGCAAATAGTAGGAAGCAGTATTTCATCGTAGCAGTTGAATACAGGTGGTATGGCAACAGGACATGAACTCAGCGACTTCGAGAGAGGTGTCGTCGTTGGGTGTCACATTGGTGACATGTCCGAACGTGCCATCGCCGCTAAACTGGAGCATCCAAAATCAACGACTGGCGATGGGATCAGCAAATGGAGACGTTATGGCATCACTAATGCAGTAAAACACACATGGTGGCCACCGAAAAAAAACGGATGACACGTAAAACACAGCTACAATCGGCACAGACCATCCGTGAAGAGTTCCAGAGCGCCAGTAACACTATGATGAGCACTAATACTATACGAAAAGAACTCCATTTACAAGTTGACCAGTGTAAAGCGGTACTCTTGAGCGATTAATCAAGGTTCATCTGTTTCCAGTCTCATGGCAGGTGTGGAGGCAGCTTGGTGAACACTTGTTACCATAGCGTGTTGTACCCATGGTAACGTTTGGTGGAGTAGGAGTAATGGTGTGAGAGGTGCAGTCAGCTAGTTTTGAGTGGGACCACTGGTCGTTTTCCATGGGTCCGTGAAGGCAGCCCAATACCTAGATATTCGGGAGAATCATGTGACGCCTATACTGTGGAGTTTTATGGAACGGCTCCATTCCATAAATCTCCAGTGTTCATTCAAGACGACAATTCCCCACGTTACAACGCAGCAGTTTTTTATGGAATGGTATGTTAAACGACTGCTCTTGCCTGTGCAGAGTCCTGACCTCAACCCCTCAACCTTTCTTTAGCATTAAAAAGTTTGAAATTCACTTGTGCACATCTCTCAAAGATTGCCATCAATCCTATACTTGACATAAAATGTGTAGTTCGCAGAATTATATTTACTAAATAAAAGGGACAATTTTTTTATTAATTATGAGATTTAAATTTTGCTTGTGAAGATATTCAAGGCAGGTTATTGTTTCCACGTGTCTGAATAGAATATCATAATATGGAATACAAATAACATTCGTTTGTTTTGATAGCTTAGAAATATGTATAACTGCAGTTTGAGTTGATCCTAAACTGTATTCAACAAGCATTATTATTGTTATTTTATTTATTATTATTACATTAAAATATAAATATTTACGTATCTTAAAAGTCCCGTTTTACAATTGCAACACGTTTACACAAACTTACATGTGATTGACGATCAGTGGATGTCAATGAATATTTCTCATGCTAATTTTGATCTAATTCTTAGCGTATTTAAATAGGAAAAGATTGAAGGAATCACTGTTAACGGCATGTTATAAGAGATACGCGAATTGGTTGACTGGGCCTGAAAAGATTATTGAATTCACGTGGAAGTTTTGATAATTTTGACAATAGTTTTTATCCTTTTTACCTTTCGTGATAGTATTTAAGAAAAAGAAAAAAACCAAACTCGCCAGTTAAAGCAAATAAAATTAACCAAATGACTAACTTTTAAAAATGAGTGTTTTTCGACTTACCTCTTCCACAGCGGTGTCGACATTCATGGCTGGCAAAATTATTGCAGTTGCTGAAGCTAAGCTGATAAATACGTCAACTAGTAGCAAATCACGTCGGTATTTTCACTGTTGAACGAACGAAATGTGAACAGTAATGAAATGCAGCAAACAGCTCCTATACATGAATAAAACATCCTATACATGAATATCATAGGAGAAAACATCTCGTCAACTGCGTTCATAAGACGATAGCAGGTCATATAACGAAAGCGAAGTACTTGAAATTGTTGACTGAAATCAGTTTTCGATAAACCATCGCACTGCCGTGTCGACAGTGTAAGCGATATCGAATGAAAAGAGAAACGAAAGAAAATTGCAAAAAAAATATCATCCAAGTAGGATCACGATTATCGAAATAACGTCAGAACCGAAAAATGCCACATGCAAGAGTGAAGAGGAGATTTCATTAGGATGTCGAAAGTAGTGGCATTAGAGTGAATGGTAAAGAAAGGTAATGGCACTACAGAGAAAGCTACAGCTAAAATAACAGTAATTGAGACAATCTTGAATGCCTTCATGGAACGAGAATATTGTTCGAACAACTCCAACTCCCGTTCTAGCCGACAGCACTATTTGAGTAATTCCCCGAAGCGAGAAGCGTGAAAATACAAAGTGAGCCGGCAAGTAAATGCAAGTACCGTCACGCAAGACATTTCGATGATCTGAGGGAAGGTATTAACACTCAAGAAATCCCCTTTAATTATATATTCTCTTTCAGTAAAACGGATCAGAACCAGCATGGAAAAGCCCAACCAGAACAGCCCAACCAGAAAAGCCTAACTCAGCGTGCATGATTAACACTAAGCAGCTGCATTTCTTGACACGTAAGCTGTTGATGTTTTTAGACTTCAGACCTCCAAGGAAAGAACTTGCAAAGACAACGTTAATGCGGGATATCGCACGAAATGTGTCGAAAAACACAGAACTAAAAACATGCGGAGACATTTTCTCATCCCTCTGTTGTTCTACACAAATCATAGTTTGGCATCCTTCGGCATTAACACGATGGAATAAAACGCTAGAGAGGAGAGTTTCTGAAGACTGGGAACGAAAACAATCCCTTTGCCAGTTGCGCATCATTATTATTAACTGTCTGCTCTCATGAGCAGACTGTTAATGTAAACTCATGTACGCAGAGTCATGTAACTCTGCGTACATGAGTTGTTTCCAAAGAATAATTGGGAGCTGTTCATTGCAAGACACGCAAGTGATCGAAACATTGTTGTTGACTTGCTGAATGCTAAACTCACGTATCTTTATTTGCATGCCTTTATAATTTGTTTTCTGCTATGCTGATTACCCAATATACGCTTTGCTATGGGAGGCATCTTTGTTAGGCCTATAAATGCTAGTTTAGAAATAATGCAAAGTGCATTTTATAGAATATTGATGCACTACTCTTCCTCCAGGAACGATATGGGAAGTGTCGCTTCTATTAGTGAATGCTCAATTTATAATAATAATCAATTCGATTATTTTTTATAAAATCGAAATTGACTTGTTTTATTTATAAAAACACATCGGGGACAAATTTAAATAGTGATTGTAACTTTATCAATTCATATTATATTTACAACTATCCAATCTTTTGTTAGAAAAATAAGTTTTTTTTTCCTGCCATGCTATCTTACAACATACAACAATTATGAGAAAGAACCTTAGATCAATTTGGTCAATAACTATTGGTTTATTAGGTCGTAAACATTGAAATACTCACTAATAAATAATATAAGAAGACACCATCTAGTTTCACCACAGATTACTTGTGCGTCTTCAATGTAAAAAATATAAAGGTAATATTGAAAAATAAAAGATGTAACGTGAGAAGCTGGTAGACCCGTTGTAGTATGAACAATCGAAAACGAAGGACCAGTGAAGCGTGACACGAGTCGCCAATTTTCTAGCATTGTTTGGAGATTATTGGCTGAAAGTTGAAATCTGGCATAAGAAGAGATTTACAAAAATATTCCCGATATTGAACAATGAACAACACGGATTTACTAAGGGAAGGTCATGTTTTAGCAACTTGCTCACGTTCTATGACAATTACCATTGAACTAGACAAGGGGAATGGATACACCATGATACTTTTGGATTTTGCTAAGGCTTTTGACAGAATACAACATGAAAGACTGCTGCATAAATTGGAGAAACTGGGTTTGAGTTATACAACATTAGCATGGATAAGAGGATGGCTGACTGACAGATATGAAAAAGTGGTATGCGAGGGATCTGAGTTTGCAAGGTTTAAGCTAACAAGTGGTGTACCACAAGGATCAGTGCTTGGTCCATTGTTATTCAGTCTGTACATTAATGATATTGGGAAGGATTTGACAAGCGACATACAGTTATTTGCTGATGATGCAAAGATAGGCAGGGTAATCATGAATGCTGCTGATATACAGCCCTTGCAGAATGATTTGAATAAGCTAGAATTGTGGACATGGGAAAATGGGTGTCAGTTCAATGTCAGTGAATGTAAATTCATTCACTTCGGCATGATTACATATCCAATGTCGTATTATATTGGTAGGAATAGGCTAGAAGAAACTGATGAAGCTAGGATTCTTGGAATGTTAATAGATAGGAAGTTGAAGTTCAGGGGACATGTGGCAAAGATTGCAAATACAACTCAAAAGATAATTGCAATGCTCAAACGAACGTTCACATGTAAAGATAAGGATGTTATTTTGCCTCTTTACAAGGCCTTGATAATACCTTACTTGGAATATTGTGCGCAGGTCTGGTCTCCTGGTTTCCGATGTGATTCTGATATATTGGAGAGAGTACAAAGGCAAGTGTTAAAAATGATATCAGGATTGTGGAATACTGATTATGAAGACAGGTGGTTGAGAATTTGTAGATTGCAGACAGGTGGTTGAGAATTTGTAGATTGCAGACACTAGCAAATAGGAGAAAGAGAATGATATGATTGAGACTTACAAACTGCTGAAAGGTTCATACAGGATTTCAATTGATGGGATTTTTCAATTTATGGAGGGTGGGGAAAGGACGAGCGGGCATCCTCGGAAGCTGAGAATGAAGGCTGCCGAGATATAAGGGCCAGATTTTTCTCTCAGAGGGTAGTGCGTGATTGGAATGGATTGCCATTGGATGTTGTGAGTGCAAGCAGTGTGAATGAATTCAAGAAGAAGTATGATAGCTGGTGTGTAGTATATGGCCTCCCTCGATGAGTCTCTGACTTCCTGGAGGTATCTCTTAATAATAATAATAATAATAATAATAATAATAATAATAATAATAATAATAATAATAATAATAATAATAATAATAATACGAAGGTTCATACCTTGATCTTTGTTAAGCCAACCATGTTAAAACATAACAATTGAGAATTCCTTTATCTAAATGGGGAGAACGTTTTTCTTGTACAAGTCTAATTTATGCACAAAGTCATATGAGCAAGGAGTTTTGTAAACCCATGGTTGTTTTCAAAACGGGTTACTGTCTTCGGGAGGTTACGGAGGCTTCGTATCACGATAGGGTTGAAAGCCATTCTGATGTTACGAGGTTTGCGATTTTGATTAAAATACCACCCGTACAAAGAACTGTAACTGAGTTTCTGTGGCACACGTTACAATCTGAGGAAAGGTTTCAGATAAAGTGCATAGGGAACTCATTTCCGTTTTTCATTCTGAACGCAAATATCGTAGACAAGTGATGTGTCCCTCAGAACGATTCTTCATGCGCCGTATTATTTCACTGGAAACGTGATCTATCAAGTTATAATCTGGTCCCCTCAAAATAAGCTATAGATCAGAAACGTTTTCGTCAGATTTAAAAAAAAAAAAAAAACTAGGCTGTATAAAAATTTACCTCTGGAACCAAGTTCTCAATTCTATGAAACACAAAATCAGAGTTATTCATCACTTCAATGTGCACATTTGTATTCATTCAGAGTCCAGATTTAATCACGAGTGCATCCGTTGCTACGCATGTATCAGGGTTTTGTGGAAGCAAAAGTTCGCCGAGGGAAATTTAGGCAAGCATCGCATGCATTTAACTGTGCGTGCAGCGTCCTGAGTAGCTCTGTTCGATATTGATGATGTTCTTTTGACTGAAAAAGACCTACGTTTGATAACCGTCTAGAACGCGATTTCATCATAGCTTTAGTTGCTTTAGACGTAACTACACCATTCAAACCAAATCCCAGTCTGTGAATTATTGTCTTCAAATGCCAATTTTATAGTAAACAGTCCTAAAGGCTTACAGCTATAGATTCAAAGCTCTTTTCCCTTGAATATATTAAAATAGGAGTTAAGCTTATCCCTGATAATTGTTCCTCCGATATTTTTTAATTAGCAGGGTAAATCATGGAAACAATTTACAAAGAGCAGCTTATGAAACAGTGGAGCATTCTCATCATCTATCCTAATGTAACAAATATTTCAACATGTTTAAAAAACAGACTGCTCCTGTTGCCGCACTAATAAAAGATTTTGAGGAATCCTTTCTAACATAAAAAATAGAAAGTCTTGATTTCCACTGCATGGTGAATTTCGTTAGTCGCTGGATTTGGTCATTCAAGTAAATTGCAGAGCTCCTTACAGGCAGTGATATGAAAAAATATGCGAATCTCATCACAAGCAAGGATGTTTATGAATGCCGTTTAGTTGGTAGATGAGTTTAACCGCTGTATGGGGTCGCTTCCTTGCTTATTGTTGGCCTCCAGTAGTTCGAAATAAGTTCTATCTTGGATCTATAGAGGAGAATTCCATGATTATCTTACATATAGTTTAGCAACCCTTATGTTAGATCCTGAATGAAGGAATCTTGCAAAGAAATCATTCATTCAGAATCTAACATACTAAACTTATTAACAAAGAGAAATACCTGCACATCAGCTGAAATCAAAAGTTAAACTTCTTCATTTTTTGTATAAAATTTGTATTCTTTATTTCATGTGCCATATATTTGGGTTACTGTGATCATATTAAGATTTTATTTTGAGTATGTCTTAAAAGAGGGATAATCTGACTTAATTTAAGCCTCGCTTAAGGTGTGTAAAAATAACTGTGAGTCACGTCACCAAATAGTTACTAAATTAAAATAGTTACTAAACGCTGGCGGCAGTAGCATAAGCGGAATGAATATTTACTCGCATTCTGGGAATAGAAGAGCATAACAGCGTCGGGAAAAAAGCAAGGGATGAACCCAAGGGGTGAATTGATATGGGCCGTGTGCAAAGGGGACTCCGAAAAAAAAGAGGGCGCTCTATTGAAGAATATAAGGGGACTGGCTCAGAAGTTAGCGGGAGTTCGCGAAAAGGGGGGGGGGAAGAAGCGTCTGTGCTAAGATAAGATGTCGGACAGCAGGCTTTCTTGAAAATGGAGAAGGATTCTTCGCAGAGCTGAAGGTAAAATTTCCAGTCCTAGCAGAATCAAGCCGTCGCTGAAAAGTCCCATCGAAATGTTCCTAAAATGCAGAGATTAAGTCCGTTTTCGGCAGAAATATGACGATAGCACAACCCCTACGTTGGCGTATGGACAGCCAATAGACAAGAAGTAACGATGTACACGTGGTGCTGAATGACGCGGAAAAAGTACGGTAAGGTAAAATCACTGTATTTTGTGTATAAAATTCATTAGAAGAGAGAAGATTGTTTGTGAATGTAAAAATTAAGAACAGTACTCTAATGAACTTTGTGGACAGTCTCTAATTAGAAAGTTAACCTCCTTTAAGAGAGTAAGAAGAATTGTTTAGAAGAGATCTTTAGTATTGTATGTGATAGGATTAATTTACTGAGATTACAATTGTGGATTTCAGTAACTGAGTTGCATTAGAATGATTGTTTATATTATTTTATGAATAGCATTACAGAAAGGAATTTAGCTTAACTTCATATCATTTGCTATCTATCCCAATATGCAGTAATTGTGTTTCTCATGCTTTATGACCTTTGATTTAATTTAGAATATGTTAACCTCTTAACTCGAATTCATTTATTAATGAGTCGTAATTGAGTGTATGAATTTTGTATTGTGTTTAGATATTCCAATAAACATGTCATATTTACTTCAACCTGAGTCATGCCTGATTACGATTCCGAATTACCACTTATAAAATTAGAGCCTATTTTTGCGGAAAGAAGTATAAATCACATAAATAAAATATTTAACACTTATTAATGTACTACAGGTTTACACAATCTATTTGGGAGGGGGGAGTCGTATAAAAATTTATAACGTTTCAGATTTCATTTTCTTCAAGTACTACACTGAATGTCGTTTATTTGCTCATCACTGTGCACTCTTTTTTCAGAAAGAAATTATTCATCAGCTTGTTGTGCTGAGAATGCGTATGCATCCCAGAAAGACAATGTATACGATGATGTGAAAAAATTAAAAACATGTAATGAATAGCAACTTGTAAATAAATAAATAAATAATTGGAACTCAAAAGAGTTTTTACATATATACTGAAATAGGAGCTCTCTGAAGTCCTATTTTAAATGATGCATGTTACATTGCCAATTATTTCATCGGGAAATATAACAGAAATCGCTAAACCATTTTAAATAACTCTGTGCACAGCAGCACTACGAGAATGCATAAAAAAAAGAAGCTTCCACAACAGAACCAGTTGCAAATGATTTCCTTGGTTGCATTGGAGAGTTAACCATATTAATTCTGATTATTCGTTTAATGCTTTGAAACAAATCATTGTTTATTGCGTGCCCCTGAATTCAGTGTTGTTTCTTTTCCAGTGTTTTCTTTAATAGAATCCTTTTTTATTATCAAATATTGAGCACTTATTCTTCTATGCCTTTATTGTCGCATTCGGAAGCACGTCACTTATTCTGTGGCACAATATGTAGGTTACAACTGTACTGTACATCTGACAGGAAAACAAAAAGAAAGAAAAATTGCCACACACACACACACACACACACATACACAACACTGCTTAAAATTTCTCGTCATTTCATCGTATAACAAATTAGTAGTTCTTCTTTTTAATATGTAGTCATTTCAAACTGTTTTCAAACTGCGAAAAGAAATTGTAAGACTTCACAATTATAATTCGTAGTTTCTCCCAGTAAGAAAGAACGATTCATAAAACATCATCAGATAAAAAATAGGCTGGGCAGAATTTTCGCACAAAGATCGGGAAGCCAGCATCTGTATAAAATTTCATTATTAGTTTACATCTGATGAAATCTCTCTCTCTCTCTCTCTCTCTCTCTCTCTCTCTCTCTCTCTGAAAAACGTTTAATTGATTGACAGTTAGGATTCAATATCAATAAGTGCTTGATAGATGGAAAATTCGTTTTCCGTAAGGTAGTTTGGTAAGCAGAAGCTCCATCTACACTCTTGTTTACAAAACTAAAAGTCGGAATCCTTTTAAGAAGCTAAGGAATATTTACGTGCTTTTCATCTGAACCTCGTTTCATATTACTATAAGGCATTAAATATGCTATTTAATGTTAACTTCTGGTCTCGTAGTTATGTGATATCATTAGCGTATTCTAAACAGCCACTGTGGAATATAACAAAACATTTCCAACACAATAATTTGGGAATAATGCAAACTTTATCATAAAATAGTTTGGTAACAAACTCGAGTAGTTCGAATTCAAATTTATATAATCAGAACTGAAATATTTCTTACGAGTTAGAATTGGGCAAACTTCTGAAGACATCAACCGAAACTTTTTAACTTTCTGACGCCCAATGTTACGAGACTAAAGCGTCAACTGACGGTTATCTGAAATGACGCCAGACGAAACTGACACAATGAAACTAGAATATAATATTTTTATGACGTTCTTCTGGCTAGTTTACCTGTTCTTCCGGAATAAAAGCACGAGACCATATTCCGGGAGGAGGACCCTTCTACTCCGCATAAGATTGACGTAACTTCAGTTTTAGAGTTCTTATAAAGCTTCTTCATACCAGACAGGATTCAAACCAGGCGTCTTTCTGACCAAATAGTATTGTCAATAATTTTGAGCTACAGTGGACCCTTTGAGACACTTTAAGGGGTCCTCTGTATTACCACAAATGCCAATAGCCTGCAGACGTTGTCTGCAGTTTTGCTAAATACTTCCAATGTGGGATCACATTTGAAATAATGCACATCTTTGGTATCCCTCGATATAATATAGTTGCTATATGAAACTTTTCTTGCTTTATTAGATAGCATTTCCTTGAAAATCTGAAATAACTCTAATAAGCACCTGAAAAATACAAGCAAATATATTTTTGTCAATGAATATAGGTCATTGTTTGCTTTGATCTGATCACTTTTTTCATAAGTAACTGAACTAATGGTTCGTTCATCTTTGCGTATTTATTTTCTTCAGAAACTTCACTTACAGACAAACGCTACAAAACGCATGAATTTAAGAATATAAAAACCATTCACAATACTATTTCCGTGGTATATTGTTCAATAATGTAAGCCTAACCATCGAGCTAATGGAATAACCAACAAACTTATGAGCATTATGACTGCTAACGGCCTGGATGGCCTAGTGGTTAGCGTATTCGCTTTGCAACCAACAAACTGCAGTTAGACTTAGAAATGGATACGGATGATTGTGTTTAGGTTGGAGATGATTATTACCTTGCCCAATGTGAGATCACATTTGAAATAATGCACATCTTTGGTATACCTCGATATAATATAGTTGCTATATGAAACTTTTCTTGCTATATTAGATAGTATTTCCTTGAAAATCTGAAATAGCTCTAATACATTTTGTAACGTATGCATTGCCTGATGGCTCCATGAAGAAGTCCATTGTTCGCCATTCGCCACTAGATAGGATAAACCTGATGTCAATTCCCATTCTGGGTACTAGCTTCACTAAGACTGGATTAAACGCTGTACAGTCTCTTAAAAGCAGTAGACAAGAAATTCGATTTCTTTTTCAAATTATCAGGTAAACACATAACGTAAAACAAAATGCACCACTCCTGGTTATAGATGCCACAACATTATTTCTAAATAACGCATAACTGTTGACTAACTTATTACTCTTTCTTGACTAATACAGTGGAGCACGAGCAGGTATAAACAAAACATATCCTCCTTGATAAAAATCCTAATAGTTTCTTTCAGTCATTAGTAGTTATAATTCCTTCCATTATCAAACGCTTTCCAGTAGTTTCTGGCAGAAAGCCAGTGCTCTTCACTCCTCCTTTAAATCAATAATATGCTCCACTAAGGAAGGGGAGGGTGGCCTTTGCCGGCACCCCCTAATTCGACATAGTTCATCCTACAGGTGCTTTATTGGTCACGTTTGCAGTCATTGCTTTGAGAGATGGAACGTTATTGCTGCGTGAGAGTAGAAGCAAGTATTATAAAATTTCAACAAATGTAGAACACGCACAGTTCTAGTTCAGAACATCAATGAAAGGCTTAGGATCGATCATTCTTGGCATTAAGGGCATTGATCTTAATCAATGTCATGAGAGATAAACTCGACATCGATAACACTGCAGACTCTAAACTTCAACCTTATGACAATTAACTCATGTAAAGTAGTAATCCAAGCATCAGCAATATGTAAGCAAATACATCAGATTGGAAAAATGTGTGCTGTCACTTGTCACTCCGTAGCTGTACGATCCAGGACCTGTGTGTGTCTTTGAGAATACCAATGGACGATACATTTGCATGAATCAAGGCATTGTTAAAATGGTTTGGTGTTGTGGCTGCTCACATCTTTAAACACCGTACTCTGACTTAAAGATGAACTAATTAGCCTTCTCAAGGAGCAATGCGAGTAATTTACACATAGAATAAGTACGGAACACATGGTTGTGTTCTGTACTTATTGTAACCTTTAGAAATTAATTTCTTCAGTAGATTAAAAGTGTGAACTTTATAATGCTTAATTATTGCCCAATTATACGTACAACCATTTTACTCAAATTATATTTTCCTTTCATTCTCATATGAAATGAGTTGCTGTGGCTCACTCGATTTCAATGATGCTCCAAAGCCTTAGGTTTGATTACCATTAACAATGTAAAAATCATGATAAGTGCTTGTTTAACTGAAGAGGAGTTGGCCTGTCTTATAAGGAGTGGCAGTACAGTCCAAAAGAAATTCGCATGCAGGTAATTAACAAAACAACATCCATTGATCTCACAGCCATAATTCCTTCAGTCTTAATGCAGAAAACAATAACAGCAATGCTGTTATTGTTTTCTGCATTATTTTCGGAAATGCTGTTAACCCATTTCTTGTATACCCATTATTCGATATAAATTATCGAAAATGCTTCGAAGAGAACCGCAGATTTCCTTCATAGGCCAGAAAAGTTACATAATGCTAGCCGCATACGTTTTCAAGACAAGTGTAAAACGTAATTAGTCATATAGGTGAATTCTGGAATCTAATAACAATAATTAGTTCAGGAAAGTCAATAGCGCAAGCGTACATAAACATTATGAGAGAAAACTGTAATAAATAATTTTCAAACCAACATTAGATAACTCAGAAATTTCACTTTTTCTTCTCAGCAAATTAAGGTATTAGTGATTCTAGATGCAGGTAACAGGTCTTGTGCTGTCAATCTGCAAAATCAGTCTGCAGGCAACTGCAAGTACTATCGGGTAACCTGCTAATATACTACAAGGAAAGCTGTTAAAAATACGCAGAATCTTCTTATCCTTATAACACCTTTACTGATAAGAATCGGTGGAACGATGAAAAGATGTGCCGACAAATCATGCATAACGTTAAGAAATTAGATTTCGTGAAACTCAGAATAGTCACATCTTTAGGTTTCAGTCATCCGAAGAAACAAGTCCTGGAGACAAAATGTGAACTTGCAATGTAACTAAAGGTGTCGAAAAATTCGGAGCTGCAAATATATGGATTCATTTCGTCAGTTTTAACTGTACTTCTCTTCACACTGGTCATTACAAATGATGGTGGCATATTCCCCATTTACCACGAACGGTGGAGATACTCAGCGAACCAGTTGGTAGCAATGACGCCTTTTGATGGACAGAACTGAGTTCGATATATGACGAATTTTTAAATCCGCGTGTCAAAGTAAAGCTGCTTGGTAGATAGCAAGCACAAAAATAGGAAGCAAGGTTTCCTCAAATAATTTTGAGCTTCTGATTCAGAAACTACTCAACACATGTATATTATAGATAGAAAATGGTATCTATCCCTCATTATATAGTCTCAACCTGTCCTAAGGGGCGGTCGAGAATCGGCACACGAATAAAATAAAAAAATGCTTCTCTCATAGTCTCATAGAAATGTTGACCTAATCTAAACAATGAACGGTTTTAATCACACTATGAATGTGATTAAAAGGTTGAAGAAAAATAACTGAGCTTATCGGAGGTGTTGTTGTGAAACACGAACCTCAGCTGCATGCTCCGCCTATGTTGAAGACGCAATAAATTCATCAGCGATCATCTTATCCAATGTCTTCAAAAAGGCTAAGTACAGTAAATTGGTCTCCTGTTCAATGAAAGCAGCGTCTTCTCGTCATTTTCCTAGGGAATCGTATGCATCCTCTCTCCTGCGCTTCCATCCCTCCCTGTCTTTCAGATCACGCCACTGTTACTGCACCTAAAAATAAAGCTGACTTCCAGATATCACTCTTTTCCTCTAACCCTTGCATATATGACCAATGCAAATCGCCTGTTACCATACCAGAAACCGAACATTTTGCAGAGAGTGGCAGGTACTCTCTCTGTAATTGGGTATCCAACTTTCCGTCTGGTCGTTCACTGAGTGCCATGGTGGAAGGCTTTCTATCTCTTCGAGTTTCGTCGCCAATGCAGTGTTTCATGAGGACTGGGTTATATCGCTGACTCTTTCTGCTATACATCAACTCTTCTTTTCCCTACGGCTTCTCTCCAACTGTACTCAAACGTTGCAATCCAGAGCTTACACCTGGATGGAATCCTCAATACAAACTTCCTTACATTACTAGCATTTATCCAAACGCTTCGGAACACGCATATGTCCAGGCTATTAAAAAAAGTTATAAAAGTCTACCGTCAAATTACTAACCAATCGCCTTTACTTCGTTCCTCTCCAAAATAATGGAGAACGACATTCACAGTGAAACGCTACCAAGAATCCCACCAATTAATCAGTGACCATTAGTTTGGATTCCGACAATCAAGATCCTCCGCTGTCCTCTTAATTTAAATCCGCCACGACTTGCTATGGAAACCTTCGGAGAAACGTGTGCTGTCCTCTTAATATTTCCAGAGTTCTCACTGCATTTAGACCAGCTTAGCATATTGTGCTCCGAAACGTAGCTTTACATATGTTCAGTATTTTGATACCAAAATGATAAACCTAGAAAGCCTCCAATATTAGTAAAGTATCATGAAAATATTAAATATCAGTCATCATTTTAAAACCAAATGGATGAAACATAATGTTTTCAATTTTGCCAGAGAGTTTATAAAAATAAAGCTTCGGTATAACTCTCTCTCTCTCTCTCTCGCATATATAGAACAGGATAAGTTGTGAGAAGAGATTCCACTGGAAATGGAGAGAATAATTAATCATTCAGTTCTTAGTAACACGACCATTCCAACCACCAGCAGTCTCACTGAGGTAAGAATGCTAATGGTCGTTTTTGATTGGGAAAAAGTTTCCGAGATTACGTTGAAAGAATTTGTCACAGAAATCACTACTGAACATTTGTTCAGAACTCAGCCACTGTACTCTTACTTAATGTAATATAGAATTCTCTTAGCATGATGCCTTTTAAGTATCGTAAATGTTTTATGCAGATTAAAGTAACTACAAAACTCTGAGTCATGATAAAGACATCAATGCACATGAACTGGAGATGTGGTTGTACGAATGATGACGCTGCTCCTCTTGCGGGAACGTGAAGTATTTCTATATTAGATTGACAGTTAACATCTGTATTTATAAAAACAGCGAGAGGCTATAAAGATACAATGGAATATTAACTAATTTCTAATCAATATCGCAATCTGGATTTGAATTCTTGCATGCTACCCCTGGACAATACCTTAAAAGCTATAACACCTACAAGTAAAAAAAAAAAAAAATTATGTTCTTCAGGTTAGGTTCGAACTCACAACCTCGGCAAAACTCAGAAGTAGTGTTTCATAAGTACCACGCGATAACCAATTGCGCCATTGTAGAAATCCCCAACATTCTCTGAAATGACCTTTGCATTGGCCAATCTATTCCTAGGAATGCCAGACTGGATTCTTTACAGTTCTTTACATTGGCTTCAAAATTAAAATACGTCTCCTCTCCGCTAATTTCTCTCTAAAATGAACAGAAATCTGAATTTTTTTATTCTGCTAGTTTCGAAGGGACTATAATTTTCTCATGAACAGCTGTGAAAATGATTAGACTAAATTACAACAAATACAATAATGAAAACAATCCATATACCGCAAATATACACAAAACGGGAACGAGTCCATTTAATTTTATAGTCCATTTAAGAATACAAAGATGGGAGATAAATGCTGCACTTTGTTTTATGTACAGGGTGTCCCAAAATTCACGCAAGATTTAAATTTAGCGCCATTTGTGCGGTAAAGTGTTGCCAACGAGAAAAAAAGACAGCGTTACAGCTGACAGTTCAGGGTTATTAAAAAATGGACTACACACAGCGAAGAGAGTTCGTTGAGTGAATTTTGGAACAACAACAAGTGGATGCTTATTTTTCGAACAAAATCATCTTCAGCGATGAGGCTCATTTTCATCTTGATGGCTTCGTTAATCCACAAAATTGTCGCATTTGGGGTTCAGAAAATCCACGAGTAATTGTTGAGAAACAAATGCATCCACAACGTGTCACTGTTTGGTGCGTATTTTGGACTGGAGGCATCATCGGTCTATTCTTCTTCGAAAATGCGGCTGGTAAGGCAATAACAGTTAATGGTGCTCGCTATCGCGACATGATAATCCAGTTTATTGTGACTAAATTGCAAGATATGGATGTGGACAACGTGTGGTTTCAACAAGACGGTGCTATATGCCATACAGCCCGAGAAACAATTCAATTACTGCATGAGTCATTTCCTGGTCGTGTAATTTCCCGTTTTGGTGATCAGAATTGGCCGCCCAGATCATGTGACTTAACGCCGTTGGACTTTTTCCTTTGGGGTTTTTTGAAGTCTAAGGTTTATGCCAACAAGTCCACGACCACCCACGCCTTGAAGGAGGAAATTGAGCGCTGTATCAACGAAATTCAGCCACATTTATGCGAAACGGTCATGGAAAATCTCGACAAAAGAGTGCGTATGTGCCAGCAAAGCCGTGGAGGCGATCTACCCGATATGCTATTCCATGCATAATCCTATACTGTATACTTTATGAATCAATAAGAAATTACAATTTTTAATTAAAAACCTGTGTTTTCTATCAAAATTACTTCTTGCGTGAATTTTGGAACACCCTATATATTGTGATTGCACACGCATTTTTAACGCATGCATTTTAAAACAGAATAAGGATAATTTATCAACTAGTACAAGTTATTAAACTAACTCGGCTTATCATAGTTATTATCAGTTCTAATTATTTATTCTTAACTGAAATTTAAGTTATACGCAATGTATGGAATAGCTGATTTTAAACGGCATTGTAATAAATGATCATGCTATAAAGAGCAGCAGATTAAAATATGCTTTAATTAATAATTTATGAAATGCATTCTACTTATCCTACTTGAAAATTTCCAGTTACATTTTTCTTGATTAGATGACCAAGTATTTATCTTTTGTTTTAAAAATAATAAACGCTTAAACCATATATAAATGCATTATTTTTTAAAAACGTCGAATCAGCATCGAGAGTGAAAGAGGAAATCAGATGGACAGAGCGGAAATTTGCGTTCACTAATAATTCTTTGAACGGGATCTTTGAATATATCATATTGATTCTGACAGACGGGAAAATTTTCATAAACGTAGAATCTGCGATTTATTTTACTACAGTTTGAAGTTCAAATAATACTTATGATAAAAGTATGGAAAGAATTAGAGAAACAGTCATATTTTATAGTCAAATGTCGAAATTAGCTGAAAATAATTTTTGGAAATTTTGCCAGAGAGGTTTCAAAAAAATAACTGTCGGCTTCAATGTTGCCTTGGTTTGAACTATTTGAAAAACACAAACTCTGTACACGATTCCTTATGTTCACTATATTAGTGCTTAATTTATCAAAAATTTAAAACGTTTTAGTTTCTAAATGTGAGTATAAAATATAGTTGCATCTATATCTTTCTAAATGTTGAACATTCTTCAAAATACTTCACGTTTTTTCGTGCATAAATAAATGATGTATTGTGCTGCAATTGCAATTTATCATGATAGGTATTCGGTAAACATTGCATTCAAATACACTTTATGATTTCACGCAAAAGGTGTGGTCGATCATCCACAAAAAAAAAAAAAAAGAAAGAAAAATTGAATGCAGCATCCCCTTTTTAGGTCTCTGAAACTAAGACTAAATATCTCACTCACTATTAACGAAACAGCCTCCGTGCATATACAAGCTTTTTCTTCTGATATAAAATTAACAAGACAGGTTGAACGCAAGTACAGAAGGTGCTATTTCGTTGCTGTAACGTGCTCAGAATGTAACTGAGTATCATAATATCTAAATTTTCTATCTAACTTACTGGTGCACAGTGCTGTTTCACTCCGTTTTTTATATGGTATATTTTATTTGAAATGCAGACTAATTCATCTAATCTTGTTTTCGACATTATATCAGAAAATAAAAAATAATCGATAATATTCGTTTAAAAAAAAGATATTTTCGGCTTGCTTGATTAAAAAAAATCACGATTGTAAGTGGACTGCATTCAAGATGTATTTTGTGTTATGAAAAATACTGGAACACCCACAGGAGCTCACGTGATGCAGGTTGACATGCCATTAACAGAGGTTATTCAGCTGTTTTTGATAGCTCGCTGGAAGATATGTAAATAAAGTGGATGTCAATTAGTGCTAAGTTCAGTTTGATATACAATATTATGCAAAACAGTAAAGTCTAAAAATCACGTGATCTTATGTCTAGGGCTTCTTAAGCCAAACAAATATATGTATGTAAATAAAATAGTGACTGGGGCATAGGTGATGGAAAAATACTGAGTTATCGATAGAAACTGTATTGAAGCATAAGAATTAGATTTTATTTGTTATTTATTATTACTTTTTATTTTGTTTATTTTTATTTATTTATCTTCAGAGAGTGACATTCACAGTCAATCGATTGCGTAACTATATTGTCGGCAATAGGAAACCAACTTCTCTCTACCTAAGTCTGTAGTAGCAGGTCATCTGCTTATATAACACAAACCCTTAAGTGCATAGTTATTATTTCAGAGTAAAATATCGAATTATCAGTTATTGAAAAAAAAACATATGCACTTTCTACAGATTTGCTAAATAACGGGAATTTAGTAGCTTTAAATTAGTATCCAGTTTTACGATAACGAACGTGTAGAATATTGAAACCGAAACTTCCTCAGTATGAAAACAGCTGTGGACTCTTATCCTTTTAAAAAAATAAATTATTTCGCATTGATTGTAATGCCTCCCCACAACATAACATAATAATATTTACAATGTCATCAAATCCACAGTGGTAGGCTTACTAACTTCTTGCAAAAAAAAAAAAGTTGTTTTGTTTCAGAAATACGATAGTGACATATCTTAATCTCTACTTCACTCCTATAATATACAGAATCGAATTCGGTAGCCACAGACAGCCAAACACTGATCCACTTAAAGAATATTAGAAAACATATTTAGGACGCAAGGAGAATAATTAAGCACCCCTTTATTGTAGGGGAACAAAAACAGTCCGATCCCACACCAATGCACACAATCATACAATATAAATTTGAACTACAAATTGTGGTCGGATTATTTTTCTCAGAAATGATGTGCGTTAACAATAGCAGTATTACGCATGAAAAGAACCTCATTTTGGCTTGAAACTGAGTAATTTGTAAATGTCCGAATCGGAGCAATGTAGGAAAGCGATTTATATCCCAGCACGTGGATATATTGTCTAACATTCATAAACCTGAGAAGAGTCAATCCAAGTGAAGAAAATGCATTTAATTATTCTTTCATATGACTTCTATTACTAAGTAAAACAGTGATATAAGATATGAGAGCAGCCAGCCGCTTTCAAGTGTAACATCACAAAAGACCGAAATTATTGAAAAGTTTCTTTCAATTCATTCGACATATCGAGATGAATTAAACATTAGGACTTCTCCAATTCTATATTATATTTGGTATTTCTGAGTCTCAATCCCAATTACTAATCATGAATATTATTTAGTCCACGCCGGTAGCCTAGTGGCTTTCCGCTTCGCAACTATATGCCTAGGAAAGAAGTGCACTGGGTTCGATTCCTGTCGCCGATTTCAGGAGCTAAAGGATCTTTCTAGACATAGTCAAGTTAGTCAGTCTTGGGCGTGGACAGCAGGGTTTTTTTTCCTGCTGCCCAGTTTATCGGGTTTTTCCTCCCGAAAGCAGGCAAACCGGCACCGTGAACACACGTTCTACAGCCACAGGATATACCAGGAGGTATAAGGCTGGTCACTTTACCCTCATACGGATACGACTTAGAAGGGCTTTCGTTAGCTATGTAACAGGTCAGTAGGCCTAATACGTATAAGAGAGAAAGAATAGGAAGAAGAAGAAGAAGAAAACTATTTACGACTCGTCTAAATTAATATCAGGGACAAAATAATACACAATAAGTGAAAGAGACATTCGATAAGAAGGCGAAATTGATATCGTGATTAAACTACATATCAATAAAGACGTTTTGTCTGCATATATGTGGAATGATCTGTATTAATAATGATAATTCCATTTCTGTTTTTCTCTCTCATTGACTTCCTCATATACTCTTGTTCACTCAGTTGAATCCACGTTTTCCAACGAAGTCAACAAGTTTTCTACTCTCACAGATTCGTATACTATACACGGCACACACGTCGTCTACTGAATCATCGTGTGCGTTTTTAATTTCAGTCAATTAAAAACGCTGAAAGATGTTCGGTACTTTAGAACTGAATAAATAAATAACTTTTTTTTATTTATTTATTCAGTTATTTTTCTATTCAGTTATTTTTCTATCTGTAACAAAAGTAACTATCTGTTACTTTTGTTACAGATGTATCAAATGGATTATATTACTTAGCAAGTTCTTACCTATATTCGAAATAAATCCACATTGTTGTTACAGAAGTTATAGTTTGTTCAGTTTAGACTAGCTCACGTCATTCTTATTTTTAATCTTTATTTCAAGTCCAATAGTAAATCCTCAACCACGTCCACATTCATATGTATCGGGGATCATTTTGTTACCTGTGTGTCCTTCCTTCGCAGTATGTGATCTATACAGCGGTTGGCCTTTACGAGCCTGTAAAATCTACGTCGATCCCTCTCATCAGTGGAGTGTGGTCAGTCACCACTTGTTCGCTGGGCGGTGGTACGTCCGTTGACGGTATACTCGCGGTAAGCCCTTCATACAGTTGCCATGGAGAATCCAAGGGATCTTACCACTTTGACGATAGAATGGCCCATCTGTCTTGCTGCAATAATACGTCTAAGATCAAAGTCGCTAAGATCGCCACGTTTATCTATGTGCCTCGATTGCGATACACTGTTGGGAAGTCCCGATGTCTGCCTATTTACTTTCCGCACTCGGTTGGAAAAGATATAAAAGTTGTCGAAATAAATAAAAAAAAATTGAAAATTGCAAAACATTTTTGCAAATTCAACTACTAAATTTGGTAAATGAACAAGCACGTTTGAAATCGGAATGAGGTTAAATAATTATAAAATGATTACTCTGTTATAAACTATCTTGATGTAGATAGATCTTACGTATGAAATCACAAACATCGATGTTTAAAATTTGGAATATCGTGCACGAATACGATATTTAGAAATAAGTGAAATAAATAAGAGGAAAAACTCAGTACAATGCATTTTACTGATTTACATTAAGTATTTTACGATATAAAGTTACATAAATTTTAATTTTAAATACTTAAAAGAGAAATAAAAACACATGAGTTAATCAACAATTTATTTTGCAATACCTTATGCAAATTTATTGCACAGATAACAAATCTGCAATAATGTATTGTAAAATGAATTTAAATCACGAAAGGAATTGGACAAGAAAGTTTAAATTAGCAGTTGTAAAACTTTCTAAACAATCAAGAAATTAAAAATAAATTGAAAATTCGAATAAATAAGAAGTTGAAAAAACCTGATTTGCAGAAGACGCAATGATGTTAGCACACACAAAAAATAATTTCAAAAGAAAAGTATTTGTTGATGCGTAACTAAAAATGATGCGTAACTAAAAAGAAATTTCTAATTTGTGCTCTGCAGAGGTGTCACGTAATATTTTATGACGCTAAGAAATTTTAGGGAATCGATAGACAGCCAGTGATAATTTTAGTTATCAATAGTAGTCCGTTCGTGACTACCAGCGATCTGAATACTGCTGGGTACGGCTCACAATACCGCTAGCGCTCACTTTTAACCTTTTCCTTGTACATTACTGTCTGAACTGATGTATATATATATATATATATATATATATACCTTTGATTATAATGCAATATAATGCATTATATATATCACTGCATTATATATCATTATATAGTCCATTTATATCACTCCATGATGAAAATGGTGCTACTTAGTGACACTAAATGCTCGAATTCAATGATGCGTACGGCAATATTAGTTCTTGGGTTGTAATGAGTCCAATGTGGACTCATTACAATCCAAGAACACCATTGCAGTACAAGTAGCCTGCAATGGTGTTTCTTCTTCTTGCATTCAGATGTAAGTTGGAAACAACAGAATAGTAATACGTCAAACGAGGGATTTTAAATAATCAAGAAAATTTTAAAAAATAATAAAGAAGAAAACGAAGTAAAATAAAATTATTTAACAAGAACTGAATTTATGGATGTTAAAACGAAATAAAAAAGGAATATGTTCAACTGTTCAAATTTAATTTCTGGTAATTGAATAACATGAATAGCTTTCATTAGTTTCATTCGGGCTGTTAATATCTGCTTTCAGGGTTGAGTACTGAGAGTGACGTTTTTTAATTCATCTACCATTTCAATGACCGATAGAAATTGCATGGACATTTGATATTGAACAAGGTCGCAGTTATTCATATTTAAAAACACATAAAAATAAAGAAGTATACACAGTTCATGTTTAACTTACAACTGGTTAGTTAGAAAAGATCACTGCTACAATGGAATCAAGAAAGTGTTTATATTCGTTTTGTTTAAAACATTTCAAGAAACACATTCTATGTAGATTCCATTCTTCGTGAAAGGTTTGTATGGTGGTAACACCGACTGTTACATGTGACACATTCCGCAATACTAATCTGAAGTCCATAAACCAATTGCTTGATATTTGGACTACAAATCAGCCACCCACCTGCGGTACCCCTGTCGTCGTGTAATTCGTGCACTTAATATCCGCGAGCTCCTGCCTCATCCACTACCACGACCTCAAGCGGAAATGCACGTGCCCCCGCTCCTCAACCTCCTTCAATACACTTCGAGTCCCAATGTATGACACATAACAGGATGAACCACCATCGCAGGCTACTCGTGCCCTTCTACAGTCTTGCTACTCTCAGCAACCCAAGTATTAATATTAACGTACGCATCACAAAGACATATTTACCACGACTTTTGCAACAGTCGTGCTAAACATACCAGCTCATTACCTTCATGGTATGTAATCCCATAAGGTGCCTTGACTGATTTCTGGTAATTGATATTATTCAATTTACATATAAATTATTCATATGTAAATAATTCATATTGAATTATTCATATTCAAATAGTTATTCACATTTTTTAAATATGAATAACTGCGACTTGTTCAATATCAAATGTCCATTGAGTTTCTATTGGTCAATAGAATGGTAGATGAATTAAAAAACATCACTGAAAGAAGATATTAATCATGTAAATGAAATTAGTGAGAAACGATCACTGCTGCAATGGAATCAAGAAAGTGTTTGTATTCGTTTTGTCTAAAACATTTCAAGAAACACATTTTATGTAAAATGGGATATTTTACACAAAGTCAGACAAAAATAACAGAAATTACAAAAATAATAGAAATAACAAAAAGAACAGAAATAACAAAAGTAACAAAAATAATAGATCTTGCGTATGAAATCACAAACCAGCAAGGTTTAAAATTTGGAATATCGTGCACGGATACGATATTTTGAAATAAGCGAAATAAATGAGGGAAAAACTCAGTACAATGCATTTTACTGATTTACATTAAGTATTTTACGATATAAAGTTACATAAATTCTAATTTTAAATACTTAAAAGAGAAATAAAAACACATTGGTTAATCAACAATTTATTTTGCAATACCTTATTGCAAATTTATTGCGCAGATAAGAAATTTGCAATAATGTATTGTAAAATAAATTGAAATCATGAAAGAAATTGGAGAGGAAAGTTTAAATCCGCAGTTGTAAATCTTTCTAAAGAATCCAAAAATCAAACAGTTAAAAAGAAGTTGAAAATTTATGAAAAACCTGATTGAAGAAGATGCAATGATGTCAACACACACTAAAGATAATTCCAAAAGTAAAGTATTTGTTTCTAATAGACTATAATCTAATATAATTTGAAAATAAAAAGAAATTTCTAATTTGTGCTCTGCAGAGGTGTTACGTGAAATTTTATATTCCTCATATTCCGCAATACTAAACTCCATAAACCAATTGTTTGATATTTGGACTACACATCAGCCACCCACCTGCGGTTCTCTTAACGTCGTGTAATTCGTGCACTTAATATCCGCGAGCTCCTGCCATATCCACTACCACGATCTCAAGCGGGAATGCACGTATCCCTTCCTCGACCTCTTTCAATACACTTCGAGTCCCAATATATATATGACCCATAAGAGGATGAACCAACCATGGCAGGCTACTCGTGTCCTTCTACAGCCTTACTACTCTCAGCAACCCAAGGATTAATATTGACGTACGCATTACTGAAATCGAGCATGTAGTGCCACTCAGTAGTGGCATTTTCATCATGGAGTGATATTTATATGATACTTTTGATTATGATGCAATAATTGTTGTTACGAGTTTCTCTGTTTAACAATTAAATTTCCAGTGAAATTCTCGATTCATCAGAAATAGTAAAATTTAGATACTTTCATTGTGATGTCACTTTGGCTTTCTTGCGTTCTGTAATAATACTTCTGGTGTACTGGAATTTTTCTAATGTGATGAAAACTGCACTTTTAATTTACAGTTAGACCTTTTATGAAATGGTAATTTAAAAAACCAGTCTTTGTGTATCCCGTTTTTAAAACAGTCGGACTGGTTAGTCGAGTCCGACCAAATTAATATCTTTACTTCATCATTTCTAAGATACAGTTACGAGAATTATATAATTCATAGAGTCAATATAATTAATTGCTAACAGTATAATTTTAAGCATAGTTCGAATTACCAACCTTGAGAGTTTGTGGAATTCCTGTTCTGACACTGATAATTAGCCGATGCAGCTGAAATAGGTGTATTTTCGTTTATCTACGCATTCCAATTTTTGAACATATGGATAAAAGCAACAAACATATAAAAATACGTCTAAAATCCTAATTTCGGATGTCTTTACGCTTTCAGTTATTTCCTAAATATGTTAAGTTAGTGATAGCTCACTGCGTGGTTTCTGATACCCTAGAATCATTTAACGAAAATTCATTAACTGCGAATTTAGCGACAACGAGTGCTGTTTGAAAGGTCCTATATAGCTGCTTTAATTCCCATTAAAGCAGCTATATAGGCATATTCATTCCGAAAACTTTAGACACTGTATAGGGATGTTAGTGTCTTAACAGGCACAGCCAAAAAGAGGAGGAATAGCGTCTACCAGATCGGCTTCGAAGTGATTCCCTGTGGATGTCTTTTTTGTGCGAACAGATAAGCATGCAACATGGCGTTCTACCACAAACTGTTCTATCCTATTTCAAACTCCGTCAGATCCCTTCTAGCAGCCATTCACACAGTTGCACTGACTTGGGAGCATCGTATTTCTCCAATTTATACCGGCTACGAACACATGAATCGTTACATGTTACGATTCACCCTGCCCATCTGGGTGTCTATATTATTTAAATTTGTGAATATGAAGTATGATAAAATACTAATAATCTACGAGCTGTAATTTAACTTAAGTATTAAACCATTAAGGTTAAATGTAAGACACCTTTTAAAATTTTTATAAGCATGATATAAAAAATTATATCTTTAAAATACAGTAGATGTTTTGTTTTCCAAATATATGTTTAATATAAATACATTATGCTGTGCATTTTTAAAATGACTTTTTGGTTATTCCTCACTGAGAATGCAGAAATCTTTAATACTTCAAACTCCAAAGAAACTAATTTCGTTCTTTCTTTGGGAGGGGAAAGGAAACTGATTTTATCGAGTTCAAAATAAATAAACCGGTTTGGGAAAGTTAAGAACATTGAAACAGAATGAGCTTTATTTACCTTCGTCGTCGGAATTACTTTAACTCCGTCGTGTGAGTTATGAGGCAGCACTATCACGTGACCAAAAATTCTGAGAATATAGTATAAAATGACAGATAAAATTGCATTCGCTTCGATTACATCGTAGTTTTCAGCAACGTTCTCTCGCAGTATTTGTTTTTCGCAGTCCACATGGAAATGAATGCTACTTGCGGGATTTACATGTTTTATTGCGCGATGGATGTTTCATGAATATGGAATTTCATAATAAAAAAGGGTGTTTTCTTAGATTTAATTGTGTATTTTTAGTATATTAGTGTAGTTATTGTACTAAAGTGTTTTATAACATAATTTAAGAAAAAGTATGAATTTTTACCACTCTTAAAAATGGCGCTAAAAACTCGTCGTAACAAGGCAGTAACTAAAGCTAAAGTTGCTACTGAGGAGAGCGCTTGTCCTGAACACTGCTGTAGTGATGATAATAATTGGTCTAAGGATACATTGACATTAGAAATAGTTCGGTTAAAATAAATTATTAGTAAATCGACCAGGGAATTGGAAAAAGTGGAAAAACGTTTGTTTAAACTTCGACAGGATGAGTAAAAGGATGAGAACAAGAACGGCATAATGATAAAGAATTTTATCGTTATGCTGCAAGCAAAAGAAAGAATGAATGTGGAAGAATAACTTTATTGAATGCAGATGGTACACGAGTGTCGGAAGCTAAGAAGATTGTTCAGTTAATGAGTGCTCACTTTGCTAAGATATATCAACCAGGTGTATGTAGTATGGTGCTACTGCTACGTTGGATAAAGAGTTAGAGGTTCATGAAAATGAGGTTGTATAGCTGTTGCATAACCTGGATAAGAATTTGTCAATAGGAACAGTTGGAATATCTGCACGTTTGTTAAAGGAATGTTCAGCTAAATTGGCTAGGCCTTTCACATATTTGTATAACTTGAGTCTCAGCTCAGGAATGATACCACAGGAATGAAAGGAATGTATGATAGTTCCATTGCACATGGGTGGTGCAAAACCTGATGTGTCGAACTACCGACCTATTAGTATCTGTGGTGTGGTAGTGAAGATTTGAGAGAAGTTGGTACGAACTCGCATATAGAAATGGGTAGACAAGCAATTCAATACTCTACAGGGAACAGCATGGGTTTACTAAAGAAAAGTCATGTTTTAGCAATTTGCTCATATTTTATAACAATGTTACGATCGAGTTGGATAAAAGGAATGGATACACTATGATAATGTGGATTTTTCTAAGGCATTTGATAGGCTGTTGTGTAAACTGGAGAATATGGGATTGGAGCAAAATCTATAGACTTGTATCAGGAGATGGTTGACAGAGACAGATGTCAAAAAGTGGTATACAGTGGGTGTGAATCTGTCAGATTTAAGGTAACCAGTGGTGTACCTCAGGGTTCAGTCCTTGGATCATTATTGTTCAATCTACAAATTAATGACATCAAGCAGGTCATTTGCAAATCTATTATCAGATTTGCAAATGTTTGCTGATGATGCGAAGATAGGCAGGGTAATCAGGGATGCTACTGACATTCAGCAATTACAAAATGATTTGAATAGACTGGAAATCTGGGCAAACCAAAATGGCTCTCAGTTTAATGATAGTAAGTGTGAAGTTATGCACTCTGGCGTGATTAGAGTTCCATCGGCATATTATATTAGTGTGGTTATGCTACACGAAACTGAAGAGGCAAGGGATCTTGGGGTATTGGTGGATAAGAATTAAAGTTCAAAGGTCACATAGCAAAAGTTGCAAATACAACTCAGATGATAATTGCTATGTTGAAGCAAACCTTTTAGATGTAAGGATAAGGAAGTGATGTTGCCTCTTTATTAGGCTTTGATAACACCACACTTGGATTACTGTGCGCAGATTTGATCTCCCGGGTTCCAAGGGGATAAAGAAGCTGTCGAAAGGGTGCAAAGAAGACTTATAAAGATTATATCCGGATTATGGGATTTAGATTATGAGGACAGATTGCAAGTATGTGGATTACACTCTGGTTAACAGGAGAAAGAGGGGTGATATGATAGAGATCCATAAACTTTTGAATAGGTGTTATAGCATTTCAAATGATGAACATTTTCGTTATATGGAAGGCAGGGAGAGAACACGGGGACATCCATGGAAGTTAAGGTTGTTCTCAGTCAAGAAAGGGTTAAGAGCTAGAATTTTCTCCCAGAGAGCAGTGAGTGAGTGGAATAATTTGCCCTTACGGGTAGTAAGTGCATCTAGTGTAAATGAATTTAAGGGAAGGTATGATAGCTGGGTTGGGTAATTTACAGCCTCCCTCGATGAGTCCTTGACTCCCTGGAGGTCTCAGATAATAATAATAATTGTTATTATTATTGTAAAGTGAAAATGTCGTACCTGGAAATATTCGGTCAATTTCGATTGGGTCAAAGCTAACATTCCATACAAAATGACACCAGAACAATTCCAATAGAACTTGAAGCTCATGAACTTAGCGAATTTGTACTGTGTCCATGGCACAGAGCAAAATTTCTGTTAATTATTACCTGTTTGTTACAAATGAATACTATTCTCGATAACGATTGTTTTTACTACACACACACACACATACACACACACACATAAACATTTGACAATAGCCAAAACGCTTTTGTCAAATGTCATATGTTTGTCTAATAATGCTTGATCATAATTATTTTTAGAAAAAATCAGTCCAACAATCAATTGCAACGAGTTTATCACTCCAATTGTTTTCGAGCTTTAACAGTAATTCGATATTTCATTATCAACGTATACAATATTAAATATCTTCACAGCGAGAATGACACACTCCACGTTTACAGAACAGAATGATGCACTGCCTACAGCAGGGATGTTTAGAGCCAACTTCGAAGGTATGTTAAAATTATTTCCTTTATTTTTACAGAGTTTTCGTTTTCTCACTTAATGATAATGAACTGATTGCAATTAGTGATTTAAGCCAATTGAATCTGCTTACTTTTGTGAATATTGCATGAAACATAACCACTGATTCCCGTGATACGTATTTGCAACGAATGAGAGCGACCAAAACTTACATGACATACGGATTCCCGCCATTGGAAGATGATGCTATTATAATATTAGGGTGTTGGGTTTGGAATACTTTCCAAATATTTTGCTAAATTTAGTTCTTAAAACGTTCTCTGTAAACCAAACTTGAATCTACTGGCATTCTTTACAAAATTCCCAAATGAAACATTTCGATAGCAGAATAAGAAATTTAATATTTAAATCTTTAATATTTAATTTAAAAAATTTGAAAAGGCGTAAATACACTGTTGTGAAACGTACATCAAATAATTTTAATATTTTTGCAAATTGAAAAGTATATTAATATACTTTTTACATAATATCCTTTCGTCTGAAATATTATTTTATTCGTTATTTAATGAGCCAAGATAACTGTATGATTTATTTCAAATGATAATGATCCTTGACAATAATACAATTGTTCAAAGGCAGTCTACAACTCATGGAACTTTTAACAAGTGTTTTCAAATATTGAGGTAGATAGGATGGAAGTTGTTTCACTCCTGGAAACTCGGGTGTTTCGTTCCTGAACACAATTAGTGTTCAGGGCACTAATCACATATGATCTCTAAGAGCTTGGGATCTTTGAGCACCGTGGAGACTGTTGTATAAGAAAACGATTTGAGAATGCTGCCGTCAGAAAAACGATGAATAGGGTTTGCAGCGAATGAGAGCAGCTCATTTATATAAATCAGGAAGAGGTGTGAAATGACGGAACCCTGAGAAACACGGCATTAACCGGAAAATTTGAAAAGAGAGAATACCATCCACCATCTAATCTCATCCATGTACTGTCCAATCACAGATGCAAGACCCCTCGATACTCCTGCGCATGGCAGAAGAAGGGGAACCCATTCCGATAATAAGGTAAACAATGATGAGTGTTTATTATTATTCGTCGTAAAATTAGCTTTTCTTTTATGATAATTGTAGTTTTTAAAGTGATAACTGTTTTGTATAACAGTTGGAAAGTTTTACGTGTAAAGCACGTGGTTTCTCGTTGTTGGTAACGAATTCTTACACCATCTTGTGCCTTTCTCCCATTCAACAAGAATTGACTCTTCTTGGCACTCTGCCATCAAGAAATCTGCCAACTGCGAGATTATATCACGAATTAGATGTCATATTTCAAAGTATTGAAGAAAGTACTGTTGATTACGTTCTCTATTATTTTGGAACAAATTGATGTAACAGCGGTCATTAGCTTGATTGTAGACATGTATCCCTTTTTTGGGTGGGGAAGGTGGAATGGATGTATATAGGTTTTCTTCCATGCTGTCGGGTGATGCTTTCTGAGTACAATTTATGTATAGATGAACAGGAATTAGTTCAGAGTAAAGTTGGTAGAATTCTATCAAAACCAGCTAACTTTGTGCTATCCAAGTTATTCAAGATAATTCTGATACTTTTCTGGCGAGAGGTCACAGGAGTCATGAAATGCAATGTTGAAAAAAAAGAATGAAGCCAAGATGTCAGCAATTTCTTTACTACAATGCTACCATTACGGTGTTGAAACGTTGCACTTAACAGCATTGAGGAGGAACGAGAATCAAGTATCCGTAGAGTGATGTTTATCACGTTGAATCAAGACTACCGAGATATACAAGCAAAAATAAAATAAAATATAAATTGGTCTATTTCCAAGATGGCGGCCTTCCCTTACTTTGGGCAGTTTGAGATTTGTCCTGATACTTATAATTTCATTCTAATATCTTTCAATGACATTTTACTAAAACTTCACCTAGTAAATGTCTTTTACTTTTAATATGTTATTCTGTGAATATATCTATTATGGTTTTTATCACAGTACAAATACGTTTTTTTCCTTTTTAATACTTCATGTTTTTAGTTTCCTACAGTTTCGCTTTCAACTGTAAATAAATAACTCATAATCACAAAATTAGTTTCAGTGTACTTGCAGTATTTTCTTTGTATACTGCTTTCATTCACATGTCATATCTGAGAGGGATTCATTCATTTTAATTTTCATTTTTTATATATAAAATAAAAGATAAATGTCTCAAAATGCTGAAGCAAAAGACGTGAAACATGTTTCGTACCTACAAACAAAAGTGCCATCAAATATAAATGCTGTGTTGACTACAACACCGATGTGAAACAGAACCTCCATCCTGTACTTGGATATACCTAAATTCTTTGGCTATTCGTGAGTGATTTCGTTTGTCAGCCATCTGTTGATATCTTTATCAATTAATATCAAAAAGAGAGGAACTGTTGCTCACTCAAGATGATTTAGTTTCGTTTGGTGTGCTAAGTGTGCAGTGCTCATCCAGGAAATATCAGTATCATCGATATTATATTTTTGCATTTATTCCCATTAAAGACTCACCCGATTGTTTGCAGACTTCGCGCGATTCCTAAATTTGAACACAATATAATGTATATACTAATGCTTCATTGTCCTCTTCACGAGGATAATAAAGCATCAATGCTTCATGAAGAAGGCGCTTTTCGCCGAGTTAACATTGCGTCACATTCGCGTTAATAGCCCGGGTGTGCTTTCAAAATGCATGCACCTTTGAGCCATTCGAAAAGATGTAAAGAGGCGCAGCGTGTCAAATTCGTAGCATTGTATTATTTTTAAACCGCTGAGAAGGCGTGACTAGGTGAGTTTAAATTTTGATCACACTCAGCACCTATCGTCTGTGATTGGTTATTGTGCCAACCAATCCAATTAAATGTTGTCACTGTCATGAGTTCAGAAATTACTATATCCGACGTCTTTACTACAAATAGCTATTACACGTGTTTTCTGGAACTGAAAATCTGAAAGTGGATGTTAGGAGAAAAATGCTAATTGTTTTTTTCTTTTGCAGTAGCACCTGTTGCAAAGTTTTTTAACTGTATATATAGAGACGTTTTTATTCTAGTCTTCGGAAACAACAGGCAGTAAAAAATATCTATTCCTGAATAAAAATGAATATTCTGTGTATTATAAGACGTTGCTGATCTACAACAAAATACCAGCATATGTGAGATTGATAAGACAGAAGAATCGCTGATAATAAAAAAAAAAATAATAATAATAATAAACTAATGAATTTAGGATTCCCGAAAGTGTGGATAATTCCGATAATGATCGGATGTTATGTATACTGAGTCTCAGTAAACAAAATAAAATTCCTGGAAAACGGAGCGAATTATACACAAACCAGAGAAAGACACATAACATGGGCAACAAATTTTACGAGATGATTTTCTGCTCCATCAAACCATATTTATTCCTTCAATACTCTCTCTCTCTCTCTCTCTCTCTCTCTCTCATAAGTTTTTTTTTTAAATTATGCCATCATAAATTCACTTATTCATGTTTAGAATTTATATGATCGTGCTATTCGCTCTACCCAGCAACTTATAGGACCCACATATCACAAATGATAATTATTAATTATTCTTTTACCATTAATGAAAGTGTTTCTACTCCAGTGGCTGCCAGGACATAAGCACTGCGACATTGCAGCACCTCCAAGGAAAAAATTAAAAATTAAAATTTTGTTTGTGTTTATAAATAATAACAATGCTTACAACATGTTAAAGGTTACATCTTATGTTTTGACATTGATTGAATAGTTAATAATTGGAATTGTTCGATTAACGGTTTAGATTACGAAACAAATGCACTGCGATCTAACTCAGTGTCCATATTACACATTCAACCAATTGCAGCCAGACTCGCCGATATTTGTTTGCGCTTCTCATTGCACGTAACTAGTGAATCTGACACTGCTTTTTGGGCAGTATAATATGCTTACGCGCGTTATTTCTGTGAGATACGAAACTTTTATTATTGGTGTTTGTTCGTGGTGAGGATGAAATATTTTTAATAAAGCAATTTTTTAACATGTAAATTTAATTATTAATAAATTGATTACTGATTAGAAAAAAAAATTTTTTTTTTAATTTTATTTTGTATATGCAGTATCCCCACTTAAAAGTTTTCACCGGCTGCCACTGAAGAAACACTTATTCTTTCATATTTTCACAATTCTTATAAATGATGGTTCACATATTTTCATCTTTGAGTATTTCACACATACCAACCAGATATAGCATTCTCCTGCATTGTTGCTTTCTAATCAATCATAAAACAGATTGTTCCCCCACTCTGTGCAGAAGTATTCAAAGTTATAATGCAATTAATTGCATTGCACCAATTAAGATGAATGCTGATGTGCTATGCCCTCTCAAAACTTTCATACATCGATAAAATGCAACCCCACGGTCATGGGCGCCCTCAGGGCTTCCTCACCCCTTACCCCGGGACTGATTAAAAAATTCTACAAATTATAATCGTAAAATTGATTGAGATATGTAATCCTACATCCTCGACGCTGGGAATGCTTTGTCTGTCTTAAAATTTTATTATGGGTTGGGCTGTTGCGGGGTAGCCATAGAACACGTTTTATTGCAGTAATAAAACACGTGTTCCTATTTTTGGTTCATCTTTTTCATTTGTGAACAGTGACCGGTTAGTTTGCCCTCTCTCTAGTAAGTTACAGAGTGAAGTGTGAATTGTAAATTTATAGTGAAACAAATTTAAAGAAAAAAATAAATTTTTTAAAAGTAAGTGTATGTAATTTAATATTATTTTACTTGTTAGTTTTATGATTTTTTTGCTTTTAAACTGAAATAATTTAATTTAGGTTTAATTAATTAGTTGATTTTTAATAAAATATACTGGTCAATTTTTAATATATAAAATTGTGCTAAAAACTATTAATTCTGAATATCTTTCACCCCCCCCCAAGAATTAAAGCTCATTAAAATCGATGCAAAATGATGGTTTTGCATCGATTTTAATGATGCAAAACCATCATTTTGCATCTCAAAAAAAATGGTTTTCGATAATTATTTACAAGGTCAACAGAAACAAATGATAATGGTATGTTCATGACGAAAAAGTTTCAGATGCTGGAATGCGAATACCTGTAAGACTGTCACTTTAAATGTTGGTCACAAAATATATATAATTAGTCTATTACACTTTCAAATAGTTTCTTTTGAAACTTAAAAAATAAAACTGATCTTAACGCTTGCGAGAATACAAACTTAATCAAAAGCGCTAATACTAGGAGCTCATATGGACTACTGGACGATCCTAGACAGAGTCCATATCTTTTATTATGCAATATTAAGCGTTGAAACTTTTTAAGTTGTTTCAAGTTTAATTATTTCTTTATGAAATAATGATGGATGTAAAATATCCTCTATTTCAAAAATAATAATTTTCGATCTGGGATCAATACTTCCTGAGGTAGGAGTTTAGACTTATATTACTTTTGCTTTTCCTCACCTTATTTTAGGAGATTGTCGACCCATTGTTGGTATCTTTGACTTTATTCATTCAGGTGATACAAATATCAAAAATCAAACTCTTCCATTTTAGGTGAAATCTAATCACGTATAAGTCAATGTAAATGTGTTATTCACAAAATGCATAAATTTTGTACTCTCTTCTTACCTAAATTTCAATTACCAATTGACATTTGGATATTGATAAACTTGACAAAATGTTATTGACGAATCGCCTCTATTGGTCCCCACTGGGCTATTTTCAGGAGTATAAAAGTGAAAAACATATGAAATTATATATTGAAAATAATATAAGTTTATGGTGAATGGAATTTAATCGGATTTGGGACACTGAATGAAGAGAAGATGATGCACAGCGCTTCAAAGTATCAATCAACTATTTTTTATTAAAAATTGACAAAATGATTCCAACTGATATCAGTAATTCAACGGAGAACAATTTAATGAAATCTAGGATCTCTATTAAAATGTGTACCATCATTTCATTCTAATTTGAAAAGTCAATCGTTTAATCAGAGTACGCACAGTGGCATAATGAGACCCTTGTATAATTCACATGTCTTAAACATGACAAGATTTTTGACTCACTGATCATTGAATTATAACAAAAGAAACACGAACTCATGGCGCTCCTGAGTAATATGAATTTTCACAGAGAGAGAGAGAGAGAGAGAGAGCCCGCAAAACAGCAGAAATATGGACAAGCAAACATTCAATTCCAATCAATATAAAAAATGCATCGTCGTATAACAAATTCAGTGTTTGGAGGACCAGATTCATGAAGCTGTTTTTCTTGTCAACCCATAGTTCATCGATTCCGTAAATGGACAGAAATGTGAAGAGAAAGAACAAATTTGCTAATATGGATTGCCAACTCTAAAGTGCTTCAGAAATCTCATTTTTCTAGTTGCTACGGAGGCAATATTTTAATATGCTTACCAGAATAATGATTATCGGTTAGATTAATATGTATTATAGTTAAAAGAAAGGAAATCTGTAGCATATCTTGTCCAGAGGCTTAGGCGTTATGAAAAGTAAGACAAGAAGGAAACGTTTCCTTTTGGCAAGAAATAGACGAGGGGTAAGTTTTTCTAGTTCTCAACAAGTTTATCAGAATATCTTTGAAGAATGATTCATGGGATGAGACTTTAGGGGTTTTAAAAGTTGATATTCTGGAAGTTTTGTTGAATGGCATAGTGCAAGATTTGTCGAACAAGAAAGATGAGTGCAGTCTCCTCTTATCCGAAAACTGTGTTTTGGTTGTCCAGTCAAGTGCCATATCAGCCTTATCCACCAAAATAAAGTGTTGAAAAGGAGAAAGCTGGAAACCCAGTAGCAGAAGCCAGATGATTGACAAAATATAGAAACATACTTAAAAGCCTTTGTGTGAAATAAATCATAGAGATACTAACAGCAACTTAAAATTTCATTAGATTTTCCAGTGACATTGCGTAAAAGTCCGAGCCATGAGAGAGGAGGTCTCTCCATTTGATCAATAATGGAAGATCCATTGTGCGTTCATGTGTTTTAACGGTTTTCCATGTCCTTAGAAAGAAGTAAAGTCTTAATATTGGATGTGAATGTCATGGTAAAGATTTTTCTTCCTTCTTCGAGATGTTTAAATGATATCTGTTCTTTTAAGGAGTAGAATTGATAATATGAGAATAGATTCTCTGGAGTACTAACCTTCAAAACGATCCGATAAATACTATCAAGATCAGAAAACTCTGGTCTAGATTGTACAAGTTTCTTTTAATCTCAGTCTGGAAGAAAAATCAAAGAATATAAATGAATGTTGGGAGAAGGACATTTACCAAAAAGTAATCTTTGTACGAAATTCCTACAGAAAACTCCAGGGGTTTGCTTTATTATGTGGGTAACGATGTGGTCTAGAGCCAGGCGAGTGCAAAAGAAGTGGAAGTAGAGTTAAGAAAAATATTAAGCATTTTTCTTATTAAGAAAAATATACAACTGCAATGCATATTGAAACCAAAGTGAATGCTTGCAAAGAACTAGAAAATCTCACTATAGTTTCGTATAACGATAATATTAACGATACACTACTGTTTAGTTGGACATGAGCCCTTGTTTCACTTCACAAAAGGTGAATGATCAAATGCATCGTGCCTCTAAAGAGTCGCATGCTTGCAGCCGGGATATATCGGAAGTGTATGATGCTCCCAAGACAGCTGTGCGTGGGTGTAATGGCTGCGAGAAGGGAACTGACGGAATTTGAAAGAGCCACTGTGATAGAATGCAATGTTGCAAGCCTATATATTGAACAAATTGTTGACAATTGAGCTATCCTAGGTCAACAGTCAGTGATACCAAACTGAGATGGAAGAGCACGGAGTCAACTGCAAGTGATACGCGCAGTATACGACTCACCGAACGTGATCGTACTGGAACGAAGAATAATATGTAAAATCGGACATTCATCGGCTGACATTTTGAGTTCTGGGCGTTGAATGGAAAAAGATCTGCGCAAAAACATTCATAACCGAAGCTCATAACAACGATTTCCATGGTAGGAACACAACATGCAACAAACACTACCGGAACCATTGTGCTGCGTTGTGTTTAGTGGCGCGAAGAGTGTGAATCTCTGACTAGAGTGCATAAACCCAACAATGAAATTCGGAGGTAGCGGGGTGATGGTATGGGTCTGTGTTTCCGGGTTTGGCCTCGGTCCTCTCTTTGTGATGCTACGAACTACTCTTCGAAACTATTGTATCTTTGATCAAGACAATGCAAAGTGTTATAAGGCTGCTGTTTCTATGACTGTGTGGTTTGTGGATATAAACATTACTACACTTGACTGGCCTCCATAGAACTCTGATCTGAACACTACTGAACATCTGTGGGATGAACTGGAGGGCTGGATGAAATTAAGGGACGTCCATCCCACCACAATCCAGGATCTCATTACATGGCATAATATTCTCGTTAATCTTTATCATATGCTTGTTAATGTAGCCCCGTAGGATTGCCGCTGTCATCACAGATAAGCGGTCCTACATCTTAATAATGTGCGCCCGTGGCTGTTTGCTCCCTTCAGTATGGTGTCTGTTGACTTCTTTCCAAGCTGTGTATTTTAGTAAAAGTTGCTAAGAACGCCTTTTATTTGAATATGTTGTCCTGACTACAAAGTTTATTGGATGTGGAAGTTCTTCGAAATCCTTAACGTCCCTTTCTTCCAATCATGTTTGGTTAATGTAACACGCAGTGCTTTCATCGCAAACTGCATAACCAAACGCACACACGCATGCAGTCATTTAAAGATGCGGTGTAGGTTATTAAGTGCACGGGTTGTGGCATGTGGAATCATGAATACTAAAGGCGATTTTGGTTTTATTGAGAATTCTGTCTTTCCTAATGTGAGAAAAATTATGGTATTGGCCTTTCATCTTTCCAACTCGCTACCACTCACTTTCATAAATCATTAAGTGTAAACAATTGATTTGAACGGTAGGATAACAAAGAAACATTACAAAACCCAGATGAACATATAACCGGAATATTCAACTAACACAGCATATACAAGATGAGCTGAAACGCATAATTAGGGCAAGGCCAAGAAAATCTTTCTTCGTTAGCTTAATTTACTAATGCCTTATAACCGGAACAGAGCACAAGACATTGATTCAAGATGTTGTCCAGAAATCTCAATAAACTTGCTTAAGACGCGTTGAAAGAGATATTACAGAAAGCAGCAGTGAAATACTATTAGAGCCCCTCAAGAAATACGTTTTCACCATCAACTACAAGAAGAGGTCCACTTGAATATGTCATTTCAGGAGGATTAAATCTCTCTCTCTCTCTCTCTCGTGTGTGTGTGTGTGTGTGTGTGTGTGTGTGTGTGTGTGTGTGTGTGTGTGTGTGTGTGTGTGTGTGTGTGTGTGTGTGTGTGTGTGTGTGTGTGTGTGTGTGTGTGTGTGTGTGTGTGTGTGTGTGTGTGTGTGCGTGCTTTCTTGTCAAGATCGGAATCTGAATTATTTTGATGATTAAAAAAACATTTTAATGACCTTCTTTAAACTGAAGGTGAGTTTCTTTAAACTGATCTTGTGCGTGCAGAAATGTCAGCTTTTTTTTTTCCTTTTGGAAATGCAGGGTTTATTTCATTACGAAAAATAGACAAGCTAGCCAGAAATGTGAACAAATGCAACTAACAGACTATAATACTTAAGACGTATCAACTTCGCTACATCTGCCTTAATTCAGAACACACACTAGTGTTTGCTTCCTCATCTCTAGCTTCACTTTTTTGCACTTGGTGCATTCAGTGTAAAGCACGGCTGGCAGTTCTTTCATCGCAAAATACATAACCATAGACACTCACGCAGGCACGCACACACACACACACACACACACACACTGTTAATGAATAGATTAAGGCCAATAAACAGTTTGCGGAACATCGTACAACAAAACCTTCATAAATCAAATGGACAACAACTGTTACAAAGTAAATTGAGTGCAGTTAAACACTGTGCATCTTAAAAATCTTGTTGTTATACCATCTCGTTGGATTCCCGAACTGTGCTGCGAATCATGTACTGCAAAACTACATGATAATGAATATCTGCAGAATCTTATAATAGTGAAAATGTCAATTCGTTTACGTTTTACTTTATAACATGTTTATATAATGATGATAAATTTTCGCCACACGCTAATTGTTATACTTTATTCATTGCAACGTACATGAAGATAAATGAAAGGCAAAATCTGATGCATCGTTTGAGTACATCTCCACTAGTGACTTTTTTCTTAATTGACGGTTTTTGTTTAGTGTTTGGATAACGTACAATTTATTTCCTCAGCCGGAAGGTTTGTGGAGCTTGTCTGGAACTGGATTAACACAATCATATAGGTGAGAATAGCACCGAACATCTAAAGAGACAAATATTAAGATATTAAAATAGGTATTAAGAAGAAGGCAAAGCAATATCGATTTTGTTATTATAAAGAACTGTGCATTAACAGTGTGCAAACTCACTCATGTGATGCATCGAATCATACACATAAAATATTATTATAACATTCTACTAGTTCTTTAGGAGGAGAAATTTTGTCAAAGAAGATTTCTCGAAAGAACAGTTAATCTTTAATTTGTGCCATTTTCAAAACTATATTTTATGTATACCTACCCCAACTATGAAGGATCGATTCACTCTAAAGAATCCGGATCCAGTGAATGCAGGCTGGAAGCTCGCACACACATATTGAAAGGCCAAAACCTGTAAAATATTTCTTTCATTACTTTTGTTTTAATGCTGTTGATGAAGAAAAATTCTAATTAAAAATATTCAGTTGAAAGTAAATTATAGTTGCTTGTACTCGTCATGTATTCAACAAGATAACACATTTATTTCGCTCTAATACATAGTAAGAGCACTGTCATTATATATAAATCATCAAAAAACTCATTTAGTTTTTAATATAAGCTGAACCTCTGACATCAATGATCAGACGCAAACTCCATCTGCCGTACTACTAAATCACAAATAATATTATATTTGTTTTCATTACATTTTTCATTTTTTGTTTGTTTTTAAGAGAATTGGGGAAAATATCAAGTTATCTTCCTTAGAATCTATCGAAATGATTTCCGAACTAGAAGAATTAAAGAAGTCGTTTCTGAAATCATTATTTTCTGCTATTTCTTACTAATATTTCATACATCGTTGCACAGAAATTAATTTATACGTGGACTGTCCATAACGAATAGATGAATCTCTACCTGGGCACTGTTATTGACCATTTGCTCTCATTCCAATCATATGAAGCAATTAACTTCATAAGGCATTTTAAGACGAAGAATTAAGTCTCTGACTAATGTATCAGAGTTTTCTCATGGCAAGTTACATAAACTGTTAGAATAAAATATAAGAATTTATCAAAAAAGGTTACCACACAGTCTTTTGTACTGCCCCTCTACCAATAATAGAATGTCTCTATCATATGTTTCTCTTTCTGTTCATGTTGTATATCATGGGATTTCTTTTCGTGAGTGTAGTGCGACATCTCGCTTTCAAATAAGCAATGTTATCTTCTAAGTTCTTGCAAAGAGACTGTGGTGAATATTGTACTAATGGTGAAATTAAAAACACACTCAGTGACCATGTGGATACACCAAATGGGTACTCAATACCAAAACACGAATCGATTTAGACAGTAAGGAAGAAATTATCTTATACTGATTGATACTTTTCTTTACCATGATGTGAATGATTGAGATGATTAAATGACACTTTCCATTTCGAACAAGAACGCAAACATACTCGAAAAAATTAAAATAGCTGTAAATTAAACATCACTCACCTGGTAACATTCAGTAGACGGTAGGTGGAGAAGTCTCATTTCTGCAAGATAACCATTAATTTTCTTAACCTGAAATGAAATATAATAAATGAATGAAGAAACCTAGAAATTACCTCATTAACAACCTAAGCTATTGCTCTAATTATACATCAGTGGCTCTGTATCCACCAACAGGTTGAGAGCGATTGCTCAAAAATTAAAACTTCCATGTTTGATTATTGCAAAAAAGTACGATTTTTAATGTGAATTTCCAGAGTTTGTTACAAATTCTAAATTTATTTTGAATTACAAGGGTAATTTTCTTAATTACATCTAATAACTATACCATTAAGACATATTAACTTTTATAATTTTATACATTTACTTTTTTTTTTCTTTTTTACATTTTCTTATGTTAAATTAAAATGGCTTAATTGGAATAAATTATTTCAGTAAATCATTCAAAAATAAACACTTGTTAATTCAAATATTCTTTTCTGCCGTTGTTCTTATCAGCCTGATGTCACATTGTTGGACGAAGGCCTTTTTTGAATTTTAGCGTAAAGAACCATCTCCAAATTTAACATTGCTTAGCTTATTTCCTCTGCTGTCCATAACTTTTGTTGGTCTTACCAAGGGTTTGAACATATACTCAAGTAAAACTGAAACAAAATTTCCGTGTCATTGGATGGCTATTCACACGGTGAACTTCCGCGTTGTACAATATTATTTCCATGTACATCTTACCAATTGTGGAATTTTGAACTCAGATATAATGGTCTGGAGTTATTTCTATTGGTATGAACTGGGATCTTGTGTCTAGTAAAATGAACATCGACAGAAAGGTCTTATGTTATCGTAATGTATCGTTTATGCAATAACGAAACACTTTTGTATAATTAACAGGAAACTGCTTTACGAAAACCGATTCGTGTTTCTTTCATCGTAACAACATATCTACTTCGAGTGCTACTGCGATATGGTTGGGAAAAATCACGTGAAAAACAGAATTGAATGCCTGCAGAGGTTCCCTCTAAATTCAACAAAACATCTGTAAAAAAAAACTTTCAACATCTTTCTCTTATCCAGAGATTTTTGTTTTAATAAGGCCGAGCACCCTTTTGCTACTTGTATATGAGATATATGCGACTTTCCATTACTTCAATCTTGGTATCTATCCCGGGTCTGGTTCCCACTGATGCCGATCTCAATAAAGGTCGAAACCAGTCTGGATAGTGGCTCTTCCATACACGTCCGAAACGGGGTATGCTTTGCATTATGGGATACATAATAAGGATATGAAGTCATTAGCCTCTATATACAAGTAGCTCCGAAGTGAATATACTCGTATTTCACGAGCAAAACCTCGTTTTGCTTCCTTGGGAAAAGGACTAAAACCAAGTTTAATAATGTATTGGTATCCCTGGGCATAGCTCGCTGAGATATGAGTCAGGAATAGCGTTTATTAAATGCTTCGGTCAATTGCTGCATAAATGAAGTTCTGTTAGTATGTACAACACCTCGCAGACGACGGCGATCTCATTCCTGGCAGAATATCTTAGGATCAGAATTGCGCTTCTTAGATAAGCAATGTGGGTTATTTTTCCACTGATAGGTCGAAACCAGTCTGGATAGTGGCTCTTCCATACACGTCCGAAAAAGGTGTGCTTGAATGAAGGTGTGCTTGAGATATGGGATACATATCTCGCATTTTGAGAAACCAACGAGGTCTGCTGGTTTCAAAATTGCGGCTCCAGATAGATGAGCACTCACAATAATCCCTTTATCGAACTCCGAAAGATTCCTGATTTTACCCATTCTGATCAATGCTACTGACGATTAGCAACATTCTTCAGGTTGCTCACACGTGGTGACGTAACCAAGTATTTTGAATATACGCTACTTAAGTAACGTCTATTCAAAATTTACGTACATCTGCATATAGGTTTCTAATTCATTATCTGGTTTGTGTTCTATTATACATAGCGTCATAAGAGGAAAAAATGGGAATTCGATTTCAAAGGGAAGAAGTCGGCTTAAAAAGCAAAGTTCACTAAAAATCCCTCGATGCTGAATCCTGTCAAATAATTTGAAAATATCAAATTCTTCGGGAGAAATTCCTGTAAACCTTTCAACAGCACACGCCCATAGATTGGTAAGGACACCGAAATCTTCAGTGGATCATAATTGGCACAATCCATTTAGTAGTTTCTGATGTTATGAGAGTTCTCCAAGTGTGGAAGAAGTTCACGGTTGATGACCTTCCTCCTCCATTACTTTAGAAAACACTGAGGTAAATGTAGGTGGAGAGTTTCATGATAGGATTATCACATTTTTTGAACAGGCTGTATACGAATATTTTCTTGGTTCCATGCTGTTGTGTTGGATGCAAGCGGAGCCTGTTATAGTGCAGAGTTCAGAAAGTGCAAGTCAATTCAGAAGGAAATCTGAACAAAAATGATGAGATCATCAGGATCAGAATACGTTTTGCTATGCAGATTGTTCAAGTGCTATTCTTATCTTTATTCAATGCAGTATAATGTACTAAAATTTACATGCAAATAAATAAATAAATAGATAAATGATTATTATAAATTATAAAGGTTTCTCAACAACACTAAAATATTTCCAAGGGTTTTCATTTTAGATAATATAGTCTGCCAATAAAATTTTATATCCATATTAGTTGAGTTTTAGATCAAATTGTATAGTTAAAATGAAAATAAAATTCGCACGCAGCTACAAACACAGTAGACTAGGTTGATTGCATACGAGACAACACAAAAATATATAGATTCTCTGATACTTAAAGAAAATTTATATAACATTTTTACAAATAACCAGCAAATTAATAACAGCAGAACCAACAGCTACAAATTTCTCAAGAATTATAACAATAATTAGATTCCAAGATTAAACAGAAGTTAACTTCAAACCATTCATAACTCTGTAAACAAATTTGTGGATGAAAGACAAAAAACAATCACTGCCGACTTGGAAAATCGTATTTAATCATTTTTCGAATAACTCGTGATTCAGTAATACTTGTAATACAACTGAATTCATATAACTGATCGTGAAATATTTATTCACATCCGCTAGATTGGCCATGTGCTATCTGGTTTATGTAATATGTATAGGACAAAATGTTATTGCGGTTATATCAGGAAGAAAATTGAATCAGTTTTAGTGTACAAAAATATTTCGTACACTAAAACAACGCCTTATTCAAAAAACACACAATGTACTAGCAAATTACTCATGATTATAAATTTAGACATAATTTGCTGTAAATGATATCATGGTTTACAATACGAATATCACACGTGTACATATTAAGGCATGTTCGTATTGGTAAACCAGTGTCACTGATAACAACCTGGGACTTTATTCATATTTACGTATTTTGTTCATCACTCTTACTTCCGGAAAATGTTGAGTAAAGCAATTTAAAATTAATTCTTGATTTCAACCTATAAAGATAACTGTAATTTTTAAAATAGGAAAAAAATTCAATTAAATGCTGATATTCTCAGCAGACTTACTTCGTCCAAGACGGTATCCACTGCATATGCTGGTAAAACCATTGTAATTATTGAAATTGATAAGAAAATAAAGTTATCTGCGATTTCAACTATAATTTCTGTTTTTCCAAGATCATCAATGTTCAATGTGTGAAACAATAGCATCAATAACATGAGGATCCAAATTCCCTGAACTACATAGTACACCAACACACACGGGGACAGAACTAAGTCAGCTGTTTCCATTAGACGATAGCATCTCATATAACGAAAACGGAGTGTTTGCAAATGTTGAGCGAAATCTGCACTTGTCAGTTCTCCGATTTGCAACCGAGACACAGAATAGGCTATGGATTCAAAGCAGAATCGAAATAAACTCGCAAAAAGAACCATCCACGTAGCTATTCCTATTAACGGCATGAAAGTGGAACAAAAGCCTAACATTATGAATACAGAGAAGCCAATTTTTTTAAGGAGCTGAGAATTTGAAAATATATGACCCCCTGTCATCGTAACTAGATATATACTGAAAAAAACGATACATAAAACTGTAATGCTCACTGAAATAACCTTCAGAAACTTTAAGGAGCGGTGATATTTTTTCACCAACTTCATCTGCTTCTCTAGCCGAATGAGATTTTTGATTAACCTCACGAAGCGTGAGCCGTGAAAATACAAAGTCAGTCTCCAAGTGAGAGAAAGCAGCAAAAGTGAGCAATTTAAAATGATGGGAGGCAAGATATTAATGTTCAAAAATTTGATATCTTTTGAAGTCAAATTTATGATAATAGATAATGAATACGCTATGGAAATCATCACCCAGCATACCATATACAGAACCAAAAATCCACATTTTTTGAAATTCAGTCGGCGATGATCCTTTGTTCTGATGTCTCGGAATAGGCAAGCTCCAAACACAAGGTGTGTACGAGCTACTACACTAAAAGCATCGAAAAACTCCGAGTTAAAAACAGACGCAGGCATTTTTCCACATTTGACTTTACGAGGTCTTACAGAGTTTATCAAAGCCACGGAGGATGTATTACCGAGTTTCCTCGTAAACAAGTTATTTTTTCGCCGCAGTAACATTTTATTTTACTAGCGATCACTACCGTTATTAAAAATAGGTAAAGAATTACTGCAGTTAGTAAATGAAGCTTGGCATATTATGCGCATGATTCTTGCGTTATCTCAGTAAGCGTCCAATTCTATTGTCTAAATTATTTTGTTTGAATCAATAAAATTTGCATTCGCTACAATAACACACACGCAAACGGAGAATGCAGATAAATTCAATGTTGTTTATTATGGATTAAAACAAAACGACTTTGTTCTATAGAAATAATCCATCTGTGTCACGATGAAAATGTCACAATGAATTAGAAAACCTCCCCATCCAGCCGTTTGGAGAACGCATGAATTATGATTGCCTAATGGTTAGCGACGGTTCCATAGTAACAATGTTGGTAAGGTGGAAAGGTATTGAGCTGTTGTTAGCTATGAATGTTTACGCTTAAAATTCCATCGAGTAATATTTTCTTCTCTTTATGAAACTCATTTTTAAATGCGTTTTCTCTATTAATTAATATTTCTTTGGTTTTTAAATTTCCTCAGGTCATTAACATCAATTTTGGTATCCAAAAATCGTTTTTGGTACCTTTTTTTGGTGATTTTCTTACTTTACATATGTCTGTGTATCTAATTTGCCTTCTTCACTAAGCATTCTAAGTAAATACCCGAAATTTGTTTCTGCATTTCCTCCGCTGGGAATCCTTTTTTCCATTTTATATTTTATGAGTATAATCTTATCTTTCGGAAATGCCCTGAGGAAATCTAGTTTAATTCTAACGAGTTTTATTTTCTTTTTATCTTTATAAATGAGCATGGAGATTGTGCTACTCAGTTAATCCGGTATTTTTCACTCAGCTTGTGAAATATACAAAAATACTTTCTGAAAACTGGAAAGGAAGGCGACTTTTTGATGTTTAGAATTTCTGACAGCTTCTTCTTTATCAAATTCTCATTTAATAATTATTCTTGTTAATTATTTCAGACATACAGAATATTATTATCTTCTCCTTTAATGTCTAGGCGACCTTGGTTACGTTTTTTATAACCTGTCGCCTTCCATTTTTAAAGTGTCCTATACGCAGTACATAAAGCATTTTGAGGAAAGATCGTAACTCGAATTCTGTCCAGCTGTCCTCTCAGTCGTAAAGATGGCGTAGGTATTTGCAGAATGATTCAGACTGACAGACACTGCGTAGAGAAAGGATAGTGACTTAACGGTGAAATGTGGAAAAGTTTAATGATTTGCGTTGGTATGAAACATTTCATCACATCGCTGAAATTGTATTGCAAAAAAAAAAAGTATTGTTATGAATATGATTGGGAATAGTAACACTCTATTGAAGTTCCGAAAACCTTTAAAAAGATACCCAGAAAATAATAACATCACTATGAATTAGTAACATCAACGTCGAATAGAAAAAATAAAGTTGTTAAACATAAATTATTTATATCACCCATGGACCACGTGCATATATTTAATTGCTTGATTCTCTTGGTGATAATGGTGAAATAGAGTTAATGCATAATATATGAGTGATGATGTTTGGAATTCTCCTTATGAGAATAAATCCTCCAGATTTACGCTCACGCGTAGACCTACACATTTTAAGATGCAGGCATTCGGAACCGAAATCCTACGGAATAGGTTGGTTACTCCTTATTCCAGGAGGTATCCTATGTCTGTAGCAGCTTGTGATCACGGGGCCGGTTTGCCTTGCAGGAGGAAAAACCTCAGATAAACTGGAGAGAAAAACCCTGCAATCCACACCCAAGACCGACTAACTTGGCTATGTCTGAGAAAGATTCTAAGCTCCTCATATCAGGGACGTGAATCGTGCGCAGGACACTCCTTTCCCAGGCATATGGTTGCGAAGCGCGTAACCACTCGGCTAACCTCGCGGCATGAGAACAAATTAAAGATTTAAATCCGAATTTAATTCACAAGCTGTAAAAACATGTATAAATTACCTAGGGAGATTTTCATGACTTGTGCGGAAGAAAATGTTTAATTCATGGCAAGCGAGTGCACATAAATTAGTCACTGCTGGAAATTATATAAGACTGATAGTAGTAGAGTGAGGAGTCGAATTTTTGCTCCGACATTTTGACACTTTTGTCTGATGCCTAATATTTAGGGTTCTTTTTATTATTGATTTTTATACCAATTAGTCACAGATATTACTTCCCCTGCTTGATGAATCTTGAAGACTTGAAATTGGTTTATTTCAGAGGATAGTTGCATTTCCATAGGTTAAAGGACTCATCTCAATGTCTCAATATGAAGATCAATTTGAGCAGTAATCATTCTAGATAACAAACTGAGAAATGATTATGATTGTCGTGTTGCTCATTTTACGTTAAAACACGTTCCCGTAGATCACCTCAATTCCAACTGCTGATTTGCAACTTATGGGTATATTCTTATATTACTTAACATCAATAGATATTCCGCATGATGAGGAAGCGTGTTAATGTATTTCGGAATATACTTCAAGTTCATGTTTCGAACAAAATTAAAAGAAACTAAGGATACAAGACCAGAGTATTACATCTGTTAATTGCATGTGTTCTTCTGGAGGATTGTCTTTGGTTTGGGATATAAAAATCGAATTTTTAGTAGAAAAAAACCTATGGCCTTAGTATGAAATCATCTAACTCGTCTTATACCTGTAGAACTGATTCCAGCCTCTCTACTGTATTCCTTTTTTATTTATATTTTGCTATAAATATATAATTTTACGTTAGTCATCACTATTCACGAACCTAGTCAGAAGTCTCGACTGGTTATTGTCCAGCATTTTTGCTGTTGGAGTATTTGTTCAAGGATTTTTATTATTAAACTTCAGTAGATTATTACACGATACATTATTGTACTAAAACATGTCATATAATATGATGTATGTGAAAATCTTCAGGTGTTCAACTATTTTTGATGTTCGGTGTAACAGTATCATCATCTTGTTCTTCTCTCTTCCATCATCTATGTGGATGATGTTGAGGGGAGAATAAACTCTTTCCACTTCTGTCTGTCCCAGGAGATTCCGAACAATTCTGTCCAGTTTGGTGTCGCATGTTTGATTTAGTTTTCAGATCCTCTTTATTTTGTCTATTCCATCTAATTCTGGGCCATCCTTTGGATCCTTTACCTTCCATCGTTGTATTCAGGGATTTAGATGGTAGATTTTCTGCTCCAATTCTGGTCACATGGCCAAACCATCGCAGTCTTCTTTCTTGGAATTTGTCTATTATTATTGTCTTGTTTTAGTCGTTTCCTTATGTCTTCGTTTCTTAGTCGATCCAGCAGAGATACTCCAAGTAATCTTCTTAGCCAACCCAGTTCAGTAAGTAATAATTTTTTCTCTTCAACTTTTTTGAGATTCCAGCATTCACTTCCATAGAGGAGTATTGCGAGGACCATTGTTTCATAGATTCTTACTTTTGTTACTTGTTTGATGTCTCTTGACTTCCATATTTTATTAAGTCGTCTAAAAGTTTGGGATGCTGGACTGATTCGTCTGTTTATATCTTTTGTAATTTCACCATGGTACTCAGTAACTCCTCCAAGGTAGGCGAAGGTTTCTACCTGCTCTAGATTTTTACTATCAATTTCAATTTCCAGATTGGTGCTTCTTTTTCCTATTTGCATAATTTTTGTTTTGTCTATATTTATGTTTAATCCAGATTTTATACATTCTTCCTTTATTTTATCAGAAATTCGCTGTAGATTTTCTTCTGTGCTTGCAAGTGATGCAATGTCGTCTGCAAATTTTAAATTTGTTACATTTTTCCCTATATATTTTGATTCCGGAGTCTTCATTGTTTAAGGCCTTATTGGTTGCTTCTTCCAGTGTAAGATTGAACAGGTCTGGTGACAGATTGCATCCCTGTCTTACTCCGCTCTCTGTATGGAACCAGTTGGTTAAGGTGTCCTCCATTCATACTGCACTTTCAGATTTCTCGTTCAGATTCTTTATTATTCTTATTGTTTTGTTGGGAATTCCAACTTCTTCCATAGTTTTCCATAGAGATTTCCTACAGATTGAATCAAATGCCTGACGAAAGTTTATGAAATTTATGTAGCAACTTTGGTTGTACTCTAGTGTCTTTTCTATTAGCTGTCTTAAGATGAATAGTTGATCAATTGTTGATCAATTGAATCTGCTTGTTATTCTCCTAGTGATAGTTCTATATATGACTTAATTTGCTTTTAGAATACTTTTGTAAAAACCTTACTTGGAATACTGAGGAGGGTAATGCCTCTGTAATTATTGCATTCTGTTTCATCTCCTTTTTTGTATATAGAAGTTATGAGTGATTTCGTCCAATCAAGGCACTGCTTCATTTTTGTAGATCCTTTCAAATAATGTTTTTAATGATTCCAAAAGTTGTTCCTTGCCTGCGTTTAAGAATTCTGCGTGTATTTGATCAATGCCAGGTGCTTTCCTAGTTTTGAGTTTTTCTATGCTGTGTGCTATTATTTCTTTGGTAAACATATTTGTTTCCTCTTCCATTTCAGTGGCTGGAATCGTAATATCCTGGGAGCTGTTTTTATTATATAAATCTTTGAAGTATTCTTCCCATCTGCCCATTAGTTTTGTTTTTCTTTCAATTAGTTGTCCCTGTTTGTTTTTGATCATTATAATTTTTGTTGTCCGTGTCTTACTAATTTGATCTATTTGTTTATATAATCCATGAAGGTTATTTTTTTAATAGCTTCTCTGCCATTTTGCATTTTTCTTCTAATCAGTTATTCATGTCTCTTTTAACTAGTTTTCTAATTTCTCTGGTTAATCTATTATATTCATTTCTGTTATAGTTCTGTTTTAGTTTGATGCTTTTCCTTTGATCGCTTAACCGTTTTACTTCATTCGAGATCCAATCCTTTTTACTTTCTCTTTCTGTGTAACCTATTGTATTTTCTGCCGAATTTAATATTGTTTCCTTTAATTTGCACCAATGTTCTTCGATGTTTATATTCTGTTTTGGTAGTTCCTTCAGGTTTTTATCTCGTTCTGTTGATATTTTCTTAGAATATGTCTTGTAGTTTTTTTTTACATTCAGTCTCCTTTTGACTCTAAAAGTGTTTTCAGATTTTAACTTTATTCTTAGGTTTGCTAATACTAGCTTATGATCTGATCCACAATCTGCAGAAAAGCATCTGCAATTTAGGATACTTGATTTCCATCTTTGGCTTACAATAATATAGTGTATCATATTCTTGGTCTGTCTGTCTAGTGATATCCATGTCCATTTTCTTTGGGGTTTTTGGTTGTTTAAAGAGAGTGTTGGTTATTGTCAGCCCATTATTTGAGCAGAAGTTCAGCAGTCTTTCGCCACGTTCATTGCTTTCTCCATATCCGAACTTTCCGATTACCCTTGGCCAGGTATCCCAGTCTTTGCCTACTTTTGCTATTAAGTCCCCCATTACAATTAGGAGATCTTGACTTGATGTCTGCTATACTGCATTTTGCAAATCTATATAGAACTTCTCAATATCTTCTTCTGATGATGTCTAAGTTTCTGAATATACTTGAATAATAGTCAGTCATCTAATTGATATTTTAAATCTTGCTTTAATTATCCTAGGTAAGATAGAATTGTAAGACAATAGAGAGTTTTGAGCCTTTGGTTTTAATATAAGTGCTACTCATTCTTTGGAGTTTGTTGTCCTCCCTGCCTGAAGTTATGATTTTGTACTGTCCATGGTGGAATTGGACTCGGCGAAACCAGTCCATCTGGTTTCGACGAGTCCAATCACTTCCCATCAGTAGTTCTCCAATTCATGCAGTAGTATTTCCAATGCTCCTTCCTGGTGAAGAGTTCTTACATTCCACCTTCCTATGCTTGTTATGTTTTTCCTGTCTACCAGGTGATGTTTTGTTCCAATAGCAGATTTTTCGCCTTCACTATCTTGGTTCCCAAATAGTGGGCGCGACCCTTGTTTGACCGGGAGACGGTCGAGCCGACATATATCTTTAGGCTGGCTAGAGTTCATTCGGTTTCAATGGTTAAGTTTCGTTTCGTCAAGTGGAAACCATCACTCCTTGACCTGAATTCAACCGCTCCTAACAGGGAATACAGACGCTGTTTGCAGCCAATTCACCGAATACAGTCGCTGCTTGAGATTGCTATATCTGGCTACCCCTCACTTAGTTTAGCTTGTGGGTCGACACAGTTTACCGGGGTGTGGCCGCTACCAGATTACAGTAGCTTCTTGGAGTCATAAGTGAGAGTTGGGTGTCCAGTGAGAACCAATCCATCTGAACAGTATCTTCTTGCTTAACTTAAATAGATAAACGCCTAACCTTGGTTCTTCAGATTTCGTCTGAAGAGCCAAAGTTAAGAATGCATATTAATTTGCAATATGTTTCCATTCTTTTATGGAACTATTTGATATATATAGTGCTTGGAAAGTAGTCAATAGACATCCTCATGGGCAAGGTAAATTTTGCCATGTAACAGTAATATGTTTCTAGCCGTTATAAATTGTAGGAATATGATGCAATGTAACTGTGTTTAGGTGAAATGGCTGCAAGAAGGGAACTGATGGTGTTTGACAGAAGCATTCTCATAGGATGTCATGTTGCAGGTAGCAGGTATGCAATCAGTGATGCCATACTGAAATGGAGCGCAGTGAGCAAATACTACCCGCAGTGGACGACCCACCGCACTCACCGAAAGTCGTAGGGTGGTTCGAAGGATACTATATAAAAACCGCCATTCCTTGGCCGACAGTTTCAAAGTCGACGCCAACAGCGGTGTACTGGGCGTCGACTGGAACACGAATCTGCACAATAACATTCAGAACCGAGGCTCACAACATGGCATTCCACATTAGAACAGCAATATGCAAGCCCCACATTACCCGAACCAACATGCAGCGTTTTCTGCAGTGGAGCAAAGAGCATGTAGATTGGGACATGTAAGCTGGGAAAGCTGTGTTATGGAGTGAAGAATCAAGCTACACCCTTCATCGAGCGTACGGAAGGATGTGGGTGTGGTGGGTCCCCAGTGAACTTTTCTTACTAGAGTGGGCAACGCGAACTATGAAATTCGGGGTGGCAGTGTGATGGTGTGGTCCTATTTTTCTTGATCTAACTTGGGACTTCTGTTTGCAGTGCCACGAACATTAAACTCCGAGAGGTATCTGAACATTCTGGACAATGCAATGCTTCCTACTTTGTGGCGTTTCTTAGGAACTGACCATTGTCTCTTTTAGCAAGAAAATGCACCGTGTCATGAGGCTGCTGCTGTAACTGACTGGTTTTTGGGCATCGACGTACCATACTTGATTGGCCTCCACACAGCTCTGATCTCAACCATGTCGAACATCTGATGGATAAAGTGAAGCGTCTGGTTAGGTGAAGCGACATTCGTCTCACAATAGTTCAGGATCTCATTACATGCGTGTAGGAAGAATGTCCGAAATTACGATTAATCGCTATAGTACGCCTGTGAAAAGTTCATCCCAGAGAATTACTGCAGTCATCGCAGCGAAAGGGGGTCCTATATATTATTAACTTGGATGCCATGGTTCTCTGTTCCTCGCACTATTGTGTCCGTTTTCCAAGCAGTATCTGCTAACTGGTGTGTCATCTGGGTGACTTACCGGTTTTGCAACGAAAAGCAAAGTTTCCGAACTATCTTAGTATGCTAGTTAATTCACGTTCGGGTAGCAGTCAGCTAAATTATCTCATTTACTTTTTATATAAAGATTCATTGTCTTCCATGTCTGTCTTCTTCTTCTATTTTATTAAGAAATGTGTGCCAAGCGTCTTGTGAGCTTTCTGTACTATGGTTTTAGCTATATTTCTTCTGTTTCTTTCGTATGTTTTTGAAGGAGTGATTTCTATGCCATCTGTTTTTTCTTTTATTACATTTAATACATCTGTGTTCCAGATTTTTGATGTTTTTTCTTTGTAATATTTTATTGTTCTTTCCAAGGACTTCAAAAGCTACTTTATGGATTATTTTTTATTAAAGTTTTCCATTCTTCTTCTGTATCTTCGCTGATTTGAGCTTCTTTTAGGTAGTCTGTTAAACGTGATTGATACAGCATTCCATTGCATATTAAGGAAAGTAAGTTTCATTTTAGAAAAATCTACATAATACAAGAGAAACAATTGATAGAACATCATAAGAATTATGGTGTGACCTCAAATTTAATCACAGAAAATAATAATGAAGAAATCAGTACTGAAATAGAACCAATAAAATTTGAAAAAATAAAGGTATCAAAAATAAAATAGAATTAAACCGGATTAGATGGCATATATAAAGAGCTTTGGAAATATAGTGGAGATATCTCTTGGAGGAAATTTGAGTTTCCATCAGATTGCTTAAAAGCTAAGGTTATATCTATATTTAAGAAAGGAGACGGGGATGATTGCTGAAATAACAGTGGAATAAGTTTACTAAATACAGTTTAAAAAATTTACAGTAAAATCCTGAATAAAAGACTTGGAAATATTGTAAACAATCTACTCTCAGAAGAACAAAATGATTTCAGACATGGAAGATCATGTATAGAGAATATTCACATGTTAAAACAAATTATTGCAAAAAGACAAGAATTTAATTTAGGGACTCATATGGCCTTTATGGATTACGAGAAAGATTTTGATAAAATATACAGAGAAAAACTATGGAATAAAATGGAAAAACAAGGATATCCATTAGATTTGCTACAAGCTATAAAAAGCTTATATAAAAATACAGTTACTGTTAACAAATTAAAAGAAGAGAGTGAAATAAATCAGGCTGTTAGACAGGTATATAGCTATTCTCAAACTCTATTCAATATATATGGATGAAATCATCAAAATCTGGAAAACAACAATAAAACAGGGTATCCAGTTAACCAGAAGAACTGTTATCAATACAATATTATATGCAGATGATCAGATTATGTTACAAATCAATGAAGATGATCTTCAGAAGTCAATTTTTTAATTAAATAAAATAAGCTAACAATATAATTTTAAAATGTCACAAAATACAACAAACGTCATGGCATTTAAATGTCGAGATCATGTTAGATCAAACATAGTTATAAAAAAAATAATAGTAAATAATAAATTAAATAATAAAATAATAGTAAAATAATAAATAATAAAAAAAAATGAACACGATGACACGTTTTAATTATTTAGGCTGTATAATAACATATCAAAAAGATATGCTATTATGCAGATATATTATAATATCTGCCTAATAACAATAATATAATATAATATAATATAATATAATATAATATAATATAATATAATATAATATAATATAATATAATATAATACAATATAATATAATATAATATAATATCAATAGATAAATATAATAGATAAATTTATAGATTACAAAAAAAAAAGAAGTGCAATTCAGAAAACCTGTGGAACGATTAAAAGGATACTGAATAAAATAAAATAAAAATAAATAAAGAAAGAAAGACGAGAATCTCTACTAAACTTTATAAAGTAATCGACACCCCCACTCTAATACATGGTTCAGAAACATGGACTGTTAAAAGTAAAGATGAAAGTAAAATACAAGTTGTAGAGATGAGATTTTTAAGAGCCATTAAAGGATGCACAAATTTGAACCATATAAGAAATGAAGACATCAGAAAGATATTTAAGAAGTAGATGAAAAGATCCAGAAATATATAGAGAAATGGATATCGCACCTATTTAGGATGGAAAGATGTCGGCTACCAAAAGAGGAGATAGACCAAAGGTAGAGAGAGAGAGAGAGAGAAATACCAGCTGTAAGATGGAAAACCACTGAAACTGGAACAGGCAAATACCTAATCCCTTAAGAAGAAGAAATTCCTGTTTCTCGTTAGTGTCTCCTTCGATATTTCTAGCTTTACTTTCTTGCTATGATGTTATTCAATATAAAGAACACATGGTTCTTTCATCATAAAGTAAGTAATCATAAACACGCACTCACGCAGACAAGACCAAAACGTTAACTATTCTTTCAAACAGTTGTATTTTTCTGCAGGCCTTCAAACATCTTGTTATGCTCTCGTTGGATTGCCGAAGTGTACTGTAAAACCATATGATTATGAAGGCCTGCAGAAAAAGGCAGCTTAAATTCTATTCACAGACTGGAAGAATTTTGAAACATTTCTTTCTGCCGAATTCCAATTCTATCAGCACCTCCATTCAGCGTGTTTACCTCATTTTTGTTTTACAGAAAAAAAAACTACTTAGCGAACTAATTCACAAGAAATTCAAATCTAAACGATCGAAGGTCATCGACGCTCACATTAATGAAATTCATATACTTCGAATAGCTTACAATTAAACATTCTGCTGAAAGGAAGTGATTCCATTTGTAATAAATAATCCCTCATAAAAAGAAATCACTTGGAAAAAAGGATTAACTAAAAATAGTGAAACGGTCGTTTCGTTTACGTTTTACTTTAATAAAATGTTTATGTTACCATAATATATTTTAGTTACATAGTAACATTTGTCATACAATGAAAGGCAAAATCTGATGCATGTTTAGAGTACATTTCCGCTAGTGGCCATTTTTTCTCTCTGCAGAATGATGGTCTTTGCTTAGTATTTGGATAACATATAGTTCATTGCCTCGGCTCGAGTGTGAGGGGCGCTTGTCTGGAATTGGATTAACACAACCTACATTGTTGGTTAAAATTGCACTGAACATCTAAAGAGAAAAAAATCTAAACAATATCGATTTTCTTATTGTAAAGAATTGTGCATTATCAATGTAGAGATGCAGTAATACGATGCATCGCATAATATATACAAAATAATAATATAATGTTCTTCTAGTACTTTAGGATAAGAAATTTGGTCAAAGAACAATTCCTGAAAGAACTGTTAATCTGTAAGTTGCGTAACTTTCGAAATAATAATGTATTTATACTTACCCCAACTATGAAGAAACGACTTGCTCTAAAGAATGCGGATGACTGGCTGGAAGCTTGCACACACAAGGTGAAAGGCCAACACCTGCAAAATATTTCATTTATTAGTTTCCTTTTTTTTTTTAAGGTTATACGGTGATCAGCATTCAGTATTGATTTTATGAAGACTTAAACACACTTTTTTGGAATAATTATTTACTTATAATTAAGAAAATAACTATCGACGTTACGACTTCTGTATCCAGGTCATTATCAGGAAAATATACATATCCACAGATCAAAGCTTCATTACACTTCGCATTCAGATAAATTTAGATTTATCTTACTGCTTTGTTAATAGTTTACCCTGGCGTGATGAAGAAAAAAAAAAAAACATAATAAATAAAATATACAATAAAATAAATTAATGAAGTAAAATCATTTTTATACTTATCAGTATAATAATATACGGATAATAGAAGAAATTCTCTAAATAGTTAAAAATAAAGTATTATAGGGGAACTACATTAAACGCCTCTCTACAGTCCTCATATATTAAGGTTTTCTTGAGTTGCTCTTGTGAGCTAGTTGCTCGAAGTCTTCCACGTAAAAGTTGCGGATAGTAAGTGGGGAGCCGATAATCGTACAATCTTTTTCCAGATAGAAACTATTTTGTCACAAGAAATAGATGGAGCGTAGTAAGTGGGCAACGAGTGAACGAATGGACTGAAATATGTTCTGTTTGAGAAGATGATTAGTATCATGATCGGGACATTACTGAAAAGAACTATTATGTCAAAGGTGAATAATAAATCGTTATTCAGCGTGAAGTTTTTAATTTTGTTTATGTTGTGGGTTATTTATGTAGAATTGGTAATGACCTACCAGCTCCTTGAGCGTAGCCTCTAGTTTCTTGGCTAAGTGATAATTGGGACTGTCAATTCCTTCAACTATCAGCTGTACTGGTGTGTTTGTTTTGTGTGTTTTAGCAGGCCATACATTTGGGAAGCGCGTAATAATGTTTAATATCTTTTTAATTGTTAACTCTGACCACGTGATCACTGACTTCATTAATTCTGTTTGTTTCTTTTTCATGCAGTTTGTAGGATTGCAGTTAACCAATTGGTACAGTTGTGGTCGGATACCAGTTGGTTTATTTTTTTTTCTTCTAGTTATGCTGTTTGATCAAGAATGACGGTAGCATTGCATTTATCAGCCTTGGCAATAACCTCGGTAATATTTATGCCCGAATGGAAAAAACTATGGTGAGAGAACAAATCCATGAAGTCTGGAAAAATCTAGTAATAATTTAAAACAGCGTTCTACAACTAAAATTAGAGCTGTCGAGTGCTACATAAATCTCAATATTTGGAATATTCTAGAGAGGAATATTCTTTAAGTCACAGACGACTCTGTGACTCAAATCACGTGTTATGTGAAAATAAAGAAATATTAATAGCAGAGTTCCATAGAATGAAACAGCAAGAAAAGAACAGACAATCCGGATGCCATGCCCAGAGGAACAGCCAATCACAAACTAGCGATATAAGGAGTAACCAATCACAACCATGCGATATAAGGAGCAACCACCCGCCAACGAACCACGCCCAAGTTATCAACATATCCATCTACGAGCCTTTATCCGTCTTGGTAATAACAATTATTGGTTAATTTTTCTCCTCTCTTTAAATTTCCATTTGGTTGTTTATTACTTTTCACTATTTTGGATGTTTCCATCTATATTTGTTCAGTTATAATGCGGGGAGAATTTTAGACTTCTTTCAATGTGTTTACTGACTTTGTTGCGATACCATAGTTTAAGCCTTTCTTGCAGAGGCGAGAGTTCACCTTTGTTAAGATTGTAGCTTGACGTGTTGATAATTTCGCCGTGGTCCGTTTGTGGTTGGTAGCTCCTTACTTCGCTTGTTTGTGATTGGCTGTTCCTCTGGGCATGGCGTCCGGGTTGTCTGTTATTTTCTTGCCGTTTCATTCTTTGTAAATGTACTATTAGATTTTCTTTATTTTCAAAATCACATGCTTTGCAGAGTCATCTGTGATCGTCTCTAGACCATCCCAAATATCGAGATTTATGTAGATTTAATTTTAGTTGTAAAACGTATTTGCCGGATTTCTGGGGCCTAATGGATTGGTTCTCTCAACTTAGTATTTTCCATACGGGCATAAATATTACCAAAGTAATTACCATGCAATGCTCCCGTCGTTCTTAATCGAACAGTATACCTTATACGAATGAACCAATTGGGATCCGACCACAACACTTACCAATTTGTTAATTACAATCCTAGAAACCGCATCAAAAAGTAAACAGGAGAAATAATCAAGTCAGTGATCATGTGACAAGAGGAAACAATTAAAAAATTAATATCGTATTATTCCGAGCTATCGGAATATATGGTCAGCTAAAACTCACAAAACAACCACACCAGTACAGCCGATAGTTGAAGGAATTGACAGCCCGAATTATCACTTAGCCAAGAACTAGTGGCTACACTCAAGGAGTTGTAGGTCATTAATCCTTCTACATACGTAATACACAACACTTCATAAACAAATTTTAAAACATCACTGTGAAAGAAGATTTATTAGTAAGCTTTGATATAACTGTCCTTTCCACTAATGCGCCGAACATGATACTACTCTTCTCATACAGAACTTATTTCAGTCCAATATCACGGCCCCTCTTGCCCACTCATTACGTTTCATGTATTTCTTGTGGAAAAATAATTTCCAACTGAATAAAAAAAAAAAGTTACGGCTAAGGGCTCAGCACTTCCTCCTATATCCAACGACTTCGAGCAACGAGCTCTAGATTCATCAAAGCAAAGCCCAAAGCTCAGATATGACGTTGCTGATATTTTTGCCATTTTGCCCCAGGGTCTTGAAACAATAAATACATGCTTAAGTTACCTGGACAAATAACACAAACGTATCCAATTCGTCCTCGAGATTAAACCAATAACTATCTTCCGTTTTTAGACACACTGCTCACACGCCGTTCCTGGGACTACCTTTTATTCATGGTCTACATCAAATCCACACCCATACACACATAAAAATTCATACCACAACCAAAACAAAAAGTAGGGGCTATCAACACCTTTACACATAGAACCCTAACAATTTGCTCCAATGAGCAGGCGATGATTAAACAGTTCACAAGCTCCTCCCAAATAATACCATTAAAAGAAAAATATTATAAGAATACTATAGCCATACATATCAGAAAAAATGGATATCACACTACATAAAATCAACATTAAGCCAAACTTCCAACCCCCTGCAAACTTAAAAAGTATACTAGCTCATCCAAAGATCAGTTTTCTCTACCTTACTCAACCCATGGCTAAAAAAATTCAGTGCACTTGCAACCTTCTCTCCATAAGGGAAACAGTGTGCAGCATCCCAGTAAGAAAAGACGAACATAAATTCCACAATACGTTCCTCAAATATGGTAGATCCGGTCTGTCAGGCAACGCACTTCAAACATGTAGCAGAATAAACTGGAAAGGCACCAATTCCCCACATCACACCAAGACTTCGTTTAAAAAAAAATGTTAAAGGAAGTTTGTGAGATGCTGGAACATCACTTGAATCTTAACAGGAATGATGGATTAGTAATTCAAAGAATCTGGAGGACCCATCTGCGACCTACATAGCATCCAGAACTGGATAATATAAGACGACTATAGAGATGCGTTTAATGTAAGTATGCTATAGAACTTTATTTTATTTATATAGAGAGTTTTTTTCTATACTGTGTATATTATTATACTGATTTTTATAAACCTTTATTGTATTTTGTTTATTTCTATTTTTGAATCTATTTTATTTATTTATTTATTTATTAATTATTATTATTATTATTATTATTATTATTATTATTATTATTATTATTATTATTATTATTATTATTATTACATACGAATGGTTGTATGGTGGTACCGCTGCTCTCGCTTTTTATAGTTTTAAAGTGGTTGCAACACCTATTTTTAATTTAAAAGTGTCAAAAAGTAACTCTGCTTGTCACGCTGAAGACAGTGATATACAATTCATCGAAATCGGCCAAGTGGAATCCAAATTTTTAAATGTGCTGAAAATTCAACAGAGTTCACCGTGGTCACTAACGAGCATAGAACAAAGGACGTCGCCATCTTTACAGTTGCTGAAGGGAAGAAAGGTGAGTCAATGAAGTGCAACAAGTGCCTGAAGGATTCATCGTCCAACGGAAGTCATATATTCTGCAGGAAATGCCTTAGGAATCGTCACTTGACATGTTCCGGAATTTCAGAAACAACATTGCAAAGCAAATCCAATGCCAAACGAGAGGAATGGAAGTGCATATACCGCAGAGAGAACAAAGAAACGCTGCCACCCACGGCGCAAACTGATTACATCGGAGGCAGAATCGGACAATGAACTGAACAGACAAAAAAATACCGGTAAGTCTTATAATTCCAATTCCATAAATTTATTACTAGCAAAAGGTTTAGAAAATATAAAAGCCAGCTTACTAGACTTGTCCAAGAACTGTTTGATAAACAGAATAAACAAATAACAAAAAAAATGAGCGAATATGAAGAGTTAGTTAGATATAATAATTCAAAACTCAAAGAAGTCGGAAGTGTTACAACCAGTTTAAAACTATAAAAAGCGAGAGCAGCGGTACTACCATACAACCGTTCGTATGTAGTAGTAGTAGTAATAATAGTAATAATAATAAATTTTAATGTATTTTTGCTAAGGTAAAACACATTAAAATTAGCATTAACGTGCTAACTGATAGGCAACACAAAGTGACGAAAGACACATCCGAACTCAGTCAAGAACTTAATTCTCTAAAACTACAATACGAACTTTTAAATCAACAACAACTTAAAGAAGATTTTGTCATAAACGGTCTTCCAGAAACTGCATCCACAGAAAATCTTAGAGACATAGTTTTAAAGTTAGGCCATGCAATTGACATTCACCTACAGCATAATGATATTCAGACCATAAATCGGATGCCTAGGAAGAACAAAAAAAACAAGGCTTGCCATGACCCGCACTAGTCATAGTTCATCTAACAAGCAGGTCCACAAGAGACAATCTCATAAAAGCCAGCAGACTGAAAAAACCAGTTGTCAAGGGCTTAAACGCATCGCAAGACCAATCTTTCTAAGTATTTATCACCATTCAATCAGAATCTGTTCTACTAAGCAAGAAAAGCAAAAACAGAAAACAATTATCAATTTCTGTTGATCAAAAATTTTAAGATATTCTTGAGAAAGTCACAAACTTCAAAGTCTATACAACTAGAAAGCTCTAGAGACATAGATAGGCTGCCAGAGTGAAACAGAAGACTCCAAATTAGTTAAAAAGAAGACGTCAACACAACAAAAATGAATGCGAACCATCAGATAGATGTAATTATATCAGCAATTGTACTTTTGACTCGTTTGATGCATGGAAACAACACACAGTACAAGCGAGAGGTCTCTCAATCTTGCATATTAACATCCGAAGCATCAGAAAACATTGGTTATTGTTACAGGCTTATCTGAGGAATTACACTGATATTATTGATATATTGATTCTAACAGAAGTATCCATAACTAATGACGAAGCGACTGCTTTCCAAATTCCAGGCTTCCAGTAACATAGATCATGCCGCCAAACAAAAAGAGGTGGCGGAATATTGATATTTATCGAACATAAATTAATAGCAAAAGAAACTGTCTATTAGTTTGATCATGCTGAAACCCTTTGCCTCGAAATCACTAATACCACCAATAGGCAACATCCAATAATATTAAATGCTATTTACAGGCCACCAAACTTAAACATGATAAATTTTTTGCACGAACTCAATTGCTGGTTTTCATGCCAAGAAATATGCTCAACCGAACAGTTATGATAATCGGCCACATAAACATAAATTTTGCAAACGAAAACCAGAACAACACTTCCTGCCTATAATATTTTTTCACCTGAGACATGGCTATGGTAAACAAATAATTTTTTCTTTTGCTCAATTTCATTCAGCTAGTGTTATGCATATGCATGTTTCTTGATTATGATTTAATACAGATGTAGAAACGTCGAGTGTTATTTTCTTACTTGTAAGTAAAGTAATTATTTCAACACCGGTGTTTGTCTCTCCATAAATTCTTCACTGTGAATATATTACTTCTGATAAACTGACTGACACTTTCCACCAAAAAGTGAAAGATCAAGATTTAAAAAAACTCTCTCAGTTTAGAACGACAACGTGAACATGATTGATAAATTTAAAATAGCTGTAAATTGAACTTCGCTCACCTGGTAACATTCAGTAAAATGTAGGTGGAGAAGTCCCATTTCTGCAAGAAAACCATCAAGTTTCTTAACTTGAAATGAAATAAAGTAAGTGGATGTCAAAACCTGGAAATGACATTAAATTTGTATAATTAAAACTATTCCTCTAATTATACGCCAGTAGCGCTGTTTCCAGCTAGCGGTTCAAGAAATGACTTAGGAATGAAAAATTCCAGGTTTGATAATTACAAAAAAGTACGAATTTTGTATGTAAAATTCCTAGGTTTATTACAAACTCTAAGTTTATGTTGAACCGTAAGTGTAATTCTTATAATTACACCTGATAGCTATATATTCTATACGATTAAACAAATTGTGAAATTGATTAAAATTGTTTAAGTTTTAAGCCATTTCTCTTGCATTCTGAAAAAACCTCTTTCGTTAACATATTTTCTTATCTCATTAGTAGAAATTTCATATGATATATGCATCGTTCACACTCGAATGAATGCTAACAATTTCAGATTCATTTTTGTAACCTTCTTTTTAAATGTACTTCTTCTCTTAATTAGATTCGTTTAGTCGACTTTTTTCCCCTTAGGTCATTGATATTTTTTGGATTTTTAGTCTTTGACCAATGGTGTTATTTCTCGAAATTTTCAGATAGTGAAGCTAAAATTTGTTTCATTCCACCCTGTACACTGAAGTTTAGTCTCTCTCTCTCTCTCTCTCTCTCTCTCTCTCTCTCTCTCTCTCTCTCTCTCTCTCTCCCTCTCTCTCTTTCTCTCTCTCTCTTCTCTCTCTCTCTCTTTCTCTCTCTTTCTTTCTCTCTCTCTCTTTCTCTCTCTCTCTTTCTCTCTTTCTCTCTCTCTCTCTCTCTCTCTCTCTCTCTCTCTCTCTCTCTCTCTCTCTCTCTCTCTCTCTCTCTCTCTCTCTCTCTTCTCTCTTATTCATATAAAACGATTCAAAAGGTTTTTTATGGAATGCCTTTATTTAAGTTGATTAACTCTAAATCAAATTGACTTACTTTATTCGAGTCTGTGAATTTAATTTGCCCTCTTTACCAAGAATTCTAAATAAATTTCCAAAATGTTTTTTTTTTTTTCCTGCATTTCCTCCGGTGAGAGTGCGTTGTCCTTTTTGCCATTTTCTATAGAGTGTAAACTTATTTTACCCCTCAAAAATTCAGTACGGAAATCCACTGTAATTCTTACGAGTTTTATGTTCTTTGAATCTTTATAAATGAGCTTGGAGTTAATGCTACTTCCTCACTCAGAATTCGTTCTTTTCACTGAGCTTTTGAAATATATACATCTACTTTCTGAAAAATGGAAAGGAAAGCTACCTTTTGACATTTTGGACTTCTGACAGATTCTCTCAAATTTTGAAATGCGTTGATGACTGGATATTTTCCCCCAATGTGAAGCCACTGTTTATCTCATTTAATAAATGTTCTTGTTAATTACTGCAGACATTCAGAATATGATTAACGTCTCTTCCAATGTCACGGTGATCAGGGTTGCACGTTTTACCATTTCTTTTGTTTCATTTCCAAAGAACCATCGATGCGCAGTAGATAAGGGCATTTTGGCTGGAAAGACCACAGTTCCAATTGTGTACACCTGTACACTTCTATATATTATCCAGAGGCGAACATTATGGGTGTGATAGGTGTGCGTTGCTCATCCACGAAATATCAGTATCACCGATATCATATTTTTGCATTTATTCCCGTTAAAGACGCCCCTAATTGTTTGCAGACTTTGCGTGATTCCTAAAATTAAACACAATATACTAATGCTTCATTGCCCTCTTCGGGAGGGTAATAAAGCATTAGGGCTTCATGAAGAAGGCGCTTTTCGACTCGTAAACATTGTGTCACATTCGCTTTAATATCCCGTGTGTGCTTTCAAAATGTATACACTTTTGGGCCCTTCGAAAAGATGAAAAGGTGCAGCGTGTCAAATTCTTAGCTTTCTATTACTTTTAAACCGCTGAGAAGGTGTCGCTAGGTCAGCTAACATTTAGAGCTCATCCAGTACCTAACGTCTGTGATTGATTATTGTGTCAACCAATCCAATTGAACGTTGTCAGTTGTCATGAGTTGAGTACTTCCTGTATTATACATATAATCATAAGTAATATTAAAATTTGATAATGTGTTTCCTATAGCTTGAATTATGTGCATATAACTCTCGAGCTATCTAAGCGTTTAATTGTTTTCTGAATTGTTTTTTCTGAATCAATAAAACGATTGCATTCGTTACAATAACACGCACGGCATCAAAGTACTCATACTTTCAACGTTGTTTATAGAATTCGCTGTGGATTAAAAAAATACTCAGACAAAATCCGTTTGTGAAACGTTAAAAATGTCAAAATTAGTCCTATATAAGCGTTGAAACGTTTTCAAAATTATTGCCTCTTCCATTTAACATCTGCATTTTCTACACGAAACATGTTGTCCCTAAAACTTTGCATCTTTATTTTAGTTTCCATATATTGATTAAACAAATCACCAAGCATAGAAGTAAAAACGGCTAATTTAAATTTTATTTTCTGTATGAAACCAGATTTTAAATATTCACTCTTTATTAATCATGTTTTGTTTTGCAGAGGAGATGGTTGAGGTAATTAATTAGAAATTCATAAAGACATTTGGATCTTTGAATGGGACCAGAATTGAATGCAGTGATGAAAGAGTGGGAAGAGGACGGTTACTGATGTCAGTAAGCAATAGGTATATAAGTAATTTGGTAAACTTATGTTAATAAGGCTGTAGGGATTGATGAATTATCACCACGTGTTTTGTAGGAATATCCGAGGGAGTTAAGAGCACATTTGACATACTAACTTAACATACATCTTGCATTTGCTCAAGCTCGAAAGTAGTGGAAAGAAGGTTAAATTGTCTCTCTTCTTAAGGGAGCTTATGAGACTAAAGATTCAAATTAAAGGCCAGTCTGTATGTCTGGAATTGCTGTTTAAGTGGTAGAGTAGTTAGTCGGAACCAATGGTTAGACTTGGCTTGACGACACCATTCTCTTCAATGGTCTGCGTTTTATAACGAAAGGAAGATAGCGTTTAGAAATCTGTTGTCTTATTATAACAAGCTGACAAATGCATCTCATAAGGGTGGTTCGTGCAGAGTGGAACATTTAGATTTTAAATAAGTCGTTTGATAAATTGCCAGATGACAAGCTAGTAATTAAACTGGAAGGAATAATGCCGACCTGCCTTGCCGTGTGGTAAGCGTAACCGCTCTCCAGCCAAATGGCTGTCGGTTCGAATCCTACCGTGGGCTTGGATGTTTGTGGTTATCTGTGAAAATACTAATGGTGGTGGTGGAGGGTAGATAGCGTTCGTGTAGTTGTGGTTCGTTGTAGTTGGTGGAGACAGAGAGCTGTAGAGTAGATGCCCTCCCTCGATGAATCTTTGGACTCCCTGGAGGTGTCATGTAATAATAATAATAATAATAATAATAATAATAATAATAATAATAATAATAATAATAATAATAATAAACTTGGACAGTATTTTGAAAGAGCACTGGATTGGAAATTATCTTGTGTATCAGCAGATTGTTTATATTAAGCGATATCTTATCAGCAAAAAGACAATAGGTAATACCGTAAGAGACAGTTTTGTGGTTGTTGCTATTTAACTTTTAAACTAATAATATTGGAAGAAGTTTGAATGGCGATATACAGTTGTTTGCAGATTATGCTAAGTTACGGAGAATTATAAGGTGCAGAGCAAATGTTGTAGCTTTGCAATAGGACTTGAATCCAATTGCTGAATGCAGACGCTATGGTAATAACAACCATTGTCTGGGAAAGCTATAAGTTTGGATAAGTAGGGGATGAGAGCAGCAGGCAATCTGACTAAACATCCTAGACATGCACAATGAGATTAATGTCAGGAGACCTGACTGGCCCCTCCATACCTACGATACTGTCTTCTTGAAGATATTGCCCCCCAAGCTTCGCTTGATGAAGACAAGCATTATCACCTTCAAGAATAAATGTCTCATCTATCGTTTCCTCATGAGGATTAACACAGGAGGTTCAGCACTTCATCTGTATAAGTAGTAGAATTTATGGTTCTGCCAAGAAGCAGAAAAATCGGTACGACCACCCAACCAGATGCCTCTCCAAATTACCACACTACTTTTACCATACGGTTGAAGTGTCCCTTTGATTTATTATTAGAGGAATAGTAACATGGCTCTGTTTCTCTCCACAACAGAGCACGTATATTATCGCTTTGTAAAGCAAATCGCAATTCAGGATCCACTAAATCGACTCTCAGTGGTTTTGGTTAGAGTTGAAGCGGATCCTGGTTTATTTCAAATGTTCTCTCCTGTGGCGTGGGGATAGCGGAAAGCGGACGATCCGTCGTCAAGCACACTTTGGTGAAGCCTTCTGCCTACTGCCGAAATAAATACCAATCGTCCTGTAGTCGACAAGGTCAAATGGTAGCTGATTTGGGATGGCATCCTGTGTCGGGGGAAGTAGATAATCGGATACATCGATTACACACTGAGTTTTGACCTGAAATAATAGGTTGTATGAGGTCTTGCAGCCATATCCTAGAATTTTGCTATAAGAGAATGCCTTTTTCTCGCTCCAGACACGAAATGAAAACAATTTCAAAACACCACCTTTATTGCCTTGGCTGGCATTGCCACTCATTTGAATATGATAAACAGACTCATCGTTGGTTTTTACAGAATCTTCTTCTTCCCTGGTTATCCCGATTTTTCTCTTTCTTCCATAATTTTTGGAAACTACTGTATTTTATAATAACATGATCGAGTTCAACTCAGACACTATACCAGATCTATTAGTCGTCAATTAGTAGTGGTGGAGGAGAACCTCAAGTACATATTCTTCCTCAGAAATAAAAAATCAGATAAAAAAAAATTTTGATTATTTCTCTCGTTAAAAGACCGCATTTTATCGCAGGCTCTGTAGCAAAGTGGATCAGGGTGACTGTTTTAAAAGAGTGTTTCTCTTACAACATACAATGCCCCCCCATATTCTTTTCCCAGGATGATATTGGAAAAATGCTGTCCAAATTAGACAAAAAAAAGTCTCCGGGCCTCGATGGCATTCCCCCAATTGTTCTGAAAGTTTGCGCTCCAGAACTGACCCCTATCCTATGTCACCTATATATACTCTCACTCCAATGGAATCTATTCCACAAACTGGAAATTGGCCTATATTCAGCCCATCCCCGAGAATGGTGACAACTCACTGCCATCCAATTACCCTTATCTCGCTTACCTCAGTCCTGTCGAAGGTAATGGAAAAAATCATCAACTCCCAACTCCTTCACTATCTTGAAGACACTCTCCAAATAAATGACCGCCAGTATGGATTCCGCCAGTGCCGATCAACAGGAGATCTACTCACATACGTCACCTATCACTGGACAAAGGCTATGGAGATGTTTGGAGAATTTCAAGTGGTTGCACTAGATATATCCAAGGCCTTTGACTGGATTTGGCATAAAGGCCTACTAGGAAAACTACCATCATTCGGTCTGATCTAGGGCTTCTGTAGGTGGATCGCCAGTTTTCTGTCTGGACACACACTCTGTGTGATGGTAGATGGCTCCCTATCCTCTCACCACTCAATTAATGCTGGGGTTCCACAAGGTTCTGTCCTCTCACCAACCCTCTTCCTGCTATTTATCAATGACTTACTGCAATTGACCTCCAACCCAATACACAGTTTTGCAGACGACAGCACACTACACTCTTCGCTTGCATTTGATAAGCCTTACCCTACACAACTCACCTCAATCTACAGAACATCAACCACCGCGACCCTCAACTACGGTCTCCAAGCCATCCTCCAATGTGGTTCCGAATACCTCATAAATTTCAATGCCAATAAAACCCAGTTCTGCACCATTTCCCATAAAAAAGAACCATTTTTTCCCAATACCTTTTTAATGATACCCAAATCTCCAGACAGTTTGAGATCTCACTCTGTGGAATCACCCTCACATCAAACCTCTCCTGGCATAAACATATCTCAAACATTGTATCCTCAGCCTCAAAAAAACTAGGATTTCTCTTTCGCCCAAGACGTTACTTCACCCGCGAACAGCTATTAACATTATACAAGTCACAAATTTTCCCAACTATTGAATACTGCTCTCACATATGGGGTGGGGGCCCAAAACGCTCTCTCAATATGCTCGACTCAATACAGAGGAGAGCAATTAGACTTATCAATGATCCAACCCTTACCAACTCCCTCACCCATCTTTCACATAGACGTAAGGTCTCTGTAGGATGTATATTCTACAAATATTTCCATAGGAAATGCTGATCGGAAATATCATCAATAATTCCTCCTCTCACTACTAAACTCATTGAACACGTACAGCTGCTGCACAACATCCCTTCACAGTTCACTTAGAAACAAACAGAACAAGTTTGATTTCCTCTTCCTTCATCCCTGCAACTGCAGCACTGTGGACAGTCTTCCACCTGCTGTGTTTCCCAAGAAATACAATTTAAAGTCATTCAAATCAAATGAAAACAAATTCCTCCTTTCCCAACCCACCACCCATACACGGTACTAATAGGTTGACCAACCAACCTCCTGTGTATGGACCCAACATTAAAAAAAAAAAAAACTTACTATTTAAGCGAAAACAAAGAGAAAACTTTGTCTTTTTGGTACTGCAGATAATTTTGGATTATCATGAATTCGAATATGAACACTCGAACGTCATCAACGATGTCATTAACAAACTTCATATATTTCGAATAGTTTACAGTTAAATATTGTGCTAAAAGCAATTGATTCCATTTCTAATAACGAATCCTTTGTACAAAGAAATCACTTGTAAAAAAAATGGATTATCGTATAATGGTGAAACTGTCAATTCGCTTTACTTTTACTTTAATAATTTTTTTATGTTACGATGATAAATTTACGCCACACATTAGTTGTAATGCTTTATTCATTGCAACCTATTTTGACATACATTGAAAGGCAAAATCTGAAGCATCTTTGAATGAAGACAAAACAGTCACAGTTCCACTGGTGACTGTTTTGTCTTCATTGCAGATTGATGGTCTGGTTTAGTGTTTGGATAACGTACAGTTAATTTCCTCTGCCGAAATGTTTGGGAAGCTTGTCTGGAACTGGATTAACACAACCAAATAAGTCAGAATAGCACCAAACAGCTAAAGAGAAAAAAATATTCAGATGTTAAACTACGGATTAAGAAGAAATCCTAAGCAACATCTATTTTCTTATATAAAGAACTGTGCATGAACAGTGTGAAGAATCACTAATGTGATGTGTTGGTTAATATAATATTCTACTAGTGCTTTGGGATGAGAAGTTTCTTCAAAGAATATTTCTTGAAAGAACCGTTAATCTTTAAGTTGTGCCTTTTTCAAAACTATATTTTATGCATACCTACCCCGACTATGAAGGATCGATTCACTCTAAAGAATCCGGATCCCGTGAACGCAGGCTGGAAGCTTGCACACACATGCTGAAAGGCCAAAACCTGCAAAATATTTCATTTATGACTTTTGTTTTAATGCTGTTCATAAAGAAAAAGTCTGTCTAAAAAGATTCAGTTAAAAGTAAATTGTAGTTGATTGTACTATTACATATAAGCGTCTTTTGTTCAACATGGTGACAGACTCATATCGCTATTATACATACTAAAAAAAATCATGACAAATATCATGCAGTATTTAAAATAAGCTGAATCTCTGACATCAATGATCAAACGCAAACGCCATCTGCCGTACCACTAAATCACAAGCAATATTATGTTCATTATTTTCATTACATTTTTTATTTTTCGTTTTTCAGAGGATTGTGGAAAATATCGAGTTATCTCCTTCTGAGAATCTTTCAAAATGATTTCCGAACTAGAAGAATCAGAGATTTATTTTTTTGAAATCAGAAAATAATTCTTTTCTGAGCAATGATCAGTATACGTGTAGATAAATCGCTATCCGGGCAGTGTTATAAGCCATTTTCTGTAACCCCCATCACATGAAGTAACTAACTTCATAAGGATTTTTAAGACTAAGACAAAGTAGCGAGTATCATATAATGTGGCAGAGTTTTATTAACGCAAGTCAAATAAACGGTTAGAGTAATATATAGAGTTATATATTACTCTAACCGTTAGAGTAATATATAACTATATATTACTCTAACGTTCATGCTGTATATCATGGGCTTTTTCTTCGTGAGGATACTGCAACCTATCGATTTAAAGAAGCGATGTTGTCTTTTAGGCTCTTCTAGAGGGATTGTCTAGAAGTTTATATTAATGGCCCAACAAAGCAGCCTGAGTGACCATGTTGATACCACAAATGTGGAAATGTTTTATCATTTTAGAAGGTAAGAAAGAAATTATCTTATACTGACTAACACTTTTCTCCACCATGAAGTGAATGATTGAAATTACACAATGAAACTTTCAGTTTCACTTAACAATAGAAACATACTTGATAATTTTAAAATAGCTGTAAATTAAACGTCACATACCTGGTCACGGTCAGCAGATGATAAGTGTTGAAGTCTCATTTTTGCAAGATAACCATCAATTTTCTTAACCTGAAATGAAATATAGTAAGTGAGTGGCGAAACCTGGAAATTATGTCATGAACAACGAAGCTATTGCTCTCATTATACACCAGTATATACCTGTTTACAGTTCAGAGTTTAGAGCTCTGAACTAGAGTTCATTGCTCTGAACTCTAGTTCAGAGCAATGGCTCAGAAATGAAAATTCAATGTTTCATGATTTCAAATAAGTTCGATTTTTGGATGTTCAATTCCTGGGTTTGTTTCAGACGCTAAAGTTATTTTGAATAGCAAGATTAATTTTCATAATTGCATCTAATAGCTATATACGCTATACAATTAAGTTATATTACCTTATGTTAAAATAGCTTAATTGGAATAAATTATTTCATTAAATCATTAAACAGTAAACATTTTATCTTCAAATTTCGTTAATATTGTTGTTATTATCAGCCTGATAGATCACACCGCTAGCAAGGGCCACTCGTGTATAAACACTGCGGAACTGCAGCACCCCCAATTTTTTTCGATATATAAATATATTTATTCATTTATTTATATTTGCTTGTAATCTTTAATTTTATCATCAACAATCCTATACAATTTTCTTATTTTGTATAAAAAATAACAAAAATCCATCTTGTAGCACTTGGAGGGCGAAGGACGCAAGTAGCACTGTGTTTACCACAGTGTCACATTGCTACGCGCGCAAGCATATGCACGTCATGGTGAGATGCGAGCTATTAGCTTAATGCGGCACTGTCCGTCGCGCAGTTCCACTGTTGTTTATATGCAGTCTGCGTCAGTAGTAGAGTGTTCGTAGTGCTTATCGTGTTTACTCCGTCTCTTTAAATATTTGGACATTACGCGTCTACCGAATATTGGTGTGTTTCGTTCAATACATTACTCACTAGAGGGCTCTGAACATTTGACGTTATTTTATAATCACCAGGTTATATGGGACGAAAACCACTGGTATAGGGTTATATCCAGAAGAGGATTGAATCAAAATTGAATTTTTTTCTAAAAAAATATTTCGTCTCAAAAAAGCAACGTATTATGTAAAAAAAAAAAGGACTAGCAGATTATTGATGCTTATAAACATGAGCTCATATAATTTGCTCTAGATGATATCATGATTCACCAATAACAATATAACAGGTTTACATATTACGGCATGTTCCTATTGGTAAATCAATGTGACTGATAACAATCTGTCAGTATAATCAGACATGCATTTCAATCACCACACCCTTACTGCTCGAAAATGCCGAGTAAATCAATTTAAAATTAATTCTTGCCTTCAACCTAGTACAAAGGTAACTGTAATTTTTAAAATAGAATAAAAATTCAATTTAATGCTGACATTCTCAGCAGACTTACTTCGTCCACGACGTTATCCACTGCACATGCTGGTACAACCATTGTAATTATTGAAATTGACATCAAAATAAAGAAAATTGCAATTTTAAAGAGAATTTCTCTTTTTCCAAGATCCTCATCATTCAAAGTGAGAAACAATAGCATCAATAAGATAAGGATCCAAATTCCCTGAACTACATAGTACACCAACACACACGGGGAGAGAACTAAGTCAGCTGTTTCCATTAGACGATAGCATCTCATATAACGAAAACGGAGTGTTTGCAAACTATGACCGAAATTTGTAAGTGTTAGTTCTCGGATTTCCAGTCGAGACACAGAATAGGCTATAGATTGAAAACAGAAGCGAAATAAACTCGCAAAAAGCACCATCCACGTAGCTATTCCTAATAACGGCATGTAAGCGGAACAAAAGCCTAACACTCTGAATACAGAGAAGCCAATTTTTTTAAGGAGTTGAGAAGTTGAAAGTATGTGATGCACTGTCGTCATAACCAGATATATACTGAAAATTACGATACATAAAACTGCAATGCTCACTGAAATAATCTTCAGAAACTTCAAGGAGCGGTGATATTCTTTCACCAACTTCATCTGCTGCTCTAGCCGAATGAGGTTTTTGATTAACCTCACGAATTGGCAGCCGTGAAAATACAAAGTCAGTCTCAAGGTGAATGAAAGCACCAAATGTGAGCAATTTAAAACAATAAGAGGTAAGATATTAATGCTCAAAAAATTGCGATCTCCTGATATAATTTTTATGATATTAGATATTGAAAACGCAATGGAAATCATCACCCATCATACCATATACAGAACCATAAAGCCACATTTTTTGAAATTCAATCGGCGATGATCCTCTCCTCTGATTTCTCGGAATAAGCAAGCTCCAAACAGAAGTTGTGTGCAAGCTACAACACGAAAAGCATCAAAAAACTCCGAGTTAAAAACAGACGCAGGCATTTTTCCACATTTGACTTTACGTGATTTTACACAGTTTATCACAGCCACGGATGTCTTACTGACATTCCTCGTAAACAGTTTGTTTTTTCGCCGCAGTAACATTTTATTTCACTAGTGATCACCGCTGTTATTAAAAATAGATAATGCGTTACTGCAGTTGATAAATGAAGCTTGACGTGTTATGCACATGACTCTTCCGCTTAGCTTCAACTGTATTTTTGTGTTATTTTTTTCCTGAATCAATAAAAATTGCACTCGCCACAATAACACACCCGCAAACAAAGTATACCTATAAATGCAATGTTGTTCATTATGGAGTCAAACAAAACGACTTTGTTACTATAGAAAAAAAATCCATTTGTGTAAATAAAAATGTGAAAATAAATTAGAAAACCTCCCCATCCAACCGTTTGAAGAACACATGAATTATGATTGCCTAATGGTTAGCGAGTGTTCCATGGTAACGATGTTGGTAGTAAATACAAAACCTGGTTGCAGATTGAAAGGTATTTAACTGTTAGTGCTGAACTTTTTACCATTCAAAATTCCATGAAATAATATTTTCTTTCCTTATGAAACCCATTTCTAAATACGTCTTCTCTATTACAGGTATCCCTTGATCATCGCGACTAATTAATCCCTCGATGTTACCGCGAATTCAAAATCGCGTTTATCAAATATAATAATCAATGGTAACAATTGAAATTCGTCCATGATCGATTACTGAATTAATAATTTGTTTTATTATATGGCACTCTTTTAGGAAAGATAAAAAAATGAATACAAAGTAAATGTTTAATAAATGTTTGTGCCTTCATTTGATATTACACTATTTTTATCAAAAATGTTTTCAAGAGATGTTTTAGTTTTTTTCTTATAAGCATGTATTCTACGATAACAAGCAAAATGCTCTAGACCTCGGCAAACAAGCATTCTTAGATTGACATCTAGATCCATATCCATTACTTGCTGCTTAAACGATTCTAAACTGAGAAATATTCCATCTAATTCTTTGATTGTTATTTCCTTAGCAACTTCATCTTCACATTCTATTTGTTCGTTGTCTTCATATGCGCGTTGCTGTTCAATTTTATGAAGACCGTTGTGACTGAAATCTTTTGAATTTGAATCCAATAATTCTTTAACATTTTGAAAGTTTTTTTCAACTTGGTTAGACTATAATAAATTTAGTTTAATCCTTTATCCAAGTGTAAGCAAACTAAGTTTGCGCCTGAAGTATCTTCAGGACTGAGGCAACTCGTGGTAAAGGTGGACCAAGTTCTCATTACTGCTTGTCTTAGTATATCCCATAATGCAAAGTACATCTCATTGCGGACATGTATAATGCTATGCACTAAGGGAAGGACCACTACACAAACCGGTTTCGGCCTTTATTGAGGTCTCGTCAGTGAGTGCCAGACCCAGAGGTGGTGATACTAAGGTGGAAACAATGGAGTAGCCATATTTACCTGTACGAGTTGCCAAAAGGTGTCTCACGTTATTATTAAATTACTCTAGATTTAGAGAAAGATGTTGAAATTTTTTTATATTATATTATACTAAGACAAGGAGTGATGAGAACTTGGTCCACCTTTGCAGCGAGTTGCCTTAGTCCTGAAGATACTTCCGACGCAAGATAAGGGATTAAACTAAATTTATTATGGTCTAATCAAGGGTAAAAAAACTTCCAACATCTTTCTCTAAATGCAGAGTAATTTAATAATAAAGTGAGACACCGTTTGGCAATTCGCATAGGTAAATATGACTTCTACATTGCTTTCACCTTAGTATCACCACCTCTGGGTCTGACTCCCACTGACGAGACTTCAATAAAGGTCGAAACCGGTTTAGGTAGTGGCCCTTCCCTTAATGAATAGCATTATACATGTCCGCAAGGAGATGTGCTTTGCTTTATGGGAGATGCTAAGACAAGGAGTGATGAGAGTTTGGTGCAACTTTTCCACGAGTTGCCTCAGTCCTGAAGATACTTCAGGTACAAACTTTGTTTGCTTACACTTGGATAAAGGATTTTGCCTTTCAGTGTATGTCGAAATATCAAAGACATTTTGACATACACTGAAAGGCAAAATCCGATGCATCTTTACAGTACAGTTCCACTAGTGAGTGTTTCGTCTTCATTGCAGAATGATGGTCTTCGTTTAGTGTTTGGATAACGTACAGTTCATATCCTCGGCTGGAATATTCTGGGAGCTTGTCTCGAACTGGTTTAACACAACCTTATAGGTGAGAACAGCACCGAACACCTAAATAGAAAGATATTCAGATATTAAAATAGGGATTAAGAAGAATCTCTTAAACAATATCAATTTTATTATTATAAAGAACTGTGAATTAACGGTGTAGAGGTTCATTAATGTCATGCATCAACGGATGTACACAAAAATATTAACATTACATTCTACTAGCATTTTCGAATGAGAAATTCCGTCGTAGAACATTTCTTGAAAGAACAGTTAATCAATAAGTTGTGCATTTTTCGAAACAATAATGTATTGTTTCGAAAACTTTTTATTCGAAACAATACATTTTATAGTAAAGTTTATTTATACTTACCCAAACTATGAAGGAAAGACTCACTCTAAAGAATCCGGATCCAATAAGCGCATTCTAGAAGCCTGTACAAACATGTTGAAAGACCAACACCTGCAAAATATTTCATTTAATACTTTGCTTTTTTTTGTACAGTTACACAGTAGTCGTCGTTCAGAATAAAGAATTGATAGATACAAACACAACTGTTGGAGTAATTAGATTATTTCTAATTTAGAAAATAACACTCGACGTTTCGACCTCTATTTCGAGCTCATCATCAGAAAAACATACATATCCACAGAACACAAACTCCATGATACTTCACATTTAGATAAATCTAAGCATTTAGATTTATTTTACTGATTTGTTAATCGTTTACCCTGGCCTGATTGCTGGTGAAAAAAAAAATAAAAAACATATCAGTATAATATAAGAGAGGTAATATAAAAAATTATAAATAAAAAGTTATATCGGAATTACATTAAACTCACCTCTACAGTCCTCTTATATTAAAGATTTCGTGCGTAGAGGTCGTGCAATAATGTCCTGGATGCTATATAGGTTGCAGATGAGTCCTACAGATTCTTAGAATCCATCATTCTTGTTGATATTTTTCAGCACAAGCTTCCTGGAACTTTCTTACAAATCTGGGTTTGGTGAGGTCTCCGGACTTGGTGCCATTCCTCTTGATTCTGTGACATGTTTGGAGTGCCTGGTCTGACCCGACAGACCTGTTTTACCATAGTAGAGGAATATAATGTGGCATTCATGTTCATATTTTCTTACTGGGATGATGTACCCTAATTATCATTAATTCTGTTTCCCCTATGTAGGGCAGGCTGCAGGAGCACTGAATTTTGTAAATTCTTGGATGGACAAAATAGGAAAAGAGATCTTTGGATGAGCTGATTATCCTTCTTATTTTGCAGACGTTTAGAAGGTTGCCTTAATGTAGTAATTACGTAGTACTCTATCTATTTTTTTCTGATATTCACTAGTGTATGGAATGGCTATGACATTCTTGTCATCTTTTTTTTTTTTTGTTTTAATGATATTGTTCTAGAAGATCTTGTAAACATTTCTTTTTTTTTTTGTAGAAAAAATTCCTAATAATTTTAATTGGAGAAAATTGTTTCTCGGCTGTGAGGCCATATTGTGAAAATATGAACATATCTGTGACAGACTTTGAGCTTTAGGCTTGCAGGTAAATATTGACTATGTTGGGGGAAGGAAGGGGTAAGTGGCGGGCCCATAGTCATATCTTCTTTTTCAAGGGAAATTATTTTGCCACATGAAACACACGGAGAGTAGTAAGTGGGCAAATAGGACAGTGATGTGGGTTGAAATATGTTCTCTATGAGAAGAATCGTATCAAGATGGCGGCATTATTGAAAAGAAAATTTATGTCAAAGATGACTAAAAATATTCGTCGTTGAGCGTTGTGTTTTTAATTTTGTTTATGAAGTGCTGTGTATTATTTATGTAAGAGTAGCCGCTAATTTCTTGGCATACTGATAATTGGGCAGGCCATAAATTCTGGGAGCTCAAGCACAATGCGGTATTAATTTTTTCATTGTTTCTCTGGCCACTTGATTAATTCTGTTTCATTTTCATGGTTTGTAGGCATGTAGGTAATTAATTGGTAAGTGTTATTGTCGAATACCAATTGGTTCATTTTTTCAAGTTATGCTGTCCAATCAAGAACGACGGCAGCATTGTATTTATCCGCCTTGATAATAACGTCGGTAATATTTATGCCCGTATGGAAAATCTTATTGAGAGAACAAATTCATGAGGCCCGCAATAATATAGTAATAACCTAAAACAGCGTACTTCAACTAAAATTAGAGCTATCGAGCGCTACACAAATCTCAATATTTAAGATATTCTAGAGTGGATCACAGATGGAGCTGCAAAGCACGTATTATGTGAAAATAAAGAAAAACTAATAGCATACTTTCCGAGAATGAAACAGTAAGAAAATTAACAGGCAATACGGAATCCATGCCCAGAAGAATGCCCATCACAATCTAGCGATATAAGAAATAACCAATCAAAACAAGTGAAGTAAGGAGCAAACAAATACCAATCGACCACGGCCAAGTTATCAACACATCCAGGTACAACTTTAACGACGTAAAACTCTCGCTTCTGCAAACAGGCTTAAACTATGCTATCGCTCCAAGGTCAGTATACAAACTCCACATCATACACCCGCATTGAAATAGGCCTAAAATAACTCCCCTTCACTCGCTTCCAATATAGCCGATAGAATACGAATGGAAACAACCAACATGCTAAATTCTAATAAACGGCGAAGTTGCAATTAAACTTTAGCCTTTAAATCGCTAAGAAATAACCAAGACATCGTTATTAACCAGGCGGATAAAGGCTTGTATCTGGATGCGCTGACACTTGGTGGTTGGTTGATACTTACTTCCCTTGTTTGTGACTGTCTGTTCTACTGGGCATGTGGTCCAGATTGTTAGTTGTTTTCATGCTTTTGCAGTCTTTAGAAATTTGCTATTGTTCTTTTTTTGTTTTTACATAAGACGCGCTTTGAAGAGTCGTGTATGGTCCTCTCGAGAATATCCCAAATATCGGCAATTATATTGCAGGATAGTTCTAATTTTAGTTGTAAAACGTTGTTTGGAGTATTTGCTAGATTTCTGCGGCCGTCATGGATTTGTTCTCTCACCACAGCTTTTTCTACACGAGCATAAATAATTCCAAGGTTATTTTTAACAAGTTGGACAAAAGCATTGCTACTGTCTTTCTTGATCGGGCAGCATACACGAAATACACGATCCCCAAGCATACCTTGAGAAAATGAGCCAATTGCTATCCAACTACAACACGTATCAATTAGTTAACAAACTGCATCCAAAACTGCATCTTAGCCTACAAATTGCATCCAAAAGAAAACCATAAAAGATTAATCTCAAGTCACTGGTCACGTGGCCAGAGGGAGGAAACAAAAAAAAAAACTAATACACATTATGGCCGCGCTCCCAGAATTTATGACCTGCCTAAAATACTTCAAACAAACACGCCACTACGACCGATACTGAAGGTAATTGACAGCCCCAATTATCACTTATAAATCAAGATAATTTATCACTTATAACTCTTATAAATGAAGAGTCTTACTAAAAATATTCAACTGAAAGTAGCTAAGAGTTGCTCGTAATACTCCATAAAATCAGAAACCTTTTTTTGGAAGTCGTTGTATTCAACATGGTAACACACCCATTTCCCTATGATACAAATTAAAACCATTGAGATCATATATAAATCATATCAAAACTCATGCAGTATTTAAAATAATCTGATTCGCTGATATCAATGACCAGACGCAAACTCCCTCTGCTGTACTAGAAAATCACACACGATATCACGTTCGTTTTTCATTACATTTTTCATGTTTATGAGGAAGATCAATTTGAGAAAAATATCCAGTTCTCCCTGGAGAACTCAATTTCTCGGGGATTGTTATCGGGTCTTTGCTGTCACAACAATTATATGAAGCAATTACCGTATTTGTCCGTGCATAAGCCGCTCCATGTATAAGACGAACCCAAAATTAAGAAATCAATGTTTTAAACATAAAACAGATCATATTTGATATTTTTTTTAATATTCAAAGTATATTTAGTAATTAGGTAATATTTTTAAGATGCATACTAAGATGCATTTTTAGGGATGCATTTAAGGTGCATTTTCCGCACTAAATGGGTTCGTACTCTCATGGCCAACTCCTCTCTCCTCATGAAGTTGAAGCACCATTTTGCCTTTCCTGTGAAATCAACAATGTTAATTTCTCTTGCAAACCTTTTTGCATCATATTGAATAAGCTTGGTTAACACATATCCCACACTCGCGCTGCTCCATAATCCAAGTCTTAAGCCTCTGCTCCAAGTTTGGCCATTTTGCTGGTTTTCCTCTTAAGGTACTCTTCTTTTTGGCATCTTGAGTAGTTGTTCTTCCTGTTTTCTCCACTGTCTAATCATACACTAAGTGGGAGGAGGTCCAAACTGTCTCTCTATAGCTTTATTTACATGTTTTGCGTAATCGATGCAATTCATTTAACTTGAATTTCGAAGAATATGACAATCGTTTTTTTTTTCAGATATTTTTATGGGCTCGTGCTCGAAATATTGTTGATGTATTAACTTACCCCGAGTTGAGACGTATGCGTGCTTTCAGAGCTCTGATTGGTTTATTCAGAATCAGACGTTAATAACATCAATCGAGAGAGTTAAACGCAAAGGCTAGTGATTGGCAGAAGCCTGTTCGCGTAGTTGACAAGTTACCAGCAGTTTCGTCACCGAAAAGCGGATCTCTTAACCGGTTATCCCCCCCCCCCCGTGTATAAGTCGATCTCCAATTTTGGTCTAAAAATTTTAGAAAAACGTATCGTCTTATACCCCGAAAAATACGGTAACTTCTTGGGAATTTTTCATATAAAGGCGAAGTAACAATCTTGTACTAATGTGCAAGAATTTTTTCATTGCAAATCACACAGTGTTGAAACATGTTCGGCTATCAAAGACTCAATACCACAACAGGGATCGTTTTAGACGGTAAGAAAGAAATTATCTTAAACTGACTGACACTTTTCTCCACCAAGAAGTGAAAGACTAAGATTATAAAACGAAACTCTTTCAGTTTAGAATTAGCTCATTTTAAAATAGCTGTAAATTGAACTTCACTAACCTGGTCACGATCGGTAAATGGTAGATGGAGAAGTCTCATTTCTGCAAGATAACCATCGCTTTTCTTAACCTGAAATGAGAAATATCAAGTGAATGACAATACCTGGAAATTACCTCATGCACAACCAAAGCTATTGCTCTAATTATACATCAGTAGCGCACCAAGAGGTTCAGAGCGATTGCTCAGGAATGAAAAATTCCATGTTTGATTATTACAAAAAATAAGAAATAGCCTCACTAAATTAAAGATTACCTAGTTTATTTCCAATGCTACTGACAACTTTTGTTGGTGCTTGAACGCATGCTCAAGTGAAACTGTGAAATATTTCGGTGCCATTGGGTGAAAATTCACAAGGTGAACTTCCACGTTGAGCAATATTATATCAATGCGCATTTTACCAATTGTGAATGTTGGAATTGAGAAAGGTGTGGAGTTATTTCTCTTAGTATGAACTCGGATATTGTGTATGTTTATGTAGAAAAATGAACGTGCGTAGGAACAATATGTATTCGTAATATATTGTTTATGCAATAAATTGACAATTCTGTATAATTAGCACGGAACAGTTTTAAAAAGAGCTAGCAGTTAAAGTGTAAAGAATTTAGAGCACTTGTCGCTCATATTGCACTATTGAAGAAATAGGTCATGATACAAGCTAATCTCCTAAAGGGAATACATGAAAATACCTATATGAGCGATACAAGATGCCCGAGACAGTAGCCAAAGAGCGCCTTTGAGAGAAGGATCGTGAACCACCCGAAATGTCTTTATGTGAAATCAACAGCAATATTGTCAGAGATTTTAGAAGAATTATCCCAAAATGGTATAACAGAAACATTCCGAGGTTGGATGTCATTTAGGTTTGTACATAATAGTCAACTGAACAATTAATGTGTATTGTCCTGATCGAAAAAGAATGCCAATTTCTTTTAATTAAGACTGAGCATGCAATATAAAACAGAAAAAGTCAATTATTCCACGAAACGAAAAGAGTAGAAATCAGTTCGAGAAGAGCGATCTCTTCTTAAATGATAAGATGAGCATTATCAAATGTACGGGAGAAAAAAAAAGTTGTTTTTTTTTCAAGAAAAAAGAGAAAAGTATGCTTTAGAAGCAGAAGGGTTTCACCATTAAAAAATATATGAATATGACTCTTTAGGATACTTACTCTAGATGATGGTGAATCTCCAGATACATGCGAGTAGATTGAATTGTTTTATCAGTATAACGGTGGATAGAGTTTGAGGTTAGTAAGAGAATATTTCTTTATGCACATGAGAAAGAGAGTGGGTGAAATTACAGAGACCGGTGGAACACCAGCATTGGTTAGAAAATCTGAAGAGATCCCTTTCTACTTATACGGTCAATGAATCGAAGCGGTTATTTAATACCGTTTTGGACCTCCTATTGCGACTGTCGTTACCGATCCTCTTGAATATAATCCAGAGATCATAAACAGAAAGTTAAATCAGGAAAACAACTCTTAATTACAAATGATGGGATATCGCTAAGAGAAGAACCCTTTGTGGTAATCAGGTTGTTCGTGATCATTCTGTCAGATCGCCAATGGAGCATGAGATGGAAGGCCTCTTGTGGCCAATTAAAGAAAGTGATATCCCTTGCTCATCTATGCATGAATTAAGTGAGAAGAATGGTTAAGGTTTTATATTTAGGTGACCTTGTAATGATGCCATGTACATAATTGAGGGGTAGAGACACGGTTAGATGAGGTGCAGAAAGTTGTTTTTCCAGTCTCTGTGAAGAAGGCGCACACGACTAAATATCACATGAGTGATGACTTTTTTATATTCTGCTCTTTCCAATTCAGAACTATCATAGATAGTTATTCACGTATTGCATACATCATACAACAGTTGGATAAAGCTATAGTTTCTCTTTCATGTGAAAACAGCAACTTTCTTCTCAAGGCAAAAGGGAACCCTTTATGATAAAGCGTTGCTTCCATTTCGAAAGTGGATTTTTTTTAGAGAAATTATCCCACATCCATTTTCTATAAAAAGGAAAAGGAAACAGTATCGTGATTTGTATTTCTAAACTAGTGAAGAGTAAGGATTGAAGAATGAAAAGAGTTCACCTTGACAAAAGCTGCTTACTCAATTGAATTTTGGGCACTTAATTATGTGTGAAAGTTAGTGCTCTCCTAACATTTATTCAATGCAGTGTAATGTTCTCATGCAAGAAGACAAATGAATTAATAAATAAATTATTATTATAAGTTAGATCAGTTCATCAGTGACATTGGGAAAAAAAAATAAAGCATTATTTTAAAAATAGCGGACTATGAAACTACTCATAAATTTTATCGATAATAAACAATAATTTTTCATCAAACAAAACAAGAAGAATATATTTTATTTTTAAGTAATTTTGAATTATACCAAACTGTATAATTTTATCGATAAGAAACAATATTTTTTCATGTTTATTTTTTTTACCATAATTTTGATATTTTATCCAAACACGTATACACTATATTTACAGTGTATGTATATTTCGAAAGTTGCAACACCCCCATGATTTCAAGCCACGAGCCGCTACTGATCGGCGATGATCCTTTGCTCTGGTTTCTCGGAATAAGCAAGCTCCAAACACAAGGTGTGTACAGGCTACAACACGAAAAGCATCGAAAAGCTCCGAGTTAAAAACAGATCAAGGCATTTTTTGAGATTTGACTTTACGTGGTTTGACACAGTTTATCACAGCTACGGATATCTTATCGACTTTCATTGTAAACAATTCATTTTTTTTCGCCGTAGTAACATTTTATTTCACTAATGATCACCGCTGTTATTAAAGTTAGGTAATGAGTTACTGCAGTTGGTAAATGAAGCGTGGCATATTATGCGCATGATTCTTGCGCTATCTCAGTTAACGTCCAATTATATTGTCCAAATTACGTTATCAGAATCAATAAAATTGCTTTCGTTACAATAATACACATCCAACAAAGTATGCAGATAAATTCAATGTTTTTTTTATTATTGTTATGATTTAAAACAAAAACGACTTGGTTACTATAGAAATAATGCATTTGTGCCACGATGAAAATGTCAAAATGAATTAGAAAACTTATCCAGTCAGCCGTTTTCGAAATATTTAAGTACGAATGCAGCGCCGTTAGCGACTGTTCCATGGAATAATGTTGGTAGTAAATACAAGATCAAGTTGAAGATTGAAAGATATTTAGCTGCTGTTAGCTGTGAACCTTTTACGCTTCAAAATCCATTAAGTAATATTTTCTTGTCCTTATGAAATCCATTTTAAATGCGTTCTCTCTATTAATAATAATTGTTTGGTTTTTAAATTTCCTCAGATATTATCATTGTCATCAATTCTTGATATGCAACCTCAAGCGCTGAATACGAAACTTCAAGTTTCTATCAGCGATTAACCTTCATATTAATGGGTTATTGTGATGTTACGAATATTGTCAAATTTTACAATTCGGTCTTCTTAATAAGACCGAATTGTAAAATTTGCATGAATTCCTCTAAAGCCTTTTGTTCTACTGGATTTTGTTTCCTGAATCCTGACAACACCTCTTTCTTTAACATATTTTCTTATCTCATTTTCTCTAGAAATTTCATATTATGTATGCATCATTCCCACTCTCTTGAATTCTAATCATTTCAGATTCACTTCTGGGATCTTAAATTTTAATGTGATCTTTCTTTTGATTGGAATCGTTGAGTCGACTTTTTTTTTCCTTCGATCACTGATGTATAGGGTGTTTAGTCTTTGAGCCCAGTTGTGTTATTTTTCCTAATTCTGAGATTGACAAGGTAAAGTTGACTTTATGGAAGTTTTTTCACTTGGCTATGCTACCAATTATATATTTGGTTTTATCCTTTATCCAAGTGTAAGCTAAGAAAGTTTGCGCCTGAAGTACTTTCAGGACTGGGGAAACTCGTGGCAAAGGTGGTATAAGTTCTCATCACTTGCCTTAGTATCCCATAACGCAAAGCACATCTCCTTGTTGACGTGTATAATGCTATACATTAAGGGAAGGGTTACAACCCAGATCGGTTTCGACCTTTATTGAGCTCTTAGTCCTGAAAGTACTTCAGGCGCAAACTTTCTTTGACATGTCCTGAAGTACTTTCAGGACAGGTCCGCAAGGAGATGTGATTTGCATGATGGGATACTAAGGCACGTGATGAGAACTTATACCACCTTTACCACGAGTTGCCCCAGTCCTGAAAGTACTTCAGGCGCAAACTTTCTTTGACATATTCTGAAGCAATTTCAGCACAGGTCCGCAAGGAGATATGCTTTGCATTATGGGACATTAAGGCAAGTAATGAGAACTTTCATCACCTGTCTTTACCACGAGTTGCGCCAGTCCTGAAAGAAAGTACTTCAGTTGCAAACTTTGCTTGCATACACTTGAATAAAGGATTTAACCAAATATATAACCGAAATATGTCTTTTGAACCAATTAGCCACAGAAGTTTACGCCTGCAATTCCATAAACCTATCTCTAATCCAGAGAATTTTAATAATAAGGTGTGACACTCTTTGGCAACTCGTATAGGTCCATTACTTCCATCTTAATATCACCACCTCTGGGTCTGGCTCCCACTGATGAGACTTCAATAAAGGTCGAAACCAGTTGGAAGCTTGGGTGATGGATGGCAATGCTGTAGCAATGAAGTTCTAACTGAGGCTCGGCTGTTACTGTTACACAAGTATAGGGGTAAGGGATGGCTGTAGCCCATGAAGTTTTCTGAGCTTCGGCTGTTGCTGTTGTCCCTCAGATGAGATATGAGCGGTTCTGCTCGGTGGTAGGGTGGGCCTGCCACTGAGTAGAGCCAACACTGAGAGTTCTTAGTGACAGGGTGAGCCTGTTTCTGAGGGTAACAACTGCTGAGTTAAATGATCCTTTGGGTCACTCATTGTTGGGAGGCTCTTACGAGTTTTAGAGAGGTAACCCACACTTAAACAGGGATACCGGTTGGAAGCTTGGGTGATGGATGGCAATGCTGTAGCCCATGAAGTTATCTGTGGCTCAGCTGTTGCTGTTGCTCCTCAGATGAGATATGAGCAGCTCTGCTCGGTGGCGAGGTGGGCCTGCCACTGGGTAGAGCCAACACTGAGAGTTCTTAGTGACAGGGTGAGCCTGTTTCTGAGGGTAACAACTGCTGAGTTAAATTATTAATTGGGTCACTCATTGTTGGGAGATCACGAGTTTTTGGAGAGGTAACCCTGCATATAATACAGGGAACCCTGTCTGGGTAGTGACCCTTCCCCTTAATGACACAGCAGCATTTTATATATGTCTGCAAGGAGATGTGCTAAGGCAAATGATGAGAACTTATACCACCTTTACCGCGAGTTGCCCCAATCCTGCAAGTACTTCAGGCGCGAACTTTGTTTGCTTCCACTTGTATAAAGGATTAAAACCAAATATATAATAAGTAAAGTTGACTTCTTACCACCCTGCTGTACACTGCTATTTGCATTTTGTATAATCTGTCTCTCTGTCTCTCTCTCTCTTTCTCTCTCTCTTAAGAGTACAATAGACTTTTACTTTTTATAAATGGTTATGGAGACTGTTCTACTTAGTCACATGGAATTTTTTATTTCACAAGTGAAAAAAAACGAAAAATGGAAACCTTTCTCTGAAAAATGGAAAAAAAAGCTACCTTTTGACGTTTAGGACTTCTACTGACATTAGCCAGAGGAAGAGCAAGGCAGTGGTCTGCCATCATCTAACTCCTGTGCTGTTCATCAAAAACACCGTGAGAAATCATCTATCGACTTCTTATTAAATAAAACCAACCGGCACTCATATATACCTAGAAGAGGGGAGGGGGATAAAAACGTCATGGGCTACCAAGGCAACGGAATGAATACAATATAAAGTAATTCATGTTTACTTTCATGGATTGCATATTTTAATTTGTAGTACAATGATTAAAATTCATACGAGACCTGGATAGATGTTACTCGTCGCTAACATGGGTAGATTGCGCTCGCGCGCGCGCGCGTGTGTGTGTGTGTGTGTGTGTGTGTGTGTGTGTGTGTGTGTGTGTGTGTGTGTGTGTGTGTGTGTGTGTGTGTGTGTGTGTGTGTGTGTGTGTGTGTGTGTGTGTGTGTGTGTGTGTGTGTGTAATGCATGACATACATTCAATTATTTATTCCATCACCGTGGTAACCCGAACATAGACGAAAGTGAATGAGCAGTACAAGGAACATTAAACAACAGACGACAAAACAGAAATGAATTCTAAATTTTTTTGATGATTTTTGTACAGTTGCCGGCTTTAACCTTTTCTTTGACGCATATCTCGTCAGAGTTTTCAGAGCTAAAGAAATAGTTAGTCTGAGTTTCAAAACGTGTTACTGTTCGGATCACATGCTATTTTGGAGTGTCGTATTTGTTACAGTTGTGATATGTTACGTTAAAGAATTTCTTCTCAGTTCGTAGTCAGTCGCCTACAGAGTGACTTATATTTTCACTGTTCCCAATTGTTTACTTGAACATCAGATGGAATTCTCACGTCAGATGGAATATCGTCGTTATTTGAAGATATTCAAGTTGGTATCAGTAAGTATTGTAGTTGGAAGTATTTTAATTTTTTTTTTAATTCTGGAAGTAGTTTACTATATTGTACATAACAACAATCTTTCTGCGCTTCTTAAGAATCTAGTTTTCTCTTCATTCACTCTTCATCTCTATTTCTGTTCTATTGATAATGACCAAACTCTGGATGGTGTTTCTTGCAATTTTCTTTCGTTTTTCTTTTCGCTCCATTGCGTCCACTCTCTCTAGTTTTCAGAGACAAGGTACCAATTCAAGTCGAGATTTAGAAATACTCCGTCTTTGTTATATAAACTGCTATCATACGATGGAATTAGCTGATTCGGTCCTTTCATCCAGTATACTTACATTTTATGCAGCGCATGAAATTTGGTGAGGAGTTCTTTTATTGAATGTATTTCGTGAATTAAATTTTGGGAAGCTAAACGGATCTGAGATGGTTGTATCAGTAGTTATATACAGTATATATATATATATATATATATATATGCCATATTTCAATTTCCGTACCAGCAATGATATGACCAGTCCTTGCAACAGACAGTATTGTAAAAGATTGAAGTCTTTCAAACATTTTATTCCCGAATTTCAGATGATTACTTAGTGTATATATATATATATATATATATATATATATATATATATATATATATATATATATATATATATATATATATATATATATATATATATATATATATATATATATATATATATATATAGGAAGGCCACTCAAAGTGATGGACGACATTATGGATTACACGATTTATTGATTGCGCGCACACACACAGTCCTAACACATGCCTTCCAGACTTCGATCACTTCTCTTAAGTTCGAAACTTCACTGCCATTGATGAAGTTTCTGTTGAGGTGGCCCTACTTATGAGACATCAATAACAAATGTTTACTGAGAGGAACACAAGAATTACACAAACTTTGGATAGGAGTGATAAGACAGAATGGAGATTGTAATGAAGATTTATTAATATGCTTCGTTAAATAAATATTTAGGTTAAAAACAGAAGTATAGAGTATAGAAAGTTGGAAATTAACCTCATAGTGTAGAAAGTTGGGAATGAACAAGGTTCATTCATCAAGGTTAAATTTTCATTCCTCAAGATTAAATTTGGCTATGCCAAATTTAACCTTGTTCATTCCATTCCTAAACACAAGGACGCCTATCTTCACAATCCACAACTGCTCTCACTTCGATTCTTTCTCGAGAAATGGAGACAACCATTAATCCTCATCGTCTACAATGCTTCGACACATCGCCAGCATGGATTCTAATATATGTTCTTGCTCATGTCACATGTCTTTGATAAATTCCATACAAAAGTTTGAGAAATATCTAATGGATGCTCTTGGCATCACCAAGGCATTTGATCGTGTTTGATGGAAAGGATTCTTTATCTTCTTTCTGACATCTACGATGGGACGTCAGCCTTCTGCATAATAACACATTACGTGCGACCGCAGATGAGTTGCAAAGACGATTGCATGTGGAATTCAAGAATTAGTGTCAAGGAATCTATTCAGAAATTTGCCCACCCATTGAATGCTAATTTGCGATCTGGGATGGTTCCTAGAAAAACATCTTAAAAATCCCTGTCTTGGTAGAAAAGAGAACAATTGTGTTGATTAGGGATAAGTAGCTCATCCTTGAAGTCACGCTTAATCAGAAATGGGATTTGCGATTCTTCACTCATTTCTCTCAATCAGCAAAAAAAAGCATTTGTAGTAGTACATTATTCTTTCAGAACAATCCCCTCTTCAATATTCGTGAATAGCATAACTCGTGAGTGTTTTTCTCGTCAGCCTTATATTTACCAGAATACCAATGCACCGTCATCTAAACAACCTCTCGTAAATGGGACTAATTACTTTAAAAAATAAGAGTTTTATCATAGAATACAGTGCTTACTACGTAATCTTGCAAAATAGCTTGCAACTGTGTTATCGAATCGGATTAACTCCTTCTAGTTAGTTGCAATTCCTCAAATCAGGTAGGCATCTATTAAAATGACTTTGTAGTTCCATCATCCGTCTAAATTAAATTACTTCTGACTAAACAAACACACGTAATAACCACAGTAATAAGTTTTAATAAGTAAATATTTCATCCTAAGTATCTTAGGACATCGTCAGTACAGTTAATTCAAACAATACTAGGAATAACATGCATTTAGGGCGCATGATTACAATGCAATCCCAATATGTGTGCAGTAGCGTTTTATAGAATTAAATTAAAATATACCTGGATGGAAAAAATTACATTAAATAAGATAAAATATATAAAAATTATATTACACAATTTTGTGTGACAATCTCCCATACTTTAGGAATAGCAAGAACGTCATTATGGTTTAGATTTGGTCTGTGAAGTAGAGCTTCAGCACTTTCTTCATATAAACGTTTATGTTTATATAAAGATCTATGTAGAGGTTTGGACTTTTTCGAATGGATCCTATGGTTTGGGTTTTCAACTCCGTGTTGAGCGAGGCCATATTTCTGCGGTTTGATAAGACGGATATGGTCTTAATTGTTAGTATATTAACTGTACTGACGATGTCTTAAGATACTTAGGATGAAATATCTACTTATTAAAACTTATTACTGTGGTTATTACATGTGTTTATTTAGTGATGAATTCTCCACAGGTTTCGGTGTATAATAAGTTACTTCTGGAAGATATTTCTATTGAAATATAGTGCTTGACATCCTGTGAAATGGAAGAATTGCTGCAAGTTTCGTTTTATAGAGATCAGTTATGCTGAGAATCGTATCGAAATTATGTATCAATAACTCAGCTCTGGCTGGGTTGAATTTAATAAAATCTGACATTCTCGACATACCTCAGTAGCTGTCCTCATGAATCAGTATTAATTTCAATTGGATTTATTGAAAAATTTGGAAAAACGATTCTGACTTGAACAAGAGTTTATTTTCTGATAAAACGTGTTGAAATTGTACTTGATTTTCCACACTTCACTTGCACTTGATTTCTTTTACGTGATTGAAGTGCTAGAAGAGAGTTTACGAAATTCACTTCGAAACAATCATTATTACTATTCTGTTATACATTCCCGGCCTGATTGGTCGAGTGTTTAGCGTATCCGTTCTACAAACAGACTGTGGACTCGAATTCTACCGCGGGGATGGATGCTTATAGGTGACAGTTCTTAGGTGAGAGAAGAATTTCTTCTTGTGGTGTGTGAAATCACAATCCCTCTTATTGGCAGCAGTTACAGGCTTGAATAAGTTCCATGTTTTCTTTCTAGATCAAGGTTTCCGGATGATGTAAAAGATATTAAAAATCCAGAATAATAAAAAAAAGAATTTCCAGGAATTGCAGGGATCATCATTTCGCTGCTCACCAGTGTATCAGGCCAACGTGTTTGTTGCCTTTGTTCCACCGCTAGTTTGCCTCTTCTGAAAGATGAAAAACCCGAGTTCATGAGGAAACATCTGCTATTTCTTATGATACGCACTAATTCATCTTCTGTTGAAATGTCCTTATAAAGGCTCTTCGCGTCATGGATTGCAATCAACCCCAAATCTTTTTAACCCAAAAGCGAAGGTTCCTACCTGACCCTGTTAAGTAGGATCTTTCTAGCTCACTCGATAACAATTCCTTTGGCTGGAAAGATATTGGTTCGAATCTTACCAAGAATACGAAGAACCTTTGAATTTTATCAGTAAAAATTAAATTAGCCGTTGGGATGGCTAGGTTTTTTTTTTTTTTTTTAAACTGTTGGAAACTGAAGTATTTAGCATTTCATTTCACCCAGAGCGCTCTGTTGATGCAGCACTGAAAAGAATGCTTCGTTAACCAGTATTGAACCCAAGGAATAAATTCTTTATAATACAACACACACACACACACACACACACACACACACACACACACACACACACACACACACACACACACACACACACACACACACACACACACACACACACACACACACACACACACACAAAACAGTGAAAACACAATTTTATCTGCTATAACTCATAGGAGTCCGCCCAGTTAGCCTAGAGGCTGTGCGCTTCGCAACCATATGCCTGGGGAAGGAGTGTCCGAGGTTCGATTCCCGTCGATGACGTGAGGAGCTGAAGGATCTTCCTCAGCCATAGCCAAAGTAGCCGGGCGTGGACAGTAAGGTTTTTTTTTTTCAGTTTATCTGGGGATTTTCATCCAGCAAAAACAGCAAACCGGCCTTGAGAATTCAACACTACAGGACACAAGATACACCGGGGAGTAGGACTTACCACCTTATCCTGTGAACTGTTTGAGGTCCTGATAATTAATAAACCCTCGACACCGCAAGGTAAAAGTGGAAAAAAGGAAAATGAGAAAAGGAAGATGAGATAACTTATAGGGTCTAGCGTTTTAGCTACATTTGACAATCCTTTCAGGGCATCATTTGAAACTCAGTATCAGATAACCAGAATGTTGATTTACTAATAATAATTATGGAGGAGCAACTGAATTTAAATATTTCGTTTAATTATCATGATTATACCCCATTAAGGTACTACATTCAAACACTGTTAGGGGGAAAGAATCATCCTACTATGATTACAAGTGTTTATTTTAGAACAGACAGCGTCTCTTCCGTAGTTCATCCTCTCTAACTAGTGTGATTTAAAAGAATGGCTCCGTTTCGACCTGTCAGTATATATGGTTATATCAAAGAAAGCATGCATGGATGCAGTACCCTTTGAACTGCAATGTCATTGATATTCCGTTGAAATAGCAAAGAAGATTATGAAGTGCCAGATGGCTGATATATTTCAAAGCCCATAATATAAACTTATAAAATATGGAGCGAGGTATGCTGTCATAATGAGTTAGGCTAATTGACTAATCGGAACATATAATTTGATATTAGTGTCAGTACATATAACTGTGCTTTTTTTTGTTTTAACTAAATGTTGGCAGTGCTGCATGATATTATTAAATATTTTAAGAGATGGAAACACATCAAATGATAGTTCGTGAGCACTCGGCAGCTATTTAAAATAATGAATTTCCTGCACAAAGAATTCACTTCATCGCAAATTATAATAAAACAGATGCTTTCGGTATTCGGGTTGTTTTATTTCAATGTTTATATTTATATTCATTTCGAAAGAACACTTGGCATACATTGCTGTCTATAATTTGTCCATTTTTACAAACGTTGGATAAGCAATGAAATTTGGAAGTGATCTTTATTTAATATTATTAATTTATTATTTAATAATATTATTATTAGTAGAATGTGCTGGCTGATCACCAACACACTTTCATAGCCTTGAGCATCCTACAGCCGATGGTCAGTTTCAGTAGAACAATGCGCCACCGTACCGAGCCACAACCACCGAGGCATGGTTCGAGGAACAATTATCTGGGTTTGGGACCATCCAGTGACCGCAAGAATCCCCTGATTTCAATCCGATTGAATCTCTCTGGGATGCGTCGAGCGAGAAATCAGATCCATGGATCCGGGAATGACATCTGACGCGCACTTGTGAACAATGCTACAACAAGAATGGCTGGAATTGCTTCCGGGGTCTGTGGAATCAATGCCTTGGAGATTACTGGCTATTATTCGTGTTACCGGATCACCGACATGCAATTAGGTATCTCTAATGTTTTTTTCCATTGTGCGTATGTAATGACGTTATACAAACAACACACTTAAAACATAGTTGCGTAAACGGAGACCTTAAAATTAATTTATCATATCGATGATTACAGCCTTTTGGAGAACACACGCTGCATAGAATCTCATCATCGTAAAAGCTGGGTATAAGAAACTTTTATTTCTCTTTATTTAGGAGCAGTGATTATCGTTTTTCTCCTCTTTCTGAAACTGAATTAGCACTATAATATAGGTAAGAATCGCACCAAACATCTAAAAGAAGAAGAAAAGAAAAATTATTAGAATATTCAAGTGCACGAAAATTATATGAATTTTGCTTTCATATTAAAAGTTGTTTTGCAAAAGGATAGTCAAAATTTATATCTGGTAAATTCTTATCTTTGTCAACTATACGTTTATTTGTATTTCTAATTTAACCAAAGTGTTTCGGACATAAAAATGATTGAAAATTTCGTTAATTGTGATCAAATACTGTAATATGTTTCTTATAACAAAGTCTTAATCTTTACATCATAGATTTTTTATAATACTTATTCATACTTACGCCAAATATGAAGGAACGAGTCACTCTAAAGAACTTGGATCCAGTGAAACTAGGCTGGAAATTTGCGCACACATGTTGAAAGGCCAACACCTGCAGAACATTTAATTTCTAGTTAAGTGAGTTGTATAAAAATAAAATATTCTGCTTAATTAGGTATGGAACTAAAAATATGCTATACTTGATTGGCTATTTATCGTTAAGGAGAGAAAGCATTCAATGTTTACTTCCATCTACCACTAGTCCATGATGCACCTTCCTGGTATTCTGACATACGAGTATATGAAAGGTTGAACTATTTCAACAATAACATAGTGTAGTTGGAAATCATCCGTGCCTTCTTGTCCGAAGGGCCTAGGTTGGAATATTTTCAATAGGGCAAAGAATATTTATGACTGTTCAAGGTTTTGAATTAGGCAATCTCAGATTGTTCAATTACGTCATTACATCATCTTTTACGTATTACACCCAATGCCTTCCACAGTCAAGCAAACTAGTTTTCAATTTTTAAAAACGGCTTCCTGTTTGCAGACCTATGATTAACGACTTAATAGAATATCAGTGTACTGCTGTATCCCATGTAGGTTTTGTAACAACCATCCATCATTTTAATGAACACCAGCAAGTGCCCTATCGTCACGTTTCACCTCAGTGATGAATTCTCACCTGGTCGTCGTACTGTAGGTTTCAATTAATCGAAGACCATTCTCTGCATTCCCTTTTTCCAGGAACTTTACAATGCATTACTCTTTTGAGAAGTCCTTTCTCCTTGTTTTCTTTCTGTGTCCTATATTCTAGTATTTTAGCTTTCCTCTGTCAAAGTTCTTATTAAATCCTAAATTTGTACTGATTCTTTCAGAACCCATCAATTTGTCTTCCTTTTGGTGTTTAACATTTTCGACGGTCTCTTGTAACACATCTAAAAAACAGCTATCTCTTCGTTAGGTTCCAAGTTTCACATGCATATTCTCAATCCTTTTCTGTCTTCTGAACAGCAGTTCTTCGCATAGATAATGAATCTCGGGTATCAGTTTGCCGATGTACTTAATTATATCACCGTTAAAGTACAATATTTGTTTCTCAGGACATTTAATGTCAATATTTCCATCATCAATCACATAGTTCATCTTGCTAGGGATGAGTTTAGTCCCTGTTCTTGGTGATCTCATTAATGATGTTAAGGATACGTCCTGCATCTCCACTGCGAATACAAAGAAATCCCTTATAATCAGCATATCTCAGATTGTTGAGTCATCTAGCACATATCCTTATATCTGTCTACATTGCTACCCGCATGGTATCCTCAGCACAGTTACTCAACAGATGAAAGAAAGTCAACATCCTGCTTGACTCTACTCTAAGAAAGAAGTCACATTATGAACAAGAGTCAGATTAACTAACTCTTGTTCATAATGTGACTTCTTTCTTAGTGTACAAGGTAGCTATCAACTGCATAAGGTGTTTATGAGAATCCATTAATTTTGTTGTTCACCATGTCAGATTGTCTCCCACAAATTCACGATCAAAGACTTTTCAGTAGTGTATGAATTGCTTGATTGATTGATTCATCTCGTACATCCCTTTAGGACGGGTAGAGTATCATAATAAGGAGTTTCACGAAGAATTTAATGCAAGCGGTTCGTCACTCTTTGCTACATCCCCAAAGGACAATATTAATGACTATAATCTGTTTGTTTTCATACGCGGTTTGCCTGTTCTGGGGGACAAAAAACCAAAGATTCCAGGTGAAAAAAAACTCCCGTATGAGAACGCTAACTAACACCTTTCGTCGAAAGAGACGAAAGAGACCAGATAAGGGTTCTCCACGTCACTTACGGGAATATAATCTAGATCTTTTCCAACCAAAGTGCTTCGTCTATAATGCAGACGAAGCCCTTTGGTCTGAAAAGTACCGTCGTTCAGTGTATGAATTGCATTACCTAAATTTACCTCAATGATCTGCCTAAAGCAATGGATGTAATCTCTTGTATATTTACCTTTTCCTCAAGCATTTAAGCCTAAGGACTCAGCCCTAAATAGAATAATCTTTACTAGGATCCTGTTTGTAAGAGATTAAACTAATAGTTCTTACAATCCTTCATATCTCACTTCTTATGCAGCAATATGGATACTGACTTTTCCCATACTCTCATAATCAATCTTTGAACAGCAAAATATGTGCAGCGGTATGAATACTGACTTAGTTTACTCTCTACACTTTGTCTACGATATCCTCATAATTAATGTATGGAAAAACATATACCTCCAACTCCCACCTCAGTTAGTTCTGTCTGGATTCTATCTGTACACCTGATAGAATCCAGACATTCAATAGAACTGTTCAATATATATGTATGTAGTCTTTACCATCCGAAGAGATTAAAAACTGTTATAACCTTAACTTTCTGAACTTCAAGCTTCATTCCTAGGTGGAGTAGGTTCCAAGTCAAGATTCATTTGGGGAGGTTCTCCTTCATATTATTCTCATCTTTCTCACAGTACGATTCCTCCTGTTTTAAGTCCTGTTCTACTATAGTAATGACCAATTCCTCTACATAGTGAAATTGAAACAGATAGGACAAACAGTAATACATAAACTTCTATATTTATTCAGTATTTATACAAAATTATTTTCTTCTATCCGAACTTATAATTAAGTTTACAAAAAAAAATATGTATAATAAATTTAGAAGTATTAATGTTGAATAGGCCCGCTCGGTTACCTATTGAGAAAAAAGTGTCCTGGGTTCGATTCCGTAGCCGACGTGAGGAGCTTAAAGATCTTTCTCAGACATAGCCAAGTTAGCCGATCTTGGGCGTGGACAGCAAGGTTTTTCTCCCCAGTTTATCTGGGTTTTTTTTCTCCATCAAACAGGCAAACAGGTCCCTTGAACGCACATGGACTACAGTCATGAATATGTCCCAGCCATATGCCGGTCCCGAACACGGATAAAACAATGGTGAGAGAGAGAAATGGTGAACTACCCTGTAAACATCTCAACAGGAATACTTTGTGGGCAATGCCTACAAAGTCACCTAAGATCAGAAACGACTGAAAAGGGAAAAATCAGTCAATGTTGAATAGGAGCATTCAATATGTATGTCGTCTTTACCATCCGAAGGGAATAAGAACTGTCATAATCTTAACTTTTTTGAAGTCTGCTGGCGACCGATCATCGCCAGTGGTGAGTTTCTTTAGTGCAATGTTTTTTAAATTGCATTCCACGGAACAACAACGAAGGTTCCGCAAGAACTTGTAGAGGTAACCCAGAGCATACAGCAATTTAGATCTTGTATTGCCTTTAGTTTCTGACAAAAATCTTCAATGACTGAGGAAAATACTATTCATTTCTATAACTGTTACATTACTTTATTTTTGTAACATTCGGCGTAGCATGATGATAATAATAATATTATCCCATTGTCATACACACTCCTCATCATACCGTGCCTTAAACACACTCAAATTCTCTGCAGACACCACACTCTCAGGCACGGCATTCCAATCATTCACCACTATTCATGAAGAAACCTGCTTCTCTTTACCTTGTTCACATCCTCCTCCTTATACAGTCTCCAGGGATGACCTCTTGTTTTTCCCTAATCTCCCACCATTTTATGACAAACCTCTTCAATTTTAATCCTATATCAACCCCTCACCAACTTGTACGTCTCTGTCATATCACTCCTCTTCCTCCTATCCACTAGACTCTGTAAATTGCATCTTCTCAACCATTCCTCATATACAACCTTCGTGAGATCAGAAACTATTTAGGTCAATTGCCTCTGGGTCTTTTCCAACATCTCTTCATCCTTTTGAAAACCAGGTGACCAAATCCGTGTGCAATAGTCCGTATGTGACCTAATTAAGGCCTTATACAATGGAACCAGAATCTCTTTACTTCTACAAGTCAGTGTCTTCTTAATCATTGCCAGAATTCGTTGTGTTGCCCTCAATTTTGGCAGTATGTCTTCTAAATTTTAGCTCCTTATCCACCATCACCCCAAGATCTCCACCTCCAAGAATATATTCCAACCAAATGTAAATTCTACATCTCATCTTTGTTTCCCAAATTTTTAAAGCTAACATTTCGTAACATTGGCCTGCCGTCCCCACTGCCATGCCCATTTACTCAATCTATACAAGCGTTCTAGTAAACCATCTCATCTCTACTCTTCATAATCCGTCTCAACTTTGCACCAACTCATTAACATACATGTTAATCAGCAATGGCCCTAAAACAGATCCCCTGAGGTATACAACTAATGACTTTCCTGTTCTGCGATAATGATTCTCCATACACAACTTGCTGATACCTATCAGATAGCCATTCTCCGATCCAACGCACTAGTCTAATATTCAAACCCCCCCCCATCAGCTGTAGTTTGGCTTATCAACTTATCATGCAGTAATCTATCAAAGGCCTTTGTAAAGTTAAAGTATACTATTGAGTATCCATCGCCCACATCAAATGCTGCTGTTACCTGATTGTAATAAGTAGATTACTAAAACATGGCCTTCTTTTAGCAAATCCATATTGTTCATCAAAGATAATACCATTGTTGCCAACCCAATTCTGAATCTTGGTCCTCAGCAGCCGCTCCAACTTTAATCATAACAACTGGCACACAGCTAGGACTATAATTTGATGTTTGAGTTGTGGCACCTCCTTTATGAAGCGGCACGATCATGCCTTCCTTCCACTCCTTTAGAACTTGACCCAATATACGACTCATATTAAACAAATATGTCAAGGTAGATGTCAACTCCCTGGCACATTTCTTCAAAATACGTAGCGATGTATAATCAAGTCCAATAGCCCTGTTAACATCAAGTTCGCTCAATTAATCAATATTATAGGTAATACTGCAATAATATTTTAAAGGTCCATTGTCATAATTTCCTTTAAAACAATGTATGGAAATTTTTGCACGGGTATTCCGCTGTTTCGAAAAGTTTAGGAAAGACAGAATGTGTCATCAGAATATAACAGATGAATGTCCTCATTTGGTGTCCTAAATATAATAAATGTATCATTTGTTGTATTAGCATGCCTGTCGTACAATTCCTTTTTTCTAAAGTTAGTTATAATATCCCGAGTTTTTTCTGTGAGAGAGCCAATTATGTTTGCTGATATTTAGATATTTATTGATATTCGCTGATATTACTTATATTTTAATATCGTATTTATACTGGTGTTATTTGTATGTTATATACAGAAAATATAAAATAACGTTTTTGTCTTGTGCATATCGATTGATGTGCATAGTTTGCATTCTCTTCTTATACAGTAGGAACTTCCAGATTTAAATCTGTTCTACTGTTAAATGAACACTATCTTATGACTATGTATGATATCAACATTTCAAATGTTCGTGTTTTCGTCTGTATGCATACAGCACAAAAGTTTTAATATTAAGAAAATATTAATGTTAAGCATGAAACGGAATTATTGTAAATTTCAGAACTAAAAGATAGGCCTTGAATTTAAATGAAAAAATGTTTTTGACACACACACACCTGAACAAAGCAAGTACTTGATATGTGTTGATATCAGAATTGGGTAAATGAAAATATCACTTACTTGTTCACAGTCGGTAGAAGTGAGATGCTGAAATCTCATTTCTGAAAGATACTGATGAATTTTCTTTGCCTGAAATCGAACATTGAAAGATAAAACTATGCAGAACTAAAATTTATTTCAAGAATGAGAGAAAGCACTTAATTAGTAATTTCATAATCATCTATTTTAGCATTTGTACTATTACGTCGAGAATCCATTAAAAGTGCCTTATATTAAGAGTTAAAATAAATATTAGCAATGTAAAATAATTCAAAACCCTTACCTCATTTGCAGCAGCGTCCATTGCAACAGCTGGTAAAAACATACTCACTGCTGAAAGGAAAATTTGAAAGAGATACAAGCACACTTCTATAACAGTCTTCACAGTAAATTTCTGGTAGTGAATGATTGGAAGTACATCATACAATAGAACTAAGCACCAAATACCCTGAGTTGCGTAAAATATCAATATAGTGGGCGACATAACTGAATCAGTTGTTTTTGAAAGCCGACAACAAGTCATATAACGCAAGCGGAGTATCTGCAAGTGTTGATCGAGCTCTGTAAATGGTAATCCTTGATGGTGCAGCTGAGAAATAGTGATAGCTATGGATCGAAACGAAAAAGTAAAGAAAAGTGCAAAAAACATCATCCATGTAGAGATGATATTTTGTGGAATAAAATTTGTACAGTCAATCAATGTAAACAGCAAAGCATAACCGAATGCTTCCAGGTTCCCCAAAATGGTAGGTTCAGCAGAGATAAAAAACCAAATTAGATACAGAACGAACAAAATCATAATACTCCCAATAACAATGCATACTGAAACGATTCTAAAGAACCTTAAAAAACGATTATATCCTCTGGGAAAAGATATTTCCTGTTCTAGTGAACAGCAATCTTTAACTAAATTCAGAAATAGAGAGCGGTGGAAATATAAAGTAAGTCTGCAGGTAACTGCAAGTACCATCATTGAGCAGAATAAAATGATATCAGGTAGGATCACAATGCTTAATAAATCACCTTTATCGGAAGATTGACGAATGGTCAGAAATATCAAAACTGCCATACTCATTATGATCCAACATACCATGTAGAACACCAAGAATCCGCATCTTTTGATACTCAAACCCATTACGTCTTGAGCTCTGATGCCTCGAATGAAAAAACTTCCAAAGACAACGTGGGTACGGGCCACTGTGCGAAAGGTTTTGAAAAACTCAGAATTAGATGCACGAAAACACATTTTGTCACCAGAAGGATATCCTTTAAAGTTTACCGCAGAGTCTGAAATACGAATGTTTATACGGAGATGCAAAACGTGGTCACGAAAGACTATTTCTCTTACATCTATTAGCAAGTGGATGTGACGTCACCTTAAGATGAATGAAAGTTACTCACATTTGACGTTAGAGTGACGCACCGTTTTGGTGGTGCGTCACTCTAACGTCTAACGGTGAAGGTTAACGAGCCCTTCGTCGAATTATGGCGCCAATTCCAAAGTGAATGAACGTTCGTTTATCCGCAGAGGAACTGTACTTACAGATATGCAAACGGATGTACATTAAACCACCGTAACATAAATAGTGTAGAAATAAGAAGCGTTTTCGCTTGTCGTATCGTTAATGCTCTCACCGAGCGTAAAACCTAAGTCAAGCTCCCGTATCTTTTACAGTAGGGGCGCTGTCAGGGAAAATGCGGCTGACCACCCCCGTATCCGCCGCACGCGGACAACAAGAACAACAACGTCGTTAATTATGGCTGTCGTGCGTTGTATAGTAGCAGTCGTTTTCCATACAATAAACAGTTCAAATCAGGCACAGATCATCATGCTATACACCAGAACGTACCGAGCCCAAGCAGCACACAATACTAAAAACGGAACACTTATATTTACAAGAAAATTAACGCGCGTAATCACGAACAACAACAAATAATTTCTTAAAGTATTGCCTGTAGCTGTCGAAGCATGTGGGTGGAGATGTCGCCAGTAGATATGACGACGCTAGTAAGACTAAGCCGGATCAATGTTGTGATTGGGTGGCTATTAGATGAATAAATATTCATTCAACTTTGGAGCCATCCATAACAAAAATAGAATTCTTCATTTGCTGCCATTACACCTTCCCGAACTCTGACAGCTATATTTGAATGTTCATGCTAAAAATTTGTTTTATAAAAACTAATTACCGAAATTGTGAGATAATCAACTTATGGGGACTTTAATATTCATAACACAAACTGGCTTCCTTTCCTATTCCAACTTCCCAAATCAAGCTGGAAGGAAATCTGAATCGTGTGCCATTAGCCATGATCTCTCACTTATATTGATAGTTCATGGCTAATGGCAAACCTAAACAGCCGGAATATCTGATGATAATTGCCTGATATTCCGGCTGGAATATCAGAATTAACATCCATCTTGCCTATGTGATGTTGATGGGATTCGACCTTTTTTTTAACTATCTCTCCCCACAAATACACTACAGATGTCCGATCTCTCCTTGGCGACTCCGACCACAATATTATTCAAGTCTGCTTCTCTACAGTTACTTCTCTTCCCAGCCAATCTTAGCCTCGTACTCTATGGCACTACAATTTCGCCAACTTAGATGACTTCCTGAAATTTTTTGCCCATTTTCCATAGTCAGATTATTGTGTTTCATCTACAATCAAAACTCACTGAACTAATGACTGGATTAAGACTCACTGGAACGAATGCCTTCATTTCCTACTCCACTGCAACCCGCAGACCTATATTCAAGTCCTGATTTTCGAAAATCTGCACCTCTGCTCTCCGTTATTAAAATGAAGCAGGTGTTCAATGGCTTAAATTAAAAACTCCGCCCTCTCATTCTTCTCACACAGAAGCTCGAAACAACTGTACAAAAGTTATCAATTCCAAAGTAGACCTCATAATAATGAAATGCAATAAACCTGCGCCCTTCTACATCTGGCCTCGAGTCTTCTGTTCCCTTGTTTATGCTTTTAGGTGTAACTTCTGTCCTTCCTACTTCCATCTTCTCTTGCATCCTGACGATGCTATGTTATCCTCACTCAAGGTAACTGCAAACTTCATATCATCCATATTTTCTTCCAACTCCTGTTTTGAGGACCAGGGAAAATCACCTCCTGCACTACCACAAACTGCCCACACATAACTCCTCTGAACTTTCGCCAGAGAACCCGGAATAATCTCAATATAAATGAGGCTTCTAATCCAGATTGTGGTCCCCCATTTGTGCTCAAAACCTGTTTCCCACAATTAACATCCATCCTGCATCACTTGTACAAGTTACCATATCAAATATCACCTACATAACAGCACGAAAATAGGCCTTCATCCTCTGTACATAAAAATAGGGAGGAGAACTCAGCCATCTAACTATCGTCCCATTGCTCTCACCTCAGTATTATCTTGATTACCTTCTCTATCACGGAGAAGATTATCTCCAGTCAACTTCTTCATCACCTTGAGACTCATCAATTAATTAGGGATTATCAGTGTGGATTCCACCCTTCTCGTTCTACAGCCGAACTGTTAGCTAACCTCACCCCACCTTTGGACAGAGACCATATAAAGATTTTGAGAAACCCATGTTTCCGCTCTCGATATTTCAAAGGCATTCCATTTTGTCTGTCATTGAGGCTTCTTGTATAAGCTATCATTTTGTGGTCTCTGTAGATTCCTGCTTTCTTGCTGGTCATTCATTGTGAGTCATGTTAGATGGCTTCCTTTCGTTGGACTTCCAATCCCATTCACTGTTTTGCCGATGAGAGTATTCTTCATTCCTCTTCTTCATTCGAGAAACCGTGCAGTATCAAATGATAGAAACTTCAAGATCTTCCATAGAACAATGACTAAATAGTGATCTCTTGTCAACCTCAACTGGGGAGGAAGAGTGTCTTCAACCTAATAAAATTTGTCTTCGCATAATTTTTAATGTCACAAAATCTCAGACCTGTCTTATTGTCCGAAAGAAAGTTCCCACTCCACTTCCTCTTACTTTTCTATAATATTCCAATTTCCTTTCAAAATTATCTTCTCTTCTTAGGCTGACTGACACATCAGGCTTATCCTGGCACAAGCATATTACAAACATAGTCTTGTATGCCTCTCATGGAAAAGAACTCCAAGGTTTTTACCTTAGAATTATTTTCCGTTCAAAACATTAGATCTTCGACTCAAATAATAATACTTTATAATTCTCAGATCCAACACCAACCTTGGAATATTGTGCCTACATGTTCTCACCGAGTACAAATTCCAAAGTTGTAAGAAACACTTCAATAGATTACTTGTATCTCCATTAAAACTTAATCACACACATAGCATTACCAGTATTGGGTTAATAGATACTGTAACATTTCAGGTGTGGTCGTTATAAAAAATAAATAAATAAATAAATCCAAAAAGCAAATTATTGAAACGGAGTTGAATAAAAATCCAGAAGTCATGAAAATATCGCACTGCATTGAAATAGCAACTCAGCAACTGTCAATTAGCAACTATCTAAATTACTCACTTATCATCAATATTTGTAACTCATATTTCATAATTAATTGTGAATTATTTTTTTCAAAAGATTTTATTTTGACACCGGTTTCTATTCGTTGTAATGAGATTTACTTTGGGATCATTCAATAGGTCATATCCAATAGACACTTCAGTCACCACCAAGCGTACTGGAGACCAGAAGACCATGGACTGCTTAGTGAATAGCTCCCAGTGCCAAACTTGATCAAATGCCTTTCGAGGGCAACCACGTGAGTTTCTCGAAATTTCTCCATGGCTTGAGTCCATGGGTGGGTGACAATAGCAAGAAAATCAACTGTAGATCGCGAGTGACGGAATACATACTGCTGGTCACTGATTAGTTGTCTCTAGGTAGTTCAAAAGTTGAAAGTTCATAGCTTTGTCCATGATTTTAGAGAGAACAGAAGTGAGAATAATTCGTGAGGAGAGTAGTTCGTTGTTCGACTATTATCACCTTTCTTTGGGATTGGTTGGATGTGGGCCTGTTTCCATGTTGTGGGGTAGTTGCCAATTGAATAGCATAGATTGAATAAGCGATACAGGATAGGCGTTAGTTCTGGGTAACAATTTTTTAACACAGTAGATGGAATGCCGTCAGGACCAGATGCCTTGTTTGCGTTCAGTTATTAAGGATGCCTTGGATTTCTTTCAGGCAAAGACTGTGTGTGAAACATGGACTTTACATGGATAATTTATAGTTATTTTATTATTTTATCTTTTTTATCGTTTGCAATTTTGTATAAGAAAACCTTTTTATAAACTTTGGACTAACCGCGCTGTCGCACAGTAGACAGTTCCCATTTGTGGTATTCTGTCGTCCAATTGCCATGAGACCCATCATATATTTGATTTTTTAATGAATTTCTGAATTTAAAAAGCAACTGTTCACCAAATAAACATTCATTAGATTATTTCTTCAACCAAACTTTGAGTAGATGAATTCATCCTTTTCACAATTCTTTATATCAGACGAATTCATTGAATAAACAATTTTTAGAGATAATCTTTGATTTGATGAATCCCTATGGGAATGGATGGATATGAACGATATGAATAGATGTGATGGACGGCACAGTTTTTATGAAGGCAAGATACCGTATGGCCATATGAGTTTATTTGGTTTCAATAATAGAGTTGCAGCGGAGAAAGGTCTTTCTATTTATATAATAATAATAATAATAATAATAATAATAATAATAATAATAATAATAATAATAATAATAATAATAATAATAATGTTTAATCTAGGGAGGTTTTATTTAGATAAAATCTATCTCTCAATCTTTCTCGCAGTGAATGGGAAAATAAGGTATTCTCCTGTATCAATGGTTTTTTTTTTCCGCATTTCTAGGTGAAAACCCAGTAAATCACGATTTATTCGTGATCTGCATAATATTGGAACTTGATTATTTCTTTCAACTCAATATGGAGTTTTTCGAAGCACTATTCCTGGAATTGTCAGAAGCAAATCGTGCAGCAGATATTAATCTGTGCGAATGTTTCTGTGTGAAGGTATGTTTGTCCTGAAGGGAAGTTTCACGCACGTTTTGACTTTCCTGTATATTGTGTACAAGGTCACTTTGTTTTTTTAACCTGTTTTATATCTAAGCTTCTCAATTACTTCTCAATCATTCTAAATTACTTTTAAACGTGAAAGTGAAACTTATGTGAAATAAAAAAGCATTTTCTTTGCTAATAGCATTGTTTTTGTTTTACTATCTTGTAATGTTTATGGTTCAAGAAAATCGTCACTTTTTGTCGAGGAAAATAACGCTGAGAGATATTTTAAAACTGGTCGTTCTTAAAGCATTACTCACTTAGCATCTTAAGAATCTGATACACAATCAATCCTAGTTCAAATATAGGCAACAACCATAATTCCAAAAGTGCTATTAGATTTTGGGCAGCCATGTTGTGATATTCTATCAACAAAATCTATCTTCTAGAGAAATACAGAAGCACGTAATGCTTGACGAATTAAATAAAATAATTTTAAAAAAAACTGTCTAATCACTTACAATAAGATTTCTTTTGCAGCAAAGAATTTGGGAGAGAACTGAATTATTATTGGTCTGTTCTTATTATACAGTTAAAGTTGAAAATACCACTCATAAACGCAAGGTTTGTTTAAAATCAAACATTGTCGTGTTTTAATGAAATCCACGTGTACGCGCGGTTAGCCTAATGGCTTTGCGTTTAGCAACCATATGCCTGGGGAAGGAGTGTCCTGGGTTCGATTCCCGTCGCTGATGTGAGGAGCTTAAGGATCTTCCTCAGCCATAGCCAAGTTAGCCGGTCTTGGGTGTGGACAGCAGGATGTTTTCCCCCAATTTATCTGGGGTTTTTCATCACAGCCATAAATACGTAACCCCAAATGAGGGGGCCCAACTCGCCCCACAGGGACGGGGGAGAAAAGGGAAGAAACTCCATATAAATAAATAAATGAAAGCCACAGAACGAGATTGAAAAGGCGCTGCCAAGAAAGGAGGAAAATTTTCAAATGATTTTACTTTTATGAATTGTATTTTCAACCAGTGGCGCACCCAGAGAGGGGGCCAAGGGGCCCTTTTCCCCAAAGAAAAAGGAAAAGTACACTAGAAAATTTTACAAAAATCTTTTCCTAATTAAAATTATTTTTTTTGTTATGTTGTGTCGTGTCTTTAATTTCTATACTACTTATGAATTAGCGATCATTGCAGATGCTCAGTCATAGGTCGTATGCGATGCGTAGTTTGTATTCTCAAATCGTCTACTTCACTCGCCCCCCCCCGCCCAAGATTAAATCCTGAGTGCGCTACTGTTTTCAACAATAAAGATATTTAAGAAAATAAAAGGAGTGATACCATTATTCAACAAGGAAGTAAAAATAAATCTTTCCAAGATCCTTTTTCACTTTGTTAAAGTATATATATGGATGCTTTAAGAGGCTCTTTAGTTCTACTTCAGGATAGGAATTCTGTCTGGTAACAAACAGCAAGTTTCTGCGAATTGAAATTATACTTTCAAGTGAGATAAATGCAGACGTCAGAGAATTCTTGATGGTGATTGAAGATTGCAATTTCAATGTTTATCAACAGATAAATTCTGTTCACGATAAACAAGAACAGGATTTTAACAGAATGGGCCAAATATATATACCGGCTACTGAATTCGCAACTTTAAACATATAGTCATGCGACTGCCAATACCGGTCCTCTTCACTTCCCTGTATGTACTTCAGTGAGATATGGGTCGGGAATTGCCTTCATTAAATGCTTCTGTCAATTGGTGCAGTTGCAGACGGAAAGTTCTGTTTAGCCATATAAACCTTTTCAGACGGTGGCGATCTGGTTCGGGACACACTGTCTTACGCCTCTTAGACAAGCAATGTAAATTATTTTTAAGGTGATTAAACATCCGATTTTCTGTTGTCTTTAAAGGCATCACTGAGCTCTGCTGTTTTCAAGATCGTAGCTAGGCAGGCAGCCACAATAAATAAACCTATATCGAAATCCAAAAGATCATTTGTTTATCTCATTGTGATCAACACTATTGGAGATTACTGACCAGCAGTATTACTAGAATGCGTGGTGACCAGGGGCGGCTCGTGCATAGGGACTACGGAACTGCAGCATCCCCAATTTTTCCTTATATATAAATATATTTATTAATTTATTTATATTTGCTTGTAATATTTAATTTTATCATCAACAATCCTATACAATTCTCTTATTTTGTATAAAAAATAATAAAAATCCACCTTGTAGCACTTAGGAGGGTGAAGGACCCTAGCAGCACTGTGTTTACCACAGTGTCATATTGCTAGTATATGCTACGCGCGCAAGCATGTATACGTCATAGTGAGATACGAGCTATTAGCCTAATGTGGCACTGTCCGTCGCGCAGTTCCACTGCGGTTTTTATGCAGTTTGCGCCAGTAGTAGAGTGTTCTTAGTGCTTATCGTGTTTACTTCGTCTCTTTAAATATTTGGACATTACAATTAAAGACATAACATTTGTCATAGTTTTTTATTTTAGATCATTATTGGGGTTATGATAATAGATTTTATTTTTAAGTAATTTTGAATTATACTAAACTGTGTGGTTATAATTTTATCGATAATAAACAATATTTTTTCGTGAAACAAAACAAGAAGAATATATTTTATTTTTAAGTAATTTTGAATTATACCAAACTGTAGTGTTTTATCGATAATAAACAATATTTTTTCATGCTTTATTTTTTTTTTAATTTTTATCATAATTTTGATATTTTATCCAAACACGTATACACTGTACTTACAGTGTATACGTGTTTGGATAAAATATCAAAATTATGATAAAAAATACATATACACACTCTACTTACAGTGTGTATATGTATTTCGAAAGTTGCAGCATCCCCAGGATTTCAAGCCACGAGCCGCCACTGATGGTGACACACATGACCAAGTGTTTTTTCATATGCGCTGCGTAAGTGGCGTTTAATTGCATCTGCATAAATGTTTTTAATTCAGTGACCAGCATGTTTACTCGGATAAGAAGACCCGTGTGCTAACTTTGAATACGTTCAGGAATTTTGTGTCTGGCTTTTTAGACCACTGGCTTTTATGAAATTGTCTTTTGTAGACCTGCTCGTGAGACGAACTAGCACGAAACTAGGTATTGCAAGGCGAAATCTTCTTTCTCTTATATTGGATTGAAAGTTTTAAGAAGTTAAATTCTTGTTCTAGATGTCTCTTTTTATTATTGTGGTTTCTGTCGATTTGTGCATTGAAACTGCTGCTTTTGATCGGAAGTAGAAGACTACTTCCCATGAAAAAGTATTATATTTAACGTCCTTATATTTTTAGTAATTTTTATTTGTTCATCTGCTTAGTTCTAAAGCTCTTGAACAAGAGTAATCAGACATTCTGTTATATGTTGTAGTCTGTTTTCAAGTGAAAAATGTCAAGAATGTACGAAAAGTGAACGACTCATCTGTATTCTCAAACCTTCATTTAGTTTTACCTATGATAAAATGGGCTGATTTGTTAATATTTATCCTGCTTTCGATTGCTACATTTCGTGTATTTTCTCTGCATTAGAGACAATTTAATTTATGAAGTGTCACCTTGAAATCGTACTCCGCCAGGTGGATTCTTAAGTGATGATGTAAAGTGCATATTTCTACTCATTATGCATTTTCCCCTAGTAGCGAACATCCTTTAGTAATTTATTTACGTCGTGACTCACCTTACTTCCTTGAGCTGTTATGACTGCTAATGATGGTGACGTATATTGATTATAAGAACGAAGTATATTGCGATGATTTGTATGTCGTCTTCAGCTTCATAAATGGAACCACTCTGTAGCACTATTAATTCAAGTGCAAGAATAAACCAACTTAAAAAGTTCTATGAATTGGAGCTGCAGTCGGAATGCTATTCATTACCATCATCATCTCTTATTATTATTATTATTATTATTATTATTATTATTATTATTATTATTATTATTATTATTATTATTATTATTATTATTAATTCATAATAATTCATAATTTAATAAGTCATAATTCGCCTTAAGAGAAAGTCCACAAGAGAATCTCATAAAAGCCAGCAGGCAGAAAAAACCAGTTCCCAAGGACTTGAACGCACAGCATGACAATACGCCAATCTTCCTATCCGAATATTTAACACCATTCAACCAGAATCTGTTGTACCAAACACGAAAAGCAAAAATGGAAACAAATTACCAATTTTCGTGGACCAGAGATGCCAAGATATTCATAAGGAAGTCACAAACTTCAAAGTCGATACAAATTAAAATCACAGAAGGCATAGAAAGGCTGCCACTGTGAAGAAAAAAGCCTCCTAAATAGTTCAAAAAGGAGCCCACAATAAAAAAAGAATGTGAATCATATATATATATATATATATATATATATATAGAGAGAGAGAGAGAGATAACCAGTATCACCCTCAGATAAGCTAATTACAAAGCTTCGAGGGTGCAGTTGAGTTACATCCCAGTACTAGTAGTATTTATCTAACATTATTCACTTAACATTCTGTAATGAATTTTTAGTAGTAAACAGAAAATGTGATAGTAATACTTCAGTTATATATTTAAGTTTAAAATTATATATTTAATTTACATATTTAAATTTAAAAAATTATTATTATATAAACTGCAACATAAGTAATATTGTTTAACTTGTGAGTTATTAAGTGTAAAGTATTACTATGATTATTATTAATGGTAATAATACACACTTTTTACTCTTGTGTCAATGAGAAATTCTGCAAATGATAATGATATTAGGAGTAATTATAATTCTTACTGAACCATTTGCAAGAAAAGGTTGCACTGTATATATTAGTATATATACAATGCAACTTTATAATATTAGTATATTATAAAGTTGCAACCTAAATATTAGTATATTCATGTAATTATTTGAGAGAGAATAAACTATTATTATTAAAAAGAAAAAAAAATTATTATTATCAGAACTATATAATTGTAAATTATTGTTACTTTAGTTTGTTATTAGCAAAAAAACTATGTTATCATGATTATTATGGAAATTTCATTATATGCAGCACTTCGTGCTGAACCGTGTAAAATAATATACAGAATGTTACTCAAGACGATAATTGTATATATGTAAATATTCCAGAGATCAATAAAAAAAATAAATAAATAAATATTTAAAAAAAAATTGTTTTTAAATTATTATTATTATTATTTTATTCACATAATTGATACACAGTCAAAACAAGATATTACATAAATCAAAATTTGGCTGGTGATTCAGCACAATTTAGTTTCTACCCAAGAATCTAAGAATAGTCCGTCACGTAGCGTCGTAAAATATGGACTGTTCCAAGTAATGCTGTTTTTTTTTGAAGGTCATATGGGGTCACTTCATTGATTTTTAATTGCTGTAAATAGTTCGATAGCTTCTTTGAAGTTGCACCAAATGCACCGACAACTAGTGGGATAACTTTGGTGCGTTTAAGCCACAGTCGGGCAACTTCGATTGCCAGATCTCGATATTTAGTCATTTTTTTCCAGTTCTTTGTTGTTGATGTTGTTATCACTGGGTACTGCAACATCGATAATCCAAACCTGTCGATGTTCGATAATTGTGATGTCAGATCTATTGTGTTCCAAATGCCGATCAGTTTGTATTCTAAGATAGTTTAAGATCACTTTGTAGTCCCAGAGAATTTTTGCTGTTTCGTTTTCCAATACGGTCTCGATTTTATGTTGCCACCAGTTATTAGAAGTAGGAAAGCCATATTTTTGCATACATGCCAATGAACTATTTTGGCCACTTGATCATGGCTGCATTTATAGTCAGTTTGAACTATTTTGCTGCAGGCACTGATTAGATGTTCTACAGTCTCATCTTTCTGATCGCATAATCTGCATTTGCTGTTATTATTATTGATGCTGAAAAGTTTTGCTTTGATTGCATTAGTTTGTAAGGCCTGTTCTTGAGCTGGTAGAATAAATCCTTCTGTTTCTTTTTTTAATATATCCGTGTTGAAGCCATTGCCACTTCTTCTTCATGTCAATTTTGTCCTTCGTATCTCGAAGAAATTGGCGATGCAAGGGTTTATTTTTCCAGCGCACATATCGGATCTTTTTGTTGTTCTTTTTTGTAATCAGATTTGTTTCCTGTTGCTTTTAGAAGTGTAATTGCTTGAAGCACTGGCTCAGAGCTATTGTTGGTGTAATTTCTTAAACCAATTTCATCTTCTTCCACAGTCTGCCTCACTTGCAGCAGACCCCGTCCACCTATTCTTCTCAGCAGATACAACCGGTCAACATCACTTCGTGGATGTAATGCATGATACATAGTCATCGGTTTTCTAGTTTTACGGTCTAGTTTGCCCAGGTCTTTTTCTGTCCAATTTATTATGCCGGCTGTGTATCGGACCACTGGTATAGCCCAAGAATTTATTGCTCTAATTGTGTTTAATCCATTTAGTTTTGATTTCAGAATATCTCTACCTCTTTTGATGTATTCTGATGCTGCCTGTTGTTTAACTTTCGAGTGGGGAATATCACTGGCTTCTAATATTCCTAGGTATTTATAGTGTTTGTCAGCTGAAATTACTTTTATATATTTCTCTTGATCAAAATTAAAATTGCTAGTGTCGTTAATTTTTCCTCGTTTAATAGATAAAATTGAGCATTTATCTAAACCAAATTCCATTTTGATGTCCTGACTGAAAATACAAACTGTCTTCAATAAAGAATCTATTTGCTGGGCCGATTTTCCATATAGTTTCAAGTCATCCATATACAACGGATGGGAAATTTTAATATTACATTTAGGAATTTCATATCCAAATTTTGTTTTCTTCAGAATCATAGACAAAGGTATCAAAGAAATCTTGAAGAGCAATGGTGACAGGGAATCACCTTGGAACAGTCCACGTTTAATGCTGATATCTCCAAATTGTTCATTATTCTCTATTAATGTTGTTTTCCATGATTTCATAGCAGTAGCCAGAAATGAACATATGTTTTTGCTAATTACAAATATTTTAGGGGTTTTAGGATCGAGGAGTGTGGGAGGGAATCGAATGCTTTCTTGTAGTCTATCCATGCCATGTTTAAATAAATTTTTCGTCTTTTTGAGTTTCTGAGAATCATTTTATTAATAAGGATCTGGTCTTTTGTTCTTCTGAATTTTTGAAAAATTGCCTTTTTGGTCAATCGAATAAATCTGATTATCTGATAAGTAGTCGTATATGCAATTTGCTATGATTGCAGTGAATAGCTTAAGCATAGTTGGTAGGCATGTTATTGGACGATAGTTACTTGGGTCTGCACCCTTATTTTTATCTTTCATGAAGAGAAAAGTGGGCCCCAGATATCATCCAGTCTTCCACTGAGCCTGACTGCAACAAACAATTAAATTGTTCTGCTATTCGATCATGTAGACTGGTTAGATGTTTTAACCAAAATCCATGTACTTCGTCTTCACCAGATGCACCCAATTATTTAATTTTATAGCTTGTGTACTGACCATTTCCTTAGTGATAACGACATTTTTGCATTTGGTTTTGATTCATTTCTGATTCCATTTCATTAATCCATGAGGCAACTTTATTGTGTTCAACAGGATTATCCCAGATTCACTTCCAAAATTTGAGTGTTTCTTCTTTTCCGGGTGAATGATGATTTGGATTTGTATTTCTCGGGAGAGACTGAAAGAACTGACGTTTGTTCTGTCGAAATTGCATGTTTTGTACATATTGGTTTATTCTTGCTTCAATGATATAGGTTGTAAGGTTGTAATTGATATAGGTAGTTGTATAGGAGCTGATTTGTTTCCTTTATACTGTTGGTTGTGATGGTTTCAATTACAGCATTTGCGTCTAAGAGGAGCTGTGTTTTAGCTTAGATTGTTGTAAAGATTTTAATGGTGGTAGTCTTATACGGTCATTTATGAAGTTCATATGTTCCAATATCCCTGACTTCATTTTACACTGCCCTTCTGTCAAAACATTCTGAGGTATGTCGTCAGCTTGATGTATACTGAGTTGAATTCCAGTTTGATATAGCTACCTCCTGATGATTTTCTGTTATTGGAGTTGTTGGTTTATTACGTAACTCTTGCAGCTCAAGTTCAGTAAATATTTTGTTACGGAAAATGAAAATCTTTCGGTCTTTAAGTCTTGGTTCTGTTATTTCAGATTCTGGGAATTTTTGTTTCCAAATTAAATGCATACGCTTTCTGAAACCTCGTTTTTCTGGTGTTGATCTGTAAATACATTTCATAATTTCTCTGTTTTCTTATACAGTGCATTTTTTACGTTTGGTTTCTTTCAGTCGGTTTTCAGCTTCTGCTCTGATTGCCCACCAAGAAGAGCTGGGTCCTGTAGCTCACTTGTCGCTTGATGCCCAGGATCCCCAACATCTGACGCAGTCCTTGATGACCCGGGCGTCGACTGATCCGGTATGGATCTCTTCTTCCTTTTCACCATTAAGATGGAGGATGGAACACTGTTAGTCTGGCTCCTCAGTTGAGACCGGTCTGACAAGAGTGGCCCTAGTGGCAGCTATGCAACAACCGCCAGAATAGCTCTCAACATCACTGAAGCACGCAAACCCAATTGCCACGACAAGGCTGTGTTCCTTCAAGGGGATTATTATTATTATTATTATTATTATTATTATTATTATTATTATTATTATTATTATTATTATTATTATTATTATTATTATTATTATTATTATTATTATTATTCATTGCATCATGGATTGCAGAATAGATGGCATCTCATTCTTCAAATCAGAGGCTTTCAGATTGGTGTTACGTTGATTGTTATCGAGTATTTCGTATGGCTTACGATTCTACAAGCATATACGAGTATAATGAATAAGGACTACGTAAACAGCAAAGCGATATTAAACCTGATGTTCCCAGAGGAAATAAGAAGCTCAGTGTTTTCCTCCAGGAAAAAGTATTATCTTCTTAAATAAATCTGAAGACTTCAATAATTATTTAATATATTTGACATATAAATCCTTAATAATAATAAATAAAAAGTGACCAGACCTATAAAAACAGGTAAAAAAATACTCTATCCGCTAAATTCTCATATATATTCTGGGCATCTGTTATGTAATTTAGTTAATTTACAAATGAAATAAGAAACCAAATAAGCGATTAAGTTATTACCAGTTCAGGAGCAGTAAAATAAACTTATATAGTAGAAAGGAGAAATACAACGAAATAGCTCATGAACATCGATTTGCTATGGCTTTGATACATACAGCGTGCAAGTGTGAAAGTAGTATAGAAATCTTCAATTAAGAGTATTCAAGTCAGTGTTCAATCCATTTTTAACGTATCGATGTAGGGATGACTTCGATGAAAAAGAATCATGGAAGGGATCAGAGATATGAGAGTTCTGAGACTAATGAGATGAGAGTGACACCAGTGGAAAAATCACATTAAAATTGAATTACTGAGGACAAATTGGCATTCATGACGAATTTGTTACTTAGGCTGGGAGATGAAAAGTTAACTAAATAAGTGTTTGACACAAACCCCTAGTAGGAAAAAGATCCAGAAGACCAAGATATGGATTAGGTGGGGTGGACTGATACAGTCAAAAATGCTTTACAGTAGGGATGCACAGACTACAGCCCTCCGTTGATTTGCTGGCGACCTGCCTCACCGTGTATTATTTTAACTTGAACAAGTTACACGATAGGTAATTTTTAAAAATAGTACATGCGCAAAGCAAAGTAGTTGTGACATCACGATTGCCTGTCTACTTACGATAATCGGATAGTAATAATGTTAACAAATTTTATAATTCGTCTATTTGTTATATGAGTATTTTGTTTTCGTAGGCGCGGTTGCTACAATTAATTGTCACCCCTAGGAAACGGTAAAATATAAATTCTACAATGGATAAAGCAGGGCCAAGCAGGAAACGCAAAGTACAGGATGAAAAACGGTAGTTTCAGGATAGGTGGACCGAAAAATATGGTTTTGTGCAGTCGTTTAATAATTTGTGCTTGATTTGCAAAAGTGCTGTAGCCATACCAAAAGTATACAATATAAGGAGACACTATGAAAGTCTGCATTCTACATTTTCAAATCTACCCAAAGAACTACATAAACAAAAGATTTCATTTTTGAAATGAGAATTGACAGGTCAGCAAGTGATGTTTACAAATCCTATTCAAGATTCGGAAATCGCAACAGAAATAAGTTTTGAAATATCTCGCCTTATATCAGAAAGGTGCCAACCATTTACAGACGGAGATTTCGATAAAGATTGCCTTGAGATAGATGCTAAAAAAATATGTCCTAAATCAGCCAAAAATGTTGAGAAAATTCAATTAAACAGGATGACTGTGCAAAGAATTCCTGCAATGTCGGAAAATGTAAAGGGCCAATTAACATCTTATTCAAAGAAATTTACCTATTTTCATTAGCTATTGATGAATCAACTGACATTACTTCCACAGCCCAGTTGTTAAAAATTGCACGTGGAATAACGCAAGAGTTTGAGGTAAGTGAGAAGCTGATTGGGATGAGTTCATTGTCAGATCAAAAAAGTTAATGACATGTTCACTGGGCTTTTGGAACAGTGTTCCAAAATTGATTTAGATCTGACAAAATTATCAGATATCACGACTGACGGAGCTCCTTCCATAATAGGAGCTAATTCTGGACTGGTAACATTATTGAAACAGCATTTGGGACGGCACTACGATGAGCTGACATAATTCCACTGTTTAATCCACCAGGAGAGCTTGTGCCATAAGAAACTTGGATTTGAACATGCCATGAAAGTTGTGGTTTCAACGATTAATTTTATATAATCCCGTAGCCTTAATCACCGACAATTTAAAATGTTTCTTGAAGACATTGAAAGTGAATATGGTGATTTACTCTTTTACACAGAAGGGAGGTGGCTAAGTCGTGCTTCCTAAATTTAATTGATGAAATTGAAATCTTCATGACTGAAAAAAAACAAAAACGTCTCTGACATAAAAAATCCGGATTGGTTATGTGACTTAGCCTTTCTGGTTGACATTACTAATCATTGAAATACGTTAAATACGCGACCTCGGGGAAAAGGTCAATTGGTTACTCAACTTTACGGGCACATTTTATCTTTTCAGTGCAAGTTAAATCAATTTCAAATCCAACTGAAGTCAGGGAATTACATCCATTTTCCTAATTATAAGAAAGTTCCTGAAAAGGTCAATGTCAACTTCAAAAGTGTGTGTTGAAAAGATTGATAACTTGATATCAGCACTCAAGGATCGGTTTTCTGATTTTAAAAAAGTGAAACCCTTGCTAGATTTATTTAGCAATCCTTTTGCCATTTTCCCCGAAAAAGCACCCGAATCAGCACAGGTTGAACTCATCGACATTCAAAACGATGAGAGCCTGCGAAATAAATTTAACGATGGCAATTTATAAAAATTCTATCGTTGTGTCGATAAAAACAATTATAAATGGTTGCTAGATAATGCATTAAAATGTGCAAGCCTCTTTGGTTCAACATATATTTGTGAACAAACTTTTCAGTCATGAATATTAACAAATCGAAAAACAGGAACCGCTTGACTGATGAAAATTTAGAATCAATTTTGCGGTTGGCTACTACAAAACTCGAACCAAATATCAAAACAGTTGTCAAATCAATGCAATATCACGCATCAAATTAAATTCACTTACTTTTTATTACCTTTTTTTTGTAACAATTATGATAGGTTTAAATAAAATAAACAATATATGGTAGATAACTTTCAAATTTTTTATGGCAGCCCTCCCATAAGTAACAGTGGAACTATGCGGCCCTCGGCCTTAACCAGTTTGTGCATCCCTGAGTAAAGGATCGAGATATAAAATCCATTCAAATCAGAGGATTCACAAATAATATAACAGGCCAAATTAGGGAAAGTTTTCATTGGAAACTACTCGCGAAATTTTAATTGTGACTGGCAGTACCCGGATAATGTTTAGACTTTGAGTCAGAAGATGATGTATTAAGCTTGACACGGATATTCATATTCCCATAAAGTATATGATGTCATTATGAAACGGAAACACTCGGTGAATAAGAATGACTTTTTGTTTTGTTTTGTTTTTTGCAGCGTAAAATAAAATAAAAACTACGGTTTAATCGAAGGTCATTTTTTGTCTATGCTGTTTCTAGCCTAAGTTCGGAAAGGTGTTATAAAACGAATCAGTAATCACTTCCGGTTTCATTTTCTCTCTCGTAAATCAAACTGTTGATACAAAACGTGTTTTTTCGAGTTTCAATGCACAGAACAAAAAGTCGTATTTTGCAGTTGTTTGCGATAAAACCGCGAGTCTGCAATTTTTAAAGAAAAACTTATCCTTTTAATATCTACATTGGGTAAGTATATATATTCGGTTTCACTTATCTTCAAAAATCAATTTTAATAATTTAGACAACGTTTAAAGCGATTCGTCCATTATATTTAAATCAAATATAAAATTAATATAACTTTACGTTTGAAATAGCAAAATAAATGTTGGATTACTTTCAGGTTTGAGATTAATCTCCTGCAAGATATCGTTTGATGATATCGGATGAAAACTGTTAAAATTAATAATCTAAAAGCGCTGCGGTTAACTTTAAACATTAATTTAAAATTAGCAGATGAAACGGAGGTTTTAAATACTTTAAATATCTCAGGTTTAATATGGCGTATCCATAGATGCTCCATGGCAGGTTTAAACTTTCACAGCACTGAAGAATATGTTCGAATGAACGTTGCAATTTTATTTGGATTCCTATTCTGAAATTGAATTAACAAGGCATTTCACTAATTTGTGTAGAATTTAGTTATTTAACCTTCATAGCTTTAACATAAGAAATTAAAATGGTTTTAAATTGTTCCTTTATAGATATAAGCGCTTAAATTTTAACTATTGTAAAAAAATAAATAAAAATAAATAAAAAAACCTGAATGAATGAATAAGGCGAGCGTCCTGTAAAAATTTTTGAAATGAGATCCATTTAGTGGTTTCAATGAAATTCTTGACAACAGCGATCAATAACGGGTTCTGAATTCTTTGTGGAAAACGTCACAGTATGGACGATAAACGCCAAGCAAGTACAAAAATTTCTCCTTCTGTTGCAGATCATTATTTTATGATCCCTTTAAAGCAAAAGGAGATAGGAAGAAACCCAATAATTGTTTATTTCTGATAGACAGATAATTTTAAGATGACATGTGAGTTTTTCTTTCTATTCAGATCTGAATTTATCGAAACATATCAGAGCGGATATGCTAACCACTCTCTGCCAACCAGGCCATCATATATTCTCATGATTTATGGAACCCATTGATTCTCTAGAGGTAGTGCCACGTTGTGGTAAAAATCATATACTGAGTTCAAAATGGCTAGGAAACTAAATATGAATTGCCTCGTCATGTCTTGCCCTTGTCAGATGAAATCAAGCGGTGACACTCAGATGTGGATAGTGGTGGGATTCTCTCATAAATCACAGTTCCGGTTCTTCCACATTGACGTCACATTATGGTGCGGGAAATGCATTAACCAGTGGACCTTTCATTCTAGGTGAAAGCCTGGTTGGTGTGATGATACAGGCAGTATTTTCTTAACATATTTTACGTCCAATGAAACTGGTAGAACAATGTGAATGCAACAGTTTACTTGAGAATATTGTTTCTAATAACAAGCATCCTCACATACTCAGAATTTAACTTTCCGGTCATGGTAACTTCTAACTTCTAATTTAACAGTGGGTAGATCTTAGTGGATTTCGACATCAGTTTTTATATTAGTTCATTAACCTGCCCAATCGTGTGATGGAGTACAAGAGTCAAACAGTCGAGAATGTTTCAGGAGGATGCCGAAAATCAACTAGAAATAAGCAATCGAAATACAAATCAACGAAATAAAATTTTACAAAGAAGCAATTCATCTAAGAAAAATTCATCGAGAGGCTATTTCATCAAAAAAAAATATCCTAGAATAGTAATTTATTGAAACTAAGAATAATCGAATCTATAAAGTGTGAAGTAATTACGCTTAGTACTCAGGAACTAAATACACCTCTCCGACATTTCAAGTTTCTTAGTACTGAGAGTTTTTGCTTTCTTAGGTTTCTGCCTGGTCTCTGACGAAAACCAATGAGTTTGAAACCGCTTTGAGACCAGTGAAACGTTATCAGAATGGACCAATAGGAGGCAAATATACGAGCACTTTGGCGTGCGTGCTTCCTTTTAGGTTCGGCTAGGGCAACTCGCAGTATGGGCGAATGTATTCCCGCAAACTCTCTGGTCAATTTTCAATACGAAACGTTTATAGTTTCTGTATTCGGCTTTGAAATTAGATTGGATATTTAATATCCACTTAATTTATATATAACAGTCCTCCTGTGGTGCATATCGCTATGACGTCCATATATAGCTTATCTGTTTGATGGGGGGTAATTCTGGACTTTAACAATTTCCACTATACGATAAACAATCTCCCTTTCAGAAAACGAATTTTAACTAATAAAAACAGCAGAATTTATCTCTTAGAGCTGTTGTTAGAATATCTTAATAATAATCAGACTGCAGACTACTAAACTACAAACTTAATATAAAATAAGCCATATCAACGTCATGATTAGCTGATCCTTACTGCAGAAATGAGATTATCAGATGATTACTGTTCACATAAAAGGTAAGTGTTATCACAAAGATCACAAAGGAATCCAGCTCTAGAAGCAAACCCGGTACCATTTCAAGAACCTTCAAGCCATCCAGTACCGTACCTACTGAAGGCTTGGAGCATCCCGAGAGATGAACACTACAGAAGAAAGCAGAAAATTTATTTTAATTTTCGCCTGGGTTGACTTGAAAGACATGGTACATACTCGCTGTTTTCCTTTCCAAAGGATGAATAAATGTCATTTAAAAATAAAAAGATGTAAATTATTTGAATGTACATACGTTCGTAAATATTATGACAAATAGTAAGTAACATATTAGTGACCTGTTCGCACTCGGTAGAAGTTAGGTGCTGAATCCTTGTGCAAGATGGTACTGAAGTTTCTTAACCTGAAATGGTTTGTGGCAAATGGCTAATATTAAACAATGACTCTGTCCCCTGCTCTGAGTATATTGAAGTTCTAGAAAGTTGCAAACATCCAAGAAACTAAATCCTGTTTTAATATTTCAAACTATAGAGTATTAAAAATAAGATAAAATTTCTTTTTATTAAATCAGCATCACGTTATTATTAACAGACCAAAAAATCGATTCATGGTGATTTCTAGGGATGAAATAACTATAAATCGGTTTTAATTTGAAGTTGTTGACCTCAGTGCTAACTGTAGCTTTATTAAAAACCAGATTAACCAATTTCATAATTAAATGAGATAGAAATCTCACTTTACGAACTTGAATCCATATTGCTCATTAATGAGTCCCATGCATTTTTATCGTTATTCGATATAAATATTATATTTATGCATAATGAAATACCAATTTGAGCACGATTGAAAAAAAAAAGAACGTAGAAATTAATAAACTTCCTCAGAACATTATAACTATTTAAAAAATTAATTACTTATTTAATTCTATATGGTATATCTATTCCTGCGGGCAAAGTTTACGTTAGCTTCCCATGGATAAATTTCATAATAAAATAAGATTTTAATCTAAAACCATAATAAAAATTACAAATAACATAGATTACTAATTTATTTCAGAAATTAGGAATCTCTGTTATTATATTACTGAAATTCCTTATGTGGCAGGTAAGAGGAAGAATAATTATGAAAGATAAACCTTAATGAGTGATGATGATCACAAGGAGACAGAAGCGGATAAAATAGTTGAATTACTGAGTGACCACTTCCAAGGGTGTATCATCCTAGTGAGGATACTGCTTTAACCTATGTGACAGACATTAATGTGGAACAGACGTGGATGAATTGAAGGTTCTTTGGATATTGCAGAATCTCAATGTAAATACAGATGTGGGATTAAATGGGATATCAGCTAGGGTTGTGCGAGAATCTGCAAGAGAACTGGCAATGTCTTTGACTAGGCTCTTTAATTTAAGTCTCAGCTCTGTTCGGTTTCCAAGTAAGTGGCTGCAGTAACAAATTATACACCAATAAGTATCTCAGGCGTGGTAGTAAAAGTACTAAAAAATTGGTTAAAAAGAGAATTCAAGAAGAGGTACATATAAATATGATATTGTATGAGGATCAACATGGTTATGTAAAGGGTCGGTCATGCCTTAGTAATTTACTAACTCTTTAGAATAGAGTAATAAATGTGTTGTATATAGGAAATGGCTACATGATCGTTTTGTTAGATTTTGCAAATCCGTTTGACAGAATACTACAGGGAACTCTGTTACTCAAATTAAAACAAACTCGGATGGATATGACACTGGTTAAGTGGATAAGAGGGTGATTACTGGACAGATATCAAAAAGGGGTATATGGAGGGGAAGAATCGAGGCAAAAACAGGTGACTAGTAATCTGCCGTAAGGTTCAGTGATGGGACCATTGCTGTTGAATTAATTAATTATATAGGAAACAGCCTGAAAGGAAATATTCAGTTGTTCGCTGATGCGAAATTGGGTTGAGTAACAAATAATCAAGGCGATCTGGTTCAGTATGGGCAAAGGTTAATTGGTGTCATTTTAATGTCGAGAAATGTTAAGTTATGCATTTTGCGATAAACGGATTACAAGCCGTGTATCACATTGATGGCACTGCATTCCAGGAAATAGATGAAGCTGAAATTTAGGAGGTGTAGAGAGATCGTTAAAGCTTATAGGAGATACTGCTAAGGTAGCCCATAAGATTACTTGGGTATTGAAGAACACATTAAGAAGTTGAGATATGGAAGTTGTTATTCTTCTTTATAACGGCTTGATAAGCCCACATCTGGATTACTGTGCTCAAGTCTGATCCCCTGCGTTTCTTGGGGATGAGAAAGCGGTAGAGAGGATTTAGAGCAGAGTGATCAAGATGATGAGTGGCTTGGGGAATGTTCTCTATGAGGATTAAAGGTGTGTGGATTACAGAAGTTGGTGGTTAGGAGAAAAAGAGGAGATAGGATAGAAATATTTCAGTTGCTTAAAGGATGTTATAGGGTATATGCAGGGGAAATTTTTCAGCACTTGGCTAGAAGGACCAGAACAATGGGTCATCCCTGGAATTGGAATAAACGCGTGGTTAGTAGGAGTGTGAGAACTAGATTTTTTTTTTGTTTGGAGAGTGGTGAATCAGTGGAACGAACTCTCAGAGTCAGTTGTGATCACTGTGTCTGTTAATGGGTTTAAGGAGAGGAATTATAGATTGTGTGGATAGATTGGGTCTGGCGTGATGTCCTCGGACTCCATGGAGGACCTCCAATCCACTAAGTGTAAGTCGTGTTTGCACTCAGTATTAAACCTCCAGAACATAAACTTACGTTCAAGTCTATTCACAGACTAGAGGAACTTTTCCTAAGCCTTTTCAGACAGGTTCCCAAGTTACTCGATCTCTGGCACAGGCAAGAAGGGTTTTTTTTGTCCCAGAAACTCTGGTTTTACGTCGCGTAAACCCAAGAAAATAAATTGCAGAACTCACACCACTTCAGACATTAAAATTATTCTATTAGGATCAGGGAGCACAAGATGACGGCACTTCTTGAGCCCGCTCTTCACAGCAAACCGCTTAATTACTGATAGCCTTGGGCCAGCTATCTCTGATTTACTACCAGGTGGAGATGGAATCTGCCCATTCAATCTACAATAGCTAGATAGGGCTAAAAATGTCTTTGCCTACTCCCTATACGGGAACAAAAAGGCGTTAACCGATTTATTTGTACAATCCACATATTATTGTTAACTTGAAACAAGTAATGAAATCAATTACTCTGAAAATGGCATATCCCGTTTCAACATATGAATAGGCTGGGTTATTTTGATGTGCTTTATATCTAATTAAAAATAAAAAGATGTGTAAATAAATATTAAAAACGACAACGTCAACTTATGGATAAATTGCAACAGTCAGATAAATGAAAATGTCTCGCTGACTCGACACGAGTTAATCAGAGAAGGCTCTCTCTCTCTCTCTCTCTACGAAATTGCAATTTTTCCTTCACAGAGGAGTTCATCTGTCGAGAATGGCAGGCCTGTCGCCATCCTGACAATAGCGACATGCACTCTCTCATCCCTTGTGGTAATTCTATAACAACACATGAATATTCTCAATGCAAATTCATATGACAGTCTTTCTTTAGAATAGCCTTGTAAAGGTCCTCTACAACGTATCAGTAAGCTGATAATAACAACAATATTTCTTCAGATTATTAGAATTGTCTGTTTTTGGCGTTTTTACCGTAGTCATGCAAAAGATGCATACAATGTTTTACAAGTTATAATTGAAGTAAACTTATTGAATTATGGATTCATTTTGCCTATAAACTTGTTTCTGTTTGCCAAAAGCAAACAGTTATTAATAAGAAAGTTTGGCAATGGTAATGCAAAAATGATCTTTTCTATTCTTTTCTATTCGTGGTCTTGGCAGGCACTTAAGCGTCTATGACCTTTCCAAGCATTTTTAGACTTCGCAACCGCAACCGTAACTCGAGGATAAAGTGGTTAGCCCTATGCCTCCCGGTGTGTCCTATGTTTGTAGATGTGTGTGTCTTGCCATCCTGCAGACACCAGACAAATCAGTGTACTTTTCTGCAGAAAGTACTATTATTGTTCACATATTTGCACTCAAAGCCCTTACTAGCATGGATTGATGCTAATAAAACGAGGACAATCAAATTAATTAACAATCGTTTCACAGAGTCCCTCGAGTCCTTCTCTTTCAGTTCTTTTTTTACCTTTTGATCATGCTTTTATGCACAGTACTCAGGTAAATTGGCCACTATCACTTCTTCACTTTCTTGAAGAACTGTAAAGCAACTGCTGATCAACATTCATTTATCCGCCTTCACGCTTATCTAACCAATTCCTCCTCCTCGTCATCTTTCATTCTAACTTCCTCGGTACTTCATAATACCCTTTCTTATCCTCGTCTTTCGAGAAGATTACAACGTTCAGGTATTCAAAAAGAAAAAGAAAGAAAAGAAAAGAAAATTCTTCTTTCTTGCCGCTTCACCGATGTTCTATAAACATTGCGACATTTCCTTTCCAGGACGGACCCAAATTTGATTATCAGTTTATTTAAATTTCTTCACGCAAACCTGCATGATATTATCAGTCAAGAAATGCTTCATGTTCATACTTATGCACTGTGCTTTCTAATTTACGTAAAATCACTTTCACAGTTTTATACAAGAATATCTATGGAATCATTTCTAAGTGGATTTATTGTTAAAATGAATTGAAATTCTTATTGGAAAACTAATCTCTTGATCTAATATAAACTAATCTCTATTATTGAGCAGTAACGAATGATCACAGGTGGAATATAAATGATCAGGAAATTCTTTGTACACGGAGATGCCTCGCTAATGAAATATATTGGAAATGCAAGCGACATGATGATCCAAAACAATATATACAAAGCCAAAAAGCTCCGTTTTTTAAACCCAACCCTGCTTACTTCTTTAGCTTTGAAACCACGGGAAACATAAACTCCAAAGATACGAATATTGAGAGTCGAAAATCATGCTGCATTTCGAAATCTGGACATATTTTTCATACAGGATACCTGTCAAACCGTCAAATGGTTCTAGTGTCTTTTTTTTTTAAATAATTAAAATATATATTCTTTACAATAACCGACATGCCACCATAGTAAACATCCCTTAATGGTACTTGTTGACTGGTAATTAATAAATGGTTCTCGTTCTTATGGAGAAATTTTCGATGCAAGATTGAAAAAATGTAAATAATTTAGAATGTACGGAAAATGTGTGGTTGTATATTGATTGATTACAGTAGGTAGCAGGTATACAATAACACTTAGATGATGATACCTTGTGGCTGAAAGACCAGCATTCAAATATACCTAGAAATGGAAATAGTAGGGCTCTCTCTCTCTCTCTCTCTCTCTCTCTCTCTCTCTCTCTCTCTCTCTCTCACCTTAAAAGCGAAATATGGAGACATTATACACTTAGTAGCTTTGGCTGTAATTCAAACTAAACTACTTTTACTTCCAGTCAGGTCGCTTCAGGGAGGTACTTAAACAAATAAACTGCAGATGATTGATTATTTAAATAAAAAGTAAGAGGTAAAGAAAAATGCCTAAAAATATTAATTTTTTTCAGAAACACACTCAGTATACAAACTGCGACTAAAATAATCACAATTTTTTTTTATAAAATTACAATGACAAAACAGAATGAGGCACAAATGTTACACCAGTTCAAAAGTAATACCCACGCAGAGAAACGTAGTTACTTTTCCTCACTGCGAATATGGAGGTATTATTCTTCACGGAGTAAAACTCAGAAAGAAAAGTAAACCAGATTTTCACTGAATCGAAGCCATTGGCATAATAAACAACTTCAGCGTTACATACATAAATATATTTTGTTTCTAATGCCGTGTAAATAGAGTCTAATAAAACATAGTTCACAACAAGGTAATCTGTTGATTTTTTTTTTTTTGGTTCAGATATTATCCATCTAGCACTTTAATATCTAAGTGTATATTTATCCAATTAATAACTCAATAGACATTCATGCACATTCTTTTAGAGTTAGCCAAGAAGAATGCACATGTTACGGTACCGCGGCTAAACTTTGAAATTTAAAACATAGGCATTTATGGCTTCACAATCTAGGTGTATGCTAAACTTTGGTGAAGAAAGGTCGGTTAGCAGTGACTAAATTTTCCACGCTACACCTTTACGCTAAGAGGTTGATGTCGGATATATGAGCCATTAAACACCTTTCTAGTAGCGTGTTAGCCTTTTTTTTTTTTTGGACGAGATAACCGTTTGCACAAATTATGGTATCGCCTCCAAAAAAGCGTCGAATGAGTCCTGGGGTATTCTGGATTCATTTCAACAGAACAGTGTCACAAATGTTCGATGGGATTCAAATCAGAACTAGGCAGCCATGGGAGCTCAAGGAATGCTTAAATATGCTCTAGCAATGCGAATCTTGTAACAGTTGGTTATCTTGCTGGAAGAGTGCGAATCCATTGCCTCGCATTGTGACCACGTTGGGCAGTGGCCTTAAGCAATCCGCAGGTTTGCAATCCACACATTTCTTTGACAAGAAATAGCGTCAAAGTGCATTCGATGGAAATGATATAACCCAATGATTGCCACAAGAATAATTTTCGCATCAAGATACCGGCACTGTCTACCAGTTTCCAGCTAGCCGTGTAGTCTTCTTGGTCAGAAACAGACTGAATGGTTATACTGTTTTGGATAATAAATGTATATAATCCACCAAACAGGCATTAAAGCATCAACTATCTAGAAGTAAATCAACGCAGCAGTAGGCTGTAGTATACGGCCACACACTCTTCCCAATGCGGTACACGTTTAGTAGGCGCTGCTAAGTTGTCTATCAAATCCGTCTGGGAATGTTATGTTGCTACGTCATAAACAAACAAAAAAAAATGTTTTAATTCCAGAAATTCCATTTTTTTTTCCCATTTCTTGATCCAGTGAGTGGTGCTTTTAGAGCAGTGGTTCTTAACCTCTTCTAAGTCACGGAACACTTTTGATTCTAAGAAATATTTGGGGAACACCAAAAGCATTAGGGTCATAAAACTAACAATAAAAATATGCATGGACTTGCCTTTTATGAAAATTGAACTTATTTTAATGCGATACTTGAGCTTGTCAGCTTTTGCAGATTTCAGCAATATCAGGTCTAATATGTGATATAGCTACATTAATCTTTTTGTCTATATTAGTATGTCTTTCACGCTTTTTAGTTTTATATTGGTTAATATTGAGAAACCGAGCTCATATAAGTATGATGTTGAAAACTGTAACAATATTTTTAGTTCCCTTGTGGAGAGAGCGGGTATTCGGCTTGAAAAATAATCCAAAATTCCTCAGGTTATTTCAGAGAATTTCACTTTTAGAGTACGATCCATTGGCAAGGTAACTAATTGTTCTTCTTCTTGTAACGAAAAATTCACAACTCGATGTATTAACTGTGCAAATGGATTTCGTGTCCAGTCAATTGTGTGTATTTAAGGAAGGAAAGTAACTTGAAATCTTTTCTTCTAATATTGTTAATGTTTTGATATAACGGAAATATTGCCCTCGACATTTTTATTATGGAGCGAAGGAAACATATCTACTGTATTTTTTTCTGATATGCGGTTTTTTTCCAAAGAGATACTTTTTTTCTCAAAAGCTGACAATTTGTCAGTGGATGTCAAAATATTTTCATTTTTCCCTTGGATATTTGTATTAACGCTATTTAAGTAATTAAAAATATCGGCTAAACATGCCATTTTAGCACACCAAATATCATTCTGAAGACATCAAAAGTATCTGTACTTTCATTTTGAAAAAAAGGTCAATAATTCATTCTTAAGTTCTAAAATTCGGAATAGCACTTTACCATTGAATAATCATCTTATTTCATTGTGAAAAAGCAAAGTTCGTACTTGACTTCTATAGATATGCAAAGTTTAAAAAATAAAAAAAATTTAAAAAAAGAAATAAAAAAAAGGCCTCCTTTTAAAGGTATTGACTTGATGTAATTTGTCTTATTTACAACCTTGGTCTAGTACAGGTTTTAATATTGCTGGTAATATTTTTGAAAGATGTCATGTGACATCTTTCTCCGGCGGAGGAACACTTGTAACCAATTCGCGGAACATAAATGTTCCGGGGACCACAGGTTAAGAACCACTGTTTTAGAGTTATAGATATATTCCAAGAAACCTTTTTGCCCGGTGCAGCTTTAAATGGTTATTGATTATATAAATCGATGCATATAAATCAACAAATATGTTGGGACCAAACTGAACGGCAATGCTTCAGCAGGTGTTTCTAGATCAGCTAACGAATAAGGAATATTTTGTTGTATGCGGATAGGGAAGAATTGCCAAAGCTAGTAATTTAATTAAAAATGAATAAATAATAAATAAATCCGCTAATGTCTTTTTATTCCCCAAAGGGAGTGTGTGAGGATCCTTTATTCCTATCTAACTCTTGGAGACCGAAAGGAAGTCACTCTCCCCAATTAGCTATTCAGAGACATCTGGCCCACGCTCTGAGTAATATTAAACGGCATGCGGTGAATAGAGTACGACAGACACATGTCGCCATATCAAGATTCCTTTAACCTAACACAATATATTATTGTCTGAAATTAACTATTTACTTACTTTCAGCTTTAGGATATAGCAAAGTACTTTACTGCATATTCCACGGCCTTCTCTTTCTTCTAATTACCATGAAAAGAAACTAAAGAAAATGAAACTATATGACGTCCAAACGAATATATCTTGCGATCAAAAACTAAAAGAAAAATTTTTAAAATATCCTCCCACTAATGAAGACTTATTGAAAACTTCAAAATGAATATGAAACAAGCAGCATAGGAGACACTTCCACAGAAGCAAACTGGAAAATACAAAACATAATGGGGCCCCTGGTATACTGCAAAAAATAAAAGTACTATCAGAAAACAAACAAACTGTATTTACTAAAAATATGCGAGATAAAACTAATATGGCCAGATACGAAGGATATCACAAAATAAGAAATAAAAATAATAACAAAATAAGAAATAAAAGCAATAAATAAAATAAAAAACAAAATGAGACTCATAAACTAAAAATAGAAAGATTGTGTGGAAACTGGAATATGACTTTTATAGAACACAAAAACAAATAGGAGAATGATCGAAAATCAAAGAAAAGAAATTCTTGAATACATAAAAATACCAGTCATACAAGGAGAATAAAAGTAAAAATACTTCACTTGATTATATATATGACGGCGAAGAAGATATAAAATGTCTAAACTACAGCAATTCAAAATTAGAAAAGAAATTCTTCGATACATAAAAATATCAGTCATAGAAAGAGAACAAAAGGAAAAGTATTTTACTAAATTATACGAGGACGAAGAAGAAATAAAAATGTCTAAAATATTACAGCTTTTCCAAATTAATAAATAGGAAATAATCTCGAACAGATGACATTTATAATGAAATGCTAAAATATGGATGTAGAGAAATGACTGAAAACAAGATGAAAGACTGATTCACAATGAATGAAGAATGAATAATACAATGCCAGTGTTTGTTAAAGGGAACAAAATCTTTAAACAAATATTTAAACAAAATTATCGGGGAATAAAATTATTGTTGCTGCCTCAAAATAAACATTCCAGCGACAGAATTACAAAGCTTTTTGTAGATGTACATAAACGTCACTTACCCAACGTATGTGCAAAATACTTGTGCCATGTATCATCACGTTTTCTAAGCAACCAATTGAGAATACTATTGGTCAGTCATCGTCAATGGTATTGATCACAATCGGAAAAGACAAAGGAATTTTCGGAATTCAATAAAGGGCTTTTGGAAGCCCCATCTATATGGAAACACCATTTTGAAAACAGTAAAGCTGACTGTTATCTCAAAAGGTGAGATTATCCTGGGTATTTAATGAGTGGAATAATAATCTATGTTGACTGTTTAAGAGATATAAATTCTAAGGAAGTCTGTCAGGGAGATCGACGTCGTCTGAGAAAGCTTGCGTGTGGCAGCTATCAGTGATGATATAAAAGTGAAATCGACTTCCTACTGATTTCTTAAAATTAGAGTTAAGAGATTCGTTTATTCTCTTTTGGGAATAACATAGCATTAGTCTATTTTTTAACGGCTGTGTGTTTTTATTTGCTTGAACTTCAAATGTCGTCTTCCAATGTAAACAAGGAACTTTTATGAGTTTCAACGAAGGATAAGTTAGGGAGATACCAGCACAAGAGACTTAGGTTTCTTCCTTCAGAAAACAGATATAACGAAGAGCGAAAGAGAAAATCAGAAGGAAGCTTGCATTTTTACGGATACAACTTGAAGTTTCTAATGAAAACCATGTTAAGGGTGGTAAGTTTGCGGAATCCACAATCGGCACCATAGCAGAATAAATTATGAAACTTTGAAAACATTCAACCACGTTATGGCATTTTTCTTGCTTATAATCATTGATCCTAGTTTTATGATTCCTATAATTGAAAAAGCATTGATATCCTGTCATTAACAACCGCGCACTCGATGTGTCTTGAAATACTTCGAAAAACTGAAATATTAATAATTTATTCAACATTATTTGTATATCAAATTATTGCATTATGATAATTGTTTATTTAAGGAGTGAACAAAAGTTACTATTTGTGAAAATATTCTAGATACTAAAATTCAAACACTCCAATGCAATACGCAGAGATTGAGTCATATTAAGTGGAATCCAGTTTTGTTTCTCTTCAGCAGATATAACTGAATGGCAGTAAATTCTCCATTATTTTTTTAAATTCATTATAACCAAAATAATTATTGCGCTAAAGTATAAGAAAACGGTTGTGGATGAAAAGTAATTATTTATGATAGAGGCTGATATGAGCGAGTTTAATTGAACTGAATTAAACTTGCTGCGAAGATGAATGGTTATATTTTTCATCAGTAGAGAAGCTCGCACTGTTTCCTAACGGAACATATCCATATGGAATCACGGCTATATCACATTGAATTGCTCGCTGGTCTGGTTGGCCAACAAGCTTTAGGCTCTTTAGGGTGGGATGTTTATGAATGCGATTAAGTAGTAGATTACTACTACACTGTGAGATTACTGCAGTGCTTATTAGAAGCTTGAAGTGGCTTGAAAACAGCAACAAGATATTGTTTCAAATGTTTGACATCAAGGAATAATATTTAAGATAATTTATTTGGAATTAATTTTTATAGATACGAAAGTTAACAAAATTAAAATAAGTTTTGTAAAGGTTTTAATGTTGTAAATGACGTTTAGTGACTACATCTGTATCTTAATTTATTGCTAATAAGGTTACTATGAAACTGTAAGTAACGCAGGAAATCTCAACTAGAACACACTGGGAATGCTACACGAGGTTTCATGTAGTCTTTTTACTATAGGAAGGGCAAAATATAAAGCTCGTCAGATGAAATTCGAACTCACAACTTCGACATTATTAAAAATGGCCATCTCATAAATACCGCGCGCTAACCATTTGTGCCTGTTTGCTGAATCTTCAGTTAACTCTTATAGAGGTTCCTATTCTTGTGGATAACTAATGCAAGTTGCACTTTCTGATCGCATGAAAGTTAGATAAACACTAGAGTAGGATCTGCATTTAAAACTGGATATATTATTATTATTATTATTATTATTATTATTATTATTATTATTATTATTATTATTATTATTATTATTATTATTATCATCATCATCATCATCATAATTGATACACAGTCAAAACAAGATATCATATAAATAAAAATATGAATAGTGATTCAGAACATTTCAGATTCTACCCAAGAATCTAAGAATAGTCCGTCAGGTAGCGTCGTAAAATATGGACTGTTCCAACTAATGCTGTTTTTTGTAGGTCATATGGGGTCACTCCATTGATTTTTAATTGCTGTAAATAGTTGGACTTCTTTGAAGTTGCACCAAGTGCACCGATAACCAGTGGGGTGATTTTGGTGTTTTTAAGCCACAGTCGGCCAACTTCGATTGCCAGATCTCGCTATTTAGTAAATTTTTCCAGTTCTTTGTTGTTGATGTTGTTATTACTGGGTACTGCAATATCGATAATCCAAACCTGTCGATGTTCGATGTTCCAAATGGCGATCAGTTTGTATTCCAAAGTCCCAGAGAATTTTTGCTGTTTCGTTTTCCAATACTGTGTCTATTTTATGCTACCACCAGTTATCAGAAGTAGGAAAGGCATATTTTTTTGCAATACATGCCAATGAACTATTTTGACCACTTGATCATGGCGGTATTTACAGTCAGTTTGAGCTATTTTTCTGCAGGCACTGATTAGATGTTCTACAGTCTCATCTTTCTAATCGCATAATCTGCATTTGCTGTTATTATTATTATTGATGTTAAAATTTTTGCTTTCATTGCATTAGTTTGTAATGCCTGTTCTTGAGCTGCTAGAATAAATCCTTCTGTTTCTTTTTTTAATCTATCCGTGTTGTAGCCATTGCCATGTCTTGTTCACGTCAGTGTTGTCCTCAGTATCGCGAGGAAATTGGCCATGCAAGGGATTATTTTTCTAACTCACATATCGGATATTTTGTTGTTCTTTTTTGTAATCGGATTTGTTTCCTGTTGCTTTTAGAAGGCCATCTTGTGTAATTGCTTGAAGCATTGGCTCAGAGCTATTTTCGATGTAATTTCTTAAACCAATTTCTTCTTCTCCCACAGTCTGTCTCATTTGCAGCAGACCCCGTTCACCTATTCTTCTCAGTAGATACAACCGGTCAACATCACTTCGTGGATGTAATGCATGATGCATAGTCATTAACTTTCTAGTTTTGCGGTCAAATTTGTCCAGGTCTTCTTTTGTCCAATTTATTATGCCAGCTGTGTATCGGATCACTGGGATAGACCAAAAATCCATTGCTCTAAATGTGTTTAATCCATTTAGTTTTGATTTCATGATATTTCTAACTCTTTTGATGTATTCTGACGCTGCCTGTTGTTTAACTTTCGAGTGGAGAATATCATTGGCTTCTAATAGACTTAGGTATTTATAGTGTTCGTCAGTTGAAATTGCTTTTATATATTTCTATTGATCAAAATTAAAATTGCTAGTGTCATTAATTTTTTCTCTTTTAATATATAAAACTGAGCATTTATCTAAACCAAATTTCATTTTGATGTCCTGACTGAAAATACGAACTATGTTCAATAAAGAATCTATTTGCTGGGCCGATTTTCCACATAGCTTCAAGTCATCCATATACAACAGATGGGAAATTTTAATATTACATTTAGGAATTTCATATCCAAGTTTTGTTTTCTTCAGAATCATAGACAAAGGTATCAATGAAATATTGAAGAGCAATTGTGACAAGGAATCACCTTGGAAAATTCCACGTGTGATGCTGATATCTGCAAATCCCACATTATTCACTATTAATGTTGTTTTCCATGATTTTATAGCAGTAGCCAGAAAGGAATATAAGTTTTTGCTAATTCCAAATATTTTTAGTGATTTTAGGATCTAGGAGTGTGGCAGGGAATGGAATGCTTTCTTGGAATCTATCCGTGCCATGTTTGAATTAGTTTTTTGTCTTTTTTGGGTTTCTAAGAATCATTTTATTATCTGGTCTTTTGTTCCTCTAGATTTTTGAAAATTGGCTTTTTGTTCAATCGGATAAATCTGATTATCTGATAAGAAGTGGTGTATGGAATTTGCTATGATTGTAGTGAACAGCTTAAGCATAGGCATGTTATTGGACGATAGTTACTTGGGTCTGTTTTTCTTTCATGAAGAGAAAAGTGCGCCCAGATATCATCCAATATTCAACTGAGCCGCACTGCAACAAATAATTAAATTGTTCTGCTATTCGATCATGTAGACTGTTTAGATGTTTTAACCAAAATCCATGTAGTTCGTCTTTGCCAGGTGCCCTCCAGTTTTTTAATTTTCTAGCTTGAGAACTGACCATTTCTTTAGTGATAATGACATTTTGCATTTGTTTTTGTTTCATTTCTGATTCTATTTCATTAATCCATGAAGCATATTTATTGTGTTCAATAGGAGTATCCAGATTGACTTCCAAAATTTGAGTGTTTCTTCTTTTACCGCTGAATGATAGTTTGCGTTTGTATTTCTCGGGAGAGACTGGAAGAACTGACGTTGGTTCGTCGAAATTGCATATTTTGTACATATTGGTTTATTTTTGTTTCATATCTTTTAAGTTTCTGTTCAGTCACTGTAATTCTTTGTTTCAGCTCTTCAGTAATTGTTTTGTTGTCCAAATTATATGTGTTAATCAGTTTGTTTTTGATGTTATTATTTTTCAACCGTCCTTCTTTAAAACTCTTTAAGTTTTTGCTGTTTCGGTTTTCAACCAAGCTTCACTGAAATGATATAGGCTGTGCTGTATAGGAGCTGATTTGTTTTCTTTATACTGTTGGTTGTGATTGTTTCAATTACAGCATTTGCGTCTAAGAGGAGCTGTTTTAGCTTAGATTGTTGTAAAGCTTTTAATGGTGGTAGTCTTATACGGTCATTTATGGAGTTCATATGTTCCAATATCCCTGACTTCATTTTACACTGCCTTCTCTCAAAACATTCTTAGGTATGTCGTCAGCTTGATGTATACTGAGTTGAATTCCAAAGTTTGATATTGCTACCTCCTGATGATTTTCTGTTACTGGAGTTGTTGGTTTATTACGTAACTCTTGCAGCTCAAGTTCAGTAAATATTCTGTTACGGAAAATGAAAATCTTTTGGTCTTTAAGTCTTGGTTCTGTTATTTCAGATTCTGGGAATTTTTGTTTCCAAATTAAATGAATTTTTGTTTCCAAATTAAATGCAACACCAGAAAAACCTCGTTTTTCTGGTGTTGATCTGTAAATACATTTCATAATTTCTCTGTTTTCTTCTACAGTCCAATTTTTACGTTTGGTTTTTTCCAGTCGCTTTTCAGCTTCCTGCCCTGATTTCCGACTAAGGAGAGCTGGGCCCTATAGCTCACTTGTCGCCTGATACCCAGGATCCCCAACATCTGACGCAGTCTTTGATGACCCGGGCGTCGACTGATCCGGTATGGATCTCTTCTTCCTTTTCACCATTATGATGGAGGACGGAACACTGTTAGTCTGGCTCCTGTTGAGACCTGCCTGACAAGGATAGCCCTGCTTTCAGCTATGCATCCACCAGTATAACATCACTGAAGCACGGAAGCCCCTCCGCCACGACAAGGCCGTGTTCCATCGTGGGGTTATTATTATTATTATTATTATTATTATTATTATTATTATTATTATTATTATTATTATTATTATTATTATTTATAAACAGTTCCCTATATCAAGACTCATAACTACAGAATGAATAGGAATCAATCTAATCGCCATAACATATGTCACTCCTCCTGTTAAATTGTTTGATCGGCATACACACCTCATGAGCAATCCATTCCACTTACAACATTCTGTGCAAAAGTGCTATACCACTCATATATCACAGCTTTACACAATTTTCCAGAATGATCTGTATCCATTCTTTCTCATTCTTCAGCCCTTTGAAAGATATTCCTCCGGAAAGGGTATGTTAGACATGATTTTCAATAAAAGAAGTGAGACGAGTCTTACCTACTGTAAATCTGAAATGTCTTAAAACATTTCGATGTTTGGTCTATAAAATAGCCTTGACATCCTTTACGAAGCTTACACATTCATTATAAATTCTGTTGTTTCTGAAAGTGGATACATAATAGTCAGTATACACTGGTGTCTTTCCATCACTAAACTTAGCTCTCGAAAATTGATTATAAGTAAGAGATACTGAACTGCTGGAAATCTGAGCAAGTGAACTTTCATATATCACATACAACTTGAAAAAGTTATTTTCTTCACATGACATTGTGATACACAGCAGTATATTATATACTTTTTCCAAGTGCTAACGAAGATGAAGATATTTATACTTTATATAATTTGGCGGAATAGTTCAGCGTGATCTGTGTATTCTGCTGCCTTTACAGATTCATACGTTCAATGATCATAAATGTTTTCAATGCCTATCAGCGGAAGAACGTTTTCTACGCTATTTTTATTCTAGAGTTAGTCGATTTTTGTCTTTGGTAATTAAGTTTTTTTTCCTCGAAGTGATGAAAAACCAGGTGATGAAAATCTGCACCTAAAGTTATTTACAGACTTCGATGACCTCAAAACGATTGGCACTTAAGACATATTGGAAAGCGAAAGCATAATCCACAAGGCTAGAAAGATCACCTGTAACACAATAACCATGGGCAATGCACGCAATCAAAGCAATTTTGAAAGGTGCAAACTAGCTGCCTACTTTAGAAATTGTAAATCCCTTATACCAGTTTGTTATTTATTTTATTTGGTTTTCTAAGAAATAGTTAAATCAATTTTCGCGTGTAAACTTCAGCATATGCACAAACCCAAAGCATGAATATTCTGAGATCTTCCTCCAAAGAATAATTTTTGTTCTGACAAATCCTTTAACACTTTCATTGCCAAGCTGAAAATTGGAATTTCGTGTGGTGGCCAAATTTTTTTTATTTTTTTTTATTTAGTTAACGACGTCCACGCGATAACGCGTAATCGGCCGTTTGGTGAGAACTCGCATCGCGCGATATCGCGTGATTGGCAATGAACGTGTTAATGCTATATATTCTCCAATACAAATGTTATGATAAAGCATTATACAAGTTTTCGTAATTCGCAGAATTACATTAATATCATCTACGAGCGGCGGGTCTTGAAAGTTCTGATAAACATAGAACAAAAATGATATTAAACAACTGACATAACCACTGTTACGACGATACTTTCTCTAAAAATTCTTAATGCTTTCCTTAATGTAATTTTCTTCCCAATACTGTGATCTATCCCTTCCAGAATTTTCTAACTTTAACTCCGAATCACCCTTTTGTAATTTCCCTATGAAAGTGAAAATTAGCCACCAACTAAGAGGGAATTCTCTAGGCCTTCTTTCTGGTGCCATCTTCTTTTCAGACAGTGACAAATTTGTTTTTTAAAGCTGCACCAGTCAGAGTCCTAGAACAGAAGAATCCTTGTTCAGAGAGACCTTCCCAGAATCTTAACGCCTATTTTATCTGAATAAAGCTCTACAACATCTGTAGGATTCTTAGCTTGCAGTCGTGACTCTAACGTTCTAAATACCCCTATCTTATTCCTTTCGCATAGGTTCAGATTTTATGAGTGGTAGGTTGGCTTCATCCTCAGGCAAAACTCAGGTTTACATAACAAAACATGTTTATTAGGATCTTCGAGCACTTACATTTAGATCAAACATATACAAGAATTTAACCAATTAAACACTAAATCAAACTGGCGAATACAAGTGAACGTTCTAATAACTTTAAGTTAATCAATGATACACATAACATTCGCAATACAAAATTCTAATTAGATACTATCTACAATACTAGCTCCTGACATCAATTTGAGCACACACATGTGCATAAGTTTTCAGGCAACCAGTCTAATGAAAAACCAACAAATTTCTAAGCATATTAGTCATTCAAAGTTCCCTAAGTATCTGTCCATTCACTAGAAACTGATTCACCTTTTCTTCTAATGCAATTGGAAAATAAGTAAGAAAGTTCTGTACGTTACCACCACTGTGTTTGATTACCGTCTTCGCCTGGTCCGACTTCTTTTGTTGGATACGACTCTACACTTTCAACAGGTTGCGTCCATGTGGAGGTCATGTTGTTCATCCGATAAGGCCTTTCTGTGCACTTTAGCGATGGCTAGCGTTCGTTTCGATCTCTAGCGGGTCACTCTGGTCAGCGTTACCGTCTTTGGGAAAAGCTCTTCCGGTGCCTCATTCCGGTAGGACTTTTACCGACTGCCCGAAACAGTGGACGCCGACTTCTCGCATATTGTTCGTCCGGTACCCATCAAGTATCCATGGTGAAAATCTCGTCGTCCGACTTCGTAGTACCTTCTTCCAGCAACCGCAGGTCCAAGCGAGAACAGGAACAAACTCCAGAGAGATTGAAACTCGCTTGAATCCTTATTTATTCTTTCACCGTTGCGCCCTCTTTTCCGCTGCAGAAATCTTCACACGGCACTTTCCCTTGTGCCCTTAAGCTGTTTCGTCATAACTCTACTCCTAGAGGAGCGCTCTTTTCTAGAAACGCGAGCTCAATTTGCCTTAACCGCGTAAGCCTTCGCGTCAGGCATTACGCTAAACAGGGTGGCTAGCACGTGACCTTCGGACGTTTGTTTACACTTGATATACAGTTCACATAGACTACAATTTGATCGCTACAACTTACAAAACGGAATTTCTATTTAGATAAACAAATTTCATCTTTCCTTTGTACTTCACATTACAGTTATTCATTTATGCTGCCTCTTACAATTTGTTTTCCTACTATAGTACAAGTATCTCTTAGTTGTTATTTTATTCTTGTTAGATCTTGAATGAAATATTTTTTAATGAAAATTCCTCATTCGAGATCTAACGCCACTTGTATTTTTAGATCATCATTTGTTTTTTTCTTGTGGTCAGTTGCGTGAATATCATATTTCGTTCGAAGTGTTTATCAGAACATTCCAGACACCCCGTCGTACATTCTTTTAAAAGATAATGCACCGGTTTTGTGGTCTTACTTGCTTTCAATGCAATTTCATCGAATCCAAGCCATCCCTAAGCATGTCACTGGAATCATGTTCAGAATAGAAAAGACTGGAAGCTGGAAAATACGTCAAGTTGTAATGAACCAATCATTGTTGAATTTATACTACTTATAAATTGTCTAAGACATTTTTTGGTTGTGGTTTCTGGGATTGCTACTTTAAAAAAAAAAAAAAAAAAAAAAAAAGCCTAATTTTATTAACTAAAGGTAAACTGCTTGATATCCATCTTCTTTAAATTCATGATTAAAGCTATTCAAATACAATATCATTTACTTATTTAAGTTATATAAATATAAATGCATTCTTGTTCTATATATAAATTCAGACTTCTAAGATGAGTTATTAAGAAAAAGATGGAATAATGCATTAAATTGTGACATATGTAACTACGTCATAAAATCACTCTTAAAACACAGTTGCGTAAAGTGAGATTTTAAAATTAATTTATAATATGAATGATTACATCCTTTTGGAGAAGAAACTCTCCATAGAATCTCATCATTGTGAAGAGTGGATGACAAGAATTGTAACTTCTTTATTTAGGAGGGAATGTTGGTTTTCCATATTTCTTGTTCACATTTGGGAGAAACTTGTCTGAAACTGCAATAGCACTATAATATAGGTGAGGACCACACCAAACATCTAAAAGAAGTAGAAAAAAATAAATAAACCTTAGCATATTCAGGTGAATTAAAATTATTTAAACTGAACTTTTATATTACAACCTGCTTTGCAATAGCATAGTCAAAATATATTTCTTGTAAATTCTTACATTTTCTATCAACGCATCTCTTTGCATTTCTATACCCGAAGATTTCGGAAATAAAATGATTAAACATTTCCGTTAATTGTGATATAATACTCGCATATATATCTTATAGGCATTCTTAATCTGTGTATCACACATTTTTCAAAATACTTATTCATACTTACGCCAAGTGTGAAGGAACGGCTCACTCTAAAGAACCCGGATCCAGTGAAAGAAGGCTGGAAATTTGCGCACACAAGTTGAAAGGCCAATACATTTAAATATACATTTCAGTATATTTAAATCACTTATATGAAAAATAAAATATTCTGATTAATTAGATATGGAACTGTAAATTTGCTACACCTGAATGGCTATTTATCATTATGGGAGAAAAGTATTCAATGTAATTACTGCCCACAAGTCTAAAAATAGTTCGATATACATTCATGGTATTCTGTCATATTTGAAAGGTAGAACTAAAAGGTAAACTATTTCTGCAGCAACCAACAAAGTGCAGTTGGAAATTAGCGGTACCCTCTTTTCCAAAGTCCAGCTGTTGGAATGCAAGAAGTATTTATAAGGTTTTACAAGGTGGAATTCGGCAGTCTCAGAGTGTTTTATTATCTCATTCTGCCTTCCTTTAGATATTACGTCCAATGGCCTACCAATCGTTCACTTGGCAAACAAGATGGTTTCTAAGTCATAAACACGGCTCTTTGTTTGCAAATCATATTACGCAGGATCCAATCCTACAGGATGATGAGGAATTCGTCTTAGGTCAAGTTTAAAAACATGCAGCTTCTTATTCGGTTGATTTATTACATGGTTATTCGTTTTTCTGTTCAGTGGGCCTAACAGGACAAATTGTATTACCTAAATTTCTTTCTTATTAGATATTTATACAAAATTATTTTCTTCCATCGGAACTAGTAATTAAGTTTATAAGTATTAACATTCGATTGAATTATTCAATACGCATGTGGGCTATATCTCCTAAAAGGCATTAACAACTGTTTTTATCCTAACTTTTTGAAGTCGGCCAGCGAGCGAACATTGCCAAAAATGAGTTAATTCATTGCAGTGATGCATTAGCCGAATGCATTATATGCATTCGGCGGAACAACCCCGAACTTCGCGAAATGAAAGAGGTAATCCACAGCATAGAGGCATTTAGAATTATTATTGACTATAGGTTCTGTAAAAAAATCTTCCGTAACTAAAAAAATATTAATTTATTTTAAAACTGTTGTGTTACTTTATTATTTATATTATTATGCGTCACATAATAATAATAATAATAATAATAATAATAATAATAATAATAATAATAATAATAGTAATATCCTTATATCCCATGGAGTCAAGGACTCATCTAGGATATCCCATTGTCATACATTTAGCTCATCATAGCATGTCTTTAACGCATTCAAATTCTTTGCAGACACTACAATCTCAGGCAAGGCATTCCAATCATTCACAACTCTCTATGCAAAAAACCTGCTACTCACTTCCCTGCTCACACCCTCCTTATACAGCTTCCGGGGATGACTTCTTGCTCTTCCACCATTTTAAGATAAACCTAAAAAAAATAATAGAATCAGATTCCCCTTACTTCTTCAAGTGTCATTCGCATCATTCCCAGAATTGGTTGTGTTGCCCACACAGTGTTGGCCATATGTCCTCTAATTTTTAGATTCTTATCCACCACCACCGCAGGATCGCATATTTCCTCAACATCCAACAATATATCCCCACACCAAGCGTACATTCTACATCCCAACTTTGTTTTTTCAACATTTAGCGCCTAACCTTACATTTTTCAACATTGAACTGGCATCACTTCCATGCCCATTCACTTGATCTCTTCAAATCTTTTGTTAGGCCACAACAACTGTTCTATTCCTCATTTTCATGTTACCAAACTTTCAAATCTCAAATGTTATTGCTTTAGTCTGATTACACTTACTACACAACAGTTTTAAAACTAAGAAAACATTAAGGTTTAGCATGATAAAGAATAAATGAATCCTTTATCTGAATACAATGAATAATTGAATAAATTTCAGTGCAAGTTTCAGCCCATGATGTAATCACCAAATTTACAGCATTTAATCTGACAAAACATTTGCCAAGTTGGAAAAATTCAGATATCGGACTTGAAATGAAATGAAACAGGTGATATCATACAGAAACAAAATGTACTTGAAAAGTGTTACTATCAGATTTATAAAGGAAATTATCACTTACTTGATCACAATCATTTGAAGGGAGATGCTGAAGTCTCATTTCCGAAAGATTTTCATGAATTTTCTTTGCCTGAAATTGAAGGTTGAGAGATGATTCGTGCAGAATTTATTGCAAAATTTATTGGAAGAAGGACTGAAACCACTGAATTAGTAATCTTGCGATCATCTAGCAAACTTAATATTTTAACATTTGTAATCTTAACTCGGGAAACCTTTAAAAGTGCTTTATATTAACAGTTTACATAAATGATTATAATCTGAAAAGAATTCTCAAAACTTACCTCATTTGCAGTGGCGTCTGCTATAATAGCTGGTAAAATCATATTCACTGCTGAAAGGGAAATTTCAAAGAGATATATGAGCACTTCTACAATACTATTGACTGCAAATGTCTCGCCTTGTATCATTCGAAATAAATCATATAACAGAATTGAACACCAAATACCCTGAGATGCGTATAATATCAATATGGTGGGCGACATAACTGAATTAGTTGCTTCTACAATCCGATAACATGTCATATAACACAGGCGAAGTAACTGCAAATGTTGACCGAGCTCGGAAAATGCAAATTCTTTATGCTGCAGCTGAGAAATTGTGACAGCTATGGAGCGAAAGGAAAATTTAAAGAAAATTGCACAAGATATCAACAATGTAGGGATGGCACTTTGTGAGATAAAATTTTCTCACACAATCAATGTAAATAGCAACACATACCCAACTGCTTCAAGGATCCCTAAAATGGTAGGTCCGATAGACATTATATACTAGGATAAATTAAGAAAGAAAATAATCACAATACTCCCAATAACAGTGCTTACCGAAACTATTCTAAAGACCGTTAAAGAACGATTATAAGATCTGAGGAAAGACGTTTCCTGTTCTAAGAAGCAGCAATCGCTAACTAACTTCAGAAAGCGAGTTCGGTGGAAATACAAAGTAAGTCTGCAGGTAACTGCAAGTATCATCATCGAGCAGGATAAAATGATATCAGGTAGTATCAAAATGCTTAACAAATCATCATTATAGGAAAAATGTAGAATGGTGAGAAATATTAAAAGTACCACAGTCATTATGATCCAACATACCATGTAGAAGACCAAGAATCGGCATATTTTGATACTCAAACTCAGGACGTCTTTAGCTCTGATGCTTCGAATGAAAAAACTTCTAAAGACAAGGTGGGTTCGTGCTACTGTGCTAAAGGTTTTTTTTTTTAAATTCAGAATTAGATGCATGAGAACGCATTTTGTCATTAGAAGGATATCTTTTTACTGTCTGATACAGAGTCTGAAATGCGAATGTTAATAAGGAGATGGAAAAAGTGCTCACGAAAGAAGAAAACGAAGACCGCACTTTAGAAATGTTGTCCAACATATCCTTCTTCTTCTTCTTCTTATTGTGCTATCTTCTATCGAAGGTCAGCGACCATCTTGGCGAACAAACTGCGCTCTTGTGCTAATGTGAGCAGTTGTGCACTGCTCTTTCCTGTCCACGGCTTGATGTTGTCAAACCATGATATTCTTTTTCTTCCCCTAGTTCTTTTGCCATCAATTCTTCCTACCAAAATAGTTTGTAGAAGTTGGTATTTGCTGTTTCTCATGATGTGGCCAAGATATGATGTTTTTTGTTTCTTGATTATTTCTACAAGATGTTTAGCTTTGCCAATGGATTTTAAGACATCTTCATTGGTAATTTTTTCTGTCCATGATATCTTTAGCATTCTTCTGTATAGCCACATCTCAAAGGCTTCGATTTTCTTGATAGTTGTCGCCTTCAATGTCCATGTTTCAACTTCAAAAAGCAGAATAGACCACACATAGCATTTCAGCATTCGGCATCTGACTTCCATGTTTAGGTCTTTATTGCAGAATAGTGTTCTCATTTTCATGAAGGACTGCCGTGCAACTTCAATCCTTGTCTTTATATCTATTTCTGGATCCCACCGTTCATTAAGCTAGCAAGCAAGATATTTATATCTTGACACTTGATCAATATTTTTACCATTGAGTGTCAGTTTCATTGATGAGGCTGGATGTTTGCTGATGATCATGTATTTTGTCTTGTTGATGTTTATATTTATTCCCGTTCTTTGGCTTTCTATGTATACTCTGTCAATGAGTTTTTGGAGATCCATAATGTTATCTGCAATTAGCACGGTGTCATCTGCATATCGTAGGTTGTTAACAATCTTTCCATTTATTGTGATTCCCTCTGGACATTCTTCCAATGCTTTTTTAAAGATTACCTCTGCGTATATGTTGAACAGGAGTGGTGAGAGCACACATCCTTGTCTCACTCCTCTTTTGATGTTAATATCACTGGTGTTAATGTTGTCTAATTGAACGGTAGCTGACTGATTCCAATATAGATTTGTTATTAGTCTTATGTCTTGTTCATCTAGCCTTATTTGTTGAAGGACTTCTATTAAGTTAGTGTGTCTGACTTTGTCGAATGCTTTTTCAAAATCTATGAAACACATAAAGACAGATTTCTGTTTTTCTATGCATTTTTGTATCAATATTTGGGTACAGAAAAGGGCCTCTCTAGTACCAAAACCATTCCGAAAGCCGAATTGTGTTTCACTTAGAGTTTCTTCACTTTTTCTATAAATGCGATTCTGAATTATCTTCAAAAATATTTTTAATGTTTGGCTCATTAGACTAATAAGTCGGAAGTCACCACAGGAATTCGCTTTGGGTTTCTTTGGGATAGTGATAAATGTAGATTTGAGCCAATCTGATGGAAATTCATCACTTTCATATATTTTATTAAATAGTTTTTCAAGAAGTTTGATGTTATCTGGTTCTATTAATTTTAAAAATTCTGTTTGCACACCATCTGGTCTACTGGCTTTTCCTGTTTTACTTGTTCGTATAGCATTCTCTATTTCGCATTTCATGATTGCTGGTCCTTGAATGTTATCTTTTATATTTATAGGTTTCTGTCTAGTATCATTGAAAAGTTCTGTTACATATTTTATCCAAATCTGCGATTTATTCTCGTCTTCTAGAACTATTTTTCCATTTTCGTCTCTTAGAGACACTACTTGATTTTTCCTCAGTTTTCCGGAAATTTCGTTGATTTTCTTATACAGATTGAAATTATCATGTTTCTTCTGAAGCAGTTCAATTTCAGTACATAAATTGTTCATCCAATTTTCCTTAGCTTCTTTTATTTTTTTCTTGATGATGTTATGTGTTTCTGTATACCTGACTAGGTCTTTGTTTTTGTACATTCTTCTTGTATCAATAAGAGAAAGAATCTGACCTGTCATCCATTCCTGTTGTTTTATATTATTCACATAACCTACTTCTTCAATACTTGTTACAATGGCATTCTTTAAGCTATTCCAAAGAGATTCCACACTTTTATTTTCTTCTATGTTAATCTGTTGTAATCGCAGGTTAAGCTGTGTCTTGGCACTTTTATTTATGTTCGGGTCCTTTTCTTTTTCTTCTTTTGTGATTTTTTAGCTGATTTTAATCTTAGACGTACTTCTCCAACTATGGGATTGTGGTCTGATGAGATATCTGCTCCAGGATAAGTCTTTGCACTCTTTATACTACTTTGGAATCTTTTATTTATCAGTATATAATCAATTTGATTTCTGACAATGTTATGTTGGTTATCTTGAGGCGATTTCCAAGTGTACAGTCTTCTGGGTGGAATTTTAAACCAGGTATTTGCTATTGCTAGATCTTCTTCCTGACAGAACTGGACTAGGCGATCTCCTCTGTCATTTCTGGCGCCTAAGCCATGTTCGCCAACAATTTCTCCATCACCCCCTCTTCCTACTTTTGCATTGAAGTCACCCATCACTATGTTTATATCATGTTTCTTTGTTAGGTTTTTAATCTCTTTTAGGTATTCATAAAACTCTTCAACATCTTCTTCACTTTTGTCAGCTGTGGGTGCATAAGCTTGGATGATATTTATGTTAACGGGGTTTCCCTTAAGTTGTGACAGCATTATCCTTTCAGAAAATGGAATCCAATTTATTACTGATTTATTGATTTCTTCATCTACTATTACAGCTACAGCATGTCGATGTTTGTTCTCATCATTCCCTGAATAATATATTGTCGTATTATCTTGTTGACATTTTCCAGATCCTGGCCATCTTGTCTCGCAAATTCCCAAAATCCGGATGCCCAGCCTCTTCATTTCTCTTGTGGCATTTCTTAATTTGCCAGCTTCATAGAGAGTTCGACATTCCAAGTTGCAATTTTAAAAGTGGACACTATTTTGAGCCCGGAGATTCTTCGCACCCCTGTCCCATTTAAGGGACGCCGGGAACTTGGGGCCAATTGTAAGGATTTGCTCGCCATGATTGTTGTTCTGGAGATAACGTAGAGCAGTAGTTTCTCCGTTTGCTTTCCGCTCCGCAGTATTACAGACGTAAACAATATAATCATATTGCCATCTGCAAATCTCTGATCACAAGCTTTTCCGTTATCATTTGGCTTCAACCTTGTGTCAGTACTGACAATGCTGCTTCCCAATGTCAGGGGCAGTGACCCCAGCAGGTGCTTATTTAATGGCGGCACTACTCGCCATGTCACCGAGTTGTCATTGGGCTTTGTGAAGTTTTAAGTGAGACAGAATTGCCACTTCTGCTCCCCTTACGCCCTGATAGCTCAGTCGCTGTTGGTTCATGGCTGCTTATTCGCCAGATTGCTCTGCTTATATCGCAGCTAGCCGCCATATCTGAAGGCTGTTCCCCGATCCGCCACCTGGGGACGCACCCGGTAGTAGTCAGCTCTACCCCGGGCAACATATCCTACACAATATTTTATTCCATATAATTGTAACTATTCAGAATAACACTCAAACCATCAAAATGTCAATTCTGGAATATTTTAGTCCCTATGAGTGAAAATCTACACAAAGGATTGAGAGTAACAAAAGATTTACGAAATCGGTAAATGCACTGATATGTTTCGATAATAAAAGAAAAATTAAACAACCTGTGCGTGCGTGAGTGTACTAGAACATTTTCTGCTGAAATATAAATAAAATTGTATTATATTTATTATTTTGCGACTACTTCAAAACAATGAGCAAGTCTGTCATAAAAGGGAATTCCTTATTAAAATTCTATTGTGCAACGGACATTGATAGATGTCCATTGCGCAATGGAATGGGGCAATAGATTTCCCGGATCCTATTTTGAATTATATTTTATGGTTAACTTCGACACATTGCACTAAGGTGCCTATAATGTTCTATTTATGAGAACTCCTGTGCAGCGCTGGTGATCATTTGAGTCCATAGAGATAAAAAAAGGAAATTGTATTAGCGTGTTCTACTGAGTTCCAGTTTCATACAGAGTATACGCAGGGCCTTTAATCCAGTATAAAAATGCAAAATGGATAGAGACCATCATATCTTACAAACATAATTTACTCACTCTTCTTTGTCACTTTGGATAATATAATCAGCCAGCCATCCAATTAACTACCCACCGCTTTATGCAGTAAAAGTTAGAAGTAAAAGAGATATAACCTACTTTTTCTAGGAATCAAAAAAGAATCCTCTGTATTTATTTATATTTTATATTACATGTCATATAGTAATGAGTCTGAGATTGAGACTAGACTCACCTGATTAGAAGATAGCCAGTGTGTTGACAATTCATAAAGGAAATAAATAAAGGTACTACCTAAAATGGAAGATTGTTAGTTGTTTTAGATTATTTAAATAATTACGGCTATGAGACAGGTGTATTATATCCTTTAGTTCAAGAAAATCAGCGAATTAGTAACTGAAATATCAATTAGCATTAGAACGAGAGAGTCTTTTTTTTTAATTGAAGAAACCCAAGTTTCTTCGATTCAACAAAGGCTACTCAGGTAGTAGACGAAGTGCAGAATATGTCGTGACTGAAAAGGTTATTTATTTAAATAAACCACCAGAAAAATTTCATGTGATACTTTGGTATTAATATTCTATAGTTTAGAAAGATTGCTATTGTTAAAGGCTGTTAATATGGGCGGTCTTAGGCTGGCAAGAAATTTCATAGCAGTCTCGCATTATATTTGTATTGCTACTGGCTCCAGAAACGAAATTTGAACTGCATATGGTAATACCAGCGTTTTCTTTAATGCGTTCAATGAACCTAATACGTACTATTAACAAAATAAAAAATCAGAAAAATATCGCTTCCTATTTGACCAGAGTGAATTTTCAAAAAGAAGAAGAAAGAATATCTGACTAGAAATTCTTGAAAAATTTAGTCACACCAAAATGAACGGCTGTCATCTGAACTATAATCGAAATGCTTTTCACTATCCACTTGAGATATCTAATAGATTAGTTAAGTCGAAGATCGAAATGCAACAATTTTCATGGACAAATCCTTAATCAAAGGAATAAATGTTATTTCTTCGATGGGCAATCCAAGATAGCTTCTTCATCAACATACGTTACTTTACTTTTGACTTTAGAACACCAATCAAATGTTTGAATTCTACTCACTATTTGCTCCTGAAAATCAAAATTTAATCTTACACGTTTCAATCGAATTGTTCCTTAGTGTGAAGCAGGCCTATACGCGAATACACTTTTAATTTCTTTCTATTGTGTGATAGAGTTATAAACTCAAAATCCTAAAAACATACACTGTTATGATTCACAAAGTATTAGTTATCATATATGCAATCTTAAAATTTCGATTCTACCCACCCTACACCTAATGTAATGACATTTTACTAACAGTCAGATGATGCTATCAACGAAGCAGTATATTCTAAAATATTATTCGATTTAAAAACTTGAAATAATGATGGAAGAGTTGCAATCTTACCCGGAAAAGATCGCATTTTTTCAATCGTGTGGCCTTACATATATTTATTTAGTAAGTAAAGATACTTATTATTGCCCATCAATCTGTGATGAATCTTCTATTTATAAGTATTGAATATAACGATAATGTTGAGTGACAATCCTTTTGCCGAAATATGGATTCAAGTATAGCGGTTATGTATCTGAGTTTATAAAAACTGTTTTCCTCAAAGAAAGTTTGAGTTTTACATTGAATGTAAATGTCGATATGTTGCCCATAAACCCAGTAAGTAGCCTGCTGCTCTTTTCTGAAACTTAACAGATACACCACATGTTATATCATGCTCAACTGCATTTAGTATTTACGAAAGTAAGAATAGTTGAAAAAAGCTTCCAAAATAAAGATCCAGGTTCAAATCAATTCATAACAGGAGACGGATATTTAATAGATTGTATGAAAAACTTTGGAAAAAATATATGGGGGATTTCAATGACAAAATTGGCAAACGCCGCTTGGAGAGAAATATGCGGTTTCATGAGAATAGATGATTGAAATGAAAGAGGAGCCCATCTAGTTACGTTTTCGAATGAAGAGAGCCTTTATATGATGAACACTCTTTAAACAGCGGTCTGGTAGTAGGTGGATGGACATGGAGACATCTAAATGGAATAACAAGAAATGAATTTGACTACGTTATGACAAACTGCAAAAGAATCATAAAAATGTTGGAAGAATTGGAAAAACATACGTTGATGTACACTCAGATCACAAACAATTAAGAGCAATTCCTCATAAAGGCAAAAGACAGGAAGCAAAAATACCCCAATATCAAACCATAACAGGAAACATTATCTTAAACTGGTAACTGATACAATGTGAATGATAGACTGAAATAATAATAATGGGTAAAAATCTGGTTTCGAAGATGCGGTAGAAGCTACTATAACATCAAAAAAGTAGGCAAGACATATGGAAGGCAAGCATAACTACCTAGAAATGTAAGGATCCTATAGTAATATCAGAAGTAGATAAACGAGAAACTACTTCGTTTCCAGTTTTGCTACCCAATAATATAGTCTACTTTAGAAAATATGGACAGTTCCTGTCGAACATGGTCTGTGGTGACCCAAAGAAAAACCGAACGGCTTTCCATCAACAACCTTTGCTATCACTGTCAGAAAATAGATTATAAGTTAGAAATACTGAGTTGCTGAAATTCTGAGCAAGTTAACTTGTATATATCACATACAACTTTGACATATGACTTTGTGACACCCAGAATTATACTTTTTTTTTTCAAGCGCTAACGATGACGCAATATTTAAGCCTCATATAAATAATTTGTGGAATAGTTATCCAAGATCGATCTGTGTATTATCATAGCTTTACAGGATCACAACTTCCATGATTATAAGATTAGAAAAAAAAAAAAAACGTTTTTAATGTGTATCAACGGAAGAACTTTTCTACGCCTTATCTTTTAACTGATTCTAGAATTAATATATTTTTGGAGCTGATAATTACTTTTTTTGTTCATCCAGGTGATCAAACGTCAGCTGATGAAAATCATGGTACACCTAAAGATATTTAGAAACATATTTACAAACAGATTGGCACTTACGACTTATTAGAGGACGAAAGCGTAATCTAAAAGGCCAGAAAGATCGATCATCTCTAAGACAATATCCGTAGACAATGCACGTTACCATAGATGGTGAAACGTGAAAGCCAGCTGACTTCCCAAATTCAAGACTAAAAGAATTGTGCTTACGTTGGAGATTGTAAACCTCTAACACTAGCTTAATATTTATTTTATTTGGTTTTCTGAGGAACTGTTAAGTCAACTTTTCCGTTTAAACTTCCGCATATGCACAAACCCAAAGCATGAATATTCTGAAACCTTCGTCCAAAAATTATTTTAGTTTCATAACAAATCCGCTAATGATGTATATTCCCCAAGACAAACGTAATATACGGATATACGTAATATACGTAATATATGGATAATGTATTATACAATATCAAATAATTCGCAAAATTACATCATGTCTGCATTTCATATTAACAAATTCATGCCAACTGGCTAAGCCTAATGAAATATATTGAAGCAAGGAATTTATAAATATTTCTGAATATAAAAAGTTTTAGAAATTAACAAATAATTATTCACTTCGCATTTTATTGGCTATTTTATGATAGGGTTGCCAGATTTTGGAAAACCAAATGGTTTTCCAAAATCGGGACATGAGTGACCAAACGAATGATGATGCTTTATGCCATGAAATGCCATAGTTATTTCGGCAGCAATAACTTTTCTTTCATTGCTGGTATTTGATTTTACAAAACAAGTATCAATACTTTTGGAACTGGAACTCGAAATTCTCAAATTGTGTTTCTGAGTGTTAATGTATTGTGTAATATCGAATCGTCCCCCATGTGCAATATAAAGTGTTCTATAGATTTTTCATTCAACTTCGTCCGTTATGCTTAAATGTTTATTAGGCAACTTCGTCGTCATCGTTAAAAACGCACTTTCATTTTGGCATTGTTAAGGGCTTAAGGAAAGAAGCAAAATAAAAATTAACTTTGTATAATTAATAAAGAATATTAATTTACCTTTAATGATATATTTTATGTATAATCTAAATATCGCCATTTTTAATAATTATTGAAATAGCATCCACGTACTGTACCGATACCGCATCGCACATCGTCCAAATAAGAACTATTTGAAAATAAGCAAATGCAATGTATCTGTATAGAATTATATATAACATATATAAAAATATCTACAACTTGAAAACAATTTGTGGGCTCATTGTCACACCAGAGCCACTCCGATAAATGTCATCTTCTGGGCAGTGCCACAGGTGTCAAAAGTTTGGTCACGCCCAGAGATTATGTAAAGCTGAATTTAAATGCTTGAAAAGTAGGGCAAGCCACCCAACCAATATCTGCACAAAGCCAAAAACAACCACGGTTAAATATGCCAACTGCGGTGGCCCCCACCCGGCCAACTGCAAGGGATGCATTCTGCACCCAAAAAAATAGACGGATGGAAACAGCCAAACAGTTCTCTTTCTCTAGTACAAGAACACCAGAGGCCCCTGCACCACAGCCGGAGGCTCGGCGTCCAGAGTCAGAGACCTTCAATGATAGAGTGAACCGAAAGCAAACAAGACGTTGTGCTGATGTGGCCCGTACAAACATATCAGCACCTACAAATCTAATAACTGTTATTACAGCCTATCTAGCCAACATGCTACAAGACTTCTGCTTGTCAAACCCTTCAGCAACCTCCACCAAAAGATTTCTCAGTGAAACACAGGTCATCCTCACAGCACTAATTGATGAGTAGAAAGAAACTTATTCCAGCCTCTTTGCAGATCATTGAATGAAATGCAAATGTCCTAAGAAACAAAATTCTGGAACTGTAAGAATTCGCTAACATTTATTAACCAGATGTTATATTAATCAGCGAATCTTATCTAAGACCCTCATATATCCCCAAAATAAGGGGTTTCTGCCTATACAGAAATGATAGATTGGTCTACAGAGGTGGTCGCACTGCCATCTTCATTAGAAACTACATCAAGCACAATTCTGCGAACAACCCTCCAACCACTAATCTTGAGATCACGGGCATGGAGGTGTTCACCAGCTCGAATGGCACACTGAAAATCTACTCTGCTTACAACCCACCCCTAAAAACTCTATTACACTCTAACCTAAATGGCATCTTATGCGTCAGAGAACTGACCATTATAGCCGGAGTTCTGAACTCCAAGCACCCTGAATGGAATTGCAGATCCACCAACAAGAATGGTTGCATCCTTTCCAACTTCATAGGATCACACAATGCTGTTGTAGCAGGCCTCACCGAACCAACTCATGTTAGTACGTTTGGAACTGCAGACATCCTGGATATAGCTATCCTGCGGGACATTAATCTTCAATACGTGGGAAAGATTGTCGGAAGTGCTCAGGGATAGTATTGGCACTGTTCCTCACATTCGTACAAAAGACGACATGGAATCTGCAGTTAAAGCCTCTCCCAACTAATTAACTCCGCCATAACGGTAGCTACATTCTACAAATCTGTCCACAAGCCTGGTCGTCTGCCTGAAGACATTATTAACTTGATCAGGGAGAAAAACAGAGTCAGGAAACGATTTCGTAACACTCGTGCGCCACATGATAAAACAAATCTAAATATATTTACTGGGACTGTGAGAGATGCACTCAAGGCACACAGAGGCCAGCCATCTATAGGAAGAAACGTTAGCCTCTATCTCACCTACTGATCTGTCTGGAAATTACGAAGAAACATCAAAAACAAAGGCAAATCCCTTCCCCCAATACTCTCTGACCAGGGCCTTGTACACACTGATGCGGACAAGGCGGAGGCCATGGCAAGAAATTTGGAAGAGTAGTGCAAACCCGCACATGGAAATCTAGACTTCAATCACATATACAAAATTCACAGACAGGTCAGACACTCACTCACACTTCCTAATATCAGTACTGACCACATTGTACCCACATCACCTGGTCAAATATATAATATTATTAAAAACTTAAAGAACAAAAAACTCCTGGGCCAGATGGCATCTCAAACAGGGTGATCAAACTGTTGCCTCGAAAAGCTGTAGTGCACCGGACCATTATAATAAATGCAATCTTAAGACTTCACTATTTTCCTTCCACCTGGAAACTGGCTGATGTAATCCCAATACATAAACGAGGCAAGGACCCACACCTACCGCAAAATTATCGGCAATTCAGTCTTATCTCCAACCTGGGTAAGGTTGCAGAGAAGGTCATCCTCTCACGACTCCAAACCTCAGTAAATGACCTAAACATCCTCCCTAAAGAACAGTTTGGTTTTCGACAACACCATAGTACTACCTAGCAAATCCACAGAATTGTGGAATACATCACCACCAGCTATAACTGGCGCCAGTGCACAGGAGCTGTTTTCCTATACCTATCCAAAGCATTTGGCAAAATCTGATATTTCGGACTCCTACACAAACTTATCTTAGCCGGTATCTCACTACAAATGTTTCATCTAATCCATTCATATGTTCAGAATAGGTCAATACAAGTCAAAATCAACGGCTCTGCCTCATCCCTGCGCCATATCTTTCCTTGAGTGGCGCAGGAATCCCTACTAGCTCCATTATTGTTTTCTATATACATGTCGGACATCCCACACAATCCGATGTCTTCCATCTAGGCCCTGCATATGGGCGATACAGCAATACTAACCAGATCTCTCCGACCCCACTTCATTACCAGAAAGCTTAAAGAAAACCTTGTAAAGCTGGAGGGTTAGTTCTCCAAATGGAGATTGGAAGTCAACCCCCAAAAAAGCTCAGCCATTCGTTTCTCGAAAAGGCCAATATCTCCTGCAGAAGATGTGTTACTATTCAAGACTAAAATTCCCTGGCAGACAGAAACAAAATACCTGGGTGTAATTCTCGACAAAAAGCTATCTTTCAACCAACACATCAAGTCTATGTGCACAAAGGCATCTAAAGCCATCGCTCAGATCTATCCACTAATTAATAGAAATAGCAAGCTCAGCAACAGAATCAAATTGCAGCTACACCAGATGACGATTCGTCCTATAATCACCTATGCCTCTCCAGCCTGGAGCCACAGCTCTAATACTAACATTATCAATATACAACGAGTACAGAACAAGTGCTTGAGAATGATTCTGAACGCCCATGGTATGTTAGAAACAATCAACTTCATAGAGATACAAGTATTCCCTATATTTTCTCTTTCCTACAATCCTTAGCATCTAAGTTCTTCCTAAAGACGTCCATACAACCCAATGATTTGGTTCAGCAAGCTGCAGCATACGAGGCAACGGACATATTCAAATATAGAAGACCAAATGCTATATTAATCTTCCATAGCGATGCATAATCTCCATGCCCAATCAGTGCGAGCAAACTGCTCATAAATTTTACCCTCACTGTACCCGCAACAGATAGCGGGGAATATGAAAATCATCTTGCTTCACTCATAAAGACATACATGTCAATTGTCAAATTGCTCAGTTTATATTTATTTGTGATTAGACTATAAGTCAAAAGCGATGTCACTACTAATACAGTTACAGCCTTTAATGTAAAGCTATGATTTTTCGAGGATATGTTCGTATACAAATTGGAATTAATTTTAGTGCTTAAATAAAGAAATGTTTAGTCTATGAACGAAATTTATAAATATCTTCTGTAGAATTTGGCTGGCTCATCTTTTCAAACTCAGAGACAAGCGCCAACTTACTGCATGCTGAGCGAATGAAAATCGGCAGCAATTACGCAACACAAACCATTCCCCAAGTGAGATCCTGACTCACAAAAGTATCTTGTTACGGAAAATATAATAATAATAAACTTTCAAGTGTCACGTTAGCTATGCTAGTCACCATGGGATTAGACTAAATAAAGAAAATATGATGAATATAAACATTCTTTATACCCAAGAGCATAAATTTCTAGTTGAAAAACGTCGGTATAAACAAAAATAGAAATTTAGTTAAGCAATAATGAATTTGATTTTTGTTGATTATTTAATTTGTGGAAAAAACATTGAAGACGAGTTAGTGAATCTCATACAGAGTGCAGTTTCGATCTCTCTCTCTCTCTCTCTCACTCACTTTCTCATTATCTCTGTCTCAGACATTCAATTTTTTTTACCTCTATATAAAAACATTTTCATGAATACAGCCAAATGTAGACATAATTTTATTGCCTGCATACTAGTTAATTATATTAGACAAAAATGTGATATGAATTTCATACAAATAGAATTGCAATGCATTTTTGGCAAAAGTTAAACATTTCCAACGGACGTAGTTAAGGAAATAATGTACGAGAAGTGAATATAAGGATAAACTAATACAAAATTAACTTTCTTTTAGTTTAGAGTGTTTAGAGAAAACTGTGAGGAGAGACATTTTATTATGGAATATTTTCACCCCGACCTACGATGCAGCCCTCACAAGGTCTTACCGTGATTTTATGCGAGTCCAAGTGATTCAGAAGTTCTTGAGACAAACAGGCCCACTCGTCCTTTAGAGCAAGAATAAAGCCTACTTTGTTTTCTGGTGGAGAATTCTGATCAGCATTGCGTATCCTATTGCGTCCCAAACCTGTTCGATTAAAAGCCTCAGTCTCCAGAAGTATCTCTGCTGTTCGGGTACGATATCATGTCACATTTTCATCCATAAAAATGAATTCTTTTCGTACAGTCCCACGGAAAAATCGAATAAGATGTTGAAGAACTTCGTTACAACTTTCACTAGTCAAAGTCCTATTTTCCCGCATTTCTAGCTACGTGCGTCCACTATGTAAAATGCCTCCCCATGCCAGGACTAAGCACTGCCGCATTTATGCCTTTCAAGAACATTTTCGTGATGGAACGTCTAGAATCTGAGAAAACAGTAAAACGATTCTAATCTTTAATGAGTGTGTTAACTTATTGGTGTCTCGTCCAATTTTTATGGTTAAAAACGTGCTGTACGATCAGCTGTGTTAAAGAGACGCAGACTTCAAGCCTTTGGAGTATAGGCTTACATATCTCCGACATCATGCCACGATTTGTCGAGATATCCACGTACCTGTGCTTGAATGGATCCGACTTTAAAGCTAACCAGCTGTGTTGCGTCGTTTAGGTTTGGCTGTTATAACCACAGATCTTTCTTCATGTTCATGGTAGAGCGAAAGCAACCTTTTCAACAGACATCAAGAACACATCCGATTGGTTTGAAACGCATCGCAGAGCTTGGATACAATGCTGTGTGAGATTCCAAACTCTGTGGCAATATAATACTATTGCCATCTTCCTGAAGGTTTTCAATAATTTTTTCCACGAAATCATCTAGTGATGTCTTTGAGACATTACAAGACACCCATGTTTGCAACTTATTCCTTCATGATAACAGCTTCCTTCAAAAGCAATTCGCTTACCTTCGTCGTTTGACTTTATCCGGTTAAGTGATATCCCGTGAACCCTTTACGCGTGATTCAAAAATCAGCTTTCTATTAGTAATTGTAGCTTATTCAAATTGTCACAAACTGATTCGTCTTAATTTGAGGTTGAAATTTTCAGAAATAGTCTTGGCGTTTAGGATTTCGACACTAATGTACTATTTGCGAAAAATAGATTGTTTATATCATAAATGGAGAATTTAGAAGTATATATATATATATATATATATATATATATATATATATATATATATATATATATATATATACAGGGTGGTCATAAAATAACTTTCCCTCTTTGGAGGCACCTGTAGCTAAAACCAATAAACGGAATGAAACCAAATTTTATATTAAGACTTTTTGAAGGCATGGGGAGATGATGTCCTTGAAAAAAATTTTTATACCAAAATTCGCCGACAGGGGAAATTGTGGCGCTAGCAGCGCAGAAAACAAACGGATAATTACATTAAAGGCAGATAAAATGGAATACATTTCGACGGTGTAAGCGACAGCCGCGTCACTCATTCCAGCTGGATATATGGCGAGTTACAATGATGATGATAATAATAATAATTAAACTAAACCAACACCTTACGAGAGACTAAGAAATCAATGTAGTGATTGAATTCACAGGAAATAATATTTTATTCATCAGAATCAGGGTTCCCTGGACCACATATACGATTTTCAATGTGCCGTACCTTTCTTGTGTACAACAAATTGCATCCGGTGTGCGACATGTTCTACAGCTGAGCGTAAGGAGTCCGATTGGATGTTCATAACAGCCCGTTTTATGTTCTCTTTCAAGACATGCAAGTTGGGAACACCACCAACATGCACTACGGATTTCAAATACCCTCACAGCAAACAGTCACATGGAGTGATATCGGAGATCGAGGCGGCCATGGTGCCGGAAAGCAATGACTGACAACCCTCTCATTATTGAAATGCTAGTGTAAAAAGGCCAGCTGAACTATACTGAACGTTCAGTGTGTGGCAGTGCTCCATGCTGCAAACAATTATGGAGTCCAAACATTGTCTTTGCTGCAATGCAGGTATGACAAAATTTTCCAGCATTCGTCGATAAATCTCTCCAATAATGAAGCAGGTTACATGACCTGTAGGAGTAATACGCTCAAAAAAGTATGGTCCTATTATGAAATCGGCTGTGAAGCCACACCACACTTACTTTGGGAGAATGCAGTGGTATTTGCCAGATCGCTTGGGGATGTTCAGATGCCCAAATTCTGCAGTTGTGAGTGTTAATCGACCCATTCAGATAAAAATGAGCCTCATCACCGACAATATTCTCCAAGGCCAGTCATTCTCGACCTCCGTTCGGGAAAGAAACGTTAGCGCGACCTTATCCGTATAAGGTCATACGCTTATCATAATCTGCGGCAGTTAATGCTTGCACACGAGTAAACTTATACGGATAGAAGTGAAGCATTTTCCGTAAGATTTTCCAGACTGTACCATAAGCCATATCAAATTTGCGAGCTATGACACAAGCGCTTGTCAAAGTACTGGTCCCTGTGTCGTCGAACACCGCAATAGTAACGTCAGTTACTGTCTCTTCTTGCACTGCTTTCTGTCCTCTGCCAGGTCTAACTCCTAGTGATCCAGTTTCTTCAAACTTCTTAATCATAGCTCTCAGTGCTACAACTGACATAGGACCTGTATGCAGGTTATAAAGCCTTCTAAATTCCCTAAGGGTCCCTACGGCATTGCACTGTTTAAGGTAAAACAACTTAACAAGTAAAGCACAATTCTTCAGTCATTCAAATAACTGCCTGAACGTTCCCAATCCCTTTATAAGTTGAATTGGTGGCGTTGCTCTCATGTACGCACAGTAAAATTTGCATAATCCTTTTTACCTGTGTTTACTGCAAATATTTGACTGCTTTCGGCTCATCCAGAGCCAAACTCCCTTGTCGGCGTGTTTTGGTACTAAATCTTTTTTTCGGGGAATTCATCTTCCCATGCCTTGGAAAGTCTCAATATAAAATTTGGTCTCATTCCGTGTATTAGTTTTAGCTACAGATACCCCCCCCCCTAAAGAGGGAAAGTTAATTTACGGCCTCCCTGTTTTATTAATATCATGTGACACTTCCAGGGAGTCGAAAGACTCACCAAGGGAAAGTATATATATATATAGTATAACAATATAACTTATTGTTATACTATAAATACGGTTAAAAAACGTAATCTTATTCAACTGCAACTATAAATCACCATCTATAGTAACTACTATAAGTACATTAAAAAAAGGAAAATTAATATGAAATTCATTGTTAAAAAAGAAGAAGAAAACTTTAACAAAATGAGTTTGTAAATGTATAATATATAATCTTAATTTTAATAATAAAAATTCATTTAATTAAAATATATATATATACTATCATTATTATTATATGTAAGTAATTTTCCTTTTTTAAATTTGGTAATTTCTATAATTTCTGTAGATGCATAATATGCGATTATTATATGCATCTACACTAACTGCCATTATACATTAAAAAACAAAAGGAAAATATATATGAAATTCGTTGTTAAAAAAAAAGAAAACTATAATAACATGTTTTTGTAAATGCATAATATATAATCTTAATTTTAATAATAAAAAATCGTTTAATTTAATATATATATATATATATATATATATATATATATATACTATTATTATTATTATATGTATGCAATTTTCATGATTTTTAAATTTTGTAATTTCTATACGAATATTATTCATTACCAATAATTTCGTAATGTAATTATTATATGTATGCGAGACATAATAAACTATTTTACTGGTGTCATCCTCACATAAGCTTACATATAAGCTTCGAGGATGAAAACATAGAAATTGGTTCTCATCCAAGATGTATCATATGTAACCAAATGCATGTAATGTATGTATCACATGTAAACCAAAGTATGTATTATATGTAAGCAAATGTATGTAATGTAAGTATCATATGTAATCAAACGTATGTAATGTATATAATAACTGTAACAAAAGTATGCAATATAGAGTGATTATATCCATTGATGTTGAATATATAGAGTGTAAAATTGCAAAGAAACATCTGTAATAATAATCATCACTATAATATTATAATAATGTACGTTGTAAACAGTCATTGTTATTGTTATTATTTAAAAAACTTTATTTACTAGAAAGCATTTGTTATGCATAATCGTGTTCATATAATGTATGTAATTTATATGAGAAATAATAAAAATGTGTTAAAAAAATTATTATTATTATTATTATTATTAGGGCTCTGTGTAGGCATACGAACGGTTGCATGGTTTTATCGCTGCTCCCGTGTTTTATAGTTTTAATGTGGTTCTAACTCGTTTTTAATTTAAAAGTGTCATAAAGTAACTCTACTTGTCACGCTGAAGACAGCGATATATAATTCATCGAAATCGGCCAAGTGGAATCCAAAATCTCGGTGTGCTGAAAATTGCAGAGTTCAGCGTGGTTGCTAACGTGTATAGAACAAAGCACGTCGCCATCTTTACAGCTGTCCAAGGGAAGAAAGGTGAGTCACGAAGTGCAACAAGTGCCAGAAAGAATTACCGTCCGACGGAAGTCATATAACCTGCAGGAAATGCCATAGGAATCTTCACTTTACATGTTCTAGAATTTCAGAAACAATATGGCAACGCAAATCCCAGGCAAACGAGAAGAATGGAAGTGTCTAAACTGCAGAAGAACTAAGAAAAGCTGCCACCCACGGCACAACTTATTACACCGGAGGCAGAATCGGATGATAAAGTCTGATAATTTGAATTCCGTAAATTTATTACTAGAAAAAGGTTTAGAAAATATAAAAGCCGGCTTAGTAGATCTTGTCCAAGAACTATTTGATAAACAGAATAAACAAATAACAAAAAACATTAGCGAATATGAAGAGTTTGTGAAATTTAATAATACAACAGTCGAAGTAGTATCACAAACGGAAAAATACATTAAAACCAGCATTAACCTACTAACTGACAGGCAACACAAATTGATAAAAGACACATCCGAACTCTGTCAAGAATTTAATTCCCTAAAACTACAACACGAACTTTTAAATCATAAGACAATAAATACATAACAACATAAAGAAGACCTTGTGATAAACGGGTCTTCCAGAAAGTGAATCCACAGAAAATCTCAGCGATGTAGTTTTAAAGTTAGGCCATGCAATTGACATCACTCTAATCTGGCAGCCTATCTATATCGGAAGACATAGATAGGCTGCCAGAGTGAAACAAAAGACTCCAATTTAGTTCAAAAAGAAGATCTCAACACAACAAAAATGAACGTGAACCATCAGATAGATGTAATTACACCAGAATAAATTAGCAATTGTACATTCGACTCGCTTGATGCATGGAAACAACAGACAGTACAAGCGAGAGAACTCTCAATCTTGCATATTAACATCAGAAGCATCCGAAAACATTGATTATTGTTACACGCTTATCTGAGGAATAACACCGTTATTATTATTGATATATTGGTCCTAAATGAAGTATCCATAACTACTTTCCAAATTCCAGGCTTACAACATAGATCTTGCCGCCAAACAAAAAGAGGGGGTGGAATATTAATATTTATCGAACATAAATTAATAGCAAAAGAAACGGCCTATTAATTTGAGCATGCTGAAACCCTTTGCCTCGAAATCACTAATACCACAAATAGACAGCATCCCATAATACTAAATGCAATTTACAGACCACCAAATTTAAACATGATAAAATTCTTGCACAAACTCAATTGCTGGCTTTCACGCCAAGAAATATGCTCAACCGAATACCTAATGATAATCGGCGACATAAATACAGATATTGCAAACGAAAACCAGAACAACACTGTACAGTACCTAGACACCCTACCGTGTATAATATAATACCAAGAATAACATCATGTACTAAAGAAGAAATATTCTGAAATACTATCACTGGTTCCTGCCTAGATCATATAGACGTCCGAGCATCACCAAACAGTTACACTGCATCAGTCATAAAATGCAAAGTAGCTGATCATTACTTCACGGCTCTAAACCTGCACACTAAGACAATATCCATGCAACCCCCCACAGAAGAAAAGCAACATAAAACAATAATAGACGAAGAAGTAGTCAACCACGAAATAATAAATACCAACTGGCATCACATGGCATCAGATTCAGCATATATCTTATAAAACAACATTAAACTCACACTGGAAGACATATATCGCGAAGAAAATCAGAATTCGTTCAAAAACAGCCCAAACTCCTTGCATAACACAAAACTTAATCCTAGAAATACACAGAAAGGACGCTCTATAGAAAGAATTAAAACGATATCCAAATAACAGAGCCTTAAAAACCGAATATAAGATAAAAAGGAATCGTCTTGCAACACAAATAAGAAATGCAAAAAGAAACTACTACAGAGACAAATTAACTTCTGCACAAAACAACATGAAACAAACCTGGCATCTGATCAACGAAATGCTAGATTGTGCTCCCAAAATCACCGCCTCCGAAACCATAAAACACAGCTTCATTAAAGAGGCAAAACCTATCCAACAACTAGCAAATGAATTTAACCAATAATTTGCAGACCCCATACAAGAACTACACAGAAATATTCCCCCAATCACAAAACGTGATTCTCCGCTTGGACCACAATCAAAACAGACATTATGGTTCCCAACCATAAAAGAAGCAGAACTTCCCTTTGCAATACTTCAAATCAAACCAAACAAAGGCCCAGGAATTGATGGTATAAGACCTAAGGATATCAAGCAACATGCAACTTGCTTATGGCCTATCCTACCAAAATTAATAAATAAAATATTTAAAACAGGACAGATACCAAGTATGCTAAATACCGACATAATCACACCCATATACAAACATGGAAAAAGAAATTTAATCAACAATTACAGATCCATAGCAACATTACCAATTATCAATCAAATTATGGAGTGGATCGAACTGAAGAAACTCACAGCATATACAGAGACATTTCATAATATCACCAAAACACAATATGGTTTTCAGAAAAATATGGGAACAACATCTCTCTTGAAAGACTTTACAGACGTAATTAATACCGCCTTAGACAAAAACAAAATTGCTATAGTAGTCTTTATTGATCATAACTAAAGCATTTAATACACTCCCACATCAAACCTTGTTATTAAAGCTGAGGCATGTTAGAACAGAGGCCTCTGCACAGGTGATTTACAAACTACCTCCAAAATAGAAAGCATATCACACGTATCTGGTCAAACCGAAGTAGTAGAGAGCTACCAGTAACACGTGGAGTGTCAAAGGAAGCTTGTACTCTCTCCAACTCTATTCATCATTTACACGCACGATATTAATCAGCTACCCCTCAAAGGTAAGATACTGCAATACGCAGACGACATAGCTATAATATCCATCCATAATAATGAAAGCATAGCCCAAACAAATATGCAACATGATATAAATCTGATCAGAGACTCGCTCACGAAAAACTCCATACACCTAAACTCAGATAACACAAAATTAATGATATTCAGAAATCTAATGACTAGACCAGTTGATAACAAATATATAACCATCCAATATCCACTCTCCAACATAAAAACACACAGAAAACCACTACAATCACTCAGATTGATATAATACGATACCTTGGAATTTACTTTGATGCAGATATGAACTGGAATAGCCACATAAATCATCTACACAACAACCTCCGAACAATAACTGCAAACTCTACAGGTTAAAAGACATAGTTCCAACACACCTAAAAACACTAATATACAAAGCACTATGCCAAAATATACTAAGATACGCTATAATAACGTGTGCTTTCTGTACACCCTAAAAACTAAATAGATTAATCTCGTTACAGTACAAAATGATAAAACTGGTGTTTTGGTAACAAATAGACAATAACGACTATATATACACTGCAATGTCAGAACACAAAATATCGACAGCAAAACATTTATGTCACTATGCAGCCTTGCTAAAACATTATTTCGATGCCAACTACAGGACAGTTAGAAATACATACATACCGTATAACAAGACCTCAGACTACTAATTATATCACATATAAATACAATAATCACTACGGAAAGGCCACGCGAAACTTCTACATCCCAGACATGATAAATAAATTACCTTTTGAATACAGAAACCTTACAAACTACAATAGCCTAAAAATAGCTCTAAGGACATACTATGAACAAGAAACACGCACCTAAAATATTATTACGAACTTAATGAAACACAAATATTCGTTCAGACTTCCAGTTCAGGCATCAATACATTCCAAGTCATCGTGTGTGTGTGTGTGTGTGTGTGTGTGTGTGTGTGTGTGTGTGTGTGTGTGTGTGTGTGTGTGTGTGTGTGTGTGTGTGTGTGTGTGTGTGTGTGTGTGTGTGTGTGTGTGTGTGTGTGTGTGTGTGTGTGTGTGTGTGTGTGTGTGTGTGTGTGCGTGCGTGCGTGCGTGCGTGCGCGCGCGCGAATTTCTCAATCATAGATTTCGTAACTTCCTAACACAGCAACAAACCAATAAATAATAACCAACTAGTGTCATCCTCAGATAAGCTTACAAATAAGCTTCTAGGATGAGAGTTGATAAACTACATCTCAACTCTCATCCAAGACAAAAAAAAAAAAGTATGTATTATATGTAACCAAATGCATGTAAAGTACGTATCACATGAAAACCAATGTATGTAATGTATGTATTATATGTAAACAAATGTACGTAATGTATCATATGTAAACAAATGTAAATAATGTTGCATCATGTGTAATCAAATGTATGTAATGCATGTAATAACTATAACAAATGTATGTAATGTAATAAAAAAAATAAAAATAAAAAAATAAAATGTAAAAAAAATATTTATACAAATTTAATCCTTAACCAATATTGTCAAAATGAACGAGATCACTCTTAGCATATTATATTAATCATTGTAAATATGTATGTGTAAAAACGCAAAATACAGTGTTATTATTAATATAAAAAATATATTATTAATATTATTTTCAGTTTAAAAATAGCATTGTGAAAAAGTGAAATGAATCCATTCAGCATTCCCTGCTGATACAAAAAAAGAAACTATGAATATAATTTGAGGATTACTTGAACTGCAG